>NC_135308.1:117616372-118228038 GCF_048772815.1 Callospermophilus lateralis | reverse complement strand
TGGCATTGGTCTATTTCTTAGATCAGTATGTCCGCTGGGTAAAGATTCTTCCAGTTTTTCACACTCAGTTGGTGCTTTCTATGTACGTGTTATATTTTAAGAAAAAAAATATTTTAAGACCTAAAATTCAAAAAATAACCTTTGATGGTTCTTTAAATTTTACAAACATAACAGAAGAGTTAGTAGCTAGCAGAACTGAGGAGCGAGGAAAGGAGGGTTATGTAAATTAAACCAATTTTTCTTTCACAGGCCATTGATAAATAACTGTTTAAAATACTAAGTAAAGAAATATTAACATTTATTTTAGCATTTTCATAACTTTGGGAACTGACACAGTAAAAGAAAATTCTATTAAAGAATGGGAGTGAGGAGAAGAAAGAAGGGAAGAAAGAATTTTTACTTTCATCTTTTACTTTTCTGAACTATCAACATTAAAAAGAGGCAAAGTTATTAAAAGTAATATTAATATTACTACTAATAATAGCTACCATTCATTTCATGCTTGCATTATTGAGATACTAAATTGTATATTCTATGCAACTTATCTCAATTAAATCTTCACACCTCATATTCCTTACCACATTTATTAATATGAAACTTATTAACCCAGTTTTAATGAAAAGGAAGCTAAACATCAAGACAGACTATGAGGATACAAATGACATAAAACTTTATTTAGGAAGAAAAAAATTTCAGCATCTTAGACTATGTTTCTCATTATTTTAGACACATTTGAATTCCCTAGCATTCAAGGAGTGTTGGGTGAGGAACTCTTACTCTAATAAATCTCATTGTCCATTAAAAAGCCTGGCGAGATCATTAGTACCTGGCAATAAATTCTAAAAGAAATGCTGAGTATAAGCATTTATCTAATGTATATTGGATACTACAATTATGATATGGCTAAAAGATAATAAAGTTATTTTTAAACTTTTTCTCTTGTTGACTCACTCTCAAAGCCAAGGGCATGCATGATATTATATCATCATGCAGGGAAGTGATTTCTTCAGATAGTAGAGTCTGAGCATCCTAATTGCTGGAGCTCTTACTTACTGTTGCCCAATTCTGTTGTTCAGAAAATTAAAATTCTGCTAGATATTAATCATTACTTCATGGAAAATGGGCTTAAGTTTAATTATCTTGGAAAATGCAACACAGTGTAATCTTCCCTTTGTAGATTCAAAATTATATTAGCATATTAAAGACCCTTAGAAGTCCAGTGGGAAATAAAGCTAATTAGTTTTGTTTAACCCAGTATTTCCCAATTTATTTGGCAGTTGGACTTCTTTTCCAGTAACATTAACACTGCAGAAACAGATTCAGAGACACATTAGTTTACCTCCATACATATTGGAGCACCTTGTATTGAGGCTCAGAGAGTAATTTCCATATACTAGTCATTTCAAATGCACTCTTGACAAGTGCTAGAAGGTGGGGAAATCACAGTTGAATTTTGAGAATTGACCTTAGTGCCAGTATTCTCTAATATTGCTTATAAAATTAGACCCATATGCATTGGAGTTGAGAAGTATAGAAGGCAAAGTTTACACGCATACAAAAATTTAAGAATTTGACAAATTTTTTCCTGGTCAGAGTCTTCCCACTCGCACCCTTACAAAAATAAACTGCAGGAATGTTTACAGCTGAATTAGACTCTTTCCCTGCCAAACCCTCCCTCCCCCCACCCCATGCCACCCATCCCAACACCTCCCAGTGCAGAGCTGGCTGCATTTTCAGTCTATGAAATCAGTTCAAGTCAGTTGCATCAAACCATTTGTTTCTTTGTCATGATGCATGAAAGAGATGACTTGAATTCAAAAACTTTAAAAGGGAGCTATCATTAATTGACTAGTAATGTACATACATCATACATCACTTAATTTTGCAATAACCATATGAAGTTGTTATTATTTAAACAAAATGAAACAAAATATCCTTCAGAATGATCAAAGAGCTAGATGACCCTCAAACACTATCTAGTTTTGCATAGAACCACTTTTGAGGAGCCAGGCAAAGTACGTTCTTAAGTTCTCTACACAATATGCCTTTTCTATATAGTTAAAAGAGTAAACTTGAGTGGGGAAGGTGTTCAATTTTTCACTTACATATTAAAGAATGTTTACCAAATATAAATACTTTCTCAGTAGTAAATCTTGTGCAGAGTTCTTTAGGACAATAATTAATCAATATATTCTGATAATAAAACACTTGCATTAAAGATGATAGTCATCTTTCAATTTGGCAGAGCCTGTGGGCATAATTCCAATTGATCTCAAAATACTATCAAGTTGTCTTGATAAAGGTTAACAAGAAAGGGGCCGCCACACCATTTAGAATTAGAATTTGATCTGTCAAACAAGCATTCTTATCCACACTGATTCTGACAGCAGTATTATGGTGCACCCTTTGAAAAAGCATTAATAGCCTGGGCTTTAATCCAAGATTGTACAGCTTGACTCATAGATAGTTCCTGTTTATGGAATCAAAGGCAAAAAAGATCAATGAACATGACAATAAGTCTAACCTCGCCTCAGTATGATAAGGAAGGGTAGAGCCATAATCAAGTGAAGCTCCTTAATGCACCATATGAGATGGAGTGATTTGGGCTTACCATTTTTTTGTTTTGTTTTAATAAAGGATAGAATCTCACTATCTGGTAGGACGAGAAATTTTATGAGATTTTTTTCAACATTTTAGTAAGTAATAGAAGAATTTAAGGCATTACTTACTAAATCCTGAAAGAGTACAGACCTATAAACCACAAAATGTGAAAAAAGCCTCATACAATTATTCACCCAATTATCTGAAGATATGCAAGCTTCTACACTTCTCCCAGGAGAAGTTATAACAGGGCACAAGAATTTTGACACATACAGAAGTCTTTGGCAGGAGTTTATTAGAACTTTTGTCCCCACCAAAGGAATATGATATTCTGCAAAGATCTGAATTTTAAAAGTTTTGGCATAATTGCTGGATGTGGTGGCACACCCCTATAATCCCAGCAGCTCAGGAGGCTGAGACAGGAGGATCTCAAATTCAAAGCCAGCCTCAGCAAAAGCAAGGTACTAAGCAACTGAGACCCTGTCTCTGAATAAAATACAAAAAAGGGGCTAGTATTGTGGCTCAGTGGTTAAGTGCCCCTGAGTTCAATCCCTGTACCAAAAAAAAAAAAAAAAAAAAGTTAAAAAACGGTTAGTAGTTGGCCAACCTTGGTTAGAGGAAGATCTGTCTAGAAGGACTTCCCCCATCCCCAATAATTGGGATCGAGCCCAGGACCTCTATTAAGCTAGGTGAACACTGTACTATTGAGCTATATCCCCAATCCTAAGAAGGATATTTTGTTTCATTTTGTTTAAATAGTAACAACTTCATATGGTTATTGCAAAATTAAGTGATGTATGTACATTACTAAGTACTTTTTTATTTTTCTTTGTTCTTTTTAGATGTATATGACAGTAGAGTGTATTTTGACATATTATATATACATGGAGTATAGCTTACTCTAATTAGGATCCCATTCTTGCCGTTTGATGATGTGGAGTTAACACTGGTCGTATAGTCATATATGCATATAGGAAAGTCAAGTCAGAATCATTCCACTGTCTTTCCAGTTCCTGCCCCCCTCCTACTTCCCTTCATTCCCCTTTGTCTCATCCACTGAACTTCTATTCTTCCCACCCCACCCCTACCCCCATCCCTGCTTATTGTGTGTTAGCATCCACCTATCAGAAAAAAACACTCAGCCTTTGATTTGGGGAAGATTGGCTTATTTTACTTAGCAGTTCTATCCAGTTCCATCCTTTTACTGGCAAAAGCCATAATTTCATTAAGAAGAATATTTTGAATGAAGCAAATCCCAATCATTCTCAGCCTGAGGCTCCTTATCTGAACTTCAGTCAGAGTGCTTCATCTGATAATGTTTAGAGTGACTATTTTCTTAATTCTTCCAAGGACACAATTAGTGCCATTCTACATGCACTGGAGTGTGAGGACCACAGAACACAAGTGCCTGATTATCTCGCTCAACCCAGTGGAGTGGCTGCAATGTTACTTGAAAGGGGGGTGTAAAACTCCCTTGCTGTTTCTAAATCTTATCTAGCTGAAATTTCCCTGTGATAACTGATACACTGATGAAATTCTGGAAAGGTTATGTCAAGTGCCAAAGACTGTTTTTAGGATGAATTAATAATCTTATTTAAAATAACTTAAGGACAGAGATGGGCACAAAAATGGGTAGATAACTATATAAATAGTGTGCAGGCCACTGTGAAGCAGTCTTCACGAGAGGATAACTCAGAAATATCCATTGAGGAACAAAAAAAAAAAAATTGGCAAATTATCTGGTCTTTCCCATCACTTGAGTAAAATTGTAAACAATACTGAATATAAAATGTCTTGTGCTTTCTTATAGTCAAATAAAGGCCTTCTGAGGTTTTGTGAAAATTATGCTGAATTTTCCAAATGGGGCTTCCACCAAGTCAAATTGAATAGTAGTAGGTATGATTTACGGGGTTTCTTTCTCTTCTCCCCAGTTTTGATAGAATCTAACCAAGGTTTCCTAACTTCAACAGGATCTTGTTCTCACAGCTATCTACATATATGTACACACACACACACACACACACTTTGTTTTTGTTTGTTTGTTTGTTTGTTTTTGTTTTACTTTTTTTTTTCATAGAAATAGTCACTCCTTTGAGAATGAGCTCCTAGGAACCTTGTTTTTTTTTGTTTTGTTTTGTTTTTGTTTTTCTCCCCTCCAAAGACATGGCCTTTTTTTATTGGGAATCCTGCATGAGCAAAGCCCCTCCCTCAAAAAGATTTGAATCTCCAGGGGTGGCACTTTAAACCCTAATCCACTGACATTCAGTATAGAAAATTCTTCCTGGAGTTTCTCAAATTAGCAGTGAAGGTCACATCCTACCCTTAAGGACAATTCTGTTTTCATATTACTTCATAGGATTCATTTATTCAAATCCCCTTCAATTTCTACATGTTTCACAACAGGAAACTTGAGCATATTTCCAACGTTTCTAGGAAAGCCACTATTAATCATTATTTCGAGTGTTTATTTTTCTAAAAGTATTCTTATGTATTCAGAGTATACAAAGTGGATCAAGGACTTAGGAATTAGACCAGAACCCTACGCATAATAGAAAAAAAAAAGTAGAGTAGGCCCAAATCTTCAACATGTTGGATTAGGCCCCAACTTTCTTAATAATACTCCATAGCACAAGAATTAATATGAAGAATCAATAAATGGGATGGATTCAAACTAAAAAGCCTCTTCTCAGCAAAAGTAACAATCAATGAGGCGAATAGAGAGCCTACAATTTGGGAACAAAATTTTACCACATGCACATCAGATTAGAGCACTAATCTCTAGGATGTATAAAGAACTCAAAAATCTCAATACAAAATTCAATCAATAAATGGGCCAAGGAACTGAACAGATACTTCTCAGAAGAAGATATACAATAAATCAACAAGTATATGATATGACAAGACATTCAACATTTCTAGCAATTAGAGAAATGCAAACCAAAACTACTCTAAGATTTTATCTCAGTCCAGTCAGAATGGCAGTTATCAAGAATACAAACAACAATAAGTGCTGTCAAGGATGTGGGGGAAACACCACACTCATACATTGCTTGTGGGACTGCAAATTTGTGCAACCAATCTGGAAAGCAGTATGGAGTTTCCTTAGTAAACTTGGAATGGAATCACCATTTGACCCAGCTATCCCACTCCTCATTCTATATCCAAAAGACTTAAAAACAGCATACTACCTTGACAAAGTCACTTCAGTGTTTATAGCAGCACAATTCACAATCGCTGAACTGTGGAAGCAACCTAGATGCCCTTCAATAGATAAATGGACAAAGAAACTGTGGTACATATACACAATGGAATATTATTCAGCATTAAAAGAGAATAAGTTTATGGCATTTGCAAGTAAATGGATGTAGTTGGAGAATATTGTGCTAATCGAAGCAAGCCAATCCCAAAAAACCAGGACTGAATGTTTTCTCTGATAAGTGGATGCTAATCCATAAGGTGTGGGGGGGAGGCATGGGATAAGTGGAGAAACTTTGGATAGGGCAAAGGGGAGTGGGGAGCGGGCAAGGGGGTAGGAAAGATGGTGGAATGAGATGGACATCATTACCGTAGGTACATGTATGATGGCATGAATGGTGTAACTCTACTTCATGTACAATCAGAGAAGTGAAAAATTCTGCTTCATTTGTGTACAATGAATCGAAAAGCTTTCTACTGTCATGCATAACTGATTAAAACTAATAAATAAAAAAAGTATTCAAAGTATAATTAGGGCTTGCATTTTAAGGATAATTTTTAGATTATATATTTATACGTAGTATATAATACACATTTACATATGAGACATACGTATATAATTAATATATGTATGTATATATGAATGCACACATATATCCATAGACAAACAGAACCACAAATTTATTGAATGTTCTGCAAAAATACATTTACTTTTGCCATACCTAAATAACTACTACTCTAGTGCACATGACCCATATGGTACTCCCCTCCATATCTCCAGTACCTATATCATAGCAGACATTTGATAAATACATAAATATCTAAATGTAATTGAACTGACAGTCAAAGTACTGACTTGGCCTTCTGTTTACACATCATTCCCAAAACCAGGAATGTTTTAATAGGTGTTGTCATATGGAAGAGTGGATTAGAAATGATTTATAAGAACTTGCTTTGGCTGGGCACTTGGCACACACTTGTAATCCTAGCGGCTTGGGAAGCTGAGGCAGGAGGATCACGAGTTCAAAGCCAGCCTCAGCAATGGTGAGAAGCTAAGCAACTCAGTGAGACTCTGTCTCTAAATAAATTACAAAATAGGGCTGGGGATGTGGCTCAGTGGTTGAGTGCCCCTGAGTTCAATCCCCAGTACCCTCCCCGCAAAGAAGAAGTTGCTTTGTAAAATTATATTTAAATATTGATAATTAATAGTGACATAGTTCCATGAAATATAAGTATTTGAAATGTTATAATATAGTTGTACAAGTATTATTTTAGTAACAGATGCTTGATTAATAATAGCTAATTAACATGAGGTCATTAGCTAAGATATAACTTCTTGATTTAAAATATCAGTAAAAGGATAAAGCATGGATTTAATCATTTTTCCTTGTTTGAACAGCACTGAATGTTTGGCTATGATACAGGAAACAATTTGGTAAATATTTTAGTGTTAGTATCTTGCCATTCATTTAAATATGGAAGCACATCATTTGTAATAGGAGGCATGCTATATGATATTTATTATAA
The DNA here is from genome assembly GCF_048772815.1 of Callospermophilus lateralis. Lineage (NCBI taxonomy): Eukaryota > Metazoa > Chordata > Mammalia > Rodentia > Sciuridae > Callospermophilus > Callospermophilus lateralis. Next base: position 118,220,715 of record NC_135308.1, on the reverse strand, counting down.
TATTTAATATTGAGCTTTTATTTTAGGGCATAGGTGTTATTTTAGTAGCCAAATTAAGGTCTGAAGATGGATGAAGCAAATTCTAATGAGAATGCAGTATTGATTCCTTAGTTTCACCAGAGAATATTTGGGCTGAAGTTGTTGTATCTTATACATTTTAGGTACAAACATGAAAATTGTAGAAAATAGTAGATGGTTTAGTTTCTATCTCTAGAGAAGCATGTACATTGATTTATTTTAATAGCTATCTTTGTATGGTGAAACAGAATCATTTTAATAGAAAAACATTCCTTTTTGTGTACAATCTGTGTTACCTTGAGAGATTTTTGTGGAGTTACACTATATAAGGTCATTTTTTTCTGGTCTAAAGCAAGGTAGAACTTTTTTTTCTTTTCCATCAGAGACAGTTTATAGAAGAACTGCAAGACAACAATTCATCAAGACTTAATAGTTATTGAGCCTCTAGTGGTTCTGTGGAATAAAACTGAGTCCTTCAAGAAATGTATATTTTAAATATCCATGTTGAGAAATCATAACAGATACACTGTCAGAATGAAAAACCCTTTGAAACAAGAAAAGATTTGTTCTGTTAGATTGAGTTTAGGATACATGTACAGTTGTATTAAATTAAAATCCATACAGATACTAGTGCATCTGTTCTTTCTAGTATCCTATGAAATGGAAAAAAATATATTAATATTTATATCCTCAAAGATTGTGTCATACTGTACTACATGCACATAGGAATGTGGCTTTTATATATTCTATTTTGTAGGAAATAGTACAAAGACTTTTTCAAAAAGAAATATACAATGAGTATTATTCATTCACAAATATTTTTTTGAGCATCTGCTACTATGTGTGAGTTAAAGTTCTGCATGGTGAGTGTTCACACAGCAGCACACAGAACAGGCATTGTCCTGCATCCTTGGAATTTCAGTTCCAATGGGAGAGTAAGACAATAAATAAATATTCAAATAAATGCACACTGAATAGTACATGGAAGGTTGAAAGAGGATATGAGGTTGCCGACTGAGGAGGAAGCGCTCTTTGAGATGCAGTAGTCAAGAGCAACCTTTGATGAGATGATGTTTAAGTTAAGACTTGAAAACCACAGGAGTACCCAGGGAAGTGTGTTCTCCATACAGACAAGTGCAAGAGCCACCAGGCAGGAATGAGCTCAGCATGTAAAGATCATCAGTGTCTAAGATTGCTAAAGAACAGAGAGTAAGGCGAGGAGCTTGGGAGCTTCTTGTAAATAAGGGATTTCAAGTTGACTGATTATCATATACTTATGCAGTCATACCCCTGAGATGATGCCAAAAGGTATGGAATTCAAAACTACAATTTTACTTAATAGCTTTCTCTACTTATGAGGCATTTCTTCACATTTACAAGAATATTTTCTAGCTGTAAAGAGAGTCCTTATCCCAGATCTACAGTTAACATAGTTTGCATTAAATTCTCAAAGTAATTTGCTAATTAATAGTAGCAATAATCTTGTGCATTGTTTGCCTTATTCTTATTGATTTCTTTTGTCTTGTCTTTTGCATTACCCTATCAATTGTATAAACATTCTTCATCATATGTACTGTTTATTAACTCCTGAAATACTTGTACACCATTGATTTCACCACTAAATACATGTTGAACTTGAAAAATTTAGCACTTGGGGATTTATTAGAAAGAAATTACCTCCTTATGATGAAAAAACACTGTTAAATATTCACTGATAAAATTTAAAATATCTTGGACCTTTCTGTAAGAACCAAAACTTAAATTTCTGAAACAATGACTTTTTTAGATGTTTAAGTGTAAACATTAAAAATCACCCAAAACAATTCCTCTTGTTGTCCTGAAGCGTTATATGGCCATAGTACTTTATGCATTGTCTTTCTCTTATCTAGGTAGAAAGATTTTTTTTTTTTTCTCATTTTCGTGGAAGTTGGGAACATGCTAGATGTGGAGAAAAGTCTTTAAAATGCAGTAAAGAAGAAACCCATTGTAGCTGAAAATAAACTCTCTAAATATCTAAGCTTGGGATGAGGGATGAGACCACTTTTAGAATCTGCTTCTCCAACAAGGAGCAGATTTCCCCTACTCTTGAGCCTAATAAGCAGTACTTTCTAATCAAGGCTTTTTTTTTTTTTTATCTCAACAAAGATAATCTTCTGTTAATATAAAGAACCTTAAAAAACCTATTTCATTTAAGCAGTGTATTGAAGTAGAGGTCGAATGCAGATTTATTTTTGGACACAAGGACACTCACTTGGAGCCAGAAAGTCAGCCAGGCCCCATCACACTGTCTGAGTCCCCCTTCTGCTGGGCTATGAGGTTGGCCACCAAAGCTGCTGCCTTTTCTCCCTAAGACAGAAGGCATTTAACTGCACGTGGGGTCCTCCTGATGCCTGGGTGGCGACTTTGCTGAGGGATCACAGCGCAGGTGGACAGCTACTCTCATTACCTTCCTCTTCTTCTTTCTTGCTGGTAATAAATCCTCAATTGAAAAATTGTCATTAGAGAGCCTTAAATTGGCAACAATTTAATGAGGCAAACCAAACATTTGATTAAATCCCTACAAGTAACAATGCTAGAGTTATAAAGAACCACTCCCATTTTTTCTTATAATAAAAGTAAACATCAAATTAATTACAACTTTCAGAAACATTATGTATGCTGACAATAAGTTCTGCCAGACTCACGGCTGGTCCTATTGAGTCAATATAATGGAGAAAATGGAGATTAGGAAGGTTTCAGATTTTTAGAGAGGGTTTTCTATTGGGATGAAAACCATATGAGACTAAATATTGAAAACCTTGGGGCTGGGGATATGGCTCAAGCAGTAGTGTGCTCGCCTGGCATGCGCGGGGCGCTGGGTTCCATCCTCAGCACCACATAAAAATAAAATAAAAGATGTTGTGTCCACAGAAAACTAAAAAATAAATATTAAAAAAATCTCTCTCCTCCCTCCCTCCCCACCCCCGCCTCAAAAAAATAAAAATAAAAAAATCTAAAGGGGAAATTCCTTTCTTTAAAGTTTATTCCTAAAAGTATCTGAGTAAAAGGTGTTGGCTTGCAAACTGAAATGCCTAGAGGAGACAGACATTTAAAATTTATTTAATAAATAAGTAATACCATCCCTATAAACTGAACTATCTGACCTGTTCACACTAATGGTTTGTTAAAAACCCAAGTATGTTGCGTGCCTATAATTCCAGCAACTTGGGAGGCTGAGGCAGGAGGATTGCAATTTGCAGCCAGCCTCAAATTAGTAGTGAGGCCCTAAGCAATTTAGCAAAATCCTGTCTCATAATAAAAACCTAAAAGGGCTAGGAAAGTACCTCAGTGGTAAAATTCCCCTGAGTTCAATCCCCAGTACAAAAAGCAAAAACAAACAAAAACCCAAGTCTTCACCTTTGCAAAAAAAGTACACTCTCTCCTAGTTTCATAAAATACTGGACCCTCTCAACCTATCTTTATTTTTTCCCTCTTCCTTAGAACCAAGGTACAATGAAATGTGTCCTATCACAAGAAAAACCACCATGGAAACAAAAGTGGTGCTCACTGACAATTAGTCTTGGTGTCAGAGCACAAGGGTTGGTGCTGGTGACATGCTGGGAACACAGGGCCTGTTGGGAATTGGCTGTTAGCTGCTCACCTTGCCTGTTCAAGGATGAAGGCAAAGCCAGTGTTGTCAAAGTCTTAGATTTCGCAACATAGCCCAGGAATCACATTTTTGTCAGGAAATCTCTCAATTAGAAAACATTCATTTCTACTAAAAAAAAAAAAAAAAAAAAAAAAAAAAAAAACCTTATTGGTTACCAAAATTTGGTAAAAAATTTGAATTTTTTGCCTGTTGTTGCCAATTTCCATGCTGTGTTGCATATTCTACTAAAGGAAAAAAAAAACTGTTTATTCATTCACTAATTCAACAGTCATTTACTGAGTATCACACCATGAGTGGTACTTCAGGACTTTCAGAGAGAAATAATACAGGATCATTGTTCTCAAAGAACTGAGTCTAGTGGAAGCTTCACCTTTGCCAGGAGGACAGATCTGCACTCACGGTTCAGTGGTCCCTGTATATTTGTAGGCTTCAAATCAATGCATAGAACTCCAGTCTCTCGTCTGAATTTCTGTATATCTAACTTTCTTCAAATATGGTTTAATCGATAAAGTAGCTCTTTTTATATCAACATGAATACATGTTTAAAGAAAATTGTGAGGGAAAAAAAGAAAAAAGTTTCAATTAATACATATGGATGTTGAACACATGTTACCACACATTTGTCTAAACTTTCAGAATGTATAACTCCGAGAATGACTCCGGTGTCCGTGGTGTTGTTTGGTAATGATGTGACTGTATGTCCATCAATTGTATGAAATGTACCACTCTGGTGGGGGATGTTGGTAATGAGGGAAGCTTTGTGTTCAGAAGCAGAGGGTATATGGGAAATCTCTGTGCTTTCCTTTCAACTTTGTTGCAAACCCAAAACTGCTCTTAAAAAAAAAAAAAAAATCTTTAAAACAGGTATGCAAAAGGAGTTTATATAAATGCTTATTTTAAATTTTTAAAAAATTATTGGTATGTTACAATTATACACAACAGCAGGATTCATTATGCCATATTCATACATGCACATAATGTGATCAATCTTATTTCCCAATACCTTTTCTTTCCATCCCCGCCTGCCTCTGCATGAGTTAATATGAATTTTTAAAGCACACAAAACAATACTATATATTATAGGGACATTCGAATGTGGAGAGAGTATAAAACTCTGTAAACCTGGAGGATAGCAACATCCATTTGAAGATAGTGGTTGCCTGTAGGGAGGAGAGAGAAGGATTGGGAGATAAGGATGTTTATCCAGAATGGAAGCTGCAGCATCTCATTTAAAAAAAAAAAAAATATCAGACACAGTTTGGCAAAATGTAAACTTTTGTGACCTCTTGATCATGGGTGCTTAGGAATCCCCTGTCTTCTCTTTGTTTAAAATAGAAAATAAAAGCTAATTTCTATTTAAAATAGAAAATAAAAGCAATATGAAAATGAGAAAAATGACTAAAGTAGATTATTTATCCCTAGGGGGAATGCGTTTTCTAATTTTCACCATTGCTTAAGTGGTTCTAACCTCCCTGCTGACTTAAAATATTTAACTTTCCTCCAGTGCCTAACCCAGTCTGTTGTATATGAAATGCCTCTTTCCATTCTTACGTAATGGCCTCAACGCCACCCTGCAGTGTCTGAACCACTCCTTCACTTCCACATCCCTCCTCTTACTGCATCTTTTACATTTCTGTCACTCCATTCTTCACACCTTTGTACTGCTCCCTGTGTTCCCAAATCAAATTCATCTTCCCTTCCTAGTGTTTGGCAGCACCATAGTGCAATTCCCCAACTCTCCCTAACCCTTCTCTTCTCCTCAATCCTGCAGTGCACTCCTCCCAGAATCCAAGCACCCATCCATGATTTGTCGTTTTTCTTCTTCACCACATACCCCTTCCTTTTGTGCCTTTCCAGACTCCCTTCTGCAAGCCTATTTTCCAAATTCACCTCGTCCATAGGACTTGGCATAATTAATTTTCCTAATTGTATTACTGGCACTGATTGCACTCATGCCAGTACTTTATTAAGCCTTTTGTTTATACATTCATCTTGAGTAGATTTGTTTTGCTGTTGTTTTGAGGTTTGATTTGTTTTTTTTTCCTTTCCTTAAAGAACATACTTTATATACAAACAGAGATATGAAAAAAATGTCTTCTATATGTGTAATAAGAATTGTGATGCATTCTACTGTCATTATTTAAAAAATAAAAGCAATTAAAAAAATAAAGTCACTTCTGTTCATACTTTTCTAGTTGTCTCCTTTGGGCCTTGGAGGGTCAACAACTGAGGAATTGGTTGTCTTCTGGCTGGTAGATATTGCTCTCTTTGTCTGAGAAAGTTAAATCTACTGTCTAGGTTTTGTGCATCATAGCTCAGTGCCTTCCCTCTCCCCCAGTCAGTCAGTGCTCAGAGTGCTGGCAGAGATGTCCTGCCCTGGCTCACCGGCTCTTGCGGTGATTCTATACCTTTTGACTTCTGTGTGTGAAGGGGTCTTAGTCCCTGCTCTCTCAGGCTGTGAACATCAGGTTACTACAACCTCTGTCTGATCCAAGACTCCATAGGTTTGCTCCTGTAATCCCCATCCAGGATTAAAATGATGTACATTTCATTTTAAATATTAATTCACAAAGATAATTATCTTGTTTTTAAGAGTGGTTATGTCCCCTTAATTTTCTTATGAATCTCAATGCTGTTCATTTAACATGGGCAGTGAGTTAGTTCAGTGTGGACTGACATCACAGTCTTTATCAGAAGTATCCACTGAATTGCAGTGAGGGTTCAGGCAGGGGATTCTCTTGGATGGGGTTTATGGTGGATGTGCTAAATTCTTACAGCACATAGGTCTAGTGGGCATCAACAACTCTTGGGTTCGATATCCTCTCACAGTGAGATAAATGCTGACTTGACAATTTAGACATCTTAAGAAGCTAAAGAAAAGGCTGTACTGAGATGAAGCTTCTTCTCTAGCAAGTTGGAGTACCAAATGGAGGCATTGCTAATCCAAGGATGTTAAACTGTTCTCTGGTTATATTTCCCAAATTAATATGCACTCTAGTGATATGTTCAGTTGGCTAACATGGTAAATGGGCTAATACAAAGTCACTAAATATTGTGCCAAAATGAAAGCTGTTCATCTTACAGGGGCACCTAGCATTTATAAAGAGGCTGGTTTTAGCTACATATCATTTTTCCCAATATGGACAGTTGTAACAGGATAGTATAAGGATTGATTACATCCTAGTACTTGTAGAAAAGAGACTTTTTAATTTCCTTTCAAATTTAGAAACTCAGTGATAATTGTATGTGGCAACTGAAGAGCCCAGAGTCTAGAAACCACTAGAAAGGAATCCCAGAATTGAGCTTTTACCAGGAAGTGCAAAGATATCACACATTAACCAGTCATAAATTTCCTGCCACAATCTAGTTGTGAGCACAATAGAATTTATTTCAGAACAATCAGTGGTCCTCTTTACCTTTGGATTTTTTTTTTTTTTTTAAGTTTCAGAATTGGGAATTGAACATTCTACCCCTGAGCTACAGCCACAGCCCTTTTTTACTTTTTATTTTGAGACAAGGTCTCATTAAGTGGCCCAGACTAACCTGAAACTTGCAATCCTCCTGCCTTAGCCTCCTGACTAGCTGGAATTACAGGCATCTGCCAATATGTCCAGCTTTGCTTCTGGCATCTTTTAATTAAGCAATTGGCATTCCTATTTTGCAGCTAAAACCAAACAAAAACTCCTACAAATGAAAAGCTGTTTTATAACACTCATCTGGGTCTTTCCACCATATGCAAGGCCCTAATGAAAACCTCAAATGAGTCCGTGGAGTAGAACTCTTCCATCAAATTCTAAGGGGAGCTGGGCATGGTGGTATATGCCTGCAATCTGAGCAGCTCTGGGGGCTGAGACAAGAGGGTGAAATCATGAGTTCAAAGCCAGCCTTAGCAAAAGCAAGGCACTAAGCAACCCAGAGAGACCCTGTCTCAGATAAAATACAAAAAAAAAAAAAGGGGCTGAGGATGTGGCTCAGTGGTTAAGAGCTCCTCAGTTCAATCCCCAGTACCAAAAAAAAAAAAGTAGGAGAAAGGCTAGACTTCTTGTTATTCAGATCAGCTTTGGTTAAAGGGGGCAACACATGGAGTGATGAAGGCAGGTACATCACAGCAGCTCACCAGTGGCACTTTCCAGCACTCTCTGTGCAGAGCCCCCACTTAACAACAACCATGTTCTGGCACATCATTGACTCTGCTCATTGACAACCTAGTACTACCTGCCCAGTACTTACTGCTAACTTTCACACAATTTTTTCTCTCTTCTAACATATTAGAATCCCCTGAAGGCTCAGCATTATCTCCTGTATTTCCTCATTTTCCTCCATGGTTCCCACTGTTGTTCCTGTCATAAAGGAATATGCTTATTTCATGTCTTCGGATTTTTCGTTCAAAATTGCCTCTCCCAAAAAGTGGCATGCTTTTCTTCCATTGAATTAAACATAGGATCCCTCTTTCCTTCTGGATATTTAAACTTTTCTCCAGATGCTACAACCTTTGTAAAGAAAACCCTTAAAGTATGGTGTACATTACAGTAGGAAGCGAGTCTAGGCAGCCTATATGCTCCCTTTCTGATTTGAATATTTTTTCCTTAATGAAAAAAATTATATTCAGAAATGATGGATGATATTATTTAGTTTAGCAAAAAATAAATAAAAGTTCTCCTTCTTCCTTAAAATTATGTCCATAGAGATTTCCAGCAAGCAAAGGATTTTTTTCCCTCATTACCCAATATTGTAAGATTCTATTTAACGCGTTGCCACTGTGCCAGTGAGTGGTTATAGACCCACACACATAATCCTAATGTGCTTGTTTGCTGTTTTCCCCAATTAGTCATGGTGTATTAAAGTGAATAAAATCTTTCAAAGTCGTTTGGCAGCTATTTCTGCTGAAACGCTCATCTCCATGTTAAAAAGAACAATAATTGTACGTATTCTAAATCTGAAATAAAGAGAAATTGAGAATGTTGCGGGGAAAGCTAAATGGCATGGGAAGAAAAAGCAGTCCCTAGAGCAGAACACAATAGCTCTTAAAGCTTAAGATTTAGGAAATCATTTAAATTTTGCTGATGCCTCTTCTTCAGCCTCAGGCTTTCCTGGGCTGTACAAAAAATTGTAAGATGTGAAATGAACCAAGTATCGATCCAGCTTTAGGATAATCCTTTCATCTATGGGATGTGAATTTAAGGAGATTAATGGATACAATGAATAAAATTCTAGGTTTCTTTCTTTTGTTTTGGTGCTTAATATTCCAAAGTTGCTATATACCACTTGTTGTCTAGGCAAAATAACAATCCCCTAAAACCAAAAACTATGCATCCCAGTGGGAACAAATGCTCTAGCAGGAGGGCCTAGCATATAACTACTGTGTTCACTGAGCATTTTCCATGTATGTTACTCATTGTTCTAAGTGATTCACCTATATGAACTCTGTTAATCCTTACAAAAGTACTGTGCGTTGGGTATTATAACCATGCCCACCTTAGAGGTGAAGAAATTAAAAGTTGTACTACTCAATCTGAACATGGTCAACAGGGTATCAGCACCAGACTCCTAACCTCTCTTTTGTGTTGCCATTCTATATTGACAATAAAGTTCTGGTAAATAAATGAGGAGGAGGAGGAGTCTGAGAGAAAAGTTTTAATTCTCAAGTGTATAAGGGTTGCCACTAAGTTTGTAAATCTAATCTAATTTATTACATACCTCAAACCATAAATTATAACACAAAAGTAGCACCAGTATATGTGCTCATTGGATATCATTTCTCTGTTTACTCACAGAAAAATCTCAAGAGTATTTTTGATCTCTATGTGTTTAAACATTTGTTTTAAGTTTTCTTTTTCCTTCAATTTTTTTTTATTTTCAATAATTAAACCAGCCTGTGGTCTAAATTCTGAATCACTAAGAATGGTGGCCAGTATGTATAAGCCATGTTTTCAAAGAAAGCATTACTTGTCACAGTGTCTGGTGATTGAGATGATGTTAATAGTATATCCGTCAGGTCCTTTCCCTTTAGAAAACATCACTGATTTTATTCTACCAAATTCAAATTCCATAACAGTATATGCATAGCTGGATTCTTGAAGGCTCATAATTGCTCTGGAAGACAGAACAGTTAAGATAATATCTCCAATAAAATATGCTTTATTTTGTTACTAAATTCCTTGGACAAACCCCATAAGACAAACCCCATAAGATCCAGCTGCTTCTTATTTCCCTAAAGCATCCTGAAATACAGCTGATCACTGTAGTTTGGCTCTCGAAGGACCCCCAAAGGCCCCTGTGTTGGAGGCTGGGTCCCCAACCTGTGGTGCTGTTCAGAGGTAATAGTCATTTTAGGAGGTGGGGCCTAGTGGAAGAAGCTAGGTCATTAGGGTTTGCTCTTGAAAGAGGCATTGTGATCTTGTCTTTTTCCTCTCTTTCTCACTTTTAACAGCCATGAGGTGAACATCTTTGCTCTGCCTCCCACCTCTCACCGTACTGCCTCCCCATAGGCGTGAACACCACAGGTCAATGGCTCATGGACTGAGTCTTTCAAAACTGTGAGCTAGAACAAACCTTTTCCCTTTTTGAGTTGATTATCTCAGATATTGCTTATAGTAAAAGAAAGCTGATAGACTTTGGCCAGATGACCCAAGTAGACTTTTAAAAGGATTATTCCATCAATGGCTTCAAGTGGGGTACAGATTTCCCTTGAAATCTGTAGGTGGGGTAGGGTGCCCTCACTTGGGTTTGGAGGTACCCACCATGGTGTCATGGAAGGAGGTAGGCATAGAAGCAAATGGGCTTCCTTGGGAAAGGCAGACTGAGAGTAGATATTATGGAGTTGTAGAAAGACTATAAACTTTGAAGTTTCAAGTCCCAACTCTTACCACTTGCTAGATGAATATTCTTGGAATCTGCTTTCTGAGGTTGCACTTTTCCTTTTCTGGAAGATACCCAGCCATGAAACTTACCACCTTAGCTCATAACACAGTAGTTCTAGCCTCTGTCTGATGACTCAAGGAAATCCTATATATTTCTACATGGAATATATGGGGGGGGGCGGTTCTCTTTAATGCTTTTGATGAAGTTGTTCCTTCTTCCTGGCATCTCCTTTTCCCTCATTTCCATGTGTCTGATACCTACTTCTTATTAAAAGCCTAGTTTAGGGCTGGGGTTGTAGCTCAGTGGTAGAGCACTGGCCTAGCATATGTGAGGCCCTGGGTTCAATACTCAGAACCACATAAAGATAAATAAACGTGTTGTGTCCATCTACAACTAAAAAATATTTTTTAAAAAAAAAAAACTGATCTAATTTAAATAACCTGTCTACAATGAAACTTTTCTCAGTTCTACCAAAGAGAAGTAAATCTTTGTTTTGCTGTGTTCTAGCTACTCTTGGGGCTCTTGAACACATTTAGTGCGCTCTTCCTTGGGTTGGACTCATTTATATTCTGCTTTTATCTTTCCTCCTGGGCCACTAGCTCCTGGTCTGATCCTCCATTGTTTCCCTATATGGGGCTTAGCATATAGCTCCTTGAACATTAGCAGTCAACAATTGTGTGTTTAATTGAATTGAATGTGAGAGGAAGGCCGAACTTTGTGGAAATTTCTGGACCCTTCTCTATGCAGGCTTGAGGGACTCAGCTTATTTGATGAGTCTGATTTAGCCTAAGGGATAAAGGATACAGAGCTGATAGCTTTTTCTAGCCCTCTTGTTTCTGGTATTCCATATTCTTCAGGAATCCTGCTAGTAGATGGGCATACCCTGAGGACTTTATAGATTGAATACATTTTTTAAAGATGCTATCAAAGAGAATCAAGCCAGGCCAATTTCAGACATGAAATTGCAAGGGGAAATAGCCAAACAATCCACATTTTATTTGATTTACAGTTAAAAAATGTATTAATTCTTTTTTTCTTAGTTATTGCATATGATCCTCTCCTCTTGCTTTCTAAATTACAAGCATATTCATTCCTTTTTTTTTTTTTTTTTGCTTAGTCCCCTGTGACCCAATAGAGTGAAAAACCAAGAGAATGAATTTGTACTTTGCCATATGTATGATCCAATAAAAGTCATAAAATAAGCTTATAAATAGTGTTTAATTTTCAGGAGCACTGACATATCTTCCACATTGACTTTCTAAATTGTTTTAGAAATATTTAATTATCAAGTTTCCTTAACAGTGTTATTTATGCAAATGGGTAGATACAAAACACCTTGAATCTCCAGCTAAAAACTAGACTTTGAACTGCCGGTATACATTAGGCAATCTGGTGCTAAAATTTTGCCATAAATGAACTTCAAAAATATAACCAATACAGGTGAAAATCTCACTCTTTCATTGACTTCTTGTTCTCTGTGCATTCAACCATTCTCTCACTGAGTTCTTAACTTGAATACATGAATGCATTCACCTATATTGTTGCTTCTCAGCAACTACTAATAAACCCAAAAGACTGTGCTTTTCAGAACATTTTCATGACACTAGTAATAACAGTGGAATGCCTTATAGTGAAAGAAACATTTTGGCTGAAACTAAATTCAACAAACATTTTATCGAGCAACTGCCATGGGCTGGAATCCGAAGATACCCATACATTCCTTATTTTGTTTGTGCTTGGAAAGAGAACAAGACATATAACCAGCTGTCCTATAGGTCAAACCATGATGAACAGTCAGAATAGAGAATGGCAGAGCACCAAACAAGACAAGGAAAAACTCCAACAACTTACTGCATACCACATCCTGTCAGGGATGATATTCAAAACATTTAACAATCCCTGTGGCCAGACACCAGACAAAACGGGCATTGGCTCCAGCTCAGGGCAGATTCCTGCAGAGCCAGACAGTACCCTGTGAGCAGCTGGATCATTGGCTGGTCTAAGGACCTCTGGGGGAGGTAGGCCAGGGCTTGGGCAGCAAGGAGCATTTGGTGTGGGAGTGGAGATGAAGGACAGCAGCTTTTACTAGTTGTTTTGAAAGTATTTCAGTATCTTAACCCTGATGCAGCCCTCCTGGTACAAAGCAGCAGGAGTCAAACAGCCACTTTCTAAGCTAAATATTAAGCAGAATTTAAAATAAAGAAATCACACATTAGGGAAGGGATTGAGACACAGCCAAAAAAGACTAAACTGAATTCTATCCACTTCTCCTTTGTTTCAAACCTATTGTCTTTCATCTGTAAGGACAAGTCATTCTTATTGAAAAAAATTCAGAGAAGGAGCAGGAAAAGATGAACATGATCATGATTTACAAAGAAAGTATTTTTTGAACTGGGCTTTTAAAGGCAAGAGATATTTTATCATTATATCTCCACAAATATATGATATTAAGTTAGGTTTGTCCTAAGAATTTTCTTCTTGTTTTCTTTCCTAGTCTCTTTTCTCTTCCTTTATTTCCACATCTTAATCAAAGAAAGTAATTTTTCTTGACTAAGACTAAAATTTGTAATCTAGGGTTCAGATGCAGGGGGACCACAAATGAGTTTCAGGGATCCTAGAATCTGTTGTGTCTTTTGGCCAAGGTGCATTCTCGTGGGAAGGTGAATCATGGTTTTTGTCTAATTCTCAAAGGCCTCTGTATAAAATATTCCACAGATGCAAAGTTGAGTACTATGATGTCATACAATCTAACATTCTGAAAATGCAAGATCTGCCCTTGAATTTCAAAAGACTTCAACAGTGAGTATTTGCTCTTTGGCACTTACATATTTATTATCACAGGAACAGCATCCCCCCCACCTTACCCCTGCAAATACCAATGAATACTCCAAGCAATGTAGAGAAATTAGGGACCTCAGAACTTAGCCATCCACCTTTGTCAGGTGTTACCAGTCTGTTAGCTGTGTCAAATGTCAAACCTTTAGAGATCCCAGGCCCTGTGGGCAGTTACTACACACTGGAGATGAGGCAGTGGTTAAGATCAAACTCAGGATCCACTGCTGAGTTTCAGCCTTAGCTGGTGCTTAATTACTCTATACCTTTGTATAAGATGTTCTCCACTTGCCATGGCATTAATCTGGGAGATGAAGATACTAATACTACCAATCGTTTATAGATTTTGTGAAGAGTAAGTGATTGATGTACAGTGGTGATGAAAACATCTATAGCTGCTCAGAGTGGCAGAAGATCAGAGAACCCATTACCCTCCACTAAATTCTCCACTTTCACTATTTACCTCTTCTTTATTTTCCTCTCCCTGGCTTCTATTTGTCATCAGTGTCATGCCAGGAAACCCTGTCATCCTTTTCTTATCTTCATATATGGCTGCTCTATCCCATCTGTAGAAGGAGAAGACGACAGGGCATGATTCTAGATGCTTGCCTTGTGGTAATGTGGCAAGTAAAAGTATCTCAAGATTCCAGAACAACTGGATCAATTTAGGAAAGCTGAAAGGAAAGGAAAACAACTACTCTATTTTATGCTCCACTTAGCAAGTCTCCTATTCTGAGTTCCCTAATATATTTTAGAGTACAGCTTAGACTTGTAGTTATGCCGTCAAAACTAACCATCTCTCAGTCAACAAACATTGCCTAAAAGCCCACTACTCACACAGCCAAAGAGGAACAAAGAATAATTTCATATCTAGAAAGTAATTACACACGATGAAAGATTAAAAGGATTCCATGAATATTATCATCTATTCCTATTTAACTGAAATCTTGTGTACCATTTTTGTGTTTAGAGTTTTTTGAAAGATGAGTGGACATTCCAGCCCGTTTTAAGAAAATCATGGCAAAGTCACTTAAGAAACATCAGGTTATCACTCCTGCATCTTGTCTTCCAGCAACGTTAATCCTGAACAGCATCTCCTTTAACACTGATGGTTCCATACAATACAAAGAAAAGCCATATTTCTCTGCCTCTGAAGCCCTAGATGCTTACATTGATGATTTCCTCTTAAACTATGAGCCTCCTGATATTAATGATACAAAGGTTAGCCTGGATCAGAATCCTCGTGAATTTCTCACTAAGCCAAACAGTGGTAAGCTTTCATTATTCTCTGAGTTCAATTTTTAATTATCTGTGGAAAGCTGATGCTTTGAGAGAGTATATGCTCTAAAGGGTTTTTCCCCCCCTTGGAAAATAATTGTCTTTCAATTTGTGAATCTTTTCATAAGATTGTTACAAAATTTTATGGCTCCAAAACTTATTCAGCAATGGGTTCCTTTGATTTGAGAGTTAATCACAGAAAACAAATCATGGCATTAGTTTTAGAGAGGCAAAAAAAAAAAAAAAATGTTGGGCCTTGTGACCGAAAATGTTAAAAGAGTCACTTAAATTCTTCAAGCCAAAGTTACCCTTTTGTGAAATGAGAATAGCAATAAGTATTAATACTAATTCACAAGATTATGGTGGGAAATAAATGAATGAGAAAAAGCTGTCAATTACTGCAGATGCAGTGACCTTGGATGCTTTCTATGGCACAATGAAAAGAACACTGTAACAGAGGTCAGGCGGCTCAAGGTCTGATTCCACTCCTGCTAATGACAGTGGATATATGAGAAGAGTTGCTTACTCTCCCTAGGCTTTAATTTCCTTGTCAATAAGTTGAAGAGATTGACTTGTGTGAGCTCCATAATTTAAAACTTTGAATTATGTACATGGCAGAAAAGTAAAATTGGTCCACTCCACTCTTTCTCCTTTAAAAAATTGTCATTTGTAGAAGCAAAAAACTATCATTATGAAAGCAAAACTGGGTACGAATCTGAATTTGTGGTAGATTAACTTTGAAACCAATGGGGAAATTAAGTTCTCTGATAGTAACTTATCTATATTAATAGAAAAAATAATAGTGCTACTAATAATGAAGATGTCTGATCTTCCACTAAACATGGTCTTTTTAAAATTATATGTCAAGGCACCCAAATGACTGTTAGAAAACTATACATTACAGAAGTAAGATGGCATTTTTTATTATTGATTTTAGACTCTTACAGAAACTTTTACCATGTTATTATACGATACACTGGATATGCAAAGATAGAATAGGTAAAACTATTTATTATTTTTCAAATTAGAAAACATAGCTAAATGAGGATCCAGGCAAGTGAGATATATTCCTACACAAGTCATATTTTTATGCTAAGTTATTTGCTTATGATATACAACATGTTTTGATAAATGGGTATTGAGTGTGGAAATCGGTTTAAGTGTCCATGTTATCTATGTAGTCAAAGTGCAAAATATGTTGTAATTTATTCAGTAATACTGCTGGTTTTCCTGACAAGAATTTTCATTCATTATTTTTGAGGTTTGGTTTTCTGTGTTAGTTTTTCTCCTTATTCCACAGAGAAGAGGCTATTTAACTGGCACTTATAAATGACTTGGAATGTGATACAAACAGGGGCTCTTTCCTTAGGTCATCTTGGGTTATTAATTCCCCCATCAATGTTATTTCTTGGCACCTCTTTACACAGAAAAATGTAGTTCCTGCTTTTTTGGAGATTATAAAAGTAATAGGTATTCATGGCATGAAAATTCCAGAAAACACAAAAGAAGAAACAGAAACCAAGTGGAATCTAGTACCAGAGAAAATTATTAATAGTTCTACATAAATTTCCCTTTTCAAATATAGAATTAATCTATCCTCATCATTCTCTAACCTTGCTTACTCACACATCAATATTTTGTGAATATCATTTTATGTCATTAGAAAAGTTCTATATCTTCACATTAAATGACTCTATTATAATCCATTATCTATATCAGGGCATTCTGGTTGTCATTGTCTTTATTATTCAAAATATTGCTATTACCATCATCACTCATACACATCTGGGCAGATGTCCAGTTGTTTTCTTGGAAAAATTCTAGGAATGGAGTTTCTAGGTCATGCAAAATGCACATTTTAAAGATTTTTGAATCATATTGTTAAGCTGCCTTCCAGAAAGAGAGTACCTATTTTATCTACTCCCAATAATGTAGTAGAAGGTCCTTAGTCCTCTGTACTTACTGCCTATGGGTATTATGTACCTATTTAATCCTTGCCAATCTGCTGGGTAAAATGCTATGTTCACTTAGCATCTGCTTTTCTTCTTTTGTTAATTGCTTAGTATTAGTGTTGATTGATATTTAAATCTTTATTTCATCTCAAATTTGTTTTGTTAGATAAGGTGAAATTTTAGCTATTTTGAAAAAATAATTCCTCTGGCCACCTTTGACAGCACTTAAATTACTATATAAACTTAGGCTACTGAATTTTTTCCATTGATCCATTTACACCATTTCTCTACCATTCCCACTGTATTTTAATTGCAGTAATTGTTAAATAAATATCTTGGTTGGAACAGGGGTGAAGATTTTAGAAGAAGTTATATCTGTTCACTTCTTCTTTCAAATGAACTTTAGAATCCTTCTTTACAATTTCCAAATGCTGGTATTTGAGTTACTTAGAGTCCTAACTTCCTTCTTGGGCCTTGCCAACCCCATTCTCCACCCTGCAGTCATATCTTCCTAAAGAATATGTCTGCTATAGTCTTTGTGGGCTAAAGGTACTGTAACGACTTCCCATTATTCTCAAGATAAGGCTCAGTCCCCTTAAAATGCTCTCAAGGCCATGAGTGATCTGGCTTCTACTTAACAACCAGTTAAATTTTTTTCATTACTGCTATAGCGCGCACGCACGCACACATTCACACACACACACACATATACACCAGACACTGTGTTCCAGCATCCTGACCTGACAATAGCCCCTGGTTGTAATGTGCACATGATGCCATTCTGCCTTTCGCCCAGTGTTCCTTCTAGCCAGAGATCTCTTCTCCCTCATTCTTCCCTGTTTTCTGGTAAACTCTTCTTTCTGGCTTCAATTTAGATATCCCTTTCCTGACACCTCCCTTCTCCTTACAAAGTCTGGTTTATTGCTCCTATTGTGTCTTCCCTTAGCACCTGCAACATGCCCTGAGAAAGCATTTAACACTGTCTTGTAAGAAACTGGTCCCTGACTTGTCTCCCTCCCTGGATTGATAAGGTCATCTAAGCTCTGCGCCTTGCCTACCACTGTAATTCACCTTAACAAAACAGTGAGTGAAACCATCATTGCTATGGCTGTATTGTCTATGTCTACAACATCATGGTCTGTATTTTCTTTTCTCTGCTGTGGACTACCTTTCTGTTGACAGTGTGACTATTATAAAAATGCTTGCTTTCCTCTGCATTTGTTAAATTGTTGATCTAGTTTATGAATTACTTTCTCAGAATAAAAAGTAGCAATATTTATTTCCACTTCTTATCTGATCCGTATGAACACAATCTAATCAATGCCAGGTGTCAATACCATCAGGGCCTTGCTAGGTATGTCCACAATGAGGCAGAGAAGTGGAGAGAAGTGGCCCACCACGTTAATACCCTGGAGGATCCCTTCAGTTATTCACAAAATTCTCCACTGATGATCCCTTCGAATCAATTTCTCAGACTCATACCCATAGCTTCTTCCCTTGATCTGACTTATTTCAGCTCATTCTTTAGGCCTGGCCTCAGACGTTCTGGCCTAACTGATGTTGCTGTTGGGAGCACCTGTGCAGGCCTTTGTACTCCCCGCCCTTTGACATATGTCTGTTTCTGTGAGTTCTGTGAGCCATCAGCAGTGTCTCAATAACTGCTACTTCCACGGAGCCTGGCACAGCTGAGTAAAAGGAACTCAGCTGACAAATTACCCTTAAGGATACCTCTCTTGAAGGTGCCAGATAAAGAAAGCTGTATTGGGGGCTGGGGTAGTGGTTCAGCAGTAAAGTGCTCACCTCGTGCGCATAGGGCACAGGGTTCAATCCTCAGCACCACATAAAAATGAATAAATTAAATAAACGTTTAAAAAATAACTTATGAGTCAATAAAGAAAACATAGTAAAAATTTTTAAAAAGAAAAAGAAAGCTGTACTTGTCTAAAATGAGGAAAATGTGATTATATCTAGTATGTGTACTTATAACTCAGCCTATTATATATAACATTTTAGTCATTCCACAGAAATTTGAGTGATCCTCCAGGGCGTTAAAAACATCAGACATCCTTACCTTGGATCTTTTTTATTCCTAATTCAATGTAATGTTCTTCCATTTTCATTGTATAAGAACTTTCTCTCCTTCAATGGGTTTTATAAACTATTTCCAGGCAATATTTTGTCTTTTTTGTCTTAAAAGTCAAGTGATTTTCCTTTGCATGCAAAATGTGCTTTGGGAGATCCAGAGAAAAGATTCTTTTGAAAGATTGTGGCAAAGCCCTGAAAGACTTTTGCTTGAAACATTAATCCCGTGAATGTTCCTCTTTCAGTTTGTATGCTCACGTGTGGAGAAAATGATCCGACCATGGTATAACAGCCTATTTTGTGGATGAGAGTTATTCTTCCTTCACAATAATAAAAAATCAAAACTATTGATTTGAAGGTGGATTGATCCGGAAACCGAAGTAGAGTTTCAATGGGCATAACAAAGAAAAATTTTTATCACTCTCAAAATCAGCTTGGAGAAACAGTGTTTGAGTCAAATTTCATCCTACTTTGGTTGTCTTTGGGGCATTTTTGTCTTATAATCTATATGTAGTTTTGAAGTAGAGAAGCAAGGAATCTATGCACAAGACATCTCATTATTCTAAAGATGATGGATTTATTTTTCAATATGTGCTTTCTTGAGACTGAACCCACAAACTGTATGTGTTAGAATTATGGGTGCAGAGTTGAGTGTGGTCTCTGTTCTGAAGAGCCATGGTCCCTGCCTTCGAGAACCTTACAGTTTGTGGGAAATTCAAATATGCATGACTTCATCAATCATGCTCTAGAGTAGAGGATGCTAACATGGAAGCATGTGTGGGTGCTCTGGAGACAGGACGGTGGAGGAGGCTCCCAAGATGATCCGCGCTTACCCCTGAATTCCTAAAACTAAGAAGAGCATGGATAGAGGAGAGGGGAGGAGACCATTGCAGGGACTGTGGGAAGGCACCACCTCAGGAGAGGTCACTAGAAACTCAGGATAGATAGAAAGAATGATGTTTAATGTTGTTGACTTCAAATTTATCTCCACTTCTATTTCAATTCCACTGGCTTGACAGTGCTCATATCAAATCCATCCGGTTGTACTCATGACAAAATTGTTTTCACTTATTCTCTTATAAAAAATGCATGGTATTTTTTAATAGAAGAATGGCCATGGGGACATCAGATGTAGGTGTCTTCTATAACATTTATCTCTGATAATTTAGCTTCATCCTAGAAAACACAAAACATTAAAAATTAAGTAAGAATTTGAGGATAGTTCAGATGGACATTTTGTGCTGGATTATTTGTCTCTTCTATGATTCTTCCTAACTCCTAGGATAACTACTTAATCTCTTCATGTCCTACCCTACCTGAAAAAGTCATATTTTGCTTGCTACCTAGCCCTTCTCGGCCTCCTCAGTTGGGTCTTCACTCCTGTTACTACACTGTAACAGGTCCCTCCATGCAGACATTAGGCCTGACCAGTCCACCCTGTACATCACACTATCCATGCTGTGTGCTTCCAAAATGCCATTCCCTCTTCCTGGAATACCCTCCCTACAACATAACACCTCCTTGTGACTAACTCCCAGTCACCTTTTGAGATGCAGCTAAATTAAGTCTCTTCTAGATCTTCCTAATTTTCTTCTTCCTCTGGGCTCAGAACCCCATGGCACCTGAGTATACTTACTGGAGTGTCCTTACTAATAATAATGTTCTTAGTCCTCTAAATATGCTAATAATAATACCTAAGGCTTATTAGGTATGTGTTACAAAGCATCATACACATGATACATATTTGTGAATATATGTGTATCTGCTACTAATAGCAATGCCTCCCACTTATTAAACTCCTATTGTATTCAGGAATTACAATTTGCTTTATTCACTTTATATCATTTAATCCTCACAACCAAAGTATGAAGTATTAACCTCATTTTTACAAAGAAATAAAGACACAATGAAGCTATTTAAAATGGACAAGGGCACAGAGCTATAAATATTGTCCCTTGGTTTGTACCCAGGCACTCCTGCTCCTACTCTGGGCCCCAACTACAGCACAAGTACTTTATGTATTTATAAATAAAGCTTTAGGGTTTAAATCTGAAACAAAAATAGAAAAGAGAATGAAAGAAGAAAGAAAGAAATTCTAAGTCTCATTTTAGACATGATAATCTGAGTTTTAAAGAAGGTCCTAAATTGATAGACTCAATTCCATATTTTACTCCTTGGTTTATCTTGGTAAAAACTAATTATTGAGCAGGAGTTGAGCCAAAACATTAAGAAAAGTCATTAAATCGTGGTGGGGGAGAAGTATGGGGCCTGGATGATTAGCTCTTGCCTGGTTAATTATTTTGGCTGTTACTCTAAAAGTTATTTTTAAGGCAGCAAGAAGGGAAAAGTGTAGTAGCCAAAGTATGGGACTTCGATTACTACAAGTCTTGAGTTCCAACACTCTGTCTTGCCTATACTGTAACGTTAGACAGGTTATTTAATCTTTCTCTTTTTTTGTATATAAAAGGGAAAACTTATACCTATCAAAGATGATATATGGAAGATTAAAAAGATGATATATGTGAATGCACTTAAAATAGTTTTGTGTCACATCCAGTGTCCCCAAGATAATCTGTTTACTTTGTAGAGTAAAATGTAAAATATGGCACTTCTTAGTGGGCTTGACATTCTTTTTTAACTGTTTGCTCTCATTCTTCCTAAGATCTCACTGTTGTTCTCTCTTCTAGTCATATAGGCCATCTGCATTCTTACCCCAAGGGGGAAATTGCTCTTGATGACCATCTATATGAGTGTGTGGCATATAGCTAAATGGCCTTTAAACTTTCCATGTAGGATGTAGAGTCTTGGTTGACGATATACAATTTTTTTTTTTTTTTTTTTTTTACTGTTCACAGTGCATTTATTCCCAGCATGGATTTTGTAGCACTTGTGGTAAAATTGTGATTTATGCAGCCCACTCTTTTAGGCAGTTCAAGTAATTTATTATATAGAATTTTGCTTGCTTAGTTATCTGTCCCAGTTATGCCCTGAAACTTGAAGTTTTATATTGTATTTATTTATGACCTTCCATTTTTCTCTCTCCTGCATTATGATATGATAGACACTTATGCTGGGAAACTGCATAATGCGTCTGAGCAAGACTAGGACTACTTGTGAGATCAGTAGGGCATCCACGGTTCTTGTGGGAAATTGGCTCCCAAGGGGCTCAGCTTTTTAATGGACAAAATAAAAGGTTGAGATCTTTAAATTGAATAAAATTACTTTCCTTATCTCTTTATCATTGTAAATTTTAAAAAGCATAAGAACATAGCAAGAGGAAAGATATAAAATTATTAGCAAACAATATTCATCTATCAGGAATGAAATAGAATTAAACTATATGCTATGGATATTGTCCTTAATTTAGTTTATTTAATAAATACACACAGAGAGACTGAAAATATGCAGATGGATATGTATATTTTAAAGAACAATAAGGCATCTACATGCCCACTGTGGAGATATTAATGATCATATAAAGTTCCTCTACACCTCTCAAGGAGTTCATCATCCTTTATCTTCCCAAATATAATGCCACCTGTGTTTTTAAATTTATTACTTACTCATTTCTCTTTATAGCTCCTGTTCTATTGTCAATGTGGATTTTTGTTGTTTCTGGATTTTGCCAATACAGATGGGGCTCTGGTTAACTTCCCTGCCCTTGTCTCAAGTCACACACCTTGCTGGGGTTTCTCTAGTGTGTGTGTGCACTAGTTATCTGTGCACTAGTGCACACCATGTAGGAGACTTGCTAGGGGTGAGCATCTCTGCAGTTCTGCAAGGCCAGGCACACTTTCCTGTGTGCATGCCCATCAGGCATGTGACTGCCACTGTTTTATGACCACTGTCCTTGTCTGCTCAGGCTGCCATGACAACATATCACTGACGGGGTGGCTCAAACAACAGAAATGTATGTTCTCACAGTAATGAAGGCTGAAAAGTCCAAGTTTATGTTTCATTAAGACCATTTTTTTTCTGGTGAGGGCTGTCTTTGTAGCTTGCAGATGGCTACTTTCTCTCCATGTCTTCACATGACAAAGAAAGAGAGGTGTCGGGTGTCCCATCCTCTTTTATAAGGACACAAGTTCTATCAGATCAGGGATCCCCCTTTACAACCTCAATTATCTTTAATCAGCTTTTTAAAAGCCCTATCTTTGGTCCGATCACATGGCAGGGCTGGGGTTTAGGGAGACAGAATTTAGTGGATAACAATTACAAATATGTGCTATTATCAGAGATTTGAGGATTTTTTTTCAAAATGTTGGATATAAAATGATACCTTAAAAAAAAAACTGTGGCACAAGAAAATTGACCATTTTAGCTTTCTTTAAGTACAAAGTCCGGTGCCATTAAGTACATTCACATTGTTGTCCCACCATCACCACGGTCCACATTCAGGCATTTGCATCTTCCAGACTGAAACTCAGTACCCATTGCACACTAACACCCACTCCCCTCTCACCTGGCAATCACAATTTCCTGCCATCTCTAAGAATTTAACTGTGTAAAGTGTCTAATGTAAGTGTATTCATACAGTGTCTGTCTTGTTGTGTCTGGTTTATTTCATTTAGCATAATGTCTTCAAGGGTCATCCATGAGGTAGCATGTGACAGGATTCCTTCCTTTGTAAAGCTGAGTAATGTTTCATTGTAAGTGTTCCATCTGTGAACAAAACATCTAGTGTATCTGTTCACTCACCTCTGAATACTCAAGTTGCTTCCTCCTTTTGTCTGTTGTGAATAATGTTCCTGTGAACATGGAGTACAAGAATCTCCTTGAGTTCCTGTTTTAAATTGTCTGGGGTATGTATCATTATGGTTTTTAATTCACATCTCTCTGATTATTCATTGAGTTGGATAGCTGATCTTGCTTTTATTTCTCATTAGCCCTTTGTGTGTGTTTCTTTAAAATATATGTTCATATATTTTACCATTTTTTGGATGGGTAATTTGTATTTATATTCTGTACTGATTTTTAGGAATTATCTATGAATTCTGTATACAAATCCTTCATCTCTTCTTTTTTTTTTGAAATTTGTAAAAAGAAAAAAAAAAAGATTACAGTGCTGGGGATCAAATCCAGAGTCCTATGCATGCTACAAAAGGGCTCTACCTGGCTGGGGTGGTGGCTCAGTGGTAGGGTGCTTGCCTACCACTAGTGAGGCACTGGGTTCAATCCTCAGCACCATATAATAATCAAATAAAGGTGTTGTGTCCACTACAAGTAAAAAAAAAAAAAAATATATACACACACACACACACACACACACACACACACATAAAAGGAAAGTGTTCTATCACTGAGCTATACCCCTGCCTAATCTTTTATTTTCTATATATGTATGTGGCTTCTCTTGATTTGTGATTTAAATTTATAATCTATTTCTGGTGGGTTCTTGTTGAGGAGCAACACTTTATTGTAATACAATTTATCATTTTTTAATGATTTCTTACCCTGTTTAATAAATAATTTTCCTTGAGGACATTAAGATACCTAATTTCTTAAAATTCTGGTTAAAGCAAATATGGGTATTTCAAGATATAAATGTAACCTACATGAAAATCTTTAAGATTAAATTTGGAATTTCATTTAACAAGCATTTATTGAGTCCTACTATATGGCAGACACATTGGACACCACACATTCTTTGTCTTCATGAAGCTTATGTTCTTTGGAGAAGAAAGACAATAACCAAATGAGTATATTTATAATATGATGTCTGCTTGACTAAAAACTAAGAAGAAAGGTCAAAAGAAATCTCTGTTGCTGGGGCCAGAAAAATTTCCACATGAGTTCTGCAAAAAAAAAAAAGAAGAAGAAGAAGAAGGAGGAGGAGGAGGAGGAGGAGGAGGAGGAGACCACATTGGAAGCAGAGTGTAGCTGAAAGGATACAAGTGGCAGTCCACAGACCAAAGTTTAGTACTGCTCCACCCCAGTTCTGTAAATTAGGTAGGACTCATCTTATTGGTCAGTTAAATGGGCAGAATGAATGCGATAATCTGTACAACCCCTTCACCTTGAAAATTTTTCTAAGATTCTGACCATCTAAAATGTTTTGTGACATTTACCTTTTGGGGAAAACTATTTAGAAAGAAAGAATATGATAAGTTTAAAATCTCCTAAAGCTAAAAGAATACAATTTGCTTCCAATCCTGATTCTTAAGTCTATGTCCCAGAAAGTATAATTTTTCATCATTTCCAATAAAACCAACTTTAGATTCCAGCTGAAGCACTTGTAAATGGAAAGCCATTTGTAACAGGATTTCCCTATAATTAAGATGACTCTGCAGAGAAAGCTATAAAAGCAAGTCTTCCATGATTGGCTGCAAAAAATAAAGCACTAAAATTGCTAAGTAATACTATAGATTTCAAAATTTATATGTGTCTTTAGAGCTAGTCTCATAAAAGGAATGATTATTTAACAGTCTATATTCCTGAAAATGATTTTCATAGTGGAAAAAAAATTTAACACATACTGCTATACTTCTTTATCTGTGGATATTAAAATGTAAATTTCACCTTGGAGCATGTGGAAAATCTTTTCATGGAATGGATGCTAAATTAAGTGTGACAGGTGATTGTGATTAATCACTACATATTACCAGGAGAGGAAGAAGTCTTTGTTGCCTAATGAAATATAACACAACACAGAAGGAAAATGCAAAGATGGGCCATTTTTGAAGTCAAACCTGAACTCTTTCACATCTCTTTGAAAAGCTGAATGAAAGTATGTGAATGTTATGCCTCACCAAATTGAGGATGAAAAAACAAGGGAGGAAAGTGCCCCAAACAAACCAGGATACTACAATAGCAGAACCCATGGATAGCACAGTTGATAAATTGTCAGAGAAGGAATTCAGAACATTCATAATTAAAATGACTTGTGAATTAAAGAATGACCTAAATGAGCAAATACAGGCAAAAATTGATCACTCCAACAAAGAGATAAGAGAGCAAATGCAGGCGACCATTGATCACACCAATAAACAAATAAGGGATCGAATACAGGCATCCATTGATCACACCAGCAAACAGACAAGGGAACAATTACAGGTAGCAAAAGATTACTTCAAGAAAGAGAGATTCTGAAAAAAAAAGGTATGGGGGGGAATCCTTTAAATGAAGGAAATAATAAACCAAGTACAAAAATTCCATAGAAAGTATCACTAACAGGGACTGGGATTGTGGCTCAGGGGTACAGCACTCGCCTAGCAAGTGCAGGACCCTGAGCTCAATCCTCAGCAGCACATAAAAATAAATTAATTAATAAATAAAGATATTGTGTCCAACTACAGCTATATATACATGACAAGAAAATATCATCACAGACTAGATCACTTGGAAGACAGCACATCATATAATGAAGACAAAGTATACAATCTGGAAAATAAAGCTAAAAAAATGAAGATGTTAAGAAACCATGACCAGAACATCCAGGAATTATGGGATAACATCAAGATCAAATCTAAGAGTTATTGGGATAGAGGAAGGCACAGAGTTGCAAACCAAAGGAATGCAAAATCTCTTCAATGAGATAATATCAGAAAATTTCCCCAAAATGAAGAATGAATTGGAAAATCAAATACAAGAGGCTTATAGGACACCAAATGTACAAAATTACAACAGATCTACACCAAGGCACATTATAATGAAAACGCCTAGCATTCAAAATAAGGATAGAACCTTAAAGCCCACAAGAGAGAGGAATCAGATCACATGTAGGGGAGACCAATTCCTATCTCAGCAGATTTTCAACTCAGATCCTCAAAGCCAGGAGATCCTGGAACAACATATACCAAGCTCTGAAAGAAAATGGATGCCAACCAAGAATCTTATATCCAGCAAAATTAAGCTTTAGATATGATGATGAAATAAAAACCTTCCATGAGAAAAAAGTTAAAAGAATTTACAACTAGAAAGCCTGTACTACAGAATATCCTTGACAAAATAGTCCATGAAGAGGAATTGAAAAACAAAAGTGAAAATCAAAAAAGGAAGGTATTACACTAAAGGAAAAACTAATCAAAGGAGAAACCCAAGTCAAGTTAAATGCCAAAAATAAACAAAAATGTTTGGGAATACAAATCATGTCTCAATAATAACCCTGAATGTTAATGGCCTAAACTCACCAATCAAAAGACATAGACTAGCAAATTGGATTTTAAAAAAAAGACCCCAACAATATGCTGCCTCCAAGAGACTCATCTCATAGGAAAAGACATCCACAGACTAATGGTGAAAGGTTGGGAAAAATCATACCACTCACATGGACTGCAGAAGCAAGCAGGGATTTCCACTTCATATCAAATAAAGTAGACTTCAAGACAAAGTTAATCAAAAGAGATAAAGAAGGATATTTCATACTGCTTAAAGGAACCATTCATCAACAAGACATAACAATAATAAATATATATGCCCCGAACAAGGGAGCATCTACGTTCATCAAACAAACTCTTCTCAAGTTCAAGAGTCAAATAGACCACAACACAATAATTCTGACCTTAACACACCTCTTTTACCACTGGATAGGTCTTCCAAACAAAAGCTGAACAAAGAAACTATAGAACTCAATAATACAATCAATGACTTATACTTAACTGACATATATAGAATATTTCATCCTTCAATGAGTGAATACACTTTCTTTTCAGCAGCACATGAATCCTTCTCTAAAATAGACCATATATTATGCCACAAAGTAATTCTTAGCAAATATAAAAAAATAGGGATACTACCCTGCATTTATTAGGTCATAATGGAATGAAATTAGAAATCAATGATAAAATAAAAAATAAAAGCTACTCCAACACCTGGAGACTAAATAATATAATACTAAATGAACAATGCATTGCAAAAGACATCAAGGAAGAGATTTAAAAAATCTTGGAGATGAATGAGAACACAAATACAACATATGAAAATCTCTGGGAAACTATGAAGGCAGCACTAAGAGAAAAGTTCATTGCATGGAGTTTATTCCTTAAAAGAAGAAAAAGTCAACAAATAAGTGACTTAACATTACATTCCAAAGCCCTAGAAAAAGAAGAACAAATCAATTCCAAAAGCAATAGAAGACAGGAAATAATTAAAATCAGAGCTGAAATCAATGAAATGGAAACAAAACAATTGAAAAAGTTGATGAAAAAAAAGTTGGTTCTTTGAAAAAATAAATGAAATTGATAAAACCTTAGCCATGCTAACAAAGAGAAGGAGAGAGAAAACTTGAATTACTAACACACGTGATGAAAAGGAAATATCACAACAGACACTTCAGAAATATTGAAGATAATTATAAATTATTTTGAAAACTTGTACTGCAATAAAATAGAAAATATTGAAGGCATCGACAAATTTCTAGAGTCATATGGTCTGACACATTGAATCAAGATAATATACACTATTTAAACAGATCAATTTCAAGTGATAGAAGACATCATCAGATACCTACCAACCAATAAAAGCCCAGGACCAGATGGATACACAGCTGAGTTCTACAAGACCTTTAAAGAAGAACTAATACCAATACTCTTTAATTTATTTCAGGAAATAACAAAAGAAGTGAAAGACCTCTACAATGAAAACTACAAAATGCTAAAGAAAGAAATTAAAGAAGAACTTAGGAGATGGAAAGATATACCTTGTTCTTGGATAGGCAGAATTAACATTATCAAAATGACCATATTATGAAAAGCACTATACAGATTTAATGCAATTCCAGTCAAAATCCCAATGACATTTCTCATAGAAATAGAAAAAGCAGTTATGAAATTCATCTGGAAAAATAAGAAACCCAGAATAGCTAAAGCAATCTTTAGCAAGAAGAGTGAAGCAATGGCACCACTAGACCAGACCTTAAACTGGTATTATAGAGCAATAGTAACAAAATACAGCATGGTATTGGCACCAAAACAGACTGGTAGACCAATGGTACAGAATAGAGGATACAGAGACTAACCCACATAATTACAGTTATATTATATTTGACAAAGGCACCAAAAATGTACATTGGGGAAAAGATAGCCACTTCAACAAATGGTGCTGGGAAAACTGGAAATCCATATGCAAAAAAAAAAAATAATATTAAACCCCTATCTCTCCATGCACAAAACTCAACTCAAAGTGGATCAAGGACCTAAGAATTAAACCAGAGATACTGCTTCTATAGAAGAAAAAATAGGCCCAAATCTCCATAATGTCGGATTAGGCCCCAACTTCCTTAATAAGACTCCTATAGCACAACAATTAAAACCAAGAATGAATAAATGGGATGATTCAAACTAAAAAGCTTCTTCTCAGCAAAAGAAGCAATCAGTAAGGTGAATAGAGACCCTGCAATTTGGGAACAAATTTTTACCACATGCACATCAGAGCACTAATCTCTAGGGTATATAAAGAACTCAAAAATCTTAACACCAAAAAAACAAATAACCCAATCAACAAATGGGCCAAGGAACTGAACAGGCACTTCTCAGAAGAAGATATACAATCAATTAACAAGTATATGACAAAATGGTCAACATCTCTAGCAATTATAGAAATGGAAACCAATCTACTCTAAGGTTTCATCTCACTCCAGTCAGAATGGCAGCTATTAAGAATACAAATAATAAGTGTTGGTGAGGATATGGTTGGAAAAGGCACACTCATACATTGCTGGTGGGACTGCATATTGGTGCAGCCAATATGGAAAGCAGTATGGAGACTCCTTGGAAAACTGGGAATGGAACCACCATTTGACCCAGCTACTCCACTCATTGGTCTATACACAAAGGACTTTAAAACAGCATACTATAGGGATGCACCACATCAATGTTTACATCAGCACAATCCACAATAGCTAAACTGTGGAACCAACCTAGATGCCCTTTAGTAGATGAATGAATAAAGAAAATGTGGTAAATATACACAATGAAATATTATTCAGCATTAAAAGAGAATAAAATCACGGCAATTGGGTGGAGTTGGAGAATATAATGCTAAGTGAAGTTAGCCAATCCCCAAAAAACAAATGTCAAATGTTTTCTCTGATTTAAGGATGCTGATTCATAATGTGGTTTGTGGGGGTGGGAAGGCATAGGAGGATTAGATGAACTCTAGATAGGGCAAAAGGGAAGGAGAGGAAGGAAGGTGGCATGGGGTAGAAAACACAGAGGAATGAGATGGACAACATTACTAAGACTAAATACATGTATGAAGACATGAATGATGTGACTCTACTTTGTGTACAACCAGAGATATGAAAAATTGTGCTCTATGTGTGCAATATGAATTTTAATGCATTCTGCTGTCATATATAACAAATTAAAATTTAATAAAATAAGATAGTCTTGTACCTATTATGAAGACTGTTAGATTCCTTATTCTTCCTATAAGTGACAAGTCTCTTATGCTCCCTGAATTTCAGGTTTCTTATTTATAAAATGAATTGATACTAATTCATAGGGAGTATATGTCCCTTTAGACTCTACAATATACTTTATCCATTTTGGTAGATTAGAACAGAAATATTCAGTTATCTTAATGTTTTATACCTTGGTTTCAAGTATATGTTTTGAGGAATCTTGAAGTCCTTCAAATTATCTTGAAGTCCTTCAAATTATCTTGAAGTCCTTCAAATTATATGTATTTGTCTTTGTGTATGTGCCTTTCTCTGAAAATCTTTAGCCATCAGAACATTCTTAAAAGAACTTATGGCACTCAAAATGTTAAGAACCTTAATATGAGAATAAATAACTTCTTAAAAGAGAGACTTAACTGTTGCCTAACCAAAACTATTAATATAAATTGATATGGAAAGTATACATCAAAACTGAGGGTTGTTCCTTACCAGAAGCAGGAGGGTCACAGGAGTAATTACTGTGACCCTCCTGCTTCTGGCACCTAGTTTTATGGTTTAGATGTGAGGTGGCCCCCCAAAAGCTCTTGTGTGAGACAATGCAAGATTTGGGTTATAAGAGTCTTAACCCAATCATTGACTTAATCTCCTGATAGGAATTAACTCAGTGGTAACTGTAGGCAAGTAGGGTGTGGCTGGAGGAGGTGGGTCCCTGGGGGCATGCCTTTGGGGGATTATATATTTGGTGAGCTGGGCTTAGTCTCTCTCTGCTTCTTGGTGGCCATGTCCTGACCTGCTTTCCTCTGCCACACTCTTTTGCCATGATGTTCTGCCTCACCTTGAACCCCAAGGAATGCAGCCAGCCTTCTATAGACTGAGACCTCTGAAATCATGAGCCCCCCAATACAATTTTTCTCCTAAAATTGTTCTTTTCAGGTCTTTTAGTTACAATAGCGAAAAAGCTGATTAAAGAACCAAGCAAGGAGGAGAGGACATCTTAGCTAACAGTCTTCAGGCATCTTAAGCTCCATTGCTAGATCTTCTTTGACACAAAGCGATTGTTGAGGGCTTCAGGTGCTCCTGGGACCGTGCCATCCCTTTAGATTTAACTCCTGTTGTTTCAACTTCCTGCCCCCCCCAGCCACTTTCTGGTTGTATTTTGTCTCCTATGAAGTTCTGCTCACAGAGAGTATCCTTATACCTGTGACAACAAATGTCTCTTTATACAAAGTGTCGTTATACACCCATCTTCTCAGTTTGACAGTATAATTTTTGCCTTTTATAAATGTAGGCACTCTTGTTATGTTGACAAGGTTAAGTTCCTACCCTTGCAAGGCAGATAGATGGCCAGAGTGGAGCCCTGGTAAAACCACCGTGGAGTTGAAAGCCCTCCTCAGGGCCCTGATAAGAGAGGGGTTCCTGAGATGGGCTCAATTCTCACCTCCCTTGACAGAACTGCACATTCATTTCCCATATTGAACTTGTGTAGGAAAAGAATCCCTACCTCATGAGGCTGCACAAGTATTAAATAAAACAAGGCACATAAAAACCTTAGCATCCCTGGCCATATAATCAGTGGTCATGTATGTTCTACTTTCATTTTGTCACTTTAGAACTCTTCTGCTGGCAATCCTCTGGTAACATAGAAATTGATGCATCAACTGGCACACAGGGCGGGATCACCTCATGTAATTTGTTGCCAATCTCCCATCATAATAACTATGGTATCATTTGTACTTTTCCCTTGGTTACACTGAAAGCCAAGTGTCCACAATGGCTGAGCAATGTATTAAAAAGAGAGAAAAATAATTGCATCCTCCTAATGCTTACTAAATGGAGGAAAAAACAACTACAAAAATGGTGATTCACTATGTATGTCTTTAGCAGTGCTGTTCCAGTCATCAAAAAGGTGGAAATACACAGTGTTTATTTTTCTTGTCAATGAGTTTTTAGTTTCTATTTGAATACTACTTTTGATATTTTGCCTATCAGGGCAATAAGCAGAGTCCATGAACAACTACTTGTTCAGCACCTGTACTGAGGAGAAACATAAATAAGCAATAGCCCCACCTCCAATGACTTTTCAATCAAGTCCATGCCCAAGGAAAGCCCTCGTCTCCTGATTATCTCACGCTCATTTGCAGCTCTTCTCTGCCCACATGGACTCTGTGTGGCCTGTGCGGGAATCTCGCAGGACAACCACGTTTGGACCATGTGCCCATGAGACCCAGGAGCATGTCCTTCACGGTGCTTTCAACTAGCTTCTCTCCACCTTTGTTTTTCCATCTGTCAAACAAGATTCATTCTCTAACTCAAAAAAAAAATTTTTTTTCACAAAATAAACTCTCAAGTTCTTATATTTCTGCTCTATTAGAGTTTAAGCTCCTTGAGGGAAGAGACCAGAGGAAAAATTCCAGAGAGTCTTGGAGTTGGGATTGGAGGAGAGGGATTATGTATTTTTCATGTCCTCTTCAAGTACCTAGATAGAAAGGCTTGGTTATATTGTAGTTGTTGAATTTTAAAAAATAAACAAGCCAAAAAATCAGAAAGGTGCCTAAAGATTCCCAAGCCCTGGCCTGTATTTGATAAAGTGAGAATCAGAGACTCAAGGACTTTCAGGGAAAAAGAAAAATTGGGTCAAAGTTAAAATGTATGATAAGAAACCAGAATCTAGAAGCAATTTTTTCACACGATTTTTCAACATAGAAATATAAAAGATAAATGAGTTAGCATGCTTTCAAACGAAGGCTTCATGTATATTTAAAGAAGTCACTGTCTCATGGAGAAGGTCAGCATCTCTTGATGAAAATAGTTCCAATGTGGGTTCGCAGCTTGCTCTTAAAGGTACGCTCCTGGTCAATAAGCAAGTTACATTTTATTTTTATAAAGTAGTGTATTTTACTGCATTATTTTGGCTTGGTTTAATAATTAAGCATGGCCTTCTCTCAAAGTTTTTGTACTGTAGCTCTTTCAGAAGTTGACTTCCATGTAAAAAATACCAGCTGAATGTTCACTTGAGTTGAAGCTTTAAAGCAAATATTATGACTCAAGATTATAATTAGAAGTGTTAGCACTACCAGCCAGTCACTAAAGACACAGCGCTGCGGAATCCAGGCTTATTGAGAGCAGAGAGCTGACATGCAGTATAATTACCTCTATCATCTCTTGCTTTAGGGAGATTTCATGGTGCCACTTTGAATAACTCTGTGAAATGCTGGTCATACCATTTTGTTAAGAATCATGCCATTTGTGTCACTCAGGCTTGTCAACACTACATGCCTCATGTAGGAGGGACTACTGACTACTGTCTCCAGAGCTGTGCCTTTGAATAGGTCTTGTTAACACCCAAAGATATCCTAATACAAATATAAGGATAACTCCCAAGGATATCCTAATATAAATAAGCAATACAATGAAGCCTCCTCTATTACACCAGAACCCATCCATGCAACCTAGAACTCGTTTCTAGAAGATGATAAATAAACATAAAAATATATTTTTTATGCTAATACACTCCTTGCAATAAAGAAGGAGCAATGACTTGAATGCTGTATTATTTTTCAGAAAGTAGATTTGACATTTCTTTGATGACAACATTCAGCAAGTGATTGTTGAGTTCCCACTCACTACTCCTATGAGTCTTTGGGCATATAATGGTGTAAAATAGACTTAGTTGTGCTGCCTTTTTGGAACTTATGGTTTAGTTGGGGGAAAGACAAAAGTTGATCTAAACTATGATTATTTATATAAGTACATTCACTTCTGCAGAATTGACATTTGGGGCCAGATAATCCTTTGTTGTAGGGAGGCTGTCGTGTGCATTGTTGAAAGCTTAATAGTATCACTGGTCTTCACCTACAAGATATCACAGCAATCTCCCTCCCAGTTATGATAACCAAAATGTCCCTAGATGTTGTCAAATGTCCCCAAGTAGGGGGAGTAAAATCACCCCTTGTGGAGAAATACTGATTTATGTGAAGGAAAATTGCAAGATATTTTGAGAACATGTGGCAGGGAAGCCAAACCTGAATTGACAAAGTGTTCTCCTAGTGGCAGGGTAACTTTTATAGTAAGCTCTGATGGTGGGTTAACAGGAATAAGAAGACTGGGGCTGCAAGGAAGGAAAAATGAGAAAAGGAGCATGTTATTTCAGGTCTCTTTTGAAGGCCAGTCCTCTGTACATATGAGTTAGGGAGAATCTGTCAAGAAAGGGCAGTGTTCAGATCCTGTCAAAATACCTTGCATTCAGTGCAGGGCTGGATACCTAGAGGCACTCAAGGAATTTTTGTTGAAATCCTAGTATGTATTTAATCTAACAAGCACAGTGCCAAGCACTAGGAAATATAAACGTGACCAAGCCACAGTCCCTGGTATCTGTGGGTTCAGAGTTCACACAACTGAGTAAAGGAAGTGAGCCATTATTCTAGGGAAGGACATGCAGGTTTCAGGTGGACATGGGTAGCCCAGTTGCTCCAGGTAGAGTTTGTTGCTTCTCCACAGCCCTCATTTTGGGGCTTGTTAAGGCTTCTACCCTTGACCTTGAAGCTTTGGCCACAGTTAAACCTAAACTCTCAAGTGCTGGAATTGGCACACACACTTGTCTCTCTGTCTTTCTTTCTCTACCAGCTTCCCTGTCATCCTCATTCCCAGGCAGGCTGGATTCCCACCATAGGGTCCTTGCATCCTCTTAGTTCTCCATCCAGCAGGAGATTTTCATCTCCAAAAAAAGGCCCCACGTGGAATGGTGCTCCATCTAATCATCCCTGAACCAATCCCTGTGCCCAAGGGGAATCAGTTCTGATTAACAAGGATGAGGTTTCAGCAACCTCCTCTCCAAATCTGCAGGTAGAATCAGATATACTCCAATGGCATAGAATCTGAATGGGGAAAAGATACCTCCCCAGCTAGACCCAGATACTGTGAGGAGAAAAGGAAGCAAGGGCTGCCCACTGGACAAGATCACCACTTGTCTGCCACCTTGTGAGCTACCTTTTTCACCCCTCTCCAACTACATCGTGAACCCTGCTACAGTGAACATTGACCCTTGTCAGAAGTGAGCTTGACACATGGAAGATAATATTGTAAATACTTGTTGATTTCAGGAGTGAAAAAGCAAATAGACTGACTTTTTCATTTGTTTTCTGGATAGAGCTCTGATAAATTGAAAAGGAGTTGAGAAAATCAGGAGTCTCTGTGGTAGTCCAGGATACGGAGTTGGTAAACTTGTTTGTTGTGTTGAATTTCAGGATCACAGTCTCCTTCCTTGTACAGAAGCATAACATATTTGGGACAGACAGCTGTGTCTGCCCCAAAGAACTTGTCTAAAGAAGAGCCAGTAGTAGCACAGTCTTCCTAAGGGGAGTGAGGTGAGCTTTCTTGAGTACATCTAGTGTTCTTGATTACAAATAAAGGGTACAGGTGACCTGATACTCTGAAAGACAGATGATGACCCAGCAACCAGTGGTGGGTTGGTTAAGCAAGAACCTGGTCTGTAAGTACCCATGGTTAAAAAATGGGAAGGCGTAGTGTGTGATGACATTTCGAGTTTAATGTGCATGCATATGAATTAGTTGGACCAGGCAGAGATGGTCAGAAAGCACATATCCTGTGCAGGATGGCATGGGTGCCAAGTCCCAAGGTGTCCCAGCTCAGTGCCCTTTCTTCTTGATACCTGCAGGGTCATCTCGGTAGAAAAAGCAGGCCTCTTTCTTTTTTCTCATCAGGATTCTATGCTCATCTTCAGACCTGGGCAGTGTGGAGTTGTGATGATCCCTCTTTCTAATTGAAAGAGTAAGGTCCTCTCACCTTCACCAGCTCCCCAGGGAAGGGTACAGAATGCGAGACACCACCGGCAGAAAGAGGGGACAGGGGAAAATAAGGTCAAGGGGCACTTATTAGCATAAATTGTAAATAAATGTTTCCAGGATATAGGTGATACAGATCCTTGTGGCTACTGCCAGTTCTACTCAAAGCTTAAGGAATTTCTTTTCAGTTTTCTCTAGAGAAATTCCACTTATTTGTGTACCCATTATTCAGTATTCATATTCTGAACTCATACAAACATACACATACATAAGTGCACATACCTCTTAGTTATACATATATTAATTTCTAATTAAACTTTGATTATTTTAGCATTTAGTTTTAAAAACAAATATAGTTTTGCCAGATGCAGTGGCACACGCCTATAATTCCAGCAGCTCGGGGCACGGGTTGGGGCGGGGGCGGGAGGTGGCTGAGGCAGGAGGATCACAAGTTCAAAGTCAGCCTCAGCAAAAGTGAAGCACTAAACAACTCAGTGAAACTCTGTCTCTAAGTAAAATACAAAATAGGGCTGGGGATGTGGCTCAGTGGTCAAGTACACCTGAGTTCAATCCCTGCCCTCCCCAAACAAAAAAAGGAAAAAAAAAGAAGCATACTTTTAAGGTGCTTTTGAGACTGATATGCTTATTCTCGCCTCTGCCTGGGACATTCCCCCTTGGAGTGGGGCTGGCTCCTTTCCTTCTCTTCACTTGGGTCTCCACCTCCACAGAGAGGCATTTCTCTTCTCAAAGTACCTTCTTCCTTCTGCTCAGGATTTCTCAACATCTGAAATTTTTAGTTGGTATAAAATAAATATTTAAGTGAATCCTATATGTAAGACATTTGCAAAAGTCTGTATTCTTTATACTTATTTAAATAACACCCAAATTTGTTAGATTATCTTAAAATTATTCCTTATTAGGAAGCTCCATTTAAAATTTACATTTGCCAAATTGTTCTTCAGTGACAGTTTCCATTAAGCTCTAACATTTTTTAGAACTATGTATATTGGCTCAGAGCTCAAGGATAATTCCATAACTTTGAAATTTTTATTGTGTAAAGATTTTCAGAGATAATTATGATAAAAATAAATAATGTCAATAACTTTCCCTATAATCGTATAAATTTAGTAGTATATGTCAATGTAAATTCTGGGCATTTTATTACTTTAATGGAGTATGTTTAAAATTTGATGTAGTAATTGTAGAGTTATAAAATTCTCAGATGACCTACTGGTCATCCGTTCATATGGCAAAGTACATATGTGAAAATCTGTCCATTTGCAAGTATAATGATAACTGAGGCCAGGGAGTCTCCAGTTTGGGGAAAACATAATATAAGCTACCCATAATAAACGCTTACAGGATGTTAAAGACCAAGATTAGAGCTATATGTGGTTAACAAAAAATGAAGCTATTATAATAATGTAACTTAGAGGACATGGTAGCC
The DNA here is from genome assembly GCF_048772815.1 of Callospermophilus lateralis. Lineage (NCBI taxonomy): Eukaryota > Metazoa > Chordata > Mammalia > Rodentia > Sciuridae > Callospermophilus > Callospermophilus lateralis. Next base: position 118,183,457 of record NC_135308.1, on the reverse strand, counting down.
CATCTGGTCACATAAAGACCTGTCTGCAAATGGCAGATTTATGAGTATAGGGTCATGACAGATTTAAACATGTGTCCCTTCCTTTCTGAGCCCTTTCTACCATGAGTTTTAAATAAAAAATAACATTAAAAGCTCACTACCTACACCAAACCTATTTTTCTGGGAAAGGAACTTAAATACACAATCTAAAAGTAAAATATAGTTTTACCTTGGTTTTGATTTGCTTTTGGCTTTTACACATGGCAAAATCCAATCATGGGTTTTCACTTTGAGCTATTTCTAAATGTTATGTTGGAAATTAGCTGCAAATGTTACATTCTCTGGAACAAGTTAAATTGGAAATGTTGTCCACGCTAAATGAAATATACCCATAAGCGTACTTAACTATAAATGAGAATCTCAAAAGAAAAATGAACTCTTCACATAACTTTTAAAAATTTGTTACATTGTATGAGAAATTTCACATGAGGAAAACCAAATAATAACCACTGTCTTTCCTTAGAGATATATTTAAAAGGGCAAGAGGTATGAAAATGCTATTAACCATTAGCCTAGGACTTGCTGCAGAGAGTAATTTCTTTGCTGTATGTCCTTAGCATAAATGATTATTTTACATGCCTTATCTCTTTAATATATTCAGAGAGAATCAATAAATTATATTTATTACGCAGAGGCAAGAGACATTTTGCAATCTATCCAATGGTGAATTTCTAATATTACCGTTTTGCTTTAAAATGTTGCTTTACTTCTACTTTTTTTTCTTTCTTCAGGGATTAACTCACAACTATAACAACCTATTACATATTTTGTCTTAAAATTGTAAATGATCTTGTTATATATTTTTGTACTTTCTAAAAACAAGACGTCTTGTTTAATCATTCAAGCTAAAGGAATAGTACTCACCACTATGCAATATAATCTAGCCCTTTCAAAGGGCAAACAAAGTATGGGAAAAGGGGCAGTAAGTCAAATTATTAACTTTCTTTTGAAATGTTTTTTTAACTATCCAAAATCAGAGAAATGTTTAACGTTGATGATATTGCAGAAGAATTTTTACATGCAGAAGGCATTGACTCCTATAAGGTAAAATTGTGTTCCCGTTGTCTAGCACAGTTGCTTGCACCTTTTAGTTATTGAATTCATGTTTGCATGAATTGATTAGTGAATCAGCAAGGAAGAAACAAAAGAAAAAAGGAAGAGAAGAAAAGAGGAAGCTGTGTTTAAATACTTAGCTGTGCAACAATACTGAAGTGGGAAAAGATCAGTATTAACACAAGATAGCCAAAATTTAAAAGGAAAATTGAAAATACGCCTATAAAGTGATAAGCTGAGCTATTACCAACTATGATGGAGGAAAGGATCGAAGAGTCATTTTGGATACATCGATCATTTAAATACATTGGTCATTTGAATACATTGATCACTTGAAACAAGAAATCCGTAGAAAATTTTGGTTTTAATCCTGAAAATTAGCATGGTTCATTTGTAGTCTGACTGTGTGGCGCTTTCCCCAGCAAGCCTACAGAAAGAATGAGGAAGTAAGTGTTAGAGGATAAAAGGCCTTTGAGTACCAGTTTGAATACTAGACTCCCAGGATGAAAATCAGACCGTAAATCTGCAGGAACATGGCCTCATTAGGAAAAATCTTAAATTTCATCAGCTTGACCATTCTTGTAAGACTGGTAAGTATATATTGTTTCACTTTTAGTTGGAATTCATTACAACCAAGGCATAGTACTGGCTGAACAACTCTAAATAAGCTAAAGCTCATTTAGTAGCTGTGTGACCATAAGCAAGTTATTTAACATCCCTGTGCTTTGTAATCATTCTCTAAATACTATGGATAATAATGGTAGGCCTCTCAGGCTATTGTGAGGATTAAGTATATTAATATTGATAAAAGGTTTAGGATACTACTTGATTAAAAGTTTCTTAGAGAAACTTCGTAGAAGAGAAATTATTGAGAAAAGGAGGGAATTTAGGCTAGATCACTGAGTTTTAGACCTTCTTATGAAAGCATTTCTTTTAATTACTCTTAGAATCAGAACTCTGTCGGAAAGGCTGATTCATCCATTCACTCATTCAGCAGATATTTACTGAGCATCAACCTTTGTCAGAAATTATTCTTGATATTAAGGATACAGTGATAATAATAAATTATAGATATGAGAATGGCCTCATCGAATTTAAAAACTGCAAGGGAAGACCTAGCTAAATAAACAATAATTCCATATTGTGTATCTTGTGGTAAACAATATCCGGGGTGCCATGGTGGCTCAAAGCCAGCAGCACATCAACCCCTTGCTGGATGGGAATGGGGACAGATCATGGGAGACTTCCTGGAAAAAGTGATGCAGATGGGAGACTTGAATGGTGAGCATCAAAAAGGGCATATGCAGAGTATTTCAGAGCACAGAGAAATCAAGATAACTGAAGTAGATGGCAAGGGGGTAACATCTAAGAAAGTGAACAGGGACCATGTCATGAAGGAAAACCCAGACCCTAGATTTGGGCCTGAACTGAAGTTCAGCTGGAAGCCAATGTTAAGTAACCCACATATGTTTGCACTTGGGCCTGTCAGAATTTATTCAATTGGGATTTATTTGAGTCAAGGTGGAGTAACTCAAGAATGCTGCTTAGAAATAGTATCAGAAGACAATCAGAATTGAATGACTACAGTGACTTCCTGGATATGACACTAAAAGTACAGTCACCAAAAGAAAGAAAAAAAAAAAGATAAATTGGACTTCATCAAAATTAAAAATTTTCATACTTCAAAAAGGACATTACTGATAGTGTGAAAAGGCAATTGTTGGATGGGAAATAAATACCTGCAAATCATATATCTGGCAAAAAAAATCTATGTCCAAAATATATAAAGAACTCCTACAACTCAAAAACAATAAAATGCAGGGCACAGTGGCACACACCTGTAATCCCAGTGGCGAGGGAGGCTGAGCCAGGAGGAGCACGAGTTCAAAGCCAGCCTCAGTAAAATTGAGGTGGTAAGCAACTCAGTGAGACCCTGTCTCTAAATAAAATACAAAATAGGGCTGGGGATGTGGCTCAGTGGTTGAGTGCCCCTGAGTTCAATCCCCAGTACCCCCAAAATCAAAACCAAAACAAACAAACAATAAAACAACCTAATTCCAAGATTGCAAAGTATTTTAATAGACATTTCTCTGAAGATGTTATACAATGACCATAAGCACAAGAAATGATTCTCAACAACACTAGTCATTAGGGAAATTCAAATCAAAACCACAATAAAATAGCACTCCACACACATGAGGATGGCATTTCCCTAAAAAGGAGAAATAAATATTAACAAAGAAAGAAATTAGTACCCTAGCTGAAGCCTTTTGGGAATATAAAATGGTACAGCCACTGTAGAAAACAATTAAGCATAGAATTACCATATGACCTAGCAATTCTACTCTTGGGTATATAACCAAAAAGTTGAAAACAGGATGTCAAACAGATGCTTTTACAGCAATGTCCATAGAGGCATTCTTCACAATAGCCAAATGGTGGACACCACCCAAATGATCACCAAAAGATTGGATGGGTGAACAAAATGTGATCTCTGTATACATACAATGAAATATTTTTCAGCCATACTAAATGAAATAAGCCAGTCACAAAGGACAAGTGCTGTACGATTCTTCTTATGTGAGGTACCTAGAATTTAGGCCAATTCATAAAGACAGAAAGAAGATGTTGCCAGGGTTTGGGGAAAGAGGACAATGAGGGCCTATTATTTAATGGGTACAGAGTTTAAACTGGGGACAATGAAAATGTTCTGAATAGGAGTGTGATGGTGGCTGTATAACATTGTGAAGATACTAATGCCACTGACCTGTGCCCTTAAAAATGAGTAACACAGGGCTGGGGCTGTAGCTCAGTGGCAGAGCACTTGCCTTGCACCTGTGAGACACTGGGTTCCATTCTCAGCACCACATAAAAATAAAAAACAAATAAAATAAAGACATGCTGTCCTTCTACAACTGCAAAAAAAAAAAAAAATTAAATGAGTAACATGGTAAATCTTATCTTAATGTATATTTCACTATAATACAAAAGTTGTTAAAATAGAATCACCATGCTTTTTATAAAATGCTTTCCCAAGATAGGGTAAAGCTTTCTAAAATATAATCATCTCTTTGGAAATTTAATCCATTCATTATCTGCTGCTGTTGGGACTTGGGAGTGGGAATCTGAGACCATTAAGGAGGTTTGGACAAGAAGAGGTGTTCTGAGTAAGTAATCTCATGCTTCAGCTTCCACACTTCAAAAAAACTTCTCCAGCCCAAACCTTCATTCATGATGAGGAAGAAGCCCCTTACACCAACCATTCCTACCCAGCCTTTTAGGTCAAGAGGCTTTGGGGATGTGGGGAAAGCAGCTAGGGTAAGACCAAAAAAAAAAAAAAAAAAAAAGGAAAGAAAGAAAGAAAAGAAAAGAAAAGGAAATTCAAAGGCACCCTGTACATATAGCTTATGAAGTCTTGTTCTGGTTCTCATTCTCCAGCAAGGCACAGCATTCTCAGAGAGCTATGACCTGGTGGAGAATATCGACCCTGCTTCTCTGTAGTTAGATTTATTGTTCTTGGAGCATCTCTGATTGCCAACATCTGTTATTGAAATAACATCTGATATTGAAATGGCATGGCCAGAAGGTGAGAGGGAAACTTTCCCAGGTTTTCAAAGCAGCTCACTTAAGAATTTGAATCAAAGGACAAACCAACTTATTGCTCAACTCATGGCTGAAAGTTATACTGGCCTTTTGGGTACAAGGAACCCAAGATACAGGATGGTGATGGATGTATCTCTGTGTCTTCATAACTGACACTGACTCTCTCTGCCAGCCCCTCAGCAGACCACTGGCAGAGATGATCAAAGTATCTTTCATCCCTGGCTAATCCCTCATCTTTCTGAGACTGCTAGGGTGCTGTTACTTGTACAAATTCATATTTTTTAGGACCCATGCAGCACAGAGCAGAGAATTAGTGAAGTCATGAACTGGTTTTGAATCTCTACTCTGCTACTTTGTGCTTATGTGAACTTGAGCAGGTAGCTTAGTGCCTCAGGGCTTTGGCCTCTATATATTATCTGTATTATATGGAGGAAGTCAGCTCATCAAAGGGAATAATGGAAGTAAAATTGCATTGAAACTACAGAATGCTTTCTAAAGAAGAATGTTCTCATTACAGGTTTGAAAAAGACAGTAAGTTCAACTCCAAATGATCAATTGCTTTTATTCCTTCAACAATCAAAACCATCTAGTAGTAAACCAGTGTGTTTTAATCTCATCTTTTTTTATCCTCTGTACATACAGAATTGGATGTTTTCTCATTCACTGGAGAATGAAATTAGATGAATATTGTCTAATCGCCCGCTTTAGTAACCATTTTTGGAAAGCCTTTGCTTCATAACTGCCCTCAGAATTTTCTTTCTTCCTTTTGGTTTTCATATTCAAGACAGATAAAAGTGAAAAAGTTTAATAGGTTGGCCATTCTGTAGTCTTCATGGATTTCACCTTCAGTGTTCACGTGTGACTCCTTCTCTCCTGGTACGTGGCAAACACTGGAAGCTTAGTGCTCTGTTCTTTCTGAAGTGGGCCTTGAGTACAAATTTTGCGCTTCTGATTTGGCAAAGATACCACCAGGAAGAAAGCCAAAATTCCCTAATATGAGTTGTTCATTCAGGGAGTCAAAAGAAAGATACCCATGATGGCTTCCTCTATTTATATGTTTTATTCTGCCCCTTTAGGCCTCATGGTCTAGTATCTATTTCTCAATATACAGCTCAGTTGGTAGAGTGCTTACCTCTCATGCACAAGGCCCTGAGTTCAATCCCCAGCACCACAAGAAAAAAAAAGTCAATATGTCATTCTTAAACTGTGAATTGTGAACATTAGGTGCCCATCTAAAAATATGTTATGTAGGGCTTGGCTCCCTTTTAAGCGAGAAGTAGAACTCTGCGATGCAGTGCTGCTTACTTATGTAGAGCACCTTGACTATTTCTCCAGTCACACTGTCTCATTTGAATGTTAATTTATTCATTTTAGTCTATCTTATTTTGTCTTGTATCTTGATCTTGATCCCTTGGGTTCTTTTTTTTTTCATTTTGATTACCCAAGAACAACAAAAAATCTTGAGGGAAATGTCTCTTGTGTACTTTTCCAAGTATTTCAAATACCCTTAGTTCATATCTGTGTGGACATCATTTTGAATAGCAATGGAGTAACAGGAATGTGAATTTCCTGGTATTAGGAACTTGTTAGGAAAATGAACTTATCCTTCTTACTAAGATTCTGTGTGTACCTGCTGAATATCCCAGTTTTTGTCTTTCATTGCAAATGATTGTGGTATTTTTCTTTATTCAGAAGACTCTGTCTAATAAGCTTTAGTTCCTAATTATTTTACAAGTATGACATTTAATCAATGTTAATTTTCAGGAAACTTAATTCACTACATGTGCCAGTGGATCTTTATAAGTGTTTCATTATGCATATGCATTCATGAAATGCCTTTCAATGTTTATATTTTATAGTTATTAGACTTCCTTGCCAAGGAAAGTTGCTAAAGAAAAATTTAAGTATGCGCATACACACACACACACACACACACACACACACACACACACATATACATATACATAATATGTTTTGGTAAATCCGGAAATTGTGACTCCTAGTCGATCATACTTTATGCTTTACAGGTTTTTTTGATAGGTATATTCAAAATAAGTGGATTCTGGTACAATCATATTATTTAAAGCTTAAAACATTTAAAAAGTATATAGTGAGGAGATTCACTATCTCTTCCGTATTCCCCAGCCAGCCAATTTTCACTACATGAGCCAATTTTATTAGTTTCTTATAATTCTTCCAGATGTTCTTTATGCAAATATAAATTCATGTTTATAAGTTTCTTTTTTAAAAAAAACACAACATAGCATTATATGCTTTGTTCTACCTTTGGTTTTTCACTGAAAATATGTCTCAAAGACCTTTCCAAACTGGCAAAACAAATGGTTTATTGTTATTTATGTCTACATGGTATTGCATTATTACATCCTAATTTTTTTAAGTGATTCTTTCATTTATGAACATTTGAGTTATTTGTTATACGGTGCTACTAAGTTATTAAAATGAATATCCTTCACATATATCATTATTATTAATATGTATACAAGAGGGAACGTATCTATAAGACAAATTATGGCAGTTAAATCAGAGTGTGCATGTATTTACGGTGTCAATGAGTATTCCCAGTTTTTCCTCTTTACAGGACAGGCGTAACAGTTCATATTTCCACCTGCATTTGTATAGGAGTTTTGTTTCCTCACAGCCTCAAAAACATGTATGTTGACCAACTTGTAGGTTTGGCTAATTTAGAAGTAAAAACATGGCACTTCATGTGACTTTAATTTGCATTTTCTATGAATGAGATTGAACATCTTTTCTTAGTTTTAAGAGTCAGTTTTATTTCCTTTTATGTGAATTACTGTTACTATCACAAGCCCATTTTTTTTATGGATTTGGTTTATGGTATGTTAAAATGAAAATTATGTAAACATCCCAGATTAGAACAAATCTTAGCAATTGATGCCTCACCCAAACCAGTTTTTCCGTGGCCTGCCAGATTCTTGGAATATGTCTACTGTGGTTAGAAAAGTGGGCAATCCTGGTCATCCTTGGGACTTGCACTTTCTTTGGGAAACGATTCTAATTAATATTGAGAGAAATAAAGAGAGAATGTGATGAAGCATTCATATTGCTAAATTAATTCATGTGGTGATTCAAGTTCCCTGATGTCATTAGCTTCGATTAAACATCATTCATGTAAAAATAATTAAGAACTAAAACTTATTAGAGGGGTAGTGTCACTAAAAAAGATGAATAGGGCCACCATCACAATAATTTACAAGCAGCTCTTTCTTTTGCCGTGTGTGGAAGAAGCAGCCAGATCTGAGATGGAGTTTCTTTAGATAATTAAAACTGAGTCATCTTGCATGCCCAACATGGAGGTAGATTTCTGAAGTTGAAAATGATCTCCAGCTACCTACCTGTTCACTTACTTCTCCTAGACAGACAGACACACACACCTGCTGCTTGCCAAGTTGTTCCTGAACCGTTGAGGAGAAGAGCTTGATTTCCTTTCTCCTACTACTTCCTTCTCAGGGACAGACAGAAGTCTCCAAAAACCTGTGCGACTCTAGTGAGGCCTGTGGGATTTATGCTAGTATACAGGTCATTGATTTGGTTTCTGTCCCTGCCTGGAGTGTGTGTGTGTGTTAGGATTTGGCCATTTTCAGAGCGGGGGTCCTCATTCTGAGATAGGCCACTGTAAATCCCAGACAGTTACGTGAGTTCCCCAAGGAACAGAAAGTCAGTGGACTGAGAGAGAGGAAGATGGTCCTGTCAGTTGGTTGCGCTTGTTTGGTTGGTTTTAAAGTTCTAAAACTGGAAAGGTTCTGTGCCTCCCTCACCTTTTATATATTTGGCTCCAGATGGTTTTCTGTCTCCATGTCTCCCCATCTTCTCCCCACCCCCTTGCTCATAGATGGAGTGAGGCAGAAAGCAAAGTGAATCAGCTACATAAGGCCTGATGTACTAGGAGGGCCACTGGGCCGGGAAAAGCCATCTTCCTAAAGAGCTTCACACTGAGACTTTCCTCACTATTTGCATATATGAGTGAATGGTCACACACATACATATATGTATACACACACATATATACACACATACTCTCACACACATATCAATCACAGAGATTTGCAGACAGGATTTCAAGGAACAGGGGCATAATTTTATAATGCATTTATCTGCAGGAGACCCATAGAACCTTGCCTTTAGTACAATAAAATAAACTGTTTTTATGAATCTTATTATTATAAGTCAGTCTTTGGGGAGTTAATGTTAGTTTTTTCAGTGTAAATATTTAAATATTCTATAATTTGGGTGACTTCATTTCAACATTTCCTTATTAAAAAGAATAAGAAATACTAGAAGTCCCCCAAATTTAATATGCCCAGGCGTTTTTCAGTTTCCAGGACATGTCACTTTAGAGCTTTTAGCCTTGCTGTTTCCTTCTGCCTAGAACATTATTTCCCCAATCTTTGCATAACCAGGTACTCAAGAAAGCTGCGTTATATACATCACTATGTCCCTTAACTGAAACCACCCAGATAATGAGAGAGCACTAGGGGGATGATGGTCAGGAATGCATTCAAACTCTGCAACCAACAAATACTTGCTGAATACCTACAATATGCCAAAACACATCTACAGGATCCACAGACTCCTGATCTTGTGGCGTTTACATTCTAGTGGGGGAGACAGACACTAAGCAGGCAAATAGACATTTCAGATAGTTCTAGGTTTTAGGAAGAAAATAAAAAGAGTCAATAGATGTTTGGAGAGAGGGGGACAGTTTGGAAAAGGATGTTCAAGGGTGAAAAGATGACATTTTATCATGATAAGAATAACAGGAAGAGATTGCTTGTGCAAAGAAAGACCTGGGGGAATAGTGTTCCAGGCAGAATGTATAGCAAGGTTAAAAGCTCTCTGGTGAGAATGACTTTGGCATATCGAAGTTGCAGAAAGAAAGCCAATTTGTCTGGAAAGTAATGAATGTACAGGAGAAATATATAAAAGAGCTGAAGAAGAATGGATAGGGGCCAGATTAGTAGGCCATGGTCAGGTGGTCAGGAGTTGGCATATTATTCAAAGTATTATGGGAAGTCTCTGGGAAGGGACCTGGGGAGGAATGCAATTCTTTTTAGGTTTTAGAAGGTAACTTTGTCCTGTGCACCATATGTGGGCAGGTTTTGGGAGCTGTCTCAGTAGTGCAGGTGAGAAATGAGGATGGTGTGGACCAAGGTGGTAGCAGTGTAGATGGTAAGAAGTGAATGGATTTAGGGATAAATAGATGTCACTGACTTACAAAGATTGAACTTAAGATTTTTCAACTTTAAGATGCACAAAAGTAATATGCCGTCAGTAGAAACCATACTTTGAATTTTGAATTTTGATCTTTTCCCAGGATAGTGATATGCCATTCACTCCTCTTTCCTGATTCTGGGTAGCAGCAGGGAGCCACAGATCCCAGTCAGCCATGTGAGCATGAGGGTGAACAGCTAAAATCTACAATGTACTGATTTGCTAAGCTATGCTGGTATCAAGCTAGGTGTTTTCAACGGGAGATATTTTTAATTTACTATGAATTTATTAATATGTAACCCACTGAAAATTGAAGAGCCCCTGAATCCCAAGGAAGCATCTCTAGATCTTACTTATGGATTTATGGTGGAAGGAAAGGGCAAGAGAAAATCCAAGACAAGTCAGAGGGTCTGGGCTGAAGTAACTAGCTGACAGGAAATGCCATAGGATGTGGCAGGGATGTTGGAAAAACAATTCTGTTATGGCATGTTAAGATTAAGACACTTTCAGATATCTAAACAGAGATGCCACATGGACAGGTGTATAGACTGAGTGCCGAGCTCTACAGGGAGGGCATGGCTACAGACATAAATATGGGAATCATTAGCATTTGGCATGAAAATAGGTGAAATAATAAGGAAAGAAGAGGTGTAGATAAGAGGAAAGGGACAAGGACTGCAATATATCCCTGTTTACGAAAAAGGAAGAGAAAAAGTGGGGGTCACCAAAGGAAGCTGAGAAGACGAAGACGTGGTGAGTGACGTAGAGTGACTGTATCCAAAGCCAAGTGGAAGGGAGATTGACTCCTGAAATGCTCCTGAAATGTCGAGAATGAAGAGATCGGGAAATATTCTAAAATAACATTAATGATGCATTTTCTGACATGGTTTCTAAAAGAACCTTCTGACTAGAGGCAGATGCTACCTATACTGCATTTTAAATGTGTGCTATTTCTATCGTTTTAAGCTCCAGGATGCAGAGCATCTTATTTTATGCTTGCACAGAACAAACCTAAATTCAATGAAAAGTAATTGCACCCTAATAGAGATTCGGGGAAAGAGAACAAATGGGTGTGCCCTGGGCAGCCTTCCAGCACATTCTCTGCCTAGCTGGAAGATGATTTATAATACCCAAGAATATTTGCCTTTTGCCATATTTCACTTTTTAAAATAAAATTTTATACAACAAAATTAGGAAGTTCTTATTCTTTCATAGTTGTTTCCAAACTGGGCAACAATAGTTCCCTGTCCTTTGTCATCATTTATCATATAAATCAAGGAGACTGGAGCATTCTCATTACGTAAAAGCTGTAGCTGCCTTGTTCAGTTGTTCCTCATTTTATGTAATTAATTCCGAACTGGATTGTAACATGTAGAGAACTTTTTGTGTGTGGCAGAATGCAGCTCAAGAGTTAGCTGTATAAAAAACAATGTATTTGGAAGTACTTAATGGAATAAAAACAAGCCAGATTTGTGTAATTAGTGATAATTATGCATAAAGGACTAGGTGAGCAAATTTCTGCCTCATTTTAACTTAAACCTTTGCAAGGAGCATTAGTTTTAGGGCCACCAGGGTCCGATTAAAGTGGTAATTTAATAAATGATCTCCTAGTACCATGGAAAAGATGGCATTTGCCCACCTGATGTGTCTGGTTTAAGGAATTATGCCTCTGGGAAGATTTACCATATTATGTTTTAAATATATATTTTATGCATAATGGGTTTCTTGTGTATTGGGGGGAATTACTTAAATACACTTTTAAGGAGTCATTTTTAGTCCTCTCAAAACTCATCTCTAACTCAAATTATTGTGGACAGCAATGCTTTTGTTCTCTGCTGTTTGGGTTCTGTCTTTCCCTCATAATACAATAAAAACATGTGAAGAAGAAAATTCTCTGCTTTTAAAAGTCTCCATTTGTATGATTCCTTATTTCTGCCAAATATGATTAATTCACATTTATCATATGCCCAAAAGGTCCATGAAATCATGAGACCCAGGTTGCACAAAGAAGCCAGTATTTATCGAGTCTTTGCTAAATACCAAGGTCTTTACATGCATTATTCTGATTAACTCCCACAAGTTTAAAAAATAGATATTACCCCATTTGAGAAATAAGAAAATTTGAGGCTTAGAGGATTTACATAACTTGCTCAAAGTAAATGGAGAACAAGTTGCAAATATTTTATGACCATACAGTGTGGATACTTTCCCCAATTCTGAGCTAACTCTCTACTGAAGTACCTCCATTCATATTTCAAACTGTTTGCCATGAGAACAGATTAAGATAAACTGAGAATGCTGGGCTTCGTATTCAAGTGATAAAACACACACATGTGTACTCCCATTGATATAAACCCCAAGAAGAAAAGTTCTATATGAAAAATAAAGAACTGCTTTTTCTTGCTTATTTACCATTGGCTTATCTTTGCTGACAAATAAAAAACCACAGAAAAATAAATGTGGCTAATGTGTTTCCTCCTAATACTTACAAAATTTGTAATAGATCTGCATGATTCACAATCTAACAAGAGATCGTTTTGTGAATGTACATCTGATCCTTAAGTTTGATAGACAAAATGCACTGGACAGCTAGCTCTCAAATGACTCTAAGGGCTCATAGCATGAGCTTTCAGCATTTGCACTATACTTCATCAATTATACACAAATATGCAATGCAAGAAAGAAGTTCTAAGGTTGAAAGAAGAAAAGATAAAGGAAATGGGAAAAGATGGTTTAATTATGCAAGCTGTGCTTGAGGCTTTCTGGTATTTCTTCACTAAATTTAACATCTTTTCAATTAAGTTTTGTAGATATTTAACAAAGGTGGCAAAGCTTTCTAATTAGTTTAACAAAGAATTTTTTGACCTAACAGATTTTTAGTTAAAATTTCTTATAATTGGAGTTTTTTTTTTTAATCCCTTTAAATCATGTCCTCAGGGGAAGATGCTGAGAGAGTAGCACCAGAGGTGCTTATATATCTCAGTTTTATGATCTCTGTTTACATAGATGTGACGGTTCTCAGATAAATACACAAATGCTTTTCCTTATTTCAAGCAATGCATTCCTAATTGTCAAAGAAACAAGTATCTTCACTCTATATTATACCCAGACTAGCCATTATGTGTTGTTTACTCTTTCTAATAGCAAATGTTTTGTTAAGCTTGTCTTAAGCAAAATACAAGCAAATGAAGGCTGCAGTTATACACTGAAGAAAAACAAAGGCAAACTACACTTAAAATCAGTGCCCAAATTGTTCAATAGATTTCTAGCTACTTCTTTAGGCAGTGAATGTGTGCCTAATACACGCTAAATTTTATTCATACTCACCCCTACAATGTCTGTTGTGTTGTGCTTCAGTTACTCTCTTTGGACCACTGAGATAAACTAATTTCTCACATAGTTCTTCTTCTACAAGCTGTGGACTTACATTGCATATATATTCATATTTGTAGGATGCCTCAAAGCTTAATTACAATTTCTCTTAAAGCATGTCTTGACATCTTGTGGCAATACTAAATATAAAATTTCAAAGTCTACTGATTACATAAATTAAATCTGGCATGCATTTTCTGAAATTTTGAAGTTCCAGGAATATTACAGAAGTTCTGTGCCATCTTGGTTCTTGCTATTGATTTAAAATTCCTGGTCACTCTCTTGCATGTATCCACAAGAAGTCTCTGGGACAAGGGTGGTGATTTCCAACTTCTGCCCATTGTTTTTTACCCTCTAGGATAGGAGAGGATGTCTTGGGGTTGAAGGATCCTTTTGGAACTCCTGTTCACATATGTACTTTTTCTTGGTGGTGCTTATAAATAGATTACTGTATCTATTAAATATGTATGTATGCATAAACTTGTATGTGTATGTGCATCTATGAGTATTTGTGTGTGTGTTTGTATTCCTTTCAGTGATTTTCGTACAATTAATCCAGAAACCTAAACCGTGTTTACAATTAAAAGTACCTACTGACTTACCTGTAGGTATTGTACTTTATTTTTTTTTAAATAAGTTTTCTGTTTCAAAATGTACTGCGGTTCAGAGTGCCCTTCGAAAGCTTTGACTTTGTGATTTGAAAATGCCTTAAGGCAAATAACAGCAGATAAGACTTAAGAGAAAGTTTTGGTGTTTGTAAATGAACCTCCCCTAAGGTATTATTGCTAATACAATTCAATATAGTTTTACATGATTACTTTCATGATTGAAGTGTCCCAAAGCAAGTGCAAATTCAATAATGAAACTGACAAACAAAGATGGAGGGAAAGATTTCTTTTATTCTAGATGTTTGTAAATGTCAGTAACTTGTTAATTGGAAAATCAGAAGAGTCTTACTGAGAAAGATGCTACAAAACCAGTTCTAAATTAAACATTCACATTTTGTGGAGTTGAATTGCATTTTCCTCATTTATCCTAATTAAGTGTAAAAGCTGAATCTTTGCTCAGGCAAGATTTATGGAAAAAGTAGAGAAGTTGATGAAGTAGACATAACCCAAGGAGAGATAGACAAGCAAGGAATTTGTGAGGAAATTGTATGTCTGAATAACTTGTCTCAGAAACAAATCAAGATATTTTAATAATGTGTGACTATTAAATCTAGGTACCCAAGTCTTAATTTTTATTTTGCCACTGACAAATTAAGTTATAACACACCATTTAGTACAAATGAATTTTTCCCAACTATGAACTTACCAAATGGTAGTCCATAGCTTAAAATTAAAAAGATAGATATATAGATAGATAAGTGTCGGCATCTTCATGATGTTAGGAGGTGGAGCTGCAGGTTGGGGCAGTGTGAAACTCCATCCACAATGGTGAGATGCCAGTTTCCTGTTCTGCAGGGGCTGTTTGTCATGCAATCCTCTGGGTTGAGGCACTGTGGCCACACTGGGGAAAGAATGTCTTTGGTATCAGGCAGACCTAAGGAAGAATCCCCTCTGATTCTTATTAGCTATTCAGCCTTGGACAGATTTCTAATTTTTCTAAGATTCAGTTTTCTCATCTGTCATCATTGGAATAATATTTGTGGCCCTGACATTAAATCCCTGCTCACAATATTACAATATACTATGGAAAGTGCTATCAAAGAAATTTGCTGCTGCAGATCTCCACAGCTCCCTGTCTGTCATTCAGCTTCCTCTTCTACTGGGGAGAATGGAACCAGCACCTCTTGAACAGTGAGGGTTCAAGTCCTGGTGTTTTACTCAATACTGTTTTATTCGCTTTTTATAGGAAACCTATAAGATTGATACTATTTCCATTTTACAAGCTAGGAAATTGAGGCTCAGGAAGAATAAGTGACTTACCCAAAGTTACACATGAACCATGGCATTCCATTGAAATCCTAGTGAGGTAAAAGTGGGTTTTACATTTTCCATACAAAAATTATTTCTGTCCTAACATGCTAGTTAAGGTTTTGTTTGTGTAATCAGTCCTCTTACTGCAAAACCAGCATCTCCAAAGTATGGCTTTAAATAACAAAACCACAGACTCTCTGGATTCTGACAGCCATGACAAATCCTGCTTTAATCATGCATTAAAAACACATGTCATCTGTTTGATAAGCAGTCATCTGCTCTTGCTTGACCTAGCAATGAATTAATAAAGCAAAATATGTGACAATTCCAGACATGTGTGAAATATGTTATTCCCAAGGCATCCAAATGTGATTTCTGCCCTCTTCCCCCATCTGGGCAAAAAAATATTGGTTCCAAAATAGCATATAATGACACCACCAACCCACACTTACAATTCCAAATATGGGAATTCTCTAAAGAAAAAAAAATATATGAGTTTAGAGATAGCTCCTGAAGTGATCTAGGACTAGAGAACATTTTGAAAAGAATGGCTAGTAAATGTAACAGTGCCTTGTTTAAAAAAGCTTCGTGTGAAAGTCTTGTCTAGTAGAGTCTGGGCCTGTCCACGGAGTGGCTCAGTTGCATGAACCACATCTGAGTCTGAGGCTCAATTGCAGTCCCTCCTCCTCTAGGGCCTGGCTGTTTGTCGAGATGGGTGTGGAGAGCCAAGGGCCAAGAACAACAGGCTTGATCTCCTCATCCCCACAGAAACCATCCCACGGTTGTCTTCACTGCATTGCTGCTATTGCCAGATGCAAGATCTATTCCCCACCTCTGGCTGCAGGAACACCAATGAAATGTTGAAATATTGTAAGCAGCAGGCTATGAATGTGCTGTCTAGAATACTAAAGGAGAAAAGATTGCCTCAGTGTTTATTCATTTTAAGACGATAAACCACTTGTGGGAACCAATTTATAAATGCTCTATCAGTAGAGAATGCCTGGCACGGAGTGAGAGTCAGAGAAATCCAGCCAGATTTCATCTCCTAAAGCTTGGAGCTTCTTGGCTAAAAGGCATTCTTTCAAGAGACTTATTTATGTGCTGGGGTGGTGGAACAAAAAAAACTTAAATCTTACATTATAAATGAAACCAGGAATTCATTACAAAGATGTGAGATCTAAAAATTGGGTGCCCGAAGTCCTTATATCAGTGATATTTAGTAACACAGAATACACCCAATAGTGATAACTATGTGAAAGTATACCTGTTTTTATACACACATACACACAAAGAATTATAAAACTGTATGTGAATCAAATTTTGGTAAACAGCATATCATGGTGGTTAAGAATAGATTCTATGCAACTTCAAGTTTCATGGAGTCCTTGTGAGAAGGACTATGATTTTGCATGTAAAGGATTAAACTCGTGCAGGCATATAACAAGTGTTCAATAAATATTAGCTATAATTATTTACAGTATTACTAGTATTATTGACATTAAAATCTTTTGGTTGACTGAGGTATGCTTAAACTACTTATTAAAGTAAACACAAACTCAGAAGTAAGAAAAGTTCTGTAAAAATTATTTAGATTACTTATTGAAGAAGCCAGTGGTATTGATATATAATGAAAGAACCATATATTTTTAGTTATATGATTATAATCCAACCACTCACTTTTCCTTCCATTTGCTGATAACTTCTGACTTGGTCCATTTTCTTTCTATTTCCACAAAGTCCCATCTCTTTGTTTCACTGTTTTAATGAAAATAAATGCCTGGAAAAATCTTTTTTGAGTGTCCTTTGTCATCATATTGGACACACCCTTTAGATCATTGTTTCTGCAGCACTGTAAACTTCAGACATGAGGTACGAGTTGAGAGTCACACAGAGACAACCACCTGCAGCCCTGTTTTTGAGTCAGGTCAATGACCTTGGTGACAAGGATAGCAAGGGCTCCTGACTCCAAAATGTTGCTCAAGGTTATGAATATACACTATATATGTCTCTCTTTTTATTATTCCAGAATGCTAGATATGGAGACAAATGTTTAGCTTGTTTATTGGAAACTGAATTTAAATAGGGGTAGTAATGCTTCTTTATTTCAATTTCATTTAGAAATTTATCAGCAATAATGACTATCTAACCATTTATTTGTATTAAGCAAGTCACCTACAGATGACATTTGTTTTGGTTTATGCTGGTCAATACAGAAACAAATCAAAAAAGGGAAAAACCATACCAAGCCACTAAACTAGGCTTTAAACTTACATTGTTATAAAATTTGATTGTCCCATTAATTACCACTGACCCCCAGAGCAACAAGTGGGAGTCTTAAAGGCTATTTTCCCAATAATCAAACCAAGGCATGCATGTTACGCCCCACAGACACCTGTGGATCACTCTATTTTTTAATGACATTTGACACACTGACTCCATATTTAGACCTCCTAAAATAAAGTCATCTTGTTGTATATTACTTTCTCTTGTTTTTTCATCAACCTTGACCTCATTCAAGGAACTATCATAGTGGGGATTTCTAAGTATAGAAACCTCTGCAGTAATATCAAGGAAAAGACGTACTCTTGGAAAACCCTAATTTAACAAAAATTCCATTATTTTGTCTGTAATTTACATAAGAAATGGGGAGGGGAAACACATCCCAGATTAATTGGGGATGTAGCTTGGTGGTAGAGTGCTTGCCTACCATGTTTGAGGCCCTGGGTGGAAGCCCCAGCACACACAAACACACACACACAGTCCCAGACAAGGATGGGTAAAAAAAGTTATTTAAATAATCAAGAGATCAAGAGATATTATCATTTAAATAACCCAGTTAGAAGTGATTATTATTATCATTATTGTTGGAATATTTGGAAAACACTGTCAATCTCTTCAATGAAGACAATATTTTTATTTTTATAATCTTAAACATTTATTTAGTTATATATTATATCCCTTGTTTGAGATCAAAGTCATCTTTACAACAAAATTCAATCTTTTGAACCCAACTTTAAAGGATCTTCATGAAGACATTTTTAATATTTTGTTTTATTAATTATTTCAAGAAAATTTATGTCCTATTTTAAATTTTTTCCCAAATTTATTTCAGGTTAAACTGTGATCAATGTATAAGAAAGTGAACTCTTATGTTGTATATGACAATATATACTGGTTAAAGAAATTGAGGAAAACTTAATTTCTTCAAATTTCTTACTTGTATCTATAATTCCTACTACATAGCTTTACTTCTTACAACATAAAATCAAATACTGATTCTATGATCCTTCAAGAATGCTTAGATATGGTCAAGCCTGATAATACCCATATAAACTACCTACTTCTCCTCTAAAGTTTGGTGTAGTCTTTAAACATAAATATAAAATGTTGTTTTAAATAGCCCATCCTAGCTACCCTGAGGTTATTCTTAGTTGTCATCTGTCACTCTAATGCTAAGAATTGTTGACTCTATGAGTATTTAACAGTGTGATATACTGAGGATGTCAGCTGTCATAATCTAACAGATAAAATAAAGGTTAAAGCTTATATCCCTCCCTACATACAGAGAAAGTGGAAGCTGTAACTGAATTTATATTTTAAGGTGTTAAACTAGGATCTGATGTGGTAATGAAAATGGGCCTCCTGGGTAGAGTCCAGTCCTCTAGAATTGTTGATTCTTTGATGATGAGGCAGTTCACTACTACCATGACTCTGTTGCAACTGTCCTTGCTGGAAACATTAAGAAGCAGAGGAGTTATCATTTGTGATTCAGACACATTAGCAATAGGAATGCCAGAGGCAGGAAATGTGCAATTTCATGCTCATTACTTTCCAAGAGGATTTACAAATTAACCTGGCTAGAGATATTAGTCTTCCAAAGGCCTGCAGACATCGGAAAGCAGCATGGTTTCCATGGGCCACTTTCACAAGGTTGACCAGATGTTCTGGGCCACTGCAGTTTTTTGTTTGTTTGTTTGTTTGTTTTTTGTCTCTGTGTGCAGATCAGAGGTCAGGTTCTGTGCTGGAGATCTTCCTAGTTCCAAGATAACTGTGCAGATTCAAGGAAGTGATTCTGCATCTAAAGGGAAAGAATTTAAGGAGATAATGCCAAAGAAGATTCTTACCCCATGTTGCTGTCATAAGACAGTATATAACTATTCATTTTTTATTGTTCTTTACTAAATAGGAAGTAGTAACTCAATACTACTTCCTCTCTCTACCCTAAAGTGTAAATTGATAAGAGATTATTATTATAATTCATCATTTTCCCTAGAGAGTCTGACCTTAGATACATCCACCAAATTCAACAATTTTAAGATTGTTGAGAGGTTTAAAATTGATCAAGAGATGGTACAATTTAGTCCAAACCATAACATTAAAAAGTTTTATTTCTATTTGAGGAAATCATTCCATATGCAACTTGATATTTGCAGTCTGAGGCCTGCAAATTCTTTTGGAGTTTACTGATACAACTGGCATTCTGCCGGATCCTTTGTGGGTTGCCACTAACATAACCAGATGAGACATGAGGACAGGTGTAACCTCACTATTTGTATAATTGCTTGCTGTTGGTAATGTTGATTGGAGCAGGGCTTCCCAAACATTACTGTGCATGTGAATCACCTGGAGATTCACATTCTGATTCCATAGGTCAGTGGGGCCTGAGGTTCAGCATTGATGACAAGCTCCCAGTTAATTTTCATGCAGATTGGCTATAGACCATATTTGCAGAAGCAAAGATTTAGATAATAATGGAAGAAAATGTTTTTATAAGACAGGGACTCTGAAACAATGTGGGTGGTATAGTCGGCATTCTTTTTGGCTGTAATATTTAATTCTTGAAGTGGCAATGCAATATGATTAATATAATTTAGAGGATATCCTATCATTGTGAAGAAACTATTATTTGTACCTTTGGGTTTTTTATTTTAATTTTTTTGTATTTTATGAGTTTTAATTTGACAGACATAAACTACAAAAATAAAAACTCGTTAAGGTCCTTGGTGATTTTTAATTTTTTTTCTTTCCACATTTTTATTAGTGCATTATAGTTATACATAATGATGGAATTTGTTGTTGCATATTCATACATGCACATACTATAACAATATAATTTGGCCAATATCCTTTTCTTCCCTTTCTCCTCCCTTGCCTCCTCTCACTTCATGGTCCCTTTCCTCTACTGATGCCCCTTTGATTTTCATGAAATCACCTCTGCTCCCCCCCCCCCACACACACACACTTACACACACCTTTCTTTTCCTTTTTCCTCTCTAGCTTCCATATTTGAGAGAAGACATAAGAAACCCTTGACCTTCTTAGTTTGGTTTATTTTGCTACTACACAGCTTTAGTTCTTACTACATAAAATCAAATACTGATTCTATGCTCAGCTATGGTCAAGCCTGATAATATAAACTACATATTTGTCCCCTAAGGTTTGGTGTATTCTTTAAATACACTTTAAATAGTAATGGTCTCAAGTTCCATCCTGGCATCTTTGTCTTTAAAATATTTTTGTGCTCTATTTGGAGGATTTGGGGTTTTTTTAATGTCCAAAAGCAGAAGCCCTGGTCCCTTTAAGAATATAAAGCACATCTGTGTCTGAATTATAAAACTGTAAGGAAACCTGCAGAGTCAGGATAGACATTAGTGCCATGCAGATGCAAAACAAATCACAGAAGAGGGGAGTGAAAGTAGATGGAGGGACAGAGGGAAAACTCTTATCTTAATGGGAGAGGAATCCTCATGGAGCAGCACCAGGCTTCTGTCTCTGCCATTAAACTCAGATAAGTTGTATTCCCTTCTGGTTCAAACCCAGCTGTGTGGACTACTTTACCAGATTAGGAAAGGAGATGAAATTAACTCATTCCTTAGGATAATTGTCAGCTATTAATCATGTTGCAGCCTTGACATGCCAAAGCCATATTGCCACAGCCTGCATAGGAGCTAGAGCCTTCTGACTGTAGAAGGGTCCAGAACGTAACTTCTGCTTGGCCCTAGAAACATAGGATTATTTTAATCTGGAGGGGAAGATCATTTAGGTTTGAAAAGGAGTACTAGATTATATCTTTGTGTTTACCTTTATGTGGAGCACTGTGATCATAGTTACACATCATTTTAATAAGAAAAAAACCCAACATAACTCATTTCTGTTAAAACCCTTTGACAGCTATCCTTCAGGAAATATTGCATAAATTGTAGAATGTATCATCAAATCATCAAGGCAGCAAAATAAACTGGAGGGTGAGGGTCCAAGAGAGAGAAGCAGCCACAATATGTACATGCTGAACTGGGATAAGATGCACTGAGGACCAGAATTCAGAAAAGAACAAGATTCCCACCAATGCAAAATTTTTGTGTTAGCTGAAAGCTCAAAATGTCTTGCTTCTTGATTTTTCTGATTGCAAAATTCTGGGTGGGTCATTGTGGTGAATCCCCCTCTCCCTTCCCATGCCCCACCTCCACCAGGGCCTAAGCCCATGCTCAGCCTCCCTCAGGAGAATCAAGCACCATGTCTCATTCTCACACCTAGCAGGTAATAAGATTCTGCAATCAGCATTCCCCTGAAAGTTTCATTACCTTTTATCCATTTTGATTCTTAGTTTGCACATAGTAGGCACTAACATTTGTGGAAAGCAATTGAACTCAAGAGGCAGATTATTTCCTTCCCAATGGACTTTGTTTTGTTCCCTTATGGAGCATGTTTTCTTGTGTGTTCGTAATGACATGAGCACTGCGTCATGAGCTGCCCGTCTCCCTATTGCTGGAAAATGGTCCTAAGTGCACAAAAATGTCTCTCTCTCTTTTTTTTTTCTAATCAAGAAGTTAAGGGATCTGCTGGCTTAGCAGGTGCCTCAATTTTGCATAATTAGTTGCTAAGAATTGTTTAGCAGAGGCTGATTAGTCTCAGCCAAAGGAAATTGAATTTTTTTCTTCAACAAAACACTGAACACAGCCATAGATTTCGGAAACCATAGTCATATCTGCTCTTCCGGAGAAGCCCAGACCCTGGGGATGGGAGAGGCAGGAGATGGAGAGACAAAAATCAGTCTGATTATACGTGGATACCGTTTGATGCCTGTCAACCATTGCAGGATACGAGAGTGTGAGGGGACCTGAGCCTCTTGGAGACATATTTCTCCAGGTCCAAAATTTGCCTGTGATGGAGAGTGGAGTGTTCCTCTGTAGGCACCTGCTGTTTATTTTTCAAGTTTATTAACACCAGCTTCACTTACAATATATAATCAAATTAAATGACCTGTGTTTGCCTTTCCTGTGTTTAGCACATGAGGACACTGGCCAAATTGATGTATATGAGAGGGACAGATGGTTCTCCCCATTGTTCTTCCGTTTAAAGTGTATGCTTGACTAAACCCTTTCTGAGCCTCTGTCACCATGTCAATTGTCCCTGTTAATGGAGGGCATATTTCCTGGTGTCATGGGATGTCTCTGCAAAAGGACCTATGTTTTTCCTTGTTATTACCAATATTCAAGCTCCTCTGAAAGTGGGAGGCCATCGTATGTGACAGCGATTATCTAGCTGCTAAGATTTCATTAGAAAAGGCTGGCAGTCCTGATGCCCTGAGATGCCCTTTATGATTACTGGAAGCATTCATTTCAGGGAGGAGCAGCTCACTAGCTCTGTGTCTGCTTTGCTCCCACGGCAACTTGACTACCATGGAAGTCAAGCCTGAGAGTTTTATATGAAAATCAAAATTATTTTGTTGAATTATATTAAAGGTTCTTTGAGAAATCTTTGTTATGATTTGGATACGAGGTGTCCCCTGAAAGCTCATGTATGAGACAATGCAGGAATGTTCAGAGGTAAAATGATTCGATTATTAGAACTGCAACCTAATCAGTAAAGTAATGCATTTGATGGATTAATGATTTTTAATGGATTAATGGGTGGTAACTATAGGCAAGTGGGTGTGGCTGGAAGAAGTAGGTCACTGGGGGATGTGCCAATGGGGATTACAATATCCCTGCTTCCTTGCACTCAAGATTTCTCTGCTTCCTATTTGTCATGAGCTGAGCTGCTTTCCTCTGTCACACCCTTCCAACAGATGTTCTGCCTCACTTTGGGCCCAGAGCAATGGAGTCCAGACAACTATGGAATAAACCTCTGAAACTGTGAACCAAAATCAACTTTTCATCCTCTAAGTTGTAATCAGACCTTCAGGTCTTTTGGTCACAGTGACGAAAGCTGACTAAAACACTTTCTATAATCTGAATAAAAATTAAAGGAAATATATTTTAATATTAGTTTTATAAAGAGTCACAGATTTTTAACCTACAGTAGGTCAATACTTAATAACTGTTGGGTGGTGATGTGACTTTATAAGGAATAGGTTATAAGACAAAATCAGAGATGGGAGGAAGCATAGCTCACATATTTCAGGCTACTTGTTTATAATAAATGTTCTTGTTTGAAAATTGAATATAATTCATTCATCCACCAGCAAATATTTAATGAATGCTTACTATGTGCCAGGTCCTATTTTTTTTATACCTTTGCTTTATTTACTTAGTTTTTTTTTTTTTTTAATGTGGTGCTGAGGATCAAACCCAGTACTTCACATGTGCAAGGCATGTGCTCAACCACTGAGCAACAACCCCAGCCCCTGTGACAGGTGCTATTCTAAACATGTTATCTATTCATTGACTCCTTTCCTTATTTGACCTAATTTTTAATTCATTCATATATGTGGGTGGAACTCCAAATTCTAGTTGGTGCCTTCCTCATAAACAAAGAAAAAGTATTAATGTCTATATTATAATTCAATGACTCTTAGTAAAGCCAATGCTGAAGAGCAATGAATTGAATAGGTATTTCTTTTAAATATTTATCTTTAAAAGAGTGAACTTGAGAGTATTAAGTATTATACACTTTAGGCAGGGAGGGGAAAGGATATTCACATGCATGAAGAATTGACTACGATGGCACATTTCAAAGGTTTTGCCACAGGAATTACACCATGCAAGGTCTTGCTGGTATGATAGGTCCAGTCACTTCCTTGTGTGATACAGCAACATGTGAGCCAATGTCCTAAGAAATCAACTTTTCTCTCCAAGAGGAAATTAGATAAAGAAGAAAGAACATGAGAATGAAGATAGATAGTCTAGATTCACTTTAAATATGTGTCCTTCTTTAAACTTCTCTCTCTGGACCCCACACCTTACCATAAAATGAAAGAGTAGTTTAGATGGTCTCTTATAAGTATATGACTTTAGTATGTATCTACAAATCCACTCAAGGACACATGGAAAGACCATGATAGAAACCTCCATAGCTTTCCATGATTCATGCAGAGGATTAAAAATACTCCCTGGACATTTCTGTCCTTTGGAATCCTCTTATGGAGCCAGAAGCCATTCAGCATCCTACTTCATTTCTATTTGACTGGCTAAGATATTCAAAACCTGACTTTTAGTAAATCAATGAAAAGAGTGGAAATCCATTCTATGATGAACAACTTTTTATAAAAGGGCCATCTTGCCTTTTCTGTGTTTAAAATAAAAATATAGAATGTTTTTCTATATTTGTGTGGCTCAAGCGGTAATGCGCTCACCTCGAATGCACGGGGCGCTGGGTTCCTCAGCACCACATAAAAATAAAGATGTTGTGTTCACCGAAAACTGAAAAATAAAAATATTAAAAAATTCTCTCTCTCTCTCTCTCTCTCTCTCTCTCTCTCTCTATATATATATATATATATATATATATATATATATATATATATATATATTCTCTGAAAACCAAGGGTTTTACCTTGCACCATGGTTCTCTGTTGCTATGGTCTCCTTAACTCTACTGAGAGATGTTGCCAAGCTTCCCCCTCACACACACTTCCATTAAGAACTACTGCTTTCAACCTGGTTCACTTTGGCAAGCTATTCTTAGATAATATCGAACTTGTTTCAGTCTGTTCTTTTGACCAAGACAACTTTTGGCTTCTAGATACTTATTTACTTTTGCCTGTGCTCAGGAAGGACACTGGATGCTGGGACTGGAAAAGGGGTGGGGGATGGTGATGTAGATGCTGGCCAGGTGGCCATCTATAATTCAGTTTCAACCTTTTAAGGATGTGCATAACTAGACTATTTCAGCTCTAAATCAAGAAAATTGCTTTCAAATATAAATGAGAAAACCATTTTACCAGGGTTGACTACATCCGTAATGCAAGCTGGGTAAATTTCTAAAGGAATGTTTCCTTAAAATAGAGCATCAAGTACAGATAACTTTAGAGTCTCCCAGGCAAATCTCTTACTGCCCTTTAAGAAAATTCAACACTAGATTCAAACTAAGACTTTAATGGGCAGTAACCTTGACAAATTGAAAACTAAGGAAAGCCTTTAAATTTCTGAGATGCCACCTCTAAACCTGGTTGTTGTGATATGTATCACTTTGCTCAGAGCTCTGTACTTTTAAAAAAACCATACACTTTCAAAGTTTTGGATAATGAAAGAAATACATTTTTAAAGCAGTCTTATGAAGAATCTCAGATTTTTACATAAAGTCTGTTTTTACAGGTGCTACATATTGCTTGGCTATTAAATCAACACTGTGAGAAAAAGCACTAAAATTCCCAGGTGTCAATGATGGGCAAAGGGAGACTTTGAAATCTAATGCTTAGGTTTTGTTCTGTAGTTTTTGATTATGCTCTAAATTGTGTTTGGAAAGAAAAGAGTCAGAGACCTACCTGAGATGCTACTTTAAAAGCAATCATGAGCTGGACACAGTGGCACACACCTGTAATCCCAGCACTCAGGAGACTGAGACAAGAGTATCGCGAGTTCAAAGCCAGCCTCAGCAACTTATTGTGGCCCTAAGCAACTCAGCAAGACCCTGTTTCTAAATAAATTATAAAAAGAGGGCTGGGGATGTGGCTCCAGTGGTAAAGCGCCTCTGGGTTCAATCCCCAGTACCAAAAAAAAAAAAAAAAAAAAGCAATGTGAAGCAGTTAATTGCTTTAGTATGTGAAAGCTGGTAGTTTTTTTGTGGTTGGAAAAATGTAAAGAATTGGAATATTGGCAACAAATGGAATATAAACATGAAAGAGTGTGCCTGTCATTTTTTAAGTTAATTGCAGTTTACAGCAGTGTTAATCTTTATTTTTGCCATTATTTCTAAAGACCTTGTTAGTTTTATGAAGAAATCATGAATCATTTCAACCAGAAGAACATCCTAGAGAGGAAATGAATTCCTCACTTTTGAAACACAAGCCACCTCGCTGGGAGAATTCATGTTCTCAGATGATACAACTTTGTTTCTGGATTAAATATTCCTTATGTTTAATAGTTTGTCATATGCAACACATTTTGTAAAATTCCTTAATGATTTCTTGTTTACACAACAACAAACATCACAGTGTGGCCGGGGTGGCACTTGGGTCATTTAGCTGGACTAAATATTCTAAGCAATTACTTTACATTATATTTACTAAGCCATATACATCCTATTCTTGAAACTGAAGATTTTTTACTCTGACATCTCTTACTTGATATAAATGCCTCTACAGAAGCTAGGAAGAATCATTCCTTCCTATATTTTAACCCTAATATTTGCCATCCTAGATCACTCTTCTGTATTCCAAGTCAGAGCAAATCCTAAAACAATCACTGTACTTATAATTTAATAGACCCATTTCCTCTACGATCTTGTCCCTTAGTGTGTTAATCATTCAGCTTCTTGCCTAACTCCCACTACTCTGAACTTAAGACCTTCTGTCTTTTCAGTTGCTCTTTTTATTGCTCTGCAGGTTGTTTTCATCTCTTTCTAAAAGAAGGCCAGTCAGCTTATTGCAACGTCCGTCTTCTTCTTCCACACCATGGTTCTGCCCTGTTCCCAGACGGGTTTCTCTGGTCTCACCTCTGAATGACCCTATCCCTCTGCTTTACCCTGGATGCCAATTCACACTGCCAGGAATAACCTACTAACTCTTTCTTTATTCTCCTGCGATACTAATGCTCTGTCATCCGCTTATCTGAAATATTGCATTTCTTTTCATTTCCTTTGTTCTTCTACCTGATTTATTCTTAGTGCCCATTGAGCCATTTTATTCCTTCTTTGTCCTCCAGCCATACATATTCACTGATATTTATTTATCAATGAATGTAGGTGACAGGCAAATAATTTATATACCACATTTGCATTCTGACAATTTTTTTAAATGTCTTCATGTGCATTTATAGCTTTTGAACCTCACAATCCTGTGGTAAATGAAAAATTTACCCTCTTTTACAGGGGAAGAAGCTGATGTCCAAGACATTTTTCAGAGCTTGTCCCACTGTTCACCTAAATTCAGGACTCAGGTCTATCAACTCTTTCTACTGTGCCATGTCACCTCTCTCTGGCAGAAGGATTGCAATCCATTAAAGATCTTCACTGCGCCAGAAACCTGATGGAAATTAACCAAACCCTTCATTGTACCTTTGCAGATGAGAGTCCCTACACTAAATCCGCCAGCCAGACAAAGCCGCCTGATGGAGCATTGGCTGTGAGGAGACAGAGCATACCAGGTTAGACCAGACTGTTGGATTTTTCAGCTGTTTTACCTACTTTTGAATCCTGTTATTTGGTGATCCTAAATAATTCTAACCTGGTACAAAAAAATCATGTTATTTCATAGTGTGTAGACTCCATTCTACACAACTTGTTCAAACAGTAGTCAGAAGCTAGACTTTGGAAAAACTTGCCAACTTGTGAAAAATCTGTTTTATAATCCATCATAGCAAAAATCCTTTGTGAAATGACTTGAATTTATTTCGACTCTCACTCATTTACTCACTCTCACCTCTGTTTTCAGCCGGATGACTTTCACAGCAGCATCCATTTCTTTACTGAGACACCTGGCAGGAAAAGGGGGATGGAAATTGCAGAAGCAGATCATGCATGCTGAATAAAAAAGTCACTCCTTTCTTCTCATCTCTTTGAACCTGAATTTGCTTCCACTGAGCAGCTCTTGTAAAATTCTGGGACTTTGCTTTCCCAAGAAGGTGTGATTAAGATTCTTCTAATGCCGTGAGAGTCGCCTGTGTTTTTCCAGCACAACAATGTCTCTAGCCTATAACTTTAGTGTTTTTGAAGCTTTGATTTTTAAAAAATGACACAAAAGCATGCAAGTTCTCAAAAGGGAAAGGAAATTCAAAATATTATTCAAACGTTATCTCTACTGGATAATTCATGGAAAACCCCCTTAGGAAAGCAACTGTGTACTTAAGAGCAGAGTTTAAAGCATTAATACATCTAAATATGTATCAAAAATAATGCATTTGTGCATTTGATGTAAACAAATTGAGTACAGCTAAACCTCAGCTCTAGGATTTTAAAGTAGCAGTGTTTCCTGCATCAAATTGAATGGGCCTACAAATCTGTCAATGAAAGGGAGATATTTCCATTTGAATAAAAAGCAGGATGGGCCCACTTTCTGAGCAACTTTGTCCATGATTATTATTTAGTTTTATAATTTTTAGATGTGGTTATTTTTACTCTTGATTCTGAAGGTTTAGATTTATTATGAAAGTACATGGCTTATAAGGAGACACGAATATGTTATAGATCCTTGTTGCTTTGAAGATTCTAACGCAATTTGAATTCTGTAATTAGATGGCATCACCCAGTGAGATTTCTTCTATTCCTTCCTATAAAATAGCATTCTTAGTGCTGGTCACGTTTAGGAAAAAAAGAAAAAAAAAAACTATTGCAGTCAGCTGTGGGCTGTGTTCTCTGCTTTCTCCTTGTCAGCAGTAAGAAAGTACTCAGCATTTGAAGGTCAGGAATGTCAGTTTTCTATCAATTCCTTCCTGTATTCATCTGGTGGGCAGACACAGGAGACTTTCCCACTGTCCTTACTACTTTAGGTGATATTAAACAGACCCACCAAATATTATTAATGTTTTCCTTTTAAAGGTTTTCTAGTGTTACATACTAAATTGTAACACATGTTTTGAGGGGTGTACTTTGTCTTAAAATCAATTAGTAGTCTTCCAACTTACATGTTAGGCAAACAAATTGGTTGATCATAACTTTTAATTTATAACCTGCCAGTGATTCTTCATTGTAGGATTTTATCTTTTATTCCTCTATGTGTCAGATTTAAAAGTCACTGTAATTATAAACATTTTTGTAAGCTTCATAGGTTGTTCTCATGGAGTTCAGCCATGGAAAAAGACCCTTTTTGTCCGTCACTTGTCAGGAAGAAGCCAAAGGGTCAGGAGTCTTCAAAATCTTCTCAGTTGTTTAAGACAGCACCCCCCACCTCCACCACAAAAGATCTCATCAGCCAAAAAGCTAAGAAACTAAAGTGGTTAATAGCTGATCATACTCACTGTTATCTGAAGGGAAAAAAAAATAATGAACTTGTTGGAAATTGCTTCATGACTGACTAAAGACTCTTGGAATTCTAATCCTTACTTTGCTGTCTTACTTTAAAGTACCTATGAAGTCTTGCTCTGGCCAAAAGGTAGGAGAGTGAAGAAATGCACAGAGGGGAAAGCCAGGTAAATGCATACTCTAAGACTTGCTGGAGCTTTGGTGAACAATTCTAAAGTGGTCTGATAGCCTACGTCGGACCACATAGAGCTGAAAGACCTAGATAAGAGTTTACAGCTTTTCTCTCTTTCTCCTGCTCATCTCCCAGTCTTATTTCCCTCAAGGGGTTATTGCCACCCTGGGAGCAAGGAAAGATGCATTTAGAGAAAAGTAAACCAAGGAAAAGAAAGCCTAAAGGAGACTGTGGCTCATCTACCAACCCCTGTCTTCTCAGTGCAGAGGTACCTCTCCTGAGGCAGATACAGCCCCAGGGCCATTTAACTCCCCTAGCTACTGGGAAGTAAGCCAACCCAAGAGGCTGATACCTCAGAAGAGCATGGCTGTATCCCATGACTCCCCCAGAGCTCCTCTCCCAGTGATTCAGTGTTGGTGGTTGAATTTTCTATTCCTATTAGCACTTTCATTGATAGATGGAGTGGGGGTGTGGTGGAGGAAGAGAACACAATAGCAGAAGGGATCCTAAGCCTGTCTGTCCAAGTTGTGTGGCAGTTTAGTGTTATTTTAAATTCACTCTATAAATGTAGATCCGGTGCTTCCCAGAGGAAATATTTAAATATGTGTTTATATATATAATAAATGTTTATATATTTCTTAACACAGGCTCCACTATTTTTGTGGCATAATAGGCAGTAACTTTTAATGATACCAGATAGGTAACCTTGAATTTTAACAGAAGGATAATTTGCTTTTCATTCATATCAAACTTCAGTACCACTCTCCAAATTCAAAATTACCACAGCAATTATTTTATAATCACAAGTCAAATATGTATCTTTCATTAAATGCCAGTTCTAACTGTAAATCCTTTCATCTTCCTTCTTTTCTCTTCCCAAAAAAGGGAATGAATTAAACATCTCTTAGGAGCAAAATACATTTGCTTTGGATAAAGGGGAAATGCATTATTAATGTTATTTGGGAATTTGTCATTTTAATCATATCTCTTATGGCAAAATATGTAAGAATAAAAAGATGTATTAGTCTTTCATAAGCTTTTGTAACATTTTTAACAATTATAGTAAAAAAAATGACATGAGTTTCCCTATGATGCTAAGGTTCTAACTTAAATTGGAAACAACATTCTGTTTAAAATGTGAAGGAAGTTTATTTGCACTCTTATTTCAGCCCCTTTTTTGAACAGTATGATGAATTCTAATGATATTTTGAACAGATTTTACGGCAGATCTATCTACATTAAAAGGAATCTGTTGTTCTGATATTTCTTAATTTGACAAATTACTGGTGAGTTGAAGCGTGACTATGTAAGGGAGTGTCCAAATTATTAGAAGAAATCTGTACAGACTCTGGATTTGACAGATTTTTAAAAAATAATTTCTGGGTTTACCCCCTTATAGATGAGGTATTTAGCTGAGTGTGGTAGCACATGCTTGTAATCCCAGTGGCTTGGAAGGCTGAGGCAGGAGGATCACAAGTTCAAAGCCATTCTCAGCAAAAGCGAGGTACTAAGAAACTCAGTGAGACCCTGTCTCTAAACAAAATACAAAAAAAAAACAGGCTGGGGATAGTTCAATCCCTGGTACCCAAAGGAAAAAAAAAATGATAATCTATTTAATCAAGTTTGTCTAGTCTTTGTGAACAGAAAAGACAAGATACTACCCAAAGCCTAGAGTTAGGATATTATTTGACTTGCCTCCTCTTTCCACATAGGATATCTTTCTTTGATTGTTAGTCTTGAAAAAGAATCCTAAATCCATTGACAAATACAGGGTGATATCATCAATCACTTCTATCTATCACATTTCCAAAGTTAGGTGCACCTAGGAAGTATCTTAAATCTGCAAACAAACTGAGATCATAAACATTTACACAGGATTTTTTCCCCTTCCTAAAGTATTATAAAAGATATTTATTAATTTTATCATGATAGATTGACATTGATATTAGTCTTTCTTAGCTTCACATTAGGTACTTAAGGATAAGTGAAAATATGGAGCTGAGTTTTAAATGCCCAGAAACCCAAAATATATACAATCAAGTTGTTTAGAATGCATCCAGAAAGGGTCAACACCTATTAAAAAATTCAAGTCTGGAAAATAATACCACACTCTTGACATCACACAAATTAAAGGGGGGTGTAGACAAGAATTTTGAAGGTTCAGCCTTCTCTGTTCAGCCTTTTCCTATCTTTGTTATGCACACAATTTGATGCTTCATCGGTCTAAATTCTCATTATTATAGCAGATCTCTAGTGTGACTTTTAGACTAGGATTTTATAGCTAGATCCCTGTCCAGGTATATGAAGGACATTCACTCTAAATTTTGTGCCCAGTTCTACTTCAGCTATTTAGTTCTACCTTGATCCTTAGAAATGAATGAGTCTTACCGATGGGAGTCCAAAGTCTATTGAACCCACCAAATATGAAATATCATACAAAAAAAATGGAGCTATAGATGCTATCCAAAGTCACCAAGTCAGGACTGTGCTGTTAGTGACACATGACCAGCATCAGGAAATACCAAGCAACCAAGCATCTTTGCCATGCTTTCAAGCTTCCCTGCATCCTCATAAGCATCCCAGGGGCAAGAGGAGTATAAATATGAACCTTACCAAAGCCCCTCACTGGCAACATGATAAAACTTCAAAATAATGGAGTTTCCAGTGTTACAATTAGGATATTGGAAAAAATTAGCTAAATTATCTCACTTCTTTAGAGACAGGTTTCTAAGATACGAAAGTCACAACTATAGGGGGCACTGTGTATATTCCTGTGACTCTGCCCCTCCCCGACTTTTCTATATGACTCCTCACTGTCTAAAATTAACTGATAAACATATTCTCATTATCTCTCTTAGTCCATAAGTAAAACATAAGCTCCATGCAGGCAAGTATTGTAAAAGTCTTCTTCACTACTATATCTGTAGTGCATAGAACAGTGCTTAGCAGATGTTAGGTGTTCAACCAGTACTTGTGGAATGAATGAATGAAAAAGCAAAGACCACCAGGCAGGTCTCTGTGCCAGTTCTATGACCACATGACTAGTAAATGTTCCCACATGTTTTCTGCCTCATTGAATGCTTCTGCAAATACAGGCACATTAGCTTTGAAGAGGCACCGAATATCACATTTCTAAGGCAACTATCTGCTGCCCAGGACTAATGAATGAAATAAAGTTCAGCTCAAAGCTAAGAACTTTTTAAAGGCCAGAGATCTCTCCCCAGCCTCATTTGTTTCTGTTTAAGCAGAAAATGTCTGTGTAGTCCTCCAACATCTGAAGAAAACATTTGAACATCATTTAACAATAAACTTGACAAGATGAAAGTGATTCATTCTGCTGTTCTGCTATAGAAAAGGGTTTTTTAAAATGTGTGAAAAATTGCTCAAGTCTATAAATAGAGCAATGCAAAGTAGAACTTATTACTTATCATGGCAGGTACACATTAAGGATTTCCCCCAGAGACCTGATCCAGTTTGCTATGTGACTGGGGTATGTACTGAGCTCTCAAACAGCGCTGGGCAAAATGAGCAGCTTGATTTGTGTGTTCAGTGTTGTAGTTTTCATTAGCAATTCAGAGCAATGGCAGTCTATTCTGTTTGAACTTCTCTCATGCCTTAGTAAGCATGGCTGAAGTACAAGAAAGTGGTACATATTCAGCAAGTGATTTTAAAATACTAATTCCTCTAGTGTGCAATTTAGTTGAAATTTATTTGTGGTGACATAAGACTATGCCTTGAGGTTCCCTAAGACCCCTGCGTTAAAGGAATGGTGGCACAGGCACAGTGCCAGGCTCTGGGTACACTCGGTCATCTAGATCTGAGAAACATTTTATAAGAAGGCTCGAGGAATCGAGGACCAAAGCTACAATGGAAAGACTTTTCCTTCAATAGCTTTTGCTCTAAAAAAATATTAATTTTCCCATTCTCTAGGTTACAGAGACCTTCAATTCAGTGTTTTAAAATTAAGTGACTTTAGAGACTTAGGCTCGGTGAATGTCTTTTTGCTTGACTGGCATTGGGGAAGGTCAAGAAGTATCTTATACAGTTCACTATAGCATTGTGTTCTGAAGCCCATTGTTAACTCCTCTTTTGTCCTTCCACCTTAAATAACTTTGAACAGCTTCCCAAAGTTCAATCACTCCTATATCATGTTCATAAATTTTGTTACATATATTCTGCCTTACTATAATTAACATGATTTTCAGTAAGTTTAAATTGATTCATTTTCTTAGTTTTCTCTTAAACTTTAATATCTGAGAATTGGTATGTTAATATTATTTTTCCCAACATAATTTTATATGTTTCCAACTAAAAGTTTAAAACAAAGGTTTATAGGTCCCCTGAAATCATCTGGCATCCATCAGTGTTTATATTCACCATACTTTGGGAAACATGAGATTCTTCTCAGATGGAATGAGTTTGAGAACTCCAATGCCATGCACTTTATTGGTACATCAATGAGTAGTTGTTGATTTTTAGTGCAGAAACACGTCATTTAAGCAGGAGCAGAAGACATTTCGGGTTCTGCTAAAAAATGGGGAAAAAAAACCCCATCAACTTATAGTTAAAAGATAAACACTGAATAATATTTACCCATAATAATATTTAAGTTTAGGAAATAACAAGAATATTTCATAACTCTTTAATGTTTTTACCAATTTCTAAAACCTACTACTGAGCTAGATATTAAGCAGTTGTTCTAAGGACTACCCCTCAGATTTTGGGTGGAAATACTTGACGCAGCGGGCAACCCTGTTCTGGTTGTTCTGATAGCAGCCTGGTGCTTCCCTGCTTTCTGCATGGAATGTGAACCACTATTCATCAGTTCTACACCTCACACCCATGTGTGCTTCACAGCATTGCTCCTTTTTTGTCCAACCAATCCTTTACTTGCTCCTTATGTCCATAATAATAAACCTCTCATTTTTGGATCCTAAGCATTCCTCCAAACTGAGCCTCATATACTCATTTAACATGTAATTATCCAGCACCCACCGTGTGCCAGGTGTCATTCTAGGAGCATGGATGTGAACTCGGCCTGTAAACCTCCACACCCCTACAGTTGGCATGATAGTGGGGAAGACAAACCTGCAGCAAACAGTGCATCTCTAACATTAGATGAGGCTATGCTGAGCACAATGAAGGGAAATAAACTAGTATAAGGCGTAGAGTGTGGTGGAAGAAGAAAGATCTGGGCTGTGTTCCAAAGGAAAGTCAAGATGGCCTCTATGCCACCACAAGGCAGTCACATTTGAGTGAGCCTAAAATGACGGGAGACACAAGGCTGACAGTGGTAAGAGAAGAGACTGGAGAAAGAGACAGGAGAGATCCTGTGAGTCTGTAGGCTGGAATAAGACCTTGGATGCTGAGTGTGACAGAAAGTCATTGCAGCCACTGAGCAGGTGAGGTACTGATGAGGTTGTTTTTTGTTTTAATCTCTCTAGCTCCTATATGCAAAAGAGACTTTAAGGAGGCAAGGGTGAAAACAGACCAATTAGCAGGCTTTTAAGTATTGGGGGCAAAATATGATGGTGGACATAGAAATAGTGAAAAATTTGAAGGTGGATGCAGTGAAAAATGGAGGCAGAAGTAGAGCTGGAGTTAGTAGAAGAGGGGCCAAATTTTGAAGAAGACAGAGACAGAGAGCTACTGAGGAAGAAGAGGATGAGTGAAAGAGGTGAGTGGGGGCCTCAGAATAGAGCTTGGTTGGAGATATGCATTTTGGAGCTATGAATGTGTAGTTGGTATTTTCCCCAGAATTGCGTGAAATCGTGTAGGTAGTGCCAGTAGACTGAGATGAGATCCAAGGTCCAAGCCTGGGGCAGACCAACCCTCAGAGATCAGCAATAAGGGGACAACCAACACATGGCACCAAGGAACAGAAGCAGTTAGCAGAAAGCCAGGAGGACTGCTGAGGAGGAAGGGAAACACTGGGTCACAAAGTGATGGTAAAATGAATGCGATGAGTCTGAGAATTGACCATGAGACTTGGTGGGGAGGGAGTTTCTGAGGACCTGATGAGAACAATTTCCATGGAAATGTGTGAGGGAAAGCCGACCTGATGTGAGAACAGGGCTTGAGTAATCAGAGGCAGCTCTCCTAAACAGCTCTCCCAAACAACTCCATCAAGGGGAATAGAAATGGGATGGCAGCCAGAGGGGACATGGGATCTGGGGAAATTTTTTTTAAATATATATATATATAGATACACACACATATATGTGTATACACACACACACACACACACATACTTATTTCATATATGAAAGGGTTCAACAAGCTCATGTGCTGATTTGGTTGATCTAGTGAAGTGGGGGAGTGCTGTATAAGGGAGGGGGAGGCAAAGGAAAAGAAAAGCCTTTGAAGAGGCTCAGGGGACAGAGACTGGGGGCCCAAACAGAGTCTGCAAAAAGAAAGCAGGGCAGAAGGCAGGAGGGTGCCAGAGTTCCCAGGAGACGATATGTGAGTCCCCTCTGATGGATCTATTTCTTAGGGATAAAAAAGGTGAAGTCACAGAGAGCTGGAGAAGAAAGGGATGCTGAAGGCTTACCGAGGGAGGAGCAGGTGTCATTTCAAAGACCGGGAAAGTAGATTACCTAGGACAATGTCAGAGGATTACCCTGCACTACAAGTACTTTCCCATCTAAATGCCACACTCTTCTCTCTCACCAGCCCTGCCTCCTCAAATCAAAAAGGGATAAAGCTGACTTACCCCTCTAATGCTCCTGCCCCATGTCATCTCCATGTAGCACATTCCATTTCCATTTGCAGCTCTCCTACTACAACTTCTTTCCATACGCATTTCTGTTTATGAACACCCAGAGCATTTTGTGATTTTTCTGAAGGCTTTATGTAGCTTAGTTCATCCTGTTTCAAGTTGCTCTGCAATTGTTTTCCTGGATTCTAGACTTATCTCTGATTTAAGATGGCAGTTCCTTGAATTCAAGAAAGCATTTCTTTATTAAAAATTCCCCCACAGAGTTTTGCCTAGCAGGATTCATAGCTGGGTGCAGCCCCTATTTGTTGAATTAAAGATTCTCCTTTCATGACTTACTTTAAGAT
Source organism: Callospermophilus lateralis (assembly GCF_048772815.1). Lineage (NCBI taxonomy): Eukaryota > Metazoa > Chordata > Mammalia > Rodentia > Sciuridae > Callospermophilus > Callospermophilus lateralis. The sequence continues at coordinate 118,146,647 of NC_135308.1, read as the reverse complement.
TTCATCATTATTGTCCATCATCCCTTACAAAGTGATGAGAGGGAGTGTCAGGACATGGCATGCTCTCACTAATCTCTCACTAATAACTCCCTAAATCTATCACACACAGATGCTCATACATACAAATGATCCATGGTTTCAAGTATTTCAAGTCATATAAAAAAAAGAATTGATATGTTCTCAATGATCTTAGAGGCAGAACTAGAAGTCATATGCTATCAGTTAATAAACCATCATCATTCCCCTGGCTGAGGACAGCCCACAAGGTATCACATATAGGGCTGGGGATGTGGCTCAAGCAGTAGAGCGCTCGCCTGGTATGTGTGCAGCCCGGGTTCCATCCTCAGCACCACATACAAACAAAGATGTTGTGTCTGCCAAAAACTAAAAATAAATAAATAAATAAATAAACCTTTAAAAAAAAAAGGTATCACATATAACTCTTGGCCCTGTTTCACACCCATACCCACTGGTCAGTTTACACACAGCCTTCTTTGTTTAGTTTATCTAACCTGCATTCGGATATATGACTCATGCTGTTGTGATAAGTTATAGGAAATTGGGTTTGGATGCAACCTAAGGTAGAACTTTCTAAGAAGTACAGAAGGGCAGTGCACCTTGCTGGTTAGGAACACAGGCTCTGGAGCTAAATGCCTTGTTTGAATGTTGGAATGCCAGCCCTGCTACATGGAATTAAGCTGCTTGCTTACGTCTCATAACTCCAGTTTTCCCATTGCGTGAAATGAGAATATAATGAGGATTATATGAATTAATAATATATATAAAGCATCTGTAGTAGTTAGCCATTGCTGTGTAAAAATATTACCACAAATTTAGCAGTTTAAACCACACACATTATCTCACAGTTTCTTGGGTCATAATATTAGGCACAGCATACCTGGCCCTCTCTGGGTCATGCAAAATTCTAATCAACATGTCAGCTAGGATTGCAGTCTCAGCTGAGGCTTCACTGGGGAAAGATCTACTCTCAAGTTCACTCAGGTTACTTGCAGAATTCAGTTCAGGGCTTCACTTTCTTGCTGCTTGTCTTCAGTCTCCCACAGCTGCTTGCTTCCTCCAGCCTGCAAGGCAGGGAAGTCTCCAGCATGATGTGCAGAATCACATACACATGATAACGTACATCTGGAAACTTTGCCATATTCTTCTGGTTAGATACAACATGTCATGACCAAATCAACAGCTGGGAACAAAGCCAAGGAGGAGTTAGGGACATTAGGTCACCAAAGCCCTACCTATTGCAGCATACTATGTCAGTCATATAAAGTGTTTCATAACTATCAGCTATCCTTCGATGAAGCTACCAGAAAGTGTTAATTTCTCCCACTGCAGTGTTCACAGAGGAACTGGGTATGACAGTAGGTACACGGTAAAGGAAACCAAGTGGAGGCAGGTCTTGAACCAGATGATACTTAAGGTCATCTGGTGACTTTTGTTCAGCTGCCAGACACAGTGGATAAACTGCCTTCTTTTTTCCCAGCCTCCTCCAGAATCTTTCTGAGTTCATTCCTGTTTTTCTTCATGTATGCTGTCTTTTTTCTTTTTTTGACCTGATCTTACCTGTGCAAAAACAGGGAAATAGAGCATCCTATATGGTTTTCTCTGAATATTCTAAGAGTTGCCCTGGTACTTCATAAAATAGCCAACTTTTAGGGTAGGGTAGGGTAGGAGAAATGAATGAAATACTTTTTACCTCTACTACTATTTGTCTTCTAAGGAAAGAAACCAGTGCTTTGTTTATTGTTTCTATATCTCTCAAAATCCTAACCATATTTGTTTACCTAGACTTCATGCCAAAAGGGCACCTAACATCACCAAGAAAAGGGAGAGTTAACCAATTGGACTTCTAGGCTCCCTGGATCTTGCTGTTAAAGGACAAGTGACTTTACCCATCTGATTCACTGCCCAGTTTATTCATGTGCCCTGTATGTGTATAGAAGAACTGATAAATATAAACTTTCTATTTAGTAGCCCAGTGCTGAAAGAGGACTGATAAAGCCTCCATGGATGGCAGCACAGAATCCAGAGATAGGTTCTGTATGCCTGAGAGGTTATTGATTTACAACATTCATAGTCTTGCATATTAATTTTATCAGTGCATGTATCAGCCCTATTTCTGAATTTAGTCTCTGAAGAATGTGACCCAAGGATCATATGCACCCCATGCACAAACACCCAAACATACCATCTCATGCGTACACACCTGTCCGTGGTTCTGGGGAGGGTATGTGGGAATGACTGAGGGACTCTATAGCCATTCTAATAACTAAATATTAGAAATACAATAACCATGAAGCATTTCTGTTATTTCTCTAATTTAGGCAATTTCCCAGTAGAGTATTAAGGTGTTAATTGCTTCTGCACTTCTTAGGTTGACAGATATGTCCTTTTTCACCTAGGTGAAAGAAGTAATTATTGTAAAGCTCTTGTGGGCTTGGTGAGATATTCTCTAATGGATTTTAAAGACATTGGTAGGGCATTGTGCTTTTAAAGAGAAACTGTCCTCTGTTCTGTTCATGCTTGATAACAGGAATGGATATTATATTCAGCCCACATGATACAACTATTAAAGGAAACATGCAGTAGAAAAAGGAAATAGAGTAGTAATATATTTTCAGGAAATATGTATCCAGATTTCAGAGATGAGAAAAATATGTTCTTGTATGTGCATATATCACTGAGATGAACAAAGATTAAGTAAAACAAACAAAGACAGTAACCTTTTTCTTATAGACATTCATTAAGGCATATTTCCCCAGAATTTTAAAACAAAGTTATTATTCTCTGAAACTGGTGTGGCCTTCCAAACAAAGGTTTGATAAGTCACTAACTCAATACAAATCAGAAAAGATTCTTTTATCCATTGTGTAAAAGTGACTTACACGATTCATGTATGAACAATATTTTGTTCTAATATTTTATATTTACATAAAATATAGTCTTAGAAATTTTTATTAGAATTTGGAACTTTTTGATAAGAGTCTAGCAATTTGGTCAAGCCAAGACAATTCATGTTAACTGAGATATTGTGGAAAGAAGGATGAATATAGAATTAAAACAGATGGTCTAAAATTCTAGCAAAATTATTTGCCCATTATGTGTCCTTAGGCAAGTTATCTAACCTTGAAAAAAAATCTTCATATTGTCATCTTAGGATTCTGGGTTTCTACAAAAATCAAATGCATGTAACTCTCCTGGCCAACTTAAATGCTACAAAGGATGTAGACTTAGAATATCAAAGAAAGATCTAGGTTTTGTGGTGCTCAAGTTTATACCATTTGAGAATACAAAAATATCTTTTTCAAGTTTGACAAACCCAAAGACTATATAAATACATTGTTGGAATCTCTTAAAACCTTGTACAAAGCTTGTGCCAAAGAAGTTCTTAGAAATTATAGAGTCAGTAACTCAACCTGTGCATTATTATTATAGACCTACAGGATGCCACAGCTGGGAATAGCCATATCTGTCAGCTGATGGCGGGGGTGGGTGGAGGGGTCCCACTTTTTTTTAGCAATAGAAACATTTTTAAAATCTTACATGAAAGAACAAGAGAGAAAACAGATAAGAGTAGCAGAATATGGGACCAGATATATACTTAGGTATATATCCCTATATACCTATTTTTTTTCTACCTTAAGAATTTCAGTTGAAAACAGAATTTGGAGAAACACATTTTATATATCCTAAGCACCACTCACTTGCAACCCCAATACATTTCAACACCTGTGAGACTTGGATGTGTTTGATAGCTGCACTTAAGCCCGTAGGGGTTATGATGTCATCATTATTTTCTGCATATACTTTTACCAGCTATAACTCATGGAAATATGATTAAATACAACTTCTTAAAGTTTCAAGTAATGAACCTTTAAGGACCATTTTAGAAAGAAATTTGCATTGTTCTCTAATACATTATGTTGACCCTGTCCCATAAGATCAAGGAAGCATATGCATCAAAATTTGGTGTAAGATTCTCAGCAGCCTTGAAGAACATCCAGGGACAATTATAGAACACCTTCTAGCCAGTGCTTTGTCACCAGTGTTATCAATAGCACAGAAAAACAATATCATATAGAAAATGTGGACATCAATGACACTGATTCAGAGGATGGAGAAGTTGGAGAAATACCTTAACTGGTTTATTTCATTTCCACTTTCTTATCCATTTATACATATTTTGCTCTCTTTAATAAGTATGAAATTTTAATATCTTAGTGGCAAGAAATCTTTTTAAAAAAGTGACAATAAATTGACAATAAATTTTTTCTTACTGGTAAATAAAATAGTGTCTTATAAGTGATGGCATTTTTAAGTCAACAAAATATGGTATTTTAAATTTTAATTTAATTTTATTTTTTAAAAATGTTTTGTAATATCAGAGATGGAACCCAGGGTCTCACACATACTGGACAAATGTTCTATCACTGAACTACATTCCCAGCCTGAAATATGATAATTTTGAAAACATACAGTTCAGTTTTCTTATTTTAAAGTTTAGAGATTAAGGCATAGGGAGGGCCTAGTGACTTTCCCAAAGCAATATGCCAGTTTTTCTGGGGCTTAATGAATCATTTGTAAATATTTGTTAGGTGGCTGTCCTTAACTAAGGCTGTCCCAGACTAAGCCCTTGTTTTACCAATCACTACTGATCATGTTGTTAAGCTCTTCAATGGCTTGAGAACTTTAATTTTTACTATAATAAAAATTATTTGAGAGAAGGAACTAAGTCTGTATCTTTTAAAAAAAAAAAAAAGATATCAATGGACCTGGCATTTAGCAAATGATCCAAAGATATTCAATGGAAAGGTAGATGGATGAATAGATGAATGGGTAGATAAAAAAGACAAAAGCATCTCAAACAGAGTGAGACTAGAAGGTAGTTTTATTTGGATAAGATGGTGTTACATACGGTGATTGAAGTATTAATATAAAGAATGGAACCAAAGAGGAAGTAGCAGAGACTGGTTTGTCTACTCATTTCCTTACTTTTCATCCTAATGGGAAACAATTTTCTAGGGGCAAGAATATAGTTGTTTCTTATTGGAGAATAAGGTAAACATTTGACCAGAAAAGGGGCCAGAAGAGAACACTGCCCTCCTCCCCACAGGGTAAAGAAAGCCAAAAGTAGTATATGAGAGTGTCCTTGATATGGATGGCACAGCCTCCTCCATCCTGCATCCTGGTGGGTCTCAGTAGGGCTATAATAAAACTCAAACTCACTGTGCAGCAGGCTTCCTGGCTCCCCTGTGGAGAGTCTGCAGGGCTCCACGATGGCTTGCCTCTTGGTTATCTGCACCGACTGCACTATTAGTTTTCCATCTGTTCCTTTATTTAAAATGGATCAAATCTCATAAAACAAGTGGAAGTCAAATACATAGTCCTGATATACAGGCATCTGTAACAAATGAGAGCTACTGATTTACTGTTACCCTAGTGACTTGGAGTCTGCCAGAGACCAGCCTTATTTTTCAATAGTATTTTCAATAGTATCCTTTTCTCAATAGCATTTCATTTACATATTCCTATGTCTACTGTTCAGCAATTACTTTATGATGAGTCTAAAAATGTGTAGCATCCTGTTTTATGAGGAGGTAATTTCATGGACCTAAAATAGATTCAAAGTGCCACTTAAGAAAAGAACCCTGATTTTCAAGTGTCTGTTTCCCTAAACCCCAAAATGGGAGTATTGTCTTCCTTTCAGGGTTATTCTGAAAGTTAAAATAGATAATGGGGCTGGGGTTGTGCCTTAGCAGTAGAGCGTTTGCCTCAAATGTGCGAGGCCCTGGGTTCGATCCTCAGCACCACCACATAAACATAAATAAATTTTTAAAAAGTTGTTGTGTTCAACTACAAATAAAAATTAAATAAAAATAGATAATAGACATGAGAACATTATGAAAAGTATAAACTGCCTTAAGATGCTGGATAATCTTGAAGTATCAAGAATTTTTTATTTTAATTTCTGTTTTCAGTTAGGTAGTGTAGCTCATGCTAGATTGGTGGGTTCTTGGATATTCCTGAAAGGAAGAGGCCAACCAAGTATCCACTTCACCTGATTATTTAAGATGTTTGATTCATGGAAGAATTTACCATTTTTTCCCTTTCTTTTCCGTGGTGTATGGGACTCCAAGCATTGTTCTCTCAGTTTGAAGAAACAAGAGAATGGGGAGGCATTTAGCCTCTTCTCTGGGACAATGGTTTGGCTACCTAACAGAGATTCCTTCTCACTATCTGCAGTACACATCTGATATCTCTCTGTCTTAGGATAGTCCCTCACTTCCAAAGTGCTCCTTTATTCTTACCTGCCCAGCTGAAGGAGACAGGCTCCTTGCTGTTGGCTGGACTCCCAGACCAGGGCATCTGACTATTCTAACCCTGGCACAGTAGCTCTGTTTTTTTTTTAATATCCAAATAATTATTCAACATAAGATATTGATCAAAACAGGACATACAAACAGATAGGCAAAATAAATGAATTTTTCCAACAATATTTTATTAATTTACTAAATTGATTGATTTATTATTATTAATACTAACTTACTGAGCAATTTTTAGTACTTTCATTTCTCTTCCTGTTAGGTAGAAATGATAGTCATATTACAAATAGATTTCCTACTTTCATCTAAAGAACTTAAACCTCTAAATATATATCTGTAGTCTACAGGAGACTTTCCCAGGACTACAGGTAGAGCTTTCAGTCTCCTAGGCTTTGTCATAGACTTCATTGAAGTTGTTGGTATAGACTTTTGTCTTTTAGATATTTAGAATGTGACCCACAGAAAAGTAGAAACTGTGATCATTTATCTTTGAAATGCTAGTTCCTAACACAGAGTCTGGCAATTACAAGTACTCAAAAATATTTTTGGTTCAAATCAGTCTACAAGTAGCTATAAGAAGAATGTAGTTAACTTCTGTAAGGGAACACTGGAAATCAAGAATGATCTGCAAGTAAGTTGGGACAATATGCTTAACTTGGGGAATCCAATTTTTAATCATGCCAACAACTTAAAAAATGCAACTACAACTACTTACAAGTTAAAATCACAGATCATGTTTTTTTTTCAAGAGAGAGAGAGAGAGAGAGAGAAAATTTTAATATTTATTTTTTAGTTATTGGCGGACACAACATCTTTGTTTGTATGTGGTGCTGAGGATTGAACCCGGGCTGCAGCGTGCCAGGCGAGCGCACTACCGCTTGAGCCACATCCCCAGCCCTCATATGTTTTCCCAAAGGAAAACTGCTTGGGATTCTAGAAGTAGGAACCATCTCTAGATCTCCTGCCAATGCCTTTTCTGGTTATGGACTCTAGTGACTGATTGTGTGTCACTTGGCCAGTCATGCTCTGGAAGAGAGGAGGTTTCACCAAGGTGAGCCACTTCCTATCTCTTAATAATTTGAGTTCTGGTTTAGTTTAGATCACTAGCTGATTATAGGAATGTAGGACTAATAGATTTGGGTGCTATTACTATCGAGTTCTTAGATGGACTCCAGAGTAATCCCTACTTAAGAATGAATTTCCCTGAAATCACATATAAAACTTTTCTAGGATGAGTCCACAAATTTCATTACATTCTCCAAATAGTCTGATTCCACCAACAGTTAAATATCACTGCTGATTATTTTGTCTTGTGTTCATAGCAATCAAAATACAGTAGAAGATTGAGAATCTGCATACTTGTAATCTAATATAAAAATAATAATAATGACAGTAATATCATGGCTTAGATAAACACTATGTGACAGATTATAAGTTACTTATAAGAAATATGTCATTTAGTCTTCAAAATACCCTGGAGCATAGGTACTGTTGTTATCCTTATTTTAGAGGTAACTAAGCTCCAGATCAAATGCCTTGTTAATCGATTATTAACACCAGGAAGACTAATAGCAAATTTTGACAAATAACTGATTTTTGAGAAGTGGAAGACAAAAAGAATTCTACTTTTCATATTTTCAAAACAATGATTTTTTTTCACTGAATGCTTTAGGAGATATTTGGTATCTGAATCAGTTGTACCAACAATAGAGACCACATCTATGTATTCTCTTAAAAACTAATCCGATTACAAATTATATTCTGTGCTTTTTTAAAAATTATATCAAAATGAATTCTAATGTAATGTATCACTAAAAAGAAACAAAAAAAAATTTCTAGGATGATACATTTGAAAACCCTGATGTAAATGTCATATACTTTAGGAGTCACTGATTTTTATATTTGGCACTGCATGTTTGTAGATTTCTTTTTTTTTTTTTTAATGCTTCAAGAAGAAACATAAAGATATTAATCCAGCCTTCCCCTTCACTGCATGAGATAAATTCTGATCATAATTTTATTTCACACGAATATTTGTGCTGGGTAATATTTATATACTCTTCATCCCTGCCACTAATCTAATTTATGCTCATGTTCCCAGGGGATGAGGAAAATTCTGGTACATCCCTCATGTCGTGACACAGCAGTGGAAAGTGCCAGACGACCTTTTCTCTGTTAGTCTGTGCAAGAACTGAAAAATGCCGTTTATCACAGAAACCCAGCTTTGATCCCTGCAGCTTTGCTGAACCAGGCAATATTAGGAGGTGCTTGAAATGAATATTGGAAAAAGCATCTGTTTATTTCCTGAGAGGGATACACTTCTTAGTGCTACCAGTAAAAGTAATATACAGATAAAACTGTGGCGTAAGCATTAATATTCTTTGCAAAATTAGTACGCAGATATAGCGCTTGTATTCTGATATGAGCCCCAACCCCCTGGCTATGGCATCAGTTAAAATGACCAACCAACAAGCATAGGAAAGGAACTCTGCTTCTGTTCAGATTCTGCTCTTTATCATTCTGCATCTGCACCATGAAGCCATAATTCTGTTTGTCATAAACTGCTCACTGCCCTGTCATAATGCCCTCTGTCAGGACTGATGTGCTCATGCCCTCAGCAGTTACTAGGGTTCAAACGTTCCAGGCACCATTCCAGACCCTGGAGACACAGCAGAGAACAAAACACTATCTCTGACATCAGCATTTTAAAATTTGTGACTTACTATAGGGAGTTTTCATGGATGGCATTTCTGTTTTGCTGTTCATGGTATTTTAAAAAATGTATGCACTTGATGGAACTTCAAAGAGTAAGGAGCATTACCAGTGCCTCTTTTGCTGAACATGTGTCTATTGTTGCTTTGCCACACATTCTCTCTCTTTTTTTCTTTTCCACACTTTCTCTTTTTGTGGTGTAGCTATGGAGCGAGGGTCTTACCACTTTGGAACTTGACAAAAACTAAGGTTAAATTTCCGACCTGGTACTTAATTCTCAGTGAGATTCTCTTATTCAATACTGTGCTGAATGTTGGCTTCTGTTCCCATCATTCACAACTCTACAAACTTCCTTTGTTTCCTACCTTCCCTTTCTCAGTGATGGACATCAGCACCCACCAATCATGCAAGTTGGAAAACTTGAGATCTTCTTGACCCTCCTCTTCCTAGCTCCCCACTTCCTAATTGGTTTCTAACTCAGCATTACCTATATATATGACATAGTCAAATACCCATCCCCCCAAATCTACCCTACCTTATTGCCTGGGAACCTGTCAAGACTCTAACCCTCAGTCTTCTTTGAAGTTAGGTGTGAACATGGAATAAGCCCTACCCTTGAGAATATCTGCAGGCCAGTGATGGATTTTACCACAGTTCTCTTTCCCCTCCACTCTACTGAACACAGACAGGATATGTTCCTAGTGCAGAAGATCCCAAACTTTCTCTATTCACAGAACCCTAGTGTCTCAGTAAATTTTTTACAGCACCCCAAGCCAAATGAAATACAATAGTTCAATTTATGAAGTAGTTAAATCCAAACAACCTAGTTCATATTTTGTCCAAACAATCTATTTACCATTTGAAGAGAAACATAAATAGAAAGTTTAAAATATGTTTATTTCATTCTTAAGTAAACCACAAGTGCCTAGTAACCATAAAAATGTGTTTGTTGGACATCATACAAATTCTCAAACCCACAGATCAGATTAAGCATTGACAACCTCACTTCTTGTTTCACATTGATTTTTACATGGAATTTGCTTTTTATCATTCCACAGAAATCAGCTTTGGAAAGACAGGACATCACCAAAAGCAATGTATTATGATCAAATGTTGAACTAAATTGCCTCAAGTAAGGAGATACTGTTGTGTCCAACAGATATCTAGTATGGCTGTGTTTCTCTCAAAAATATAAAATGACCCAGAGTGGACCTGTCACTTCACCATGAAACTTAAGGTATCTCTATGTTTTGGGGAACCAAAGCATTAAGGGATAGCAGAGACACAAAGAAGTTGACTGCTGATCAGAAACACCCATCTGGATGTGGATTATGAACAGAAATATAAGTTTCTGTTATATGTGAGCTATTCTTTATTTTTGGATTTGCTGACATAATCTGACCTAACTTAATGTATTATACCACTGCAGTGGCTTTTTAATGGTTCTCTTTGACCCAGCTGGAACGTGTTTCTCCCCAACACTTCATGCCATTAATGCCAAAGTATTGCTTCAACTAACAACAAGCTAAAGGCTAACCTTTTATCAAACTCTAATCAGAGCACTTTTCTTGGATCCTTCATGGTCTAAATCTCTGTTTGCTTCCCCATGTCTTTTCTGCCAATCTCTCCTCATACACCAAACCCTAAATTAGTGCCTCAATCTTGGCAGCATGTTAGAACTTTAAAAAAAGCAAAAACAAAACAAAGCACACAACAAAACAAACCCCAACTGCAGAGGTTTTGATCTAATTGAAATGGATCTGTTCTTGGAAATATGAATTACAACATACCCAATACCAAGAGGATAATTTAAATAGCCCTGTAACTATGAAAGAAATTGAATTTGCAATTTTAAAACTCCTCAAAAAGAAATCTCCAGGCCCACATGATTTCACTGGAAAATTCCACCAAATATTGAAAACCATTCTACACAACCTCTTCTAGAAAACAGAAAAAGAAATTCATTTTCCAATTCATTTTTGGAAGCTAATATTATTACCATGATACCACAACCAAAGAAAAATATACAAAGGAGAACACTATAGACTATACCACTCATGAATATAGATGAAAAAATTTTTTTTATATTTTTATAGTAGTAGATGGACAGAATGCCTTTATTTTATTTGTTTATTTTTATGTGGTACTGAGGATCAAACGGAGGGCCTCATACATGCTAGGCAAGTGCTCTGCCACTAAGCTACAGCCCCAGCCCAGATGAAAAATGCTTACTAAATTATTATCAAATAGAATTCAACAACATACAATAGTATTACATCATATGACCAACTGGGGTTTATTTCAGGGATTCAAGTATTACAAAAATCACTCAAAGTAAAAAAGAAAAAATCAAGGTAAAGAAAAATCACATGATCATATCAACCAATGAAAAACAATTGACAAAATTCAAACACATTTGTGATAAAAGCTCTCAGAAAAATAGAAAATGTTGAAAACCATTCTACACAAAGGAGAATGTTCTCAATTTGATTAAGAGTAAACACAGGGGGAAAAAACTTATACATAATGAGACATTTCCCCCTAAGACTGGGAAAAGGTAAGGATGTCCACTCTCACCACTCTTAATCAACATGGTGCTGGGAGTCCAGTCAGTGCATAGAGCAAAAAAGGTCAGTGAAAGGCACACGGATTGGAAAAGAAGAAATAAAGTTGTTTCTGCTTGCAGATGAAATGCTTATCTTCATAGACAACCCTGATGAATTTATTAAAAAAGAAAACAACTTCCCGGAATAAATCTAAGTTCTGTGATGCCACAGAATACAAAACAAATATATAAAAATCAATCATATATCTGTATGCTAGCAATGAACATGTGTACCTTGAAATTAAAAATAAAATGCCATTTGTAATCATTCTCCCAAAATGAAATACTTAGATGTAAAAGTAACAAAACATAAAAAAAATTTGTATGCTGAAAACTAAAAAAAATGCTGATGAAGGAAATCAAAGAATCCAATCTAAATAATGGGAGAGACATGCCATCTTTCATGGACTAGAAGACTCCCTAGAGTAGATGTAAATTCTTTTCAAGTTGATAAAAAAAAAAGTTTGACACAAATTCTATCAAAATCTCAACAACAGTTTGGTAACTATAGAAGAGATTATTTCAAAATTTATGTGGAAAAGCTAAGGAACAATTTTAAAAAGCATGCATAAGGTGGGATGAATTGTTCTGCCCAATTTCAAGATATTATTTAATTACAGTAATAAATACTGTATTGTATATCGGAACAAACACAGAGAGGACCCAGAAATAGACCCATAGAAATATGCTTAACTGGGTTTTTTGGAGGGAGGAGTTACTAGGGATTGAACCCAGGAGTACTTTACCACTGAGCCACATCTCCAGTCCTTATTATTTTTTTTTATTTTGAGACAGTATCTCACTAAGTTGCTTGGGGCCTCACTAAGTTACTGAGGCTGACCTCCAACTTGCCTCAGACTCAGAGCCTCTGGGATTGCAGGTGTGCCCCACCATTACTGGCTCCAACTGGTTTTTGAAAGAAGCAAAAGCAACTTAGTAGAATATGATATATCAAGAACTATGTAATGTTTTGAACAACCAACAATAAAAATTAATAAAAAAAAGAAAAAGAAAAAAAAATTAAATACTTGTGTTCACATAATTATGTATAGTAAAATAATAGTAAACTAAAAAAAAAAAAAAGAAAATAGCCTATTCAGTGAATGTTGCCAGAGTAATTGGACATATATAAGCAAAAAAAAAAAAAAAAAAAAAAAGAAGAAGAAGAAGAAGAAGGAGGAGGAGGAGGAGAAAGAGGAGAAGAATCTTGACCAAAGCCTCACTTTCAATGATCAAAATGGACCACAGACTTAAAATATACATCATAGTATTATAAGAATTATAGAAAATATTAAACTGTAAGGAAAACAATGGAGAAAATTTGATGATTAAAGGCTTAGCACAGAGTTCCTAGACTTGATAAAAGCATGAGCCATAAAAGGAAAAAATCAATCAGTTGGACTTCATCAAAATTAAAACCAGAGTCTCAGCGAAAGACCTTTCTAAAAGCATGAAAAGAAAGTCTACTGACTGGGAGAAAATATCTGCAAAGCATGTATTCAACAGAGGACTAGGATCTGTAACTTATAAGACATTCTCAACACTCTAAAAGAAAAACAATCTAATCAGGAAGTGGAGAAAAGGGATGAAGGGACATTTAACCAAGTAAATAAATAAATAAATACTCCAAAATTAAAACTAGAATATCACTATGCACTTATCAGAAGGGTTAAAATAAAAAATAGTGACAACACCAAATACTTTGTAGGATGCAGAGAAGCTCAGTTACTCTTACACAGTTGGTGAGAATGGAAACTGTAGAGCTACTTTGGAAAATGGTTGAGCAGTTCATTAGAAAACTAAATATGCGCCTACCATATGACCCACAAATTATGCTCCTGGGTATTTATCCCAGAGAAATGAATATTTATGTTCACATGAAAACTGTACATGAATATTTATAGCAGCTTTAGTCATAATAGCCAAAAAATGGGAACAGCCAAGATGTCCTTCAATAAGTGTGTGGTTAAACAAACTCAGGCCTATCTGTGCCATGGAATACCACTCAGCGTTAAAATGGAGAGAACTATTGCCACTAGATTTGTCTAGTGATATTGAACAAATCACTACAGAATGAAACTGAGTATAAAAGGTCAACTCTGAAGATTTCACTGTGTATGAATTTGTTTATTCAACATTTTGAAATTGCACAATTATGATAATAGAGACTGGATTAGGGTTTCCAGGGTTACGAAAGGGATAGGAGAAGGAAGGATATCGCTGTCCCTATAAAAGGGTAACCAGATGCTTGAGGTGAGGGAAATGATCTGTGTTTTGACTTCATCCATGCCAACATGCCAGATGTGATATTGTATTACAGTTTTGCATCATGTTACCATTGGAGAAAACAAGGTAAAGGGCACAAGGGATCTATCTATGAGAATGTACAATTATCTCAAAATTTAAAATGTCTTTAAAATTTAATATACAAAATCCCATCAAGATATTCTGATTGGATTGGACTGGGGTGAGCTCAGGAATCAGTATTTTAAAAGCTGTCAGGGTAATTCCCCCATGCAGCCAGCATTGAGGAATTACAAATGGAACTAAAAGACTTGTGTTTCCCTGCCACAGAATCCATAAAATTTCCTACCATTTGTTGTTGCTCTGGTTTTAACACCTCCCCTCTTTCCTTTTGCCTACCTAAGACTGTCCTTCCTGTACCACTCCCCTGAAAGATCCAGAGTACTTCTGGCCTGGGCAGAGCAGGGCCCTTTTAGGACTCACCAGTCACAGCCCTTCTTCAACTCTTGAGTTGCCTTTGTCACTCTGTTATCACAATTTGTGTGTTTCTCCTCTTTCAGCAACTCAAGTTACTATTATCCACTTTGCACATGTAGTTCCTGAATTTCAGGGACCTGTCAAAAATTAGGGGTAACTGCCCTTTCTGTGGTAATAGTTTTTAAAAAATATTAGCAATGAGGCAGGAGATTCCAAACACCAAGGTTTTCACAGCACAAAGTGTGATTATTATGCCATATATGATGCCATACATTTACTCTATGCAAAGTGGTGTTACAAAACCTAAGATAGTCTGATGTGGGTCCAGGATGCCTTATGCCTATGATACTTCTTTTCCTTCTGTTTTTGTTTGTTAATTGTTTTGCTTTGTTTTGTCTTTCCACATATCAGAGAAAATCTAGACTCTGACTAATTTTGGGAAGCCGATGTTGAGGACTTTTCTGGCCTCTCCACCCCAGTCCCCTGCATCTGCAAGTCTGGTACTTTTTACAATCTCTCAGGGAGACATGATTGGTAGTGTGACATCCAATCACAATTCTATTACCTCTTTCAGAGAGGTGTCATGAGCAGGCTCTCTCCACTCTTTCACAGCAGTCTTAAAGAGTGAGCACTAGCTCACTCTTTAAGTATGTTGGCAACCCAATTTTTCACAGAATCTTTGCAAGGTTATATATTCTATTTTTGCAATAATGTAAAATATATCTTGTACCAGAAAAATCATATGGGGACTTTTATTGATAGTGTTAACTTTATAAACTAATTTAGGGAGAACTGACACATGCTTTATGTTGGACTATGCCATCCACTGGAATATTAGTTCCTGGATGGCTGGAGTTTTGTTCATTTTGTCTGGTGCTTTATCTTCAGTGCCTAGACCACTGCTTGACACATGGTTAGCATTCAGTGTTTATTGAATGATGGAATGGATTGTCTTTCCATTTATGTTGATCTTATATCCCTCAGAAGTCCTTTAAGGTTTTTTCCTATAACTCTTGTACATTTTCATGATTTTTTTTTCCTGGAGATGTGACTTTTTGGCTATTGAAGGGGATGCCTTCTCTCTACTATGACTTCTAGATGACTGTTGTTTGACTATGAAAAGTCTACCTGGGTATTATTATTGCATATTAATTTGTAAAAAGCTGTGCTATTAAATTTTCTAATTTGTTTGTAAATCTTTTACATAATTACCAAGTGTCATTGTTGTTTTTCTTAAAATTTTCTAGAGTTCAGTAACTTAAGAGATTGAATAACAAGTCCAAAGAGAAACAGCAAACAAATAATCCCATTCTATCAGTGAGATTCTTGTTGGTTATATGAGTAAGCAGTGGTACAGATATAAACCTGTAGTTTCTTCTCTAAAAATTAAATATGGTGATTAAGGAAAATGTCAAATCCAGATCCATCTCATTCCTTGCTGGTTGGGCATCATCTGTTCTCTGTGCTGCTTGCTAATTTGGAAAAACTATAATGTTTGCTGTTTGGTCCTCTTCATTTGGGAAGGATTATTTGCAATTTAAATCACAAAAGAAAGAAATTGTCAGTACATATTGACTTGCCCAAGTTCCCCTGTTTTACTGCAGTGTTGATTTACTAAGCCTTGATATATAAGTGAACTCATGCAAATGAATGCATCTGTCTTCATTTCTCTTTGCCATTAGATCATTATGCAAACATTAAACACCAAAAAAGACATAAAATGATTGATTACTTGAGCAGAGAATGGAGGTTAGCTGAAAGCAAACTCCAGAAGCAGGTTCCTCCCTTTCCAACCACCTCTTCTCTCCTACCTGCTTTGGAAACACTCATAATGAATTTAGTCAATTCCTTTGGGACTAAATTACTTATTGGCAGTCAACATTCTTGTGATTCAGTGCATTTTCTTGCAACAATATTGTACATTTACTCCTGAATTGTTATCTAATTCATATATCCCTTCTTTGGTCTGCTCTGCTCAGCTAATCCTAATCAATAATTACAACACATCTGTCAGAAGACAAAACTGTGAAATAGATGTTGCATTAACCCCAAGTCTTTGGTTGACATTGTTTCCAGGACTATTTCCTCTGTGCCTGCCTTCCTCACAACCTGCCCTGTGGCTTAGTGGCCTGTAACTCTGCCTCTGTTACTCTCCTCTAGGCTGAGCATCCTGAGGATAATAATGGCCTTCATTTTTTTTTTCATCTTTGTGCTTCAATGTTTGGGTCATAGTAGCATTCAGTAAGTTATTGAATGCATAAATTGCTCCAATAACTGGGGCATAAATATTTTCTTTCTTGTTATTAAAACTAGCTCTTAGAAAAAGATTTGAAATATTTTTAAATGGGAGGGTAGTTGACTGTTACCAGTTTAAAGAGTAGCCAGATCAATGGATTTGTATTTTAAAGAATAAATTAAAATAGTTATTGATCTTTTCTAGATTTTTAAGATTCAGCAAGAAACCTGGGAAGGACTTGGGTTCCTTCAAGACAAAACTGCACTGTCTTCTTTCTGCCATAAAGACTGCTTCCAAACCTGTTTGATGGTGTCCCATTTTATGCAAGAAGAATTTTCTTGAAAACATGAGTAGGGACAAAATTTTTATAAATGGAAACTTACTTCTCACATGCCTGGCATTACTGTTTCATCGTTGTGTCTTTATGAATTTATGACTAGGCTCTAAAAAACACTATGCTTCTCATGCTTCAAGAAAGGTCTATAGCTGGGCACAGTGATGAACACCTGTAATCCCAGCAGCTCAGGAGGCCAGGGCTGGAGGATCACAAGTTCAAGACAGCCTCAGCAACTTAACAAGGCCTTAAGCATCTTAGCAAGATGCTGTCTCAAAATAAAAAATAAAAAGAGCATTGGATGTGGTTCAGTGGTTATGCACCCCTAGGTGCATAAATAAAATAAATAGAAAAAGAAAGAAATTTCTAAAATCAAAAGTTTAAATATACAGGATTACTCTGCATAATCCAAAAAAATGCAAAGTATTCTTTTTTGGGCAAAATTTTAGGCACTTCTTTGCTCTGTGGTGAGAATAGTCACCCATCATTTTTTTTTTCTGTCATCTTTGTTATTTTAATTATTAACTTTAGTTTTAAAAAATTGACACCCTGCCTTCTACCAACAGGATTTATAGGGGTTATTTGTTAAGTTCATCTCTTCAAATATCATCTGGGCCCATGTGGGTATCTATGGTGCATGTGAGGGGCTATTTTGTTTTAAGAAGAAACAGGTGAAAAGCACAGCAATGGACATGGTTATAAATGGTTCTGGCAAAAATATAAAAGAACTTGAACTTTTATGCACTTGATAAGAATTTTGGTTCTTGAATTTCAATCCTTATTTGGTCTCTCATATAAAATGTAATGCATGAAGCTGACATCATAAGCATTCATACCCTCTTTCTCAGCTTCTGCATTGAAGGCAGTGTCGGCTCGTACCTGTAGTGCTGTGAGACTGAAGGGTCAAAACAGGCCTCCAGCGATGTTGGGCTGGGACAGCATCACAGAGCCTGGAAACCTTGACTGCCCTGCCTGGAATGACATTCTCTGTGGCACTAAGGAAATGAGTGACCTGATGACCCTCGCTTCCTTTCCCCAAGCACTCCATTGTTCTCAGCAGGCTAGATGAAAGATTCTTTCTTTCCCTGATTTGAATTATTTTATTGCCTAGTAGAATTATATACCAGCAGCAACGATTTTAAAACCTTGATGATAAGTATTCATAGAGGTTTTTAAAATTATAATGAACTGTTATATGTAATTAGGAAAAGGACGGAGGTATGCAATCGTTTTTTTTTTTTTTTAATTTGACTTTGAAAAAGCAAGTCTGTTCTTGCATTTTAATATAAGCGTCTTTGATGTTCCAAAAGTTTATAACCCTGAAATTTGGGGTCAAAGCAGGCCTTTGATTTTGTAGAAGATGGGAAAGTACCTAGTTTCCCCATTTGTATCCAGAAAGATAGCAAATAGTAAAGAGAAGAGTAACATCATAATAGGAGTTCTAAAACACTATTTATCATAATTAGCCTCTGGATATGTGAATACTGATTTCTCATTTTTATTTCTGAAAGGAAAAATATTCTTAATATTTTCTTACCTTTTGTTTTTGTGACAAATCAAAAGGTTTGAGTTCCTTCTTGGTGTAAAGACATTATTCCCACAAGATCTGTGAGATTTTACAATTTTGTTGCATATTGATAAATTGATAGCAGTTACCCTGAAATTCGGAGGACCAACACTGCCTTGCCATACTGAGACATATTCAGCAAGAAATCGTAACAGTCGTTGCATGAGCCATTTGGTACCTGGTTTGTAAATGACAAAAAAAAAGTGAAAGTTGATAATATTTTCCTTGAACCTGTAGAGATCTCTCTTCTCCTGTCAGTTGGCTTCCTAAGCTGAAATGTGTCAGGAACTTGGAGTCTGTTACTACACAATATGCATTTGTATTGTTATTTAAAATCCTGTTCTAACTTCTTATCTTAGGACTCTCAGCTGTTCTTTTTTGGAGTTACAAGGACAGAATTCAGAGAAAGTCACTAGGGAACGGTAGGAAACAGAAGCTGAATATCCTCATTGGTATATAAGTCTATTTATTGCCAACCTAGAGCAAACTACCCCACTGGTGCTGGTTAATAAGCCCTTGTGGAATATCTACCTTGATGCTAACGGTGCATACCTCTTTATGAGACACTTTGCAGCTTACAATGGAAGAAGACCATGGACATCTTTTTTCACAGAAGAAAAAGTGAAAAGAGTTTCTGGGGAGAAGTCACCTAATCATGAAATAACATCTGTGGTGCTGCTTTCATTTAATAGGATAAACGCTTTTCTTTTACAGAGGAATTCAAGGGCTCCACCGTGGTCGAATTGATGAAGAAGGAAGGCACCACCCTGGGTCTGACAGTGTCTGGAGGAATTGACAAGGATGGCAAGCCACGGGTGTCCAACCTGCGGCAGGGAGGAATCGCTGCTAGGTAACTGCCTCTGTGGGGAAATGGGAAAGAGACGTGGGGTATAATTAATTCAAAAATTAAAGCTCTATCAGAAAAGGTCACTAATAAATAAATGACAGTTGCCATCTGCCAGGCAGCACGTCCCCCCCAGAAGCTCAGCAGGGCACGGTTCAGAAGCTGCTCCCCAGGCCTGCCAGTGGCTTTTCTGGCCTACGCTGAAGTCACTAGGGAGATTTCTTATGTCATCTAAGGGGCAGCCAGCCTCTGATAAGATTTTAATTTTAACAGATATATGGATCTAGACCTAAATGTGCCATCAAACAGCAGACGGGCTGCAGTGGGGATGAGACACAGAGATCATCTCAAAGTGAAGTAGATGACCCATGTTATGTATCCAGGGACATGTCCACAGAGGGTCAGGGCTGGCTAAGAAGAGTGAGAGGCCCAAAGTCCCATTTCCAAGGAAAAATTTTGCTTTTCTGATTTTCTGCTTGTGACACTGCCCTTTCCACCAAGATAAAGAGATGGTTTCCAAAGGACAGAAGGCTTGGAGGGGAAGTTCTCACTTTGCCCTTCTTCCCAGGAACTGCAAATTATTCTCACATTGCAAAGGCAGAACGTCCTAGATACTGGGCAGGGGTGGACTTGCTTTAGAGATACATTCTAAATTTACCTCAACAAGAGGAGATGGAATATTGAGCTTTATTAAAAGTGAGGTCAGGCTGGGTGTGGTGGTGCATGCCTGTAATCACAGGGACTTGGGTGGCTGAGGATGGAGAACCGTGAGTTCAAAGCCAGCCTCAGCAAAAGCAAGGTGCTAAGCAATTCAGTGAGACCCTGTCTCTAAATAAAATACAAAATAGGGCTGAAGATGTGGCTCAGTGGTCAAGTGCCCTTGAGTTTAATCCCTGATACAACCCCCCCCCCCCAGAAAAGAAAGTGAGATCAGGGACTGGGGATGTGGCTCAAGCGGTAACCACTCGCCTGGCATGCGTGGGGCATTGGGTTCGATCCTCAGCACCACATAAAATAAAATAAAGATGTTGTGTCTACCGAAAACTGAAAAAGAAATATTTAAAAAATTCTCTCTCCCTCTCCCTTCTCTCTCTCTTAAAAAAAAAAAAAAAAATGAGATCAGGAGTTCTTAAATCCTAGGCACTAATGTTCTTGTCCACGTAATTCCAAGTTTAGAGTTCTTGTCTTATAAAGTATCATCTGAAATAGTGACTACTTTTGATAATCAACCCACATATCCAGTTTATAAGCTTAATCTAGCTGATTGCTCCCTGATGCAAAAGTATTACTCATAGGAGAGGCTGACAGGAATATGAGCACCTTAACCCTTCTCCTTCAGACTTCGAGAGACTTTCTTTGGCCCTGGATAAAATCCCAGTGACGATATTGTAACCCATGACATGTCCAAAAGGCAGGCAGCAAAAATGAGAGGGACTAAAAAGAAAAAGATCTGAAGTATCTGGGATCTGGATCCATTCCCAGAGAATCAGCCCCTTAAGGGCTGAGCAACTCAATAAATACATAAAAATTATTTTGTTTTATGGTGCTTTTAAAAATAAAAAGGTTAAGGGAAAATCATAAATAATGGCATACTCAGAGCAGAATTTCTAAAATGTGACAGCTGAGAAAACAGAACCCGGGGCTGGGGATGTGGCTCAAGCGGTAGCGCACTCGCCTGGCATGCGTGCGACCCGGGTTCGATCCTCAGCACCACATACAAACAAAGATACTGTGTCCACCGATAACTAAAAAAAAGAAGAAAAGAAAACAGAAAACAGAACCCACTGACACTGTGCTACACCCCTGCCCTCAGGAGCCAGTCACCTGAGCAGCAGGGACTTCACTGTGTTGCCATCTAAGCCTGCTTATTCGTGAGTGGAAAGTGAAAAATAGATCCAGACTGGCCTGTGGAGAGGATGGGCCCACTGAATTAACACTGTCTATTTTGCAGAAGTGACCAGCTAGATGTGGGTGACTACATCAAAGCTGTGAATGGGATCAACCTGGCCAAATTCCGCCACGACGAGATCATCAGCTTGCTGAAGAACGTTGGAGAGAGAGTGGTTCTTGAAGTGGAGTATGAGCTTCCACCAGTCTGTGAGTAATCACAATCTGGGGCAGCGTAGGGGTACCACATCACTTTCTAAAGCACCTGGCTTCTGTTGTTCCATTTTGCCACCAGTGTCTCATTACAGCAAGGTCAAAGCAAAATGTCTTGATATTTTTTAAGTATTTGATTTGAGAAACATAGCCTCACTCAGAAAAAAATAAAAAGAGAATAAGTAACAATGAAATTACCTAGGGCCTATGTTCTATTAAGGTGATGCGATCTGTATACAACACTTATGTATGTAAAGTTATATATATAAGTATATGTGTGTGTGTGTGTGTGTGTGTGTGTGTGTGTGTGTGTGTATATATATATATATATAAATTTTCTGTGCATTAAATACTAAGTTTTGCACTCAGATTTAGGGAAATCATGTTCAGCATGTTTTATATTGACTCTTGTATAGATATGTTTATGTCTGAAACATAAACATAATTTCAGATCACATTATTATCAAATAATAATAATGGTAATAACAAGAGCAGCTAACACATTTTGAACACTTATTAAATGTTGAAATCATAAGAAAGTTGACTTGCATTGATTTACATAATCCTCACCAGAAGCAGGTCAGCCCAGGTGAACTTTAATTTATCAAATGGCTGGGTTCAAATCCCAGCTTCCTCTTTTACTAACTACTTACTTTTGAGAAAATTACTTAAACTTTCTATGTCTCTGTTTTCAAATCCTTAAAATGGAGATAATATTAACTTCTACTCATAAGTTAAGAGGAATAACTAAGTTAATATTTATAAAACACTTAGAACAGTGCTTGGCACTATAAAAGTCTTTCAACACTGCATGGTAGTCCTTATTATTGCTCTTTTGCTCACCTTACAGAAGCTTAAGTTAAGTATCTTTCCCAAATTAGTAGTCCTGGCTGCAAAGTTCATATTTGAGCACAAGCTGCCCAATTTCAAAGCCTACATGCTTATTCACATGAGACATACCTTGTGCTATGTGTCATTGCTTCCTTGCATTTAAACTGTACTATTCTAGAACCACCTCTCCAATTATTAGCTATTCACAGGATGCTATCCTAGGAATCTCTATGCTCTTACCTATTGGTGAGAATACAGATCAATTATGAAGGGTTGGTAATAATTCATTTTCAGTAGTGATTTATATTCCAACCACTGCTACATTCTGGGAGCTTGGGGTACATCCGTGGAATTGCCATCATAGCAGGGGAAGACAGATAATAAAACAAAAACATAACAAATAAGTAAATTACAGAGTAGGGTCATGGATGCTATGAAATCAGAGCAAAAGAGTGAGTAGGGGTGATGGGATTGGGGAGGGATTACAATTTTAAATCAAGTGGTCAAGGAGCAGCCACTGAGAAGATAACATTTGTTCATAACATGAAGGAAAGGGGTGGAGTGGCCATATTAATTTCTGGAGGAAGAGAGCTACAGAAAAAAGGACCAGCCAGTGCCAAGACCAAAAGGCAGCAATATGCCTGGGTTATTCTACAAACATTAAGAAAGGCAGTATGGGTGGAGCAGAACCCTCAGGAAGAGGATTAAGAAATGAGGTCAGAAATGTAAGGTGGAAGGTGTCCTCATAGGATACTGGAAGGACCTTCAGTTTTGCTCTGAATGATGCAGAAAGCCACTGTATGGTTTGAACAGAGAAAAGCATGATCTGACTTATGTTTTTGAAGGCTCTTTCAGGCTGCTGTGTCGAGAACAGACTTCAGGGTGAGGATAGAAGCTGGAGTTATTGCACTGGTTCAGGGGAAAGAGAGTAAATGGAGGTAGTGAGAATCAGATTCTAAATCAATCTTGAAGATAGAACCAACAGGATTTCCTAATGACTTTAGATGAGTCGTTCAGAAATGAAGGAGTCAAGGATAACCCCAAGGTTTTGAGTCTGAGCAACTGGAAGGATGGAGTTGCCATTTAACAGGGTGGGGAAGAATGTGGGAAGAGCTGACCAGGGGGAGATCAGGAGATCATTGTTTGATATTTGAGATGTCTATTTTATATGCACAAGGAAATGTCCAGAAAAGAGCTTCAGGTAAAATACTTGGAAGTAAGATCTGGACTAGAAATGTGAATTGAGCATGTTGGGAGTTGAGATGATGTATGAAGCTTGGGGACCAGATTAGAGCACTAAGGGAATATGTGCATAGCCAGTCACAAGTACCTATTCTTAACATAAAATGTAGCATGGAAAATCTAGTACTCATTTTGTAACAAAATCAATTTAAGTTTATGTTAAATAAAACAAAACAAAAAAAAACTCACTACATTTTTTCATTTTTAGCAAGAGTAAGACAGTAAAATAGAGTGTTAAGAGTAAGGACTGGTTTGCTGGTTAGATGTCTGCCTTGTCCATTTCTAGCTTTGTAAATTCTGGATGTGTGTTTTAAGTTCTTCAAGCCTTAGGCTTCCCACCTGTTACATGGCTATGATTGTTGTAGGATGTTTGTTAAGGAGCACAGGCTACCATCACATAATCATTATTTAGACCATTATCAGATACTTGGTAAGTAATTAATATTAACCATCATCATCTTTGTTATGATTCTTTTGCTGAAGATACTGTAGTTTTATTACAATATTATAGTTATGCATAGTAGTGGGGCTTATTTTGACAAAATCATACATGCATGGAATTCAATTTACTCCATTTTAGTCCCCATGACCCTCCTTTTCTTCCCCTCCCCTACCCATTCCCCCTCTATGTGTTCTTGGAATGTTAGAACAGTCAGTGTGCTTTGAAATCACCATCTCACACCATCGCTGAGGAGTTAAAAGAACTAGAGTCAAAGCTACTTGAATATGCATTTGCATCCCACTGAGTATATAAATATTAATCAAGCATGACCTCTTTCTAAAGGAGCTGTCCGTGTAGCTTTCAGGTTATGACCTATAATAAAGATTTCCCAGTATTGGGGGGTGATTCAGAGCTGGGGATTTGGGGAAAGTCTTAAAGGAAACAGGGCAAGCCAAGTGGAAAGAGGAACAGCATTCCATGCAGAGGGTCCAGCAAGGGGATGAGACAGTATAGCCCAGTGCACAGGTTAAGCCCAAACAGATTGGAGTTGTTAGAGCACAAAGGGAATAGCAGAGAGGCCATGGGTAGGAATGAGACCAAAGAAGAGCCAAACAAGGAGGACCTTTTACACCATTATGGTGAATGTGGGGTGCAATCAAGTGGGCAAAGAGGAGTCATTAAAGGCTTCATCAGATTGGGATTTTTAGGTTCATCATTTTGGAGGCCAAATGGAATATAGATCAGGAGCTATAAGCCTGAGGGCTGCTTCAGTTTTCCGAAAGAGAGGCGATATCCTAAATCAATACTGCATTGGTAGAGTTAAAGAGAAAAGGATGGATATCAGAAATGTTTTGAAATAAAAGCCTTTCATAACCCAGTGATTATACCTGCTTTGTCTTCCTCACATAAGAAAGCTGATGGGGGAAAAAAAAGATATTTTTAAACACAGAAGTGTGAATTTTCATGCTAGAAATCAGATAGAAGAGATCTATTCTCCAAGGATGATCTGGGGTTTTTTTATTATGTTTGGAGAAATTAATAAGATCTTTGAGTTCAGAGAGGTTGGAAGGATTAGCAAGCCTCCACTCCACTTAGCCCAGATTGCCAGAGCAAAACAGACCACCACAGCTGAGGCCCTGGAGGAGAACTGACACTGAGAGATAAGCCGCCCAAGGCCAAAGCCACAGCCAGTAACTTTCTCCACATCACAGCAATCTGAGGTTCAGCCAACCCCAGGGCTTAGAAAGAGCTGGAGGAAGGATGTGTGCTTCCATGATCTGATAAAGGAAAGATTGAAGTTTGACTTTGGGCAAGCCACTTATCTTTTCTGAGATTCAGTTTCTTTACAAAAATGAAATGATTGGGCTACATGAGCTTTACATTTCTTTTTCACTTTAAAATATATGATGCTTTGAAACTGTATTTAGGAAGAACATGACTCAACTGTATCTTAGGCATTTATGCATTAAAAGTCAGACCAGAGCTGGACACAGTGGAGCACGCCTGTAATTCCCTGGCTCTGGAGCCTGAGGCAGGAGGATCACAAGTTCAAAGCATCAACAAAAGTGAGGCGCTAAGCAACTCAGTGAGACCTGTCTCTAAATAAAATAAAAAATAGGGCTGGGGATGTGGCTCAGTGGTCAAGTGCCCCTGAGTTCAATCCCCATAAACCCCCACCAAAAAAAAAAAAAAAAAAAACATCAGAGCAGAGTAGTGCCTTCAAAATTTGTGTCACATACCACCTGCAGAACTTTGAAATGTTAAATAATTCTCATCCATTTTCAGTTAACACCTAGAATTCTTTATTATAAGCTTAAATGGTTGGAAAGAGTATAATTTTTAGCAAGTTGTTTTTTTTAAATTGTTTTCATTTAAACCGTGGAGCTGCAGATTTACTTATTCAATAAAAATGCCTATCACACAATCTGGTTGGCAGAGGCTGTCCTTATGGTTAAACCATTGACTGATTCAGACTAGCTTTCTATGGAAAGGAGTCTTTTCTTAACTTAGATAAAGGTGTTAAAACATGTCACTGGATAGGCTTTTTCTCAATTCTAACACAAATGGAAAACAGATAGATGGTGGTGGTGGTGGTGATAGAGAACAGGAATGGGGTGTAATTCAAGGTTTCCTACATGAGATTTATTCTGGGATTAAGTATAAGAGAGCATCACTTCTCAGGGAAGCTCCTCCTGTGGCAGAGAGGGGAAAAAGGACAAGCCTGGCCACCAGAGCACATGTAAGAACCATGGGCAAGTGTAGCATAAAGAAGTGGCAAAGTACACAACTCCTATGCTCTTGGTGAGGTGGGGAGGCAGGTTGGAATGATCTAATCTACTATAGTAAAAGAACTGTGTAGAAGCACATGCATGTTCACATCTAGAACAAGAGATGCCAATACAACTAAAATAAGTAAGGAGTAGTTTTACATTTTGAAATTAGTTTTTACCTAGCCCTTTGATTCTTTTGGTAAGCCCTTAATTGGATCTTTGAATACATATACACACATGCAAAGTAATGAGTAAAAAATTAGAGTGACCAATATAGGATATCTGGTCCTAGGCATAAAACCATATCACCAAGAGCCTGTCATGCAAACAAAAATTATAAAGATCAGATCTGTTTCATTAATTAACATCAATGAAGTCAGCATTTAGATTAACAATTGTAACTGATAGACAGCAATAAGTGTAGATAATCCCCAAAGTCTTTATAGTGACTTAAGATTTGATTTTAAGACTTTGTGGTCAGCAAGATTTAATTAGAGCAATGTTAAAATTCCATTACTTTGCATTCCCAGAACAGACATCCAGTCAACAAGGACAGGTGGTCCAGAATTAGGATTTGGTTGAACATAATTGAAAGATGATTTAATGATTAAATAAAATAATATTTGCAAGCAGTTTTGCAGAGGTCTGGGGACAGTGGAGATGCTATCGGGTATTTTTCCCATATCCTTTGCTTTTCTCACTTATCAGCTGAACAGAAAACATCATGTTCCTTAACCAATTTCTTCAAGTAGCTTGTTAGGTCATAGAAATAGAAAAAAAAACATTTGGTTTGAACCCAATTTTGTTTTTCATTTAATTAAAACTATACCTCAACTCTTTTCAGTTGTTTGCACTGTTCCTAGTTGATTGGAATAAACTGTAATTCCCCTGGTAGCAAGAATATGACATTTAATTAAATCAGCAGTATACCAAAACATTTGTTCAGCTGCAGGTTTATGTTGTTTTTCAGCAGATCCAAGTTATTTTTGCACTTTATGTCCTAGCCTGTTAAATGTGCAGTTTTGTAAATTTAAATGTGTACTTTTCATAAACATTTCAACAGTATTCCTTTGAGGGTTAAGATTTTCTGATAATTAAAAATAATTGTAAGTAATGCTTAATTAAAACCACTAGCTCTTCCTATAAATGGCAAGGAAAGTATATTTTAAAGATGCCTTTCAATTCTGTCTATATGTAGATGTTCTTTGACTTATGGTGAGTTTATATCCCAATAAAATCATTGCTAAGATGAAAATATTATGAGGGGAAACTACTTTTAACTTACCTATCCTGCCAAATTGTATCACTTAGCCTATCCAATCTCTGACATACTGAGAACACTGACATTAGCCTCCATTGGGCAAAATTGTAAGTCACAAAGCCTATTGTATATAAAGTGATGAAGACCTCACATATTTTATTGAATACTGCACTGAATGTGAAAAGCAGAGTGACAGTCTGGATATACCTTCACCCCTGTCATTCAGGTTGAGAAACTATGAGTGAGGTCATCATAAGTCAAGGACTATCTATTGTTGATAGTTTTTTTTTTTTTTTTTTTTTTTTTTGTAAAAAGTAAACCCTTTAGGATCTAGTAACAATGTAAAAAAAATGTGTTATTTACAAAGAATATGGCATTAGATATCATTGTACAGATTTTTTTTAAGTCTAAAACCATCCATTTCTATATATATCACAGGATTTTCTGTCTCCATGCATAAATGTTCATAATGAAAAAAAAATTAATTCGTGCAGTTTTGTTTTCTAAATGAAGCAATAGTGCAATATACAACCAGAACTACTAGTTTCCTAAAAGTAGTCTTACAGGATGTCTTAGCTACTGTGCCTTCACATAACTTGTACCCTCACGCAGATGTCTAACATGATCTCAGCTTGGCAGTGCAATTTCACTTTGTGAAATGAGAGCAACCAGCAGGCAAACAACATAGGCATGGAGACATCAAGTAAAATTAAGTAGATCTTTTTTGTGTTAGTAGTAATATTTTGAATGTACTTAGCATTGTTTTGTTCTCCACGTTTCACTTGGGTTGCTAGTATCTTCATTTAATAATTCTTTACATATCAGAACACCTATTTGTATCATGTACATATATTGATAGCAGTCTGAGAGTAATACTTTTTTTTCTGGAACCAGCTACAAAAATAAAAATAAATGTTGTCCTGATTGGCTAGCAACCTAGGTAAAAAAAAGATAAAATGTGTGTGTTAATGATTCTAAGACATCTCTACTTTTGTCTTAGCAACAAATTTAAATTAGCTTAAAAATAACTGAAGAAAATATTTCATTAATTTTGCAAAAATCATTGTTTTTACATTTCACAAAGGGAAAACAGTTCTACTTGTTGGAGATTGTCTCATTCTGTAGAGTTCAAACAATGTAACTGTTATTCTGTGTAGAAATCTTCTACACAGGAAGGGAAGGAGCTATGATTTTGGTTCCTTTTGGATAAATAACTCTTTTATGGTATTTGCATGTCATTATAATTATTTTTTTCTAACATTTTTTGGAATTGTTGATTTTTATTACACAAAACAAAAATATTTGCAAGAGGAATCTATAATATTTTATGCCACATTGAAACATTTAGAAGCATTATTATATTTTAAAACTTATACTTCCCTCTCTTTCCTATATGCAGCTGTACAAGGATCAAGTGTTATTTTCCGAACAGTGGAGGTCACGTTACATAAAGAAGGCAACACCTTTGGTTTTGTAATTCGAGGTATGTGACGATTAGAACCATCAGAAATTCTTGGAGAATTAGGCATGATAGATTGGGAGTTTACAGGACCATCATCCCCCAAAAACTGATGTTTTCATTGTATTAAGTTACGTTTTAATATTTGAACCCACTGTTCTTTAAATAAATAAAACGATGGTAACTGAAGTGAAGTTCAAATGATCAACATTATTTTAGTCCACTAATACAGGACAAACAGCCAGTGTTTGTAAACCTTGTCATATACAGTCATGCTACTGATCTGTCACTTTTCAACACATCTTTTTCCTTTCCCTTTTCTATATCACTGAATCAAAAATGTTGATGAGTTGGCTTGACTTGATTTAATACATAAGGATTAACCAACTTCGTCTAAATTAATTTCTCTTGAAATACATTTTGTTATTGTAGCTTTCTAAAAATGGATTTAAGATGATCTAATCCCTTGAGTACCTGTGTGCATCAGCTCAACTCATCTTATTATGGGATAGCATTGATAATAAAGATTTCAATTGACTCCAACTTTTCTATAAAATTATTAATTCTAAGCTGTGATTCTGATTTTTATTATTCTGTTTTTCTCAATAGTAATTTCATCCCTATAATACTATGTCTCTATTAACAGCTCTCAATTCCTCATGTGACAATGAGGTTCAATAGGGAACTATATAAGCATCAGGAATTTGTTAACATACATTTCTTGATTTTTTTTGTTGCTACCTATGACATTCTGTACTTCACCAGAGGGAAAAAATTATAAAAATTATTGAATTAACATTTAGCATCTTAATAAATATATATGCATCAAAGATTAAAGGAGGTATGTTGGCTTGCATAGACTTGTCGTAAGTGCTGAGCTTTAAACGTTAGGTCTCACTATGGACCAGTCAAGTAGCAAATCAATCAAGCAAATATTTTCAAAGGATGTATCGATGTCAGCATAGATATCAGTACAATGGAGTCATAAGACAAGATCTCTTTCTATAGGAAATAACAGTCCAGTGAATTTAAGACACAAACTGACAAAGTATCCACATGTGTCATCTGTTTTTGCAATGTAAGTGTGGAAGGGAAGTGTTCTTGAATCACAAGCATACAAACCTTATTATTGAAAGGATACAGCAAAAATTACTGGTGTTGCAAGTGTACATCACTAGTTATCAGGTGGCTAATAGCAAATCAAATTGCTAACAAAAAAAGCCAAACCAATAGCAATTTATCATTAAGAAATAAGAAGAGAAACAACTGAATTCTACAACCACCTCAAGAAAACAAATGATGTAATATTACCAGAATATTCCTTTTACACTTTTCAGGAATTTTAAATATCTGTGTATACGCACAGGAGTTTTATAATATGAGCCTACAATACTGGCTGGCTTGTGCATAGTGGCACTCAATAAATGAATGAATAATTAAATATTGCCTAGATGTGTGTGAACATCAGACTGCTTGGCATTAATCTGATTTTAGTGATAATAAACAAGTTTAGTTGATGAGTACCACATTTTTTAGGCTTTAATAACTTTGTTAATAATACATTGGTAAAACAAAAGTTCATAGAATTTTGTTTAATTTCTCAATGTGAATCAAAGAAAGACTTATACTTTTGGATCCTTTTGAGATCCATCTCTAGAAGGTTTTTCCAGCTCAACAGATGGCCACTATCCATCCCTTAAGAATCACTGGTTAATCAGATTGAAAAGAATACAGCCAGGCATGGTGGCACACATCTGTAATCCCAGAAGCTCAGGAGGCTGAGGCAGGAGAATCATGAATTAAAGCCAGCCTTAGCAAAAGCGAGGTGCTAAGCAACTCAGTGAGACCCTGTCTCTAAATAAAATACAAAATAGGATTGGCATTGGGCTCAATTGTCAAGTGCCCCTGAGTTCAATCCCCAATACAAAAAAAAAAAAATGTATGGTGGGTAAATATTAGCATGACTCTTAAGACATTTTGGCATAGATGGGATGTGAGCTACTCTGAGATCAAGGGAGATTTCCAGGAAAATCAGGAAGTGGAGCTGATAGCACAGAAGGAGTCTATCTGTTTAGTGCTGGAGAATTACTTCATAACCTGATGGAATAGAACTTTGGATTTTAAAATAAGCTTTTAGATGGTGAACAGACTTATTTTTTTAATAACATAAGTGACAGATTCTAAAAATTTGACCCTCTGAACAATAGAACTTGTACCCATTGGAAAAAAAAAAAGTGATGCTCTGGCCTGAACATAGGAGATTTCAATTTCCATTCGTTAAACACATTCCATAAGAAACAAGTGAGACCTTTGAGGCCATTGTTATATGTGAGAAGGCAAATTTTGCATGTTTTCTTCCCTACATCAATAAATATTTTGCAGTTTCTCAGCTGGCATTTTGTAAATGAGCTTTTCTTAATGGCAACAATGAACATATTATTATTATTATTATTATTATTATTATTATTATTATTATTATTATTTAGGGGGTACCAGGGTACCTGAACTCAGGATTACTTGACCACTGAGCCACATCCCTAGCCCTGTTTTGTATTTTATTAGAGACAGGGTCTCACTAAGTTTCTTGTCACCCTGATAAATTGCTGAGGCTGGCTTTGAACTCACAATCCTCCTGCCTCCGCCTCCCAAGCTTCAGCGATGAATATATTTTAAAGCTGTATTCCTTTTCTTTGCTAGGGGGAGCCCATGATGATAGGAATAAATCTCGCCCAGTTGTGATAACATGTGTTCGTCCTGGAGGGCCTGCTGACAGGTAAACTTCATCTTTCTGTGTTATTGTCCAAAACAGATTAAATAGAGTTAGAGACTTTGGCATAGAATTTGATTTATAGAATTTGGAGAGAATAGAAAAGATCTCTTAGACATCTTTCATAGCAAAGATAGATATTACATAAATATGTTAGAATGTGAAAACTAAAAGAGTTTGAAATAATAATGTTTGTCTCTAGATTCGGCATTTAGCATACTTTTTTCCTGGCAAGTAACTTGGTTCTGAGCTCAATTTTCTCCACTGTAGGTGTTGACAATCATATCCGTCTTTTGGGTCTGTTAACTTATCAAAGGTCTGAGATGCACGGTTCCTTCAGGGGGGCTTTCATATAGGAGGGACTTATGATAGGCATCTGGCCCCTGACCTGGAGGCCCAGATGGTTAAGTCACATGCCAGCTATTAAGAAGAACCAGGTCATGGTTGTTTGATTTTTGTAATTATTGGCATTCTTATCACTATTGGTATTACCTCTAGATAATGACATGCATGTCAGAATGGAAGCGACTTTTAGCAAAATGGAAGGAATTTTGCCAGTCTCTGGAGTTTTCACTTCCTTCCATTTCTTTTCCTTGAGAATTTGAATATGTGAAAGACAAGTGCCTTCAGCCTTCACATCATAAGTTTTGTTGGGTCCCAGGTAAACTCACAGTTTAGGTGTCTCTGGACATACTTATCTCTGTATTATTCTCCCACAGCAAAAGTCAACTGCATAATGATGGAAGAACACACTCCTGCCATGAGACACCATTGCAAGATGGGAGGAAAATCTGTCTCTCTGTTTCACACCAGAGAGAAATAGAAATTATAAACCTTTTTTAAGAAATAGAAATTATAGTAATAAATACAATTTATTAAACACATACTGTGTGTCAGGAACTGTGCTAACTTCTTGGCCAGCACTGTCTTATATTTTTAGCCTTATAACCATCTTGTGAATGAGATATTTTTATTGTATCTCAGCTGGCCAAATGGAGGGCCCAGATGGTTAAGTCACATGCCAGCTATTAAGAAGAACCAGGATACAAATTCAGGTTGATTTTCCTCAAAGCGTTTGCTGTTGGCTTACTTTTAAGAAAGATGATATTTCATATAAAGAGAGGAGGGAGACACTGTGCTAGGGTATATGTGCCTTTGTAAAGGATAGCACAAAGTTAAAACCTCCAAGGAAGTTTTGCCTTTTTTCTTCTCATTTCTCTCTTAGGAATTATTCTTTCTGATGAAAAATAGACATCTGTTCATTTCTTATCAACATTTAGGGTTAGGGTTAACAAGAATGTCAAAAACAGACCGTAAGTTTGGGGGCAATACACTATCAAATTAGCTTAGGAGTCAAGGAAACCTAAGTGTTAAAGATAAAAACTTAAGAGTCAAAATACTTAGTTGCCTAAGTGAAAGATGACTAAGAGATCTTTTGGGTAGGGAGGCTGTAATCCTGAAGGCACCCTGGTTCTGCCTCTATCATGTCACTAACATCCTGGTGTCATCTCCCAGTGCCTGAAGACTAGTCACAACAGGGAAAATAAAATTTGCCTGCTTCTTCCCAGAAATGTGAGGCTGAATTCATTTATTGATTGCCAAACAGCCTTATAAATCATTAGGGAAATTCACAGAGCAGTGCAATTTCTCACCAGCACTCCCCATTCCACTTGGGTTCACTGGTAATAAATTGAATGAAATTAAGAAGGCTTTTCTGCTCACCTGACTTTGGGAAAATAGGTGAATGCTATTTCCTGGGTACCAATAAATCAATTTTAGACTTTCAGGCAAAAACCTAGAAAAGAAAAAAATATGCCTTTCTTACTTTTGTACTCAATAGTTGACTCTGTTTACTAGATTACCCGCTAATGTCTGGTTATCTCCTCGTTACTGATTTTTGTATTATAGCAATTTTCCTTGCAGGGCTTCCTCTTTACACTCTTATTGTGATACCTGAGGCTTACAAAGAGTGCAAATGGGATGGATGGCAGCACGTGTGTGGAAGAATGGCTTTGGCTAAGTGATTATTAATACTAAGCATTATGCTACATTAATCAAGACCTTGCCTTTATTTTCCCTTTAGAGAGGGCACTATAAGACCTGGAGACAGGTTGCTCAGTGTGGATGGAATTCGGCTTCTTGGAACCACACATGCTGAAGCCATGAGTATTCTTAAACAATGTGGACAAGAAGCAACGCTGCTGATAGAATACGATGTCTCAGTAATGGGTATGTTGGAATCCCAAGCGGGTGCTCTCTTAAGCTCTAGATCATGTCACTGTCCATCCCTGAAAACCCACTGTAGATAAGTGCATATTTTTCGGCCCTCCTGGAGCAGACAGAATTGCATCAATACTCTATCATTGTAGTCTGAGTTCAGGAAAAGGTGTGGTACTTTTCAATGGTGTAGAGTAGAGTTCTCATGTTCTATAATAATGTCTCATTCTGTGGGTGTCTCATCCAGCAATCAACTGTTCTATATGGATTACCCCTTGGCAGCAAAGTATCTTTCCCCTCCAAAATCACACACACACACACACAAAAAATAGTGTTATTAACTAAAGGACTGCTACTGTTGCTTTTAATATTTGGAGGCTGGCAGCAGTGGGAGATTCCTTTCCTTCTTATGTAACTTTACAACCTGAAGCCAGCTAATCAGAATTAATAGAAATGATCATTTATTTCATTGTTAGACTCAAAGACAAGAGAAAGGAAGGGCACATATAGCAACATTGATTAAAATTAAAAATTAAATGCTATTTTTTTTCATTAAAAGAGGATTCTAATAGAAAGTAACTACTCCTAAACTCATAGAAAATTAGCAAAATGTTCTAATTTGGCTTCTAAATGTTTGGAGAGTCAAACAGGTGTGTGTTTGTGTGTGTGTGTGTGTGTGTGTGTGTGTGTATTCTGAGGCAGAAAAATAATGAAGGAATGGATTGGACCTGGAAATTGAAACTTAAATCAATTTGTTGCAAGTAATCCTTACAATTATATGACTTGATTATATGACTCGGCTTTGCCGGTCAATTTTATGCTGATAAAATATAGGAAAGAAAAAGAGACTAATGCTATAACTGCAAACTCCTTTATGTCCTAATCTATATGATTCATATAGAACAATGTCATTTGAGAGTATTCATAATCTGTTTGCTGACCTATAATGTCTTATAGAGGTATAAAGTTTTCTGACAAGCATAAAATATGAGATTTTTAAGGAGTTTTTAGCATGGCAAATGGTGTGATATGGTCTTGACATGAAATTTTCACAAATCAATATTCCCTTTTTTACTTTCCTACCTTCCTTTGTCTTTCCTCTTTTGTTTTCTCCCTTTTCCACTTTATTTCTTTTGTTATATGGCATTTGAATTAGATTTTAGTAGATGATTTTGGTTTTGTTTTCAATGCTTCTGATCTCCAGTTATTGATTGAACCAAGTCAGTTTATTTTCCTCTGCTTTCTTTGTCAAATGGGAACTAACAATGCCTATTTGCAGGGGCAGTTATGAAGATATTTTAAATATGACAAATAATTAACATTAAAAAAACAAATAGATGTTGGACATATTTAACTCATTCAGTCTAAAAACATTTATAAGCTAAATGGCAAGTATCAGGAATGCAGAAGTAATACACAAAACTGACCTAACCCTTACCCTTTGGACTGCAAGGTAGGAAGAACAGCAAACAGAAAATTGCCAAGTAAACAAGCACTCATGAAGTTTAGTTATTATGAAGAGTATGGGCAGGATTCTGTACTAGGGAATAAGGGTAGGCACAGGTAAGGATTGGCAGGTGCTTTAAATACAGTGACAGACTAAAAACCAAAGCTTTAGTAGAAACCAGATCCCATACTGAAGACAACAAATATCTGAAAGGTCTTAGCATTACACTTCAGAGAAAAGAACTCCCTTATGAGATTAATACCATATCAAAGGAGTCTGAGTTCATGTTTCAGCAATGCCGGGGTTCTCCAACTCATGCTCACCCTCCAAATGACACCTGGCAATCTTTACAGCCCAGTGTTTCCATTCAGCCCCTTAATGAAGGGTAGGAAGGAAACTCCTTGAGTTCCTCAAGGTGGCTGGATATAAGATCAGCATACAAAAATTAGTTTTGCTTTTCTGTATTACAGCCAAAAACAGAAAATTAAATTGTTAAGATAAATTTATAATAGCACTAAAATCATAAGTTTCTATAAGAAATAGATCTAACCCAAGTTGTTTGAACCCATTATACATATACACATATATACATTCATATACCTAAAAGAATACTTAAATACATGATGATCTAGATCATGTTCTTAGATGGAAATATTAATATCTAAAAGATTCAATTTCTATCAAATATATCCACAGATTCAATTTTATTCAAAACCTCAAAAAATGATCTTTGGAGTTATAAGAACAAGCTGTTTCTAAGATGATAGAATGAATCAAACCTGACTTTTCCTATGTTTACATATGAATACACAATCAGTATAACTCCACATCATGTACAACCACAAAAATGGAAAGTTATGCTCCATGTATGTATAATATATTAAAATACACTCTCTTGTCACATATATTTAAAAAGAACAAGTAAAAAATTTAAAAAGAATAAGCCATTTCTAAAATGTATATGGATTTAGAAAAGGGAGAAGGGACATAAAGCCAAAATGTTTTTGAGACCATATGAAGGAAAAGAATTTACCCCATATCAGGTCTCATCCTAAAATTGTGCCTTTGAGTTTATGCAATAATAACATGGGGTAATAGAGAGACTAGTAGAAGAGGGCAGCATGCCTAGAAATAGACCACTGTAGACTGAAAACAGTATGCTTATACAACACTGGGGAAAGTTTGAACTAGCCAGTAAATGATGCTGAGGCAATTAATTAGCCACATGACAAAAAAATGATATTAAATTCCTACTTAAGGTCAGGCCCAAAATGAATTCTATACTTACTTATTTAATCTCCAACAGATTGCTATCATAAATAACTTTAATGAATATTTTTATACCCAAATCTTTGTCTGCATTTATGATTTCAAAAGACAAATGACATATTTGTTTTATTCATAATTTCAAATTGTTCTCCAGAAAGTTTGTATTGTGTTACACTACTATTGGCAACATTCAAAATGAACCTATCTCAGTAGAGCTTGTCTACATTGAATATTATCATTTTTAATATATCTTATTGTTAGAAGAAAATTCTATTTTTGTTTTCACTTCTAAAATAGTCTAGTACAGGTGAATAAATTTTCATATGAATCCTAGTCATTTTCATTTTCTATTGTCTGTTTATGTCCCTCATTCATTTTTCTATTGAAATTGTTTTTAGTTTTTTATTATTCTGTATTAACTTACATCAACTATTTTTATGTTAAGGACACACTAGGTATTAGTTTTTTGTAAAAACTCTTCTCGGTCCATAGTTATTTATGGATTTGTAATTAGATACCCTCCATCACACTCATGTAAAGCTAAATAGACACAAATTTTTCAGTAGTAAACTTTATATCCTATCTCAGACACAAATTCAGCAATGCCATAGGAGTTATGTTTCTCAGATTTTCTTGCCTGAGATGGACTCTCTTTACATCATGTCAGGAAGACCTTATCAGCCACAAGTCTACATTATCTTGAGAGTTCATGATGACAGAAAAAGAAACAAGACCAAATTTCTCAGTGATTTTAATGACTTAGCTTGGGGCAAATACTAACCACTACTTTAACCACTGTGTCCAGGGATACTGTGTACTCTTTACTCCTATGGTAGGGGAGTTTCCTTTGCTTCATGTCTTCACCAGTTTTGGGAATTCTGTGTCCACTTCATTTTAACCATTCTGATGGGCATGTAGTGGTATCTCATTGTGAATGTGGTGTACATCCCCTAAATGAATAACAATATGGAATACCTTTTCACTTGCCAGTAGGGCATGCTTTTTTCTTTGATTTACTTTTAGTACTCTCATTTATTTACATACTATTACAAGAACATAAATTATTTCCTGGGAAGCGTGTATGTAGGTGCATGTGCATGTGTATGCATGCAAAAAAGATATCAATATTTCAACCCTGAAAGTAGATTTATTTTAAAATAAATTTCAGGTCATAAATTTTAGCAAGTTCAGTGATCTGTTGTGAAAAAGCTATTGGCACTATTAATTTTATTAAGTAAACCTGAATTTCGTCTGATAACATTTTAAGAAAATAAGAAAATATGTGGGAAGAATAAGTTTGAAGAAAACAGTAGTTCAATTTTGGATCTGTTAAGTGTGAATTCTTGCTAGAAAGAATATTTGGGAAATGATGTGTTTGGATCATTTTATTTCCTAAATGTTCGTTAGAATACTTATTTTGCTTAAACCTTTGCTGAAAATATTTCCAAAATGTTTCTGAGAATGTATGTTCAGTTAGATATTTGAAGATTTGGTGAAGTTACTTGACAGTTATCTCAGGAACATTTTCTGAATGTCAGTCCCTAGCCCAGTGTTACAGTATAGAGAGATTTAGAAGATGATATCAAATCTGTACTGACTGGTAACTTGCTCTGAATCATTATAAGTTACATGATTCTCTAAAAATTTGCTTTTTGTTTTGTTTTCTTTTACAACTCTTTCTAAGGAAGAGCCACAGAAAGCACTCAATAGTGGGATTCTTGTTGGGCAGTAGTTGTAGCTCAGAGGTAAAGCACTTGCCTCCCAAGTGTGAGGCACTAGGTTCAATCCTAGCACCATATAAAAACAAATAAAGGCATTGAGTCCATATACAACTAAAAATCCAAAATTTTTTAAAAAATGGAATTCTTGTTAGTTGTATTAAACAAAGCTCACTATTGTGTAATTTAAATGAGTTTTCTTACTAAGAACCAGTTAATGTCTGCAGTGATCTTAGCAGATTTTGAATGTAAACAACAAATTATTGTAATTGATAATAAAGTTGCACAAATAGCTGTTTCTCCCAAATGCCCTGAGCTTTCCCACTGTAGTGTGTCTAGCTTTACCATATGCGGTCCTTTCAAAAACAAGCTATACATTTGTAGGCCCGGATTAAAGCCACTTCTTGTTGGTTCTGCTGTTACCTGGATCACTCTCTCATTTTCTGTCCCTCTTGAGAAGTATCACTTTCTTGGTACCTCTTGAAGAAATTGATATTTTTTTTGTCTTGGTTGCCTGTGTGTTTCTGTTGTGACACTAGGTTCCCCATGTTCTGTGAAAACACTAACCAAATCATCTTTATTTCCTTGTTTCCATGACACCTCACATGGAGCCTTCAGTCACACACAGAAGGCACTTAATGATAATTGTGAATTGGACCATGTGTTCACCCATAAATTAGCAATCCTTACGACCAGTCATCATTAAATGGGTGTGTGTAGAATGTGGCAAAACATTAATGATCTTGCTTTATGTTCAAAGAGCAGTTACTTCATGATTTGTGATCCATCTTACATTGCAGAATGACATCACAAATCCTAAAATCACAACACTTTCGAATCTACCTATTGTATATTTCTGAATTCCTCTAAGTCTCTGACTCTCCCTTTAACTGTCACTTTCTCTACTCATCTTCGAACATTTCCTTATGTTTACTTTGACGGTACCAGCAAGCAAAACCAAAGATCCTGGAAAAATAAAAGCAAAAACCTTTAGCCTTTCTCTAAAAATGCACCCGAGTGGGCTGGGGTTGTGTGTAGCTCAGTGGTAGAGCACTTGTCAGGCACATGTGTTCAATCCTCAGCACCACATAAAAATAAATAAAATTTTTACAAAGGTATTGTGTCCATCTACAACTGAAAAAAAAATGTATTTTAAAAAAATGCCATAGGGTTTTGACATCTTTGTCCCCATTACATAGATAGTCCTTCCTCATAGGCATTGAATTCTGAGCAAACAGAAAATAGTCATTTCCAAGTTATTGTTTTATCAAGGATGGAATTTGGATGTGATGAGCCCTCAAAAGATATGAATATATAATAAAACATATAGATCTATTATAGATCTGTTATAATGAAACATATAGATCTATTTGTATCACCACAACTGGATTTAGGCTATGCTTTGCATTTTACTCTTTTGGAATGTTAAGATCAAGATATAAAACTTCCATAAATGAATTTTCAATCCCAAGTCCCAAGAGTAAATTAGCATTTTTTGTATTTTCTTCATTGATTTCTTTAAAATAATCTCCATAAAGCAAAATAAGTTTTCAAGGCCTGCTGAAGTACTTATAACATAACACAGATTCTCCCTGAGGGTCACTAGCATAACTCTCTCTTCTCCTAGAAAATATCATAAGTGGAAGACCAGAGGGTTCCACAAAAAGCCTATTGTCTTTAAATAGCAATAGTCTTTTATTTAGAGTGTTGGTTTTCTAAGACAAAAGTTAGATGTTCTATTCGTTCTCCTTTTTTATATATAAAAAATGAATTTTTGCAGAATACTCTTTACTGTCACCTACATCATTCCTTTTTACAAATACAAACTCAGAGCCACTTATCATATGTGAGTAGGGAATTTCCCTAAATTAGAAAACAGTATGCTTTTTCTTTAACTTTTATTTTGCTAGTTTAGAATAGGGCATGCTTTAAATTTACTTTTGTATTACAGTACAACACACAAATAGAAAAGTGCTGAAATCTTATTTACACAGCTTGTTAAATTTCCACTTGTGTATTCTCCATTCAGATCAGGAAATAGAACATAATTATTATCACCAAAAGTCCCACCATGCCTCCTCCCAAACGCTACCCACTCTGTTCCCAAAATGTAACCTTTATTTTGACTTCTTAAACCAGAAGTTTATTTTGCTGAGCTCTGAGCTCTATATAAATTGAATCATATGGCAGATTTCTTGTTGTCTTGATTCTTTTACCCACATTATGTTTGTGAGATGCACTCATATCATTGCCAATAGTCATAGTTCATTACTATTATGATATAGTATTCTGTTGTATATAACAATTTTGAATACTTTCTTGTTGATGGTCATTTGAATATAGTCCAGTTTGAGATTTCTGTAAATAATGTTATTATAAGCATTCTAATATATGTCTTCTGGTAAACTATGTATACACTTTTGTCAGGTCATACCTAGGAGTGGAATTTCTAGACTGTGTTAACTTTCCACTACAAATACCCAAGATAAGTCAACTTCTAATAGAGAAAAGGGGGCCACGGTTGTGGCTCATTGATGGAGCGCTTGCCTAGCACATGTGAGGCGCTGGGTTCAATCTTCAGCATCACATAAAAATAAATAAATAAAATAAAGGTATTGTGTCCATCTACGACTAAAAATAAATTTTAAAAATAATAAAATAAAGAGAAAGGCTTATTTTGGCTCACAGTTTAGAGTGAGTCATGATCAATTGGCCCATTTACAAGGCCTATGGCAAAGCAGCACATCATGGCAGAGAGTGCATGGTGGAACAAAGCTGCCCACCTCAGGCCAGGATGTGAAAGAGGAGAGGAAATGATCAGGGTCCTACATCCTTTTCATGGCATACTTCCAGTGACTGGGTAGCCTCCCACTAGACTCTATCTCTTAAAGTCTCTGCCATCTCCCAATAGCACCAGACTGGGAACTAAGCCCTTAGTGGGCTTTGGGCTTTTTAGATCCAAACCATAATATAGGCCATAAATCATATGTATGCTCAATTTTGGTAGAGACCCACAAAGTTTTCAAAGTGGTGGTAGCAGTTGGCACTCCATTAACAGTTTTGCTTCCTCCACACCTTCATCAGCACTTGGTATCATCAGTCTTTTTCACTTTAATCATTGTAATGGGTGTGTGGTGGTAGTTCTTTATGGTTTTAATATATGTTTGCCAGGTGGATAAGTAAGTTGAACTCCTTTTCAGTATATTCTTTATGATATGTCTATTCAATTCTTTTGATCCATTTTTCTATCAGAAACTGTATTGTTGTTATTGGTTAGTATAATTTACATTTTGCAAATACAAGCACTTTTTTGATTAATATGTGTTACAAACTAACCTTAACTACTAAATGTAAAATAAGGGCCAATTTGAGGAGATATGAAATAAAATGTTCCAAAAAAACTTCACTAGGTTGTTTTAGGGAATTTTTTTTTCAAGTATTAGACATGCAGAAATCTAGAAGAGGGTATAAAACTTTACCTAGTTTGCTCTCCAGCATTCAAGTAGATGATGCCATTGGATTTTAGGACTGTATTCATTTTCTATTGCTGCAAAACACCACAAACTTGGTGGCTGAAAACAATGCCCTTTATTATCTCACAGTTGTACAGGTGAGATAGGCAAAGTGACAGCAGGCTAAGCCCTTACCCAGAGGCTCTGGAAAAGAATTCACCTCTGAGCTGATTCACAGTATTAGCAGAATCAGGCTCCTGGGAATTGAAGTTCTAAGGTCTTCATCTCTTTGCTGGCTGTCAGTCACAACCACCCACATCTTTCTTACATGTCCTACTCCATCTTCAAGCAGGAATGGGTATATTGAGGTTTCCCACATTTAAAATCTTTGCGATTTCCTCTCCTACCTTCCTGTTCTACCGCTAACTGGAGAAAGTTCTCTTTTTAAGAAGTCATTTCATTACATTCTGTCCACCCAGACAATTTCTCTTCCTTAATGATCAGTTATGCCATACAACATGATACACTTCATCAGTGAAATAGCATCTTATTGACAGGATTCTGAGGTGAGGTTGTAGAATCTTTGGGGAATGAATTCAGAAATTCTATATACCACAAGGATTATCTACTGAAGCCAAGAAGATACGAGAGCAGACTAGAAAAAAATTGTCAGCTGTTAGAAGTCTAAAACAACTTTGTAGAAATGATCAGCTACTCACTTCAGTACCTAGCAAAGTGTCTG
Source organism: Callospermophilus lateralis (assembly GCF_048772815.1). Lineage (NCBI taxonomy): Eukaryota > Metazoa > Chordata > Mammalia > Rodentia > Sciuridae > Callospermophilus > Callospermophilus lateralis. Next base: position 118,104,073 of record NC_135308.1, on the reverse strand, counting down.
GCACAAGCTCTCAGTGACATTTATTGAATAAATGAGTGAATACCTTTGGAGTTTCCTTTTACCCTTATATCAGTTGCTGCATGTTATATCATCTTTCCCTGCATATTCTTGAACAAATAAACTGATACAACATATCAAAACTGTATTCATTATAAATGAGGTGCATCTAGAATAGGGAAAATCAATAATTTTTCCATTTTGATGTCAGCTCTGATTAACTGACAGTGGCCAGCTGAAGCACTATGTTAAGGATTTTGAAGTTTGACCCAACCTCAGTGGACAAGAACATTGTGATCTCTTACATTTTGTACCTGAATACTCCAGGTACATGTGATGACACTTGTAATTATACCCATCTAGAGATCCAAGAGGCACTCCAGCCTCTAGTCCAAAGAACTAGTGCATAGGTAATCAGGTTGAGAGCCTGGGCTCTCAAACTGAATTACCTATGTACTAGTTGAAAAATTTCACATGCACATTTGAAAAATATGCACATTTTTAAAAATAAAACTCTTATGATCCTTTTACTGTCACTGTATCTCTTTTCCCTACAACTGTACAAACTAGTCCATGGTTTCATACCCTAAAGTACAGGGAGCAAATTGTGGAGGGCGTGGCCACAGGACATGTATTCTTTGGTCTTCAAACTGTTTTTGAAAAGTCAGAGTTATTTTTCAACATTTAAAACCATAGGAAGAGGAAGGATGAGATGTGTGTCAAGGTCAGCAGGAGATGGTCAGTCTACATTTACTGAATCAGGTAGGATGGCAGAGGTTTCCTGCTAGGTACCCTGGTACTACTGAAACAGGCAGTGTAGGGTGGGAGGCAATCTTAGGGACTGTTGAAAGCAACAAATTGCATAATTTGATTTTCAATGTTCTATGAGATATGAAGAAGCAAGTAACAAAAAGAGGCAGAATGCAAAGTTGTAAAGTTTCAGATTTATTACATCAGGAACTACCCTGAAGAAGTATATTGAAGGAGAAGAAAAAAACGGATTGAGGTCAAAACTGAAACTTAGGAAAACTGGCATTAAGTGGTAGACTGAGAAAAAGAAGCCTATAAATCTGACTGAAGTCACAGCTTTCTAAGTGTATAGCCTTGGGCAAGATACTCTGCCTCAGTGAACTTCAATTTTCTCAACTTGTAACTTGAGGATGATAATGCATAGTTCACAGGACAGGTAACCATCTTGCATGGCCATGTGGACACTCAGGTTCAACTAAATACAATAATTCTTAAATCCTGACTTGAAATTTTATTTTTACAAAAAGTAAATTCATTTGTGATGAAAGGCGTAAAGTTCCAGAGTAAAATGCATTTGTATTAAAAAAATAAATCTAAATATCTGGTTACTCTTAATAATTTTACATTACTGAAACCAATACAACCATTGGCCTGAGTTGAATCTCATGCTGGCTTTTGGATCAGAGATGTTCTTTCCAGTTTGTTCAAGTCATTTCCCTGATACCAACAGCAAGTCTATGTTTTACCTGTCCCCTTGGGCATTAAATGATTCCTTAAGTTTCAGCCAGCTTAGCTCCAGACAGTCTAATGGGCACAGTCGCTCAGAAAGAAGGTCTCCACTGGACATTCTATTCCCAACTGTCCACATTCTTCTCTGCCAACCCTCATGTTTCCCAAAACAGGTAATTGAGGGCTTCTGGGAGGATGTGAAGGTTTGTGGCAGAGCAGCGGAGACAAGAACTGGGATGCACAGCTTAGCTCATTGGCACTAGTGTGGGCTCTCTCTTAACCCTTCTCCTGAGCCTCCTAAGGTTCTGCATTCCAGCAGGAGGTTTGTCACACCTGCTCCTGTCTTTGGGCTTTGGGGGGGGGCAGATATGTCTTGAAGTTTGTTAGTTTCTGGGCCTCTAAAGTAATTTGGATTTCAGTGTAAGAGATATTCCTAAACATTTTTTGAAAACTTGAGTAACACCAAAAGAATGTAAAATCTTGTAGAATACTATTCAGGAGCTGTTAGAAGCTTAGGTGTAGAAGCTAAGGTGATGAATAATGGTATCAGAGTACAAATAACATAGATTGATGATTCAACATGCAGATTATCCCATAAGGACCAACTGATTATAATTGGGGTGGTACCCTTTGTGATAGAATCAGAAAGGTCTCTCAAGCCTTTTGGACCACTACTCCACATTTGTGATATGAGGAAAGCAGAGGATCATCTCAGAGGTGATACTACTATTCTATCTCTTTGAATTTAATAAATTCTCTTAAAAGATTTGAGAAGCTATCCCTGCTGCTTTTTTTCCATTGGTGTAACTGTTAATCACTAACAGAGATGTTATAAAGAAAAATATTTTAAAGTAATATTTAACTCTAGTTTGAACCCATTTAAGGTGGTTACAGCTAAACCCACTATCTAAAAGGAGAAAGCTGGTCATTTCCTTGTTAGTCACATCAACCCCACAGTCCCATGACAGTTACAAATTTTCCAAAGATTACTTCCCAACATCCCTATCACAGGCACAAGGCCAGAGTGCTGCTGTGAAGCCATTAACTGTAAGGATTTTGATCTTGGCATTCTGAGACATTTAATAAATTAATGGAAAGTTGCTTAAAATTCTCTCATTTTCAGACCATATATGATGCTTCTAAAATTAAATATGTTCTTTAAGGGGAAAATTAGCCCTTTAATTTTAACATATTTTAGAAAGATGAAAAGCTGACAACTCTGTCGGGGGCAGTCTCTCTGCGTGGTAAGTTTCTTTGAGGTTGTCATGTACATGTATTGGGTAGACTAAAATGACTTTTCCTTTTGAGAACAGTAGCAGGCAGGCATTTCTGTTGATCATAAGGTCAGTGTGTGGTCATCTTTTATAGACTGGCACCAAACTACTTATCAAGATTACCTGTCCCTGTAGCTGTGTACTAACTTCATACTCCTTTTTGTAAAATGAGCTTTAATCTTTCACTAGGGAGAAATTACTGTTCTCTGTACCTTCCATTAGCTGTTCTCATGTATAACATAGCATATAACTTACAAAGAAAGAAAAGTTTGCAGGGTTCCCTGTCAAGCATGCAACTATTCTCTTTACCACATATTTTAGCTATCTTTGCACAATAGCAGTTACTTCAGTATTTACTATGTAGTAAAATTATTTTTTTTTCAGAATAAAATTTCAGGTAACTCCAACAGTCATACTACTAAGAGAATACACTCTATTACTACTTTTCTCTGTGGCTTCAACAGTGAAAGTAGATACCAGATGCCCCTGCTGAATAATTCAGGAGAATGCAATCACTCATTATAATCATACCCACTGTAATCTCCCTGCCTCATCCTAGACCTTATACCTGCCAGTTTTCATAACTGCAGTTATAATGATGGAAACAGTCCTGAAACTTTCTTGAGGTCTGGAGGTCACAGCATTTTGGTAAAGACTCTCTGGTTTATTTTTAAGATAAGCAAAGAATTTCTCAATGGTGAATTCTCAGAAATACGTTGAGATCATAATTTTAATGTAAATTTCATTGAGAATACACCAATACTCTGCATCCTAGTTTCCATTACCTAAAGAGACTTTGTTGATAGCAATAAAACAAGAAATGGGAAAATCAGCAGGCTTTCCTTTGATCTCTTTGGAGGCACCATGGCTCAGCCAGAATCCTACTTGAAACCACCATGCACCTAATAGAGTCAGACACAAGGAATATTGAGTGATTGACTGTTACACAGGCCACCTCTTCTACAGAATTGTTTTATTTTAAAACAAGTAAAATGCAGATTTTCTACTCAAAAATTCTTCCATCAGCCTCCTCATCTTTCTTGTTCCTGAAAACACTCTCTTACACCTTGACATCTATTCCCACAATTTCCACCATCATCTCTTTTTGGACATGCTCCTATTAGCCATAAAATAAAGTTGCACGTCAGCCACACATGCACTTAATGATTCATGACCCAGGTTTATTCATGTGTGTGTGTCTGGTTTTCATCCTATTTGGAGGCATAGTAGTGCAGTGATTAAGAAGACCCAGGTTTGAATCCTTTCTCTGTCACTTACTAGATGTATGATTTTTTCTAAGGCTCCATTTTTTCCACTTCTTCAATGGGGTTAGTCGTACTAGCTCCTTCCTGTGGCTCCTCTGGTAATTAAAATTGTTCATAGGTTTAAAGCACCTGGAACCCAGAGAAATTTTTAAAAATCTCTTTTTATTATCGTTTTGTCATTGTTATTATGAGCTTTCTTACTTATAACCTTTCCATTTTATTCCTGTTTCTTGAAGATACACTTAGTAATCCAGTTGGAAGAAAGCCTTCTACCCTTTTAACGCCAATACTGATTTTTTTATGTGACTTTATAGTCTTCATCTCATTCAGTGTCGAAGTCTATCTGCAACTCTGTTTCCTCTATGAATTCATAAACTCTTCAAGGACAGAGACTGTTTCAAATCCATTCTGTTTCCTCTGTAGGGCCCCAGACACCAGATGTCATTTACCTCTTGGCTGAATGAATAAAGGAATGAGGAGTATTTAATATGGAGCCTATCTTTTCCCTAAATTTAATGATATTCAAAATAACTAGCATATATTCAGAGCACTTTCTGTTCATGGTGCACTTTCCCAAACTTCATCCTGTTTTATCCTCATAATAACCTGTTCAGGAAACCAGGCTACATCTTATTTTCTGAGAAAGGCCAAAGGTGCTGTGTTCTCTGATTAATTAACTTTCTGATTAATGGAAGAATTCACACAACTTCTACAGTAGTAGGTCAGTTCACACAAGGACAGTGAATTCATCAGCTAACAAATTCCATTTTCAAAAAAAAAAAACCATATGGATATTGTAAGCTTCATGGTCATCATGCATTTAATGTTGAATGTTGAAGGTTACATGTCTAGAATATTACATAAGAACTTTGTGATTATAATTTGAACATCTTAGTGAACTTTCTATTTCTTCTTAGTGAACATACATGAGACTGCTCTCAAGTAAGACCTTCTTCCAATTCAGTATTTTCTTTACCACATTGTTTTATAAAATGTATTCTTTCAATTTGACACATAAAACCTGTACCTATTTACGTTATTGTTTTTTCAGAGTTCCTGTAGTCACAAACTATAAATAGTCCTAATTTTCTCTTCCTTTCACACAAAGCATCTTTCATTCTAAGGCTTATCATCACTTATAAATAGGACCTGTAAGTTCAAGAACAAATCACAAATGTTGGAGTTAATATACCTTGTGATGTAGGAAATAGGGTATTAGGCTAGTTTTAAAAATAGAAATCTAAGGTACATTTTTTTTTTGCCTGTTGACATAATTTATAAATACCAAAGTCAAATCTCAGTGTTTTCTCTAGCTTACATTGCTATTAGCAGATTACAGTAATAATAACTTCCATTTACGTAGTGCCTATAATACTCATTTTAAAAACACCATCTCATTGTATTTTTACCTTAAGAGATAAGCCTCAGGATTCCAATTTAAGGAATCAGAGGAAATACAATAACTTGCCTAAGAAGAAAATAAGAAAATCAAAATGCCAGAATCTTTGCTTAAAAGCAATTTAACCAATAAGAGCAGTCAAAATGTCACATTCATAGGATAATTCTGAAAGTTAAATGTTTGGAACTGAACTCTTTTTTCTCTGAACTCTCTTTTCTCTACCATTTTCCCCTTCTCAGGCAATAGTACCTCCATTGAGAAGTTTTCAAACAAAAAGCCTGGGACACCCTTTGTTTCCCTTCCCTACTCAAGCTAGGTCCTAACACGGGTTCTGACTCCTCCCTCTCCAGCCCGCTAGTCTCCATTTTTGCTTTCCACCCACTTCTTTATGCCTCTCCCTCACAGACTCCATCTCCCCCAAAGAACAGAAGTCACCTCCGGCCTTCTGTCTCTCTCCACCCTTCACACCACTTCCGTGCAAATTCATGCTCACACAGGCCTTAATAGAGCATGAGTTGAGTCTGTCCCTCCCATTTTATGTCATCTCACTACAGCCACCCCTTGCCTGTGAAGCCCTACAGGCCCTGCCCCAGAACTGCCTCCCCTATCTCCACCTTCCAGGGTCCGGGTTGACCTCTTCCCTTTGACTTATAAGGCCCTCTTTTTTAAGCTCCTCCCATATACTGGGCTCCTACCCTCAAGGACTTTGCAAGTTCTGTTGCTCTGCCTAAGAAGGGATTCTCCAACCTTGCATGTGTGCAAACAAACTCTTCACCTAGTTTTTTGTACATGTCCTTTAAGGTCTCAGCCTAAATGTCACTTCCGTGGAGAAAACTACCTTCCCTGAAACCCTATGTAGCTTAGGTCTCCTGTTTTACTTCCCCAGGGAACCCTTCCTTTTCCTTTTCAATAATTATCTCAATTATAATGTTAATTTGTTGGTAAACTAACCTTTTTGGCCTCTTCATCAAACTGTAAGCACCATAAGGGTCTGGACAGGGATATTTTATGTATACGTACATATTTTAATATATATGTTTAAAATATATTTTAATATGTATTAAATATTTATGCATATTATATATATAAAATATCTATATATGTGTGTGGATATATTTAAACCATTGTATGCACAGTATGTGTCTGACATCCACAAAAATGTACACATCAAATATTTGTTGAATGACTGAAATGCAGACAACTTAAAAGTAGTGTGTCCCCGGTGTTTCATCTAAATTGAGAGTAGATATTTACTGGTCCCTGGAGAACTCCAAAGGTAATAAGAGATGCAAAAAGACTTAAGTAAGCAATTTGCTTTCTTTTTTTTTTTTTTTTTTTGATGTTCTTACTTATTCTGTCCTCCCTTGCTTTCCCATACCTTCCTCTCTAGTCCTTTCTTCACCTTTCCCCCTCTCCCTTTCCTTCCCTCTCCTTCCTTTAAATAAGCATCCCCACCAGTTGTAGATAGAGGCCTCTGGGAGCCTGAATCCCAGAGTGCTACATGGCAGTGTTTTCGGTGACTCCCCTGGCCCACACCAACAGTTGATTTCTTGCCCAAGTTGTCATTAGCAATTGTGAGTGATTTAGAAACACCAGAGTCTAGACCAGTTAGACTTCCAGAGTCTAGTAGTAAATATTAGTCTAGAGATTCATTTTCTCTGAAGAAAAGTGGAAGACTCTCCCACAGAGGGCACACTCGTACACAAGTAACAAATTATTAATCTCCAGTTCTTTGGGAAATTCTGGGATGGGATTATGAAGTGGCCTCTATCACCCTGTGTCCAGTATCCTGTTTCAGAAGATCCCTATTTTAACAAAGTAACAAATTCTAGATTTCACGGTAGAGATCCCTAATTGTATGGCTTTTGAATCTAATCTGCTGTGGTATCTTGGCTAGTTAGAAGCTCAGGGTTCTGTAGGTCATTTGAGGAACACAGACTCTCTTTAATTTCACTTTTTGCTGCTGATTGGAAGGTAAATCTATTGGATACTCAGTGCCCAACCCCTCTCATATTCCATATCTTCCACAGAACCTGAACCTTGTAGGTAAAGGTAAAAAGGAGATTCTCTAAGATGCCAGTAAGTGTAGCTTCAGATAAGCATCATATCTTTCAGTAGTAGAATATTGAGACTGCATTTTTCAGATCATTGGAGACATCATTCAAGTAAGTTTGTGGTGCTTAAGAATTTATTTATAAAAATAACTGAGCCACTCACAGTCTTTCAGACAGTGGAAAAGAGTAGTTATCATTAATTCATCAGAATTGGCTCTAGTACTAAAGCAGTATTTCAGCTACATTCATATAAAATCCCACCGGCCTTTCTCTCCCACTTCTGGGTTCATCGCTGTGAGTTGCCTGCTTCTTATGACTCCTTTGAAGTTTTGCTACAGACTGGATCTGAGACACCTCACCCAGTGGAGACCTGCTTTGGGTGACCATTGGGTCTCTTTATTTCTCAAAGGTGATTTCCTTAGCTTTCATTCTTCTGATGGGTCACTTAAAAGAATATTTGTGCTGAGTGGTACATTCTCCTTGTGGAATCTGCTTTACTGAAGTCTTACTATCCAAACAAAACCAGAGCAAAAGCCCAGAAGCCTTTCTAGCAGAATTCTCACACTTGGGAGGACGTATGGGGGCTGAAGATAGGTTTCAGTCTGGTTTGCAATCAAGCTGAAGAAATCATTTGGCAGAAATATTAAATATGCCACCTGTGAAAAAAAGTAAAAATTAATTTAATTTTCATAGTTTATGTAGTTCAGATGTTCCACATGTAGATGTCTTTTTGAATACCTTATCCAAGATATGGCTTCATTGGTTATAGATTATAAAACTCGATCCATAGCAATGCAGATAATCTAAAATTGCAGATAGGGTAATACTGAAATCATTCACAACACTTAAAGCTAAGTAAGTGAAACGACACATGAAAATGTACCTAATGATACAGGAGAAGCTGTCCGGCTCCCTCACCTCCCCTCCCTTCCCTTCTTGCTGTTATAACTTTTACCTTAGGGAAAATCTCACTGCATCTTACATAGAAGCAAACATGAGCTTAAAGTTCTGGGTCATATAAATAAGTAATTGGATTTTTTGGCTTTAAGTGCCTCTTTTTTAGTTTTCTCTGGCCAAGGAAAGAAAGTAATTTTTCACATCAACTAGGAAACTAATTAGACATCATAGATGTCATCAGTGTGCCCTGGTATTAACCTAAGAAGAAGCCAAGAATGAGAGAACCAATATTAATTTGTGCAGTTAGTATCTGCCGAGCATTGTGCAAGGCACTTTATTCATTTTATGAACTCTGTCAAAACAGCTCTATGACATACCACATTATTAACCTTATTTTTTTAAATAGATGAAGTTACTATGATTTAAAGAGGTTAATTATCTAAGGTGGCACAAATCACATGATGTTATATCTAGGATTAAATCCTGATGGACTTCACAGATCTGATATTTTACCCACAGCAGATTGAAAAAAATTATAGCAGATATAGAAAATAATAAAAGTTTTAAATATAGATGAACATTTTGAAGGCAGCAAATAAGTGATGAAATGTAGCCTTATATTTTCTAAACTTAAGATTCTGAATTTGAAGTGTTGACTCAGTTAATATTCTTTCAATAATAGGAGTCTTACAAAAAGCATTTAAAAATAAAAGTGGAGTCTTACCATTTAAAATGTAGTAATTTAGGCCTAAGTGAATTGTTGAACACACCACCCCCCACACACACACACAAAATCCCAGAACATCAAATATTTAACATTAAGTACGTAAGGAAGTTCTGAGTAAGAAGGAAGAAAATGAGACAAATGAATTAATTATCTACTGAAGTTTAATCATTTGGGCATTTTTATTGATCCAGATTATGGTAAAGCTACTCAGACTAAAGAAGTGAGGCATAATTTTACTGGAATCCTCCCACCTCTTTTTTTCTTTACCCTGCTAATATCTCAAACATACCCAGAGATGTCTTCACAGATTCCCAGGCACTACGTGCTGCCCAGGTTTCCATTATGATTCAGGAATTTTAGAATTTAGCTTGCCTCAGAAGACAGGAGAAGAATAAGTAGCCTAGAAAAAAAAACACAGATGTACTCCCAAGTAGAGCCTACTTCTTAGGACAATAAAGATACCTAGATATCTGGAGTGTTCCTATGTGTCATTATTAAAATAAAAGTTCTATAATGAGGATTTTAAATAGATAAGGTTAAAAAATAGATTTTAAAATAGATGAAGAGGTCTGCTACCTCTTGCCCTTTGGCAAAGGCTCTTGCCTCTATTAATTCTATGGACGTGTCCAAAATGTATGTTGCATTAGTCCATTTTGTTATTATTATTAAATAACCTGACATAGGCTACTTTATAAGCATAAATAAAAGAGGTTTCTTTACCTCACAGTTTTAGAGGCTATAAATCCAAGATCACTCAGCCCCGTTGACTTGGTCTTGGGAGGGACATCATGGGGGATGAAGTGTGTGTGAGAGTGAGCAATTGCATCACCAGACAGGGAGGCAGAGAACCATGCATGGGTGAAAACTTGCAGTCATGAGCACTTGTTTCAAAAGACCAGCGTTCCCTACAAGGGCAGCACTCTCAATGACCTCAGGACCTTTCACTAGTTCCACCTATTAAAGGTCCTATAGCCTCCCACATTGCCATACTGGGGACCAAGCTTCCAACACATGAACCTTTGAGGAACAAACCACATCCGAACAGTAACATATGGGGTTAGACACCATGGATCCTCATGTTCCCCAAAGAAAGAGTCGGCTCTTTTCTGTGCTGTGTATACAGATGTAGGAGAGTATCTTCCCCTTTGAAGTGTTTCAGGAGTTCCTCAATGTCCGTCAGTGTAAGTAGATCCCATAGTGGCAGAGATTGCTTTCATCACTTTCAAATACACTTTCTATATAAAGCAGGGTCAAGAAACAGATGCCTAGTCAAGACTTATCTCACAAATCAGGTGAAAATATGATGTCCCAAACATTCTTCTAAAGACATCTAAGCCTCTGTGGAGATAATAATCTGAAAAGTTAACACCCCAGAATAATCAAATCAGCACCATTTACTAGGACATTCAGCAATTCTGGGAGGCCTTCAGGACATTCCTTATGAATCGAGTATGAACACTCATGATAGTGAACAACTTACTCCTAGCCAAGCCTTACAGCCTACAGCAGTCATTTCTACCCCTCACTGCACACGGGAATCACCTACAAAGCATTTAAAATGCTGAGGCTCATCTCAAAGGGGGTTTGTGAGCATGAGATAATATATGTGAAAGCACTTTATAAAACTGTAACTCTTCATAAAAATATAAGGGATAATAAATAATAATCTTTAATTATTCATCCATCATTCCAGCCTATCTTAATTCCTTTGGTTCTGATATCCAATTTATTTGCTATTCCTTCCAGCTATATGTCAGATTTTTCTAATTGGAGATTTTGTTTATGATTAATAATATTTATCAAGGTTCCATTAGATTCAAGACTCTGGACTGTGCATTTATTTTCCCTTTCAATAGCACACTTGCCCAAGCTGCAGGGCCATCTTAGCACCTTTGCTCTATGGATACTCTGATCAGGCTCACTTTACTTCCACATTGGTTGTTTTAATGCATAATGATCAAACTGCTGATATATATATATTCTCCATATCTTTAAATCCACAAATTTTTCCTATTGTTTAATAGTTTTTTAATATCATGTCTACCTCCTATAAAAACCTGAGAAGGTTAGTGAGAAATAAAGATGCTTTAGATATTCCAAAGTATAATTTTTTTGACAACTTTCAAATAAACTGGCTTTAAGATACCTGAGTGGTTGGTAGCAAACTAGGAGACACTTTTTTTTTTTAAACTGTAATCATATAGCCAAATCTGGCACAGGATGCCATGGAGAATTTGTGCCTTGCTATTGAGCCATTAACTCTTCTGACTGACAGTTCCTTTCCAGTCTTCGGAGGTTAAGAATCCTGAGTAGTAAGAATCCATTCTCAGGCTGCCAAGCACTTACTCCTACTCAAGCAATTTCTCTGCTTCAGCAGAGCCTGATGGAGAATCATTCCATTTTCAGTGTGGATCTAGCCCAGAAAAACCTGACAGTAACTAATTTTAGACTGAGAAGAAATCAAACTTTCCAGGGACTAATGACATAAAATAGGACGATTGGGCAGTAGCCATGTGTGATATGCCAAATCTTTAGAGCCGGCAGGGCAAAGGATTTTTCACTTATGTGGTAAATAGTTCCACTTTCCTTTGGTAGTCCTTGCTTAAGTGACAGATTGATTTGACTATTTACCCTTTTCAAATCAAATGAAGACTTAAACTTTGAGTTTCCTGAAAGGTTGCTCTTGATAGAATTAGTCCCTCTTTCCAAAATCTTCACATCAGCACTGACAATGGAAATGAAAGCCTTTAGATTTTGTGCAGTAGGGACATGGTGGTATCTGAAAGTCTGCCCCAACTCACTATACTGAGCTTTGAAGGTCAGTGTAACTATATCCCATAGTGGCAGAGAGTGCTTTCATCACTTTCAAATACACTTCCTATATAAAACATGCTCGAGAAAATAAAGAAATTTTGTAATCTACCTTTTCCTATCTTCTATTTTTAAAAGTTTAAAATTTCTTTAATATTTAACTACATCAAGACCCTTGGAATTGAAGATAATTTGGTTAGTGCTCAATAAAGCATGTTTAAATATCTATCAAAACTATGTCAGAGTATCAAATTTAATGCTGAAATCTTTCATATAAATCCTAGCATGATTATTTCATATATTACTCTTCTCTTGACAGGAACTTCTACTCCCTGTCTTATCTAATTGCCACACTCTATAGTTTACCCTGAACTAAATACAGGGGCAAGGAAAGTCAAGGCTATCTTATGACAAAACTGGAGAACTTATATTGTCAGATAGCAAGATCCATTAAGAAGCTAAAATAATTAAGATGGTTTAGTTCCAGCACAAGAAGGACAAACAGAGCAGAGTGTCCACAAATAGATATGTGTATATTTTGTCACCCGATTTATGATACAGGTGACATTGCAATGCAGTAGAAAAAATGGTCTCATCTAAAAATGATGGCGTGTAAGTTATGTCCATGTAGAAAAGATATACCTTGAGCCTTCCCCGCACAATACATAGAAATCAACTCCAAATGGATTCCCAGTCTAAACAGGAGTTAAATAATAAAGACGGTAGCAAAAGTATAGGAGACCATCATGGTTTTAAACTAAGCAAAAGTTTCTTAAACACAACTCAAAATATAACTATAATAAACTGAATAATCAAAAACTGATCTTTGTCAAAAGATGCCAATAAAAGACTGAAATAATAAGCTATTGAAAGAGAAAATATATTTGCAAACCATATATCCAACAATGACTTATAGCAGAATATGTTTTAAATTCTCACAAAGCAATATGACATATAACTTAATAGAAAACTGGGGAAAATTCTTAGACAATCTCCAAAAGATAATATACAAATGACCAATAAGTATATTTAAAAAAAAAAACCCACTCAACTACCTGAGTCATCTGGGAAATACAAACTGAAAAACTACAATATAATACCGCTAATCACTCAACTGAATGGGTCCAATGGAAAAGCCCGACCATAGCAAGAGGTGGCGACATGTGGAATAACCAGAAATCTCATTCCCTGCTAGAGGGAAGGTTAATTCATACAAATTCTTTTGGAAAACTCTGACAGTATCTTTACAGTCATTCCACTCCCACTTACAGCTCCCACAGAAATGCCTACCCATGTTCACCAAAAGACATACTAGCATACCGTGGCAAAAATATCCATAATAGCCAAAACCCAGAAAATACGTAAATAGTAAATAAATAGTGCACAATTGCCCCATGCAGTACTCTACAGCAATAAGAATAAACTGTCTACAACTACTTGAACAATATGTGCGAATTTCACAAATGTAATGTTGAGCCAAAGAAGTCAAACTAAGTAGTTTTTGAACTACCCATATCAGCAGCCTAACCTATTCAAAATCAGGCTAATGGTTGGTTGCTTTGAGTGGGGGTGTGATTTAAAGGAGTACATAGTGGTGGCTTCTTTGATGCTGATGTTCTATTTCTAGGTCTGGCAATGGTTACACAGATATGTTCAGTTTAGGAAAATGTATCAATTTTTAATTTATAATTTATGCATTTTCTGTGTTTGTACACTTTAACTAAAAGTTTTTTTAATAATGCTATAAACTAATAAGCAATATACAACCAAAAAAAATAAATGAAACGGGAGGTCAGGTTATTCCAAAGTTAATGAAATTAGCAATATGAGCCTGTTGCAGAGAACGGGTTTCAGTCGCCAATCAGGCTATATAAAACTCAAGTGTGCTATGAGTTTTCACTTGCTTTGACTCTGACAATACAATAATGTTCCTGTTGTCTCCTTTAACAAGCTTGAAAAATTAGATTTAAGATTAAGTTCATTTGAATCTGAAGATATACTTCAGTCTAAGTATTTGGTAAATACTACATTTTAATAGACAAAAATAAAAGAAATCAGCAATTAAAATTTTATTGGAGTTTTGCTTATCTGAAAAGTGTAAAAATTATTAGAAGCATTATTTGAATTGGATAGCTTTAATAAAAGTATTTTTGACTAATGGTAAGTTGAAAAGCCACCAACAGGTACTTTTTATCTGCAGGAATATAAGGTTAGACAAAGCTGATTTACCATGTATAGTCTTTCTGCTACCCCCAGGAGGTTCTAATCAAGTCTTACACTCATTGAAATTCAGGGCTTAGAAGAGGGAAAACTGATTAACAAAATAAAAAATCCAGAGTGTTTCCCATGCAAACAGTCATCAGCATATCTCATGTAATTATTTAGCCCATAAATCAACACAGCGTGCAAGGGTTTTACTTGTGGAGTAAATATCTTAATGACTAAGATGTCTTTAGCCATGAATAATTTATATATGCATGATCCATTTTTTTCAACTGTGCTTCATTTTGGCTGGATGAACTAATCATCTATTTAGGGATGGGCTTTTGATTATTTCTTCCTGATTTTTCTTTTATTTATTTTTTCTCATTTTGACACACTCCATTTTTTCCCCTTGCACCTTCTTAACTAAGAGTGTCTCATTCATCCACCCTGTCTGCTTGTATTTATTTTTTCCATGCATCTTGTTAGACATGTTGGAATCAAGTCAGAGCTTTGGACTCAGCCTTCATAATGCTCTCTCTGCATGGAATTGTACAGCAGACAGGGAAGCAGGCTGAACCCCACAAGGTAGTACGAGCTTCTCAATGTTGTTGTGGGGAAACATTTATTATGAAAAGCAATTGCCAGACAAGGCTAATGATCAATTAAAAATTAACATTTGTAGATCCCCTTCTGTGATGCAGAAAGTAACTGCCATGTGGGTAAACGCTGGAAAGCTGTGCTTGCTAAAATAGTTTTGTTGTTTTCCTGGGGCCCATTAAGATAAAGTCAACTGAGAAACATTCAGATTAAATTCTATCTCATCTAATAAGCTCTTGCCCTCCATGCCAACTCACCTTATTCAGTTGTCTCTGCCATTCGTTTGATGCTTGGCATACTTATTTGGTAATAAGAACTGCCTTTCTATAAAATTTATAGACAGGGAGCATTAACCACCTTCTGTGGACCTTTTGACACACTTAAGTAATTCTCCTAGAAGCCTTAAAATCATAGCTTAGTAGATAACCCACTATTTCTTATGAGCATTTTTAACTAATTAAAAATTTTACTGGGTAGGGTGGGAGTGGGAAGGATTTCAAACACTATGGATCTTGCAGTTAAAAGGACAAATATAACTAGAAAGTTCATGAGGTTCAACAGAATATATTTTTATAGTAGAATCCAGAAGTTTTACACACACACACACACACACACACACACACACATACACTCACTTACAAGCCTTCATGGCATGAGACCCCAAAGAGTTTCTAGAAGGAAGGGATAATAAATTTGAATTTATTCTTGAATCCCAATCCCCTCAGATGTGTCTGACATGCAGTTGGCACTCAATAAATGCTGCATGAATGACAACATAGCCTGCAGTCTTAGAAAGGCCATTTCTGTGGGGCTGTGAAGTGGGTGGTCTTCTCCTCTGGAGAGAATCTTCCTAAGCTTCTCCAGCCTTCTGGTTGTATCTTATGCTGCCTCTGACTCATCTAATGTCCAAAGTGTATGGATCTGGTCCTAGTCACCTATATAAAATGCCATCACACCATAGCCTCATCATGGGGGACCTTCTAGAATGCTCTAATACTTAGCTACTGTTAGAAACCTAAGTGAGGGAAAAGATTAATATCTAAGAAAGATCCCCAGAGAAATCTTCAGTGTGTCTTCTCTAGAATCTGTCTTTAAAGCTGACCAACACATCAGCTTGTCCTGTTCTTGGGACACCATCACTGAATTGCTTTCTACTCTTGCCTCAGCTTTCATCCAGGAACAACCAGTGGAACCACCTTTGCATCCTGGCATAAAAATGTGTTGAGGGCATTAGCCATTATCATTTAGCAATATCCATGTGTAAAACCCCACGGGGGAGATATTTTTTAGAGTTTCTTGCTAGAAGAATCATTATTTCCACCATTGGAACTAATAGGCTTTCTCCTTCCCCAAAGTGGGAACTACATAATTGATCATGTTTCTTTTATTGTCTTGGTTGCCAGGAAGTCCAGAGTCACTTCTTTTTATTGAAGCAAAATTCATACAGCAAACAATTAACCACTGTCAAGCATACGATTCAGTGGCACTTAGTACATTCACAGTATTGTGTAGACATCACCTCTGACCAGTTTCAAAATGTTTTTATCATCCCAAAAGGAAAACTTGTAACCATTAAGTAGTCATTTCCCCTCTCCCCCGAGTCCCTGGCAACTACTAATCTCCTTTCTGTATCTATGGATTTGCTTATGGTTCAGAGTCAGTATATTTTCCTTTTCCTTTTTTTCTTTTTTTTTTTTTTTTTTTTTTTTTTTTTTGTAGCTGTAAATGGACATCAGGCCTTTGTTTTATTTATTTTTTTTATGTGGTGCTAAGGATTGAACTCACTGTCTCACACATGCTAGGCAAGTGCTCTGCCACTGAGCTCTATAGCCCAGCCCCTTAGAGTCGTTTTCATAGTTCAGTTGAAGTACCTGTAATTAACCCTTGTGGGTAAGGCATTTATGAGCTCTTCTTCCTCCTGAGTATTTCTTACATTGCATATTTTGCCTAAAACAAGCAGACTCAATATGTACGTGAAAAGACAAGGGGAGATACAAACGAGTGAGGTTATCTTCTTTTTTAAATCTCTAGAGCCACTCTTCACCCTTCATCCTGATCTATGCCATAATTGATATGGGCTAATAGGAAATCATGGCTGGAGATCAGCTGAAGGAAGGTCACTGATGTTGTATTTCCCTTGGCTTCTTCCATGTGGATTCACTGGAATTGGCTGCATCCCTTGACTGAAGGTCCCAGCTCATGTCAGGTAGCCCTTGCCACTTAGTAACTTTCTAAATCTTAGTAACATTCCACTAACAGGTCTATTCTTGGCTTCTCTAAGCTTACAGGGTTATGGTGCTCTATGGTTTCTGGGCCTAGAGAACTGTACTATTTCTTGTGGTTTCCCTATAACCTTTCTACTCCTTTCTAAATAATTCACTTATTAAATTCACCTCAAATTATCTTCATTTGAGTATGTTGTCTATTTCTTGCCTGGACCCTAACTTAAACAAGCATTCTCCATTTCATGGTTGTGCTCAGGTGTTGGTCCTCATGACTTGCTTAGAACCCTCTGCAGCTGACCCAGCTCAGTGGATTCTCCTGGGGTCAAGCAATGTCCTCTCCCAGCCCTCCAGTACCTGCACATCTCTTTATGTTTTTAAGGTGCAGGTCCTCTGTGCCAATCCCTGAATGATGCCAGTCTCTTTTAAAGAGTTAATGATCCTGAAGATGTATTTACTTATCTATCAGATGCTTTAGTGTCCCCCTATAGAGGATGAATGTATAATCAGTTCATTTTTCATCTGGAATAAGGTGGGGCTACCTTTTCTTCAAAGCTCTGTGCACTAATGCTTGAGCTATCCAATAAATTCAAGTAGTTCACAGTCTGATTATATGAAGAATTAGAGGGAGTTCTCTGTGCAGAGTTAGAAGTTAGACAAAATTTAAAAAAAATATCCCTCCACATCACCAATGACATCAAAGTATGTATATGCACCCTGTTATAAGAGCAGTCATTGAAAGATTTTGAGCATAGAATTAATATGATCCCAAATACTCTGAGAACTGTGTCAAACAAAAGAACATGACTTAAATTTCTGTGTCAGTATTATTAACAAAGTGGCTTGAATAACATAAGAGGTGTTCATTCCTTAACTCATTGCATTAACAAATATCACTGGGCACCTATTTTATATATATACCTGCTGTTTAGATTTTCTGGAGCATCACAGTCAGGAGCAGTACATACACAATTCCTGCTGCATAAGCTTATATTTTTAATCAAGGAGCAATTAATCAACAGCTAGTTACAGAATTAATTGGCAAATTGCATGTATTATGAGTGCCGTAAAGGAAAAGTACAGGTTTTATGAAAGTTTATAATAGGCAGATTGGTATGGTTTTCACTTCAGGCAGGAATCCCTGAGGATGTGACCTTTGAGCAGAACAGTGGTAATAAAGCATGTGAAGGAGGACATAGGTGAAGATTTAGAACATCCTAGGTGGAAAGAATAGTATATATAAGGGAATTGAGGCAAGAGTGCTCATGGCATTTGTGTGTGTGTGTGTGTGTGTGTGTGTGTGTGTGTGTGTGTGTGTGTGACTATGGATTGAACCCAGGGTTGTTCAAACACTGAGGTACATCCCCAGACTTTTTAATTTTTTATTTTGAGAAAGGGTCTCGCTAAGTGTCCCAGGATGACCTCGAGTTTGCAATCCTCCTGTCTCGGCCTCCCAAGTAGCGGGAATTACATGCATATGCCCCCACACCTGGCTTATAGAATTTTTGAAGAATCAAAAGAGGAGTAGGGACCTGGAGCTGAGAGGACAACAGCAGATTGGAGGAAAACAAAACTGATAGGATAAGCAGAAGCCAGAGCAGGAAGGTCCTCATGGACCATATTAAGAACTTTCACCCTGTACCAGGACAGCTGTTGAAAGGTTCTAAGCATGGCATTAACATGGTGGAAGAGTCACTTTTAAAACACCACCCTGGACTGGGGAAGGTAGAGGGCATGAAAGGATATCCACATATAAGATGCTGGTCACTTGGGCTAAAATAATGATCATGGAGTTGAAAAGAAAAAAATGAAACAGAAAGTAGTTAGGAAGTAGAATCAAGAGGAATGCATGAGATGAAAGAAAAGATGAAGTTGGGGATAGCTCCTAAGTTTCTGGTTTATGTGATGTGGGCTGTTAACACAGAAGGGAACTGGGAGAAGCAGCAATGGAATGGGTGAACTCACCCTTCATATTTAGAGGTAGGTCTGTCCTGCCTGTCAGACAGAAAAATTGTTCCAGTGGCAGTGGGAGTTCAGAGGAAGACATGTGCTGGACACATAAGCTCAACCACAATCATGGTGGTGAGTGGAGCTGCAGGCTACTAAGGATAATCCTTACATGGGATATACACCCTCCCCTCCTCACCATGTTTTCCTGAATAAATTAAAACGTCTTTATTATATAATCTTGTTAGAAAGTTGTAGAATCCTGGAAGCTCCTGAATGTGAAAGCTTTATATTATATGCTATATATAAAGGTTCGGGGGAGCTAGGATTGTGGCTCAGCGGTAGAGTGCTTGCCTCGCATGTGTGAGGCACTGGGTTCGATTCTCAGCACCACATAAAAATAAATAAACATAAAATAAATAAACAAAATATCGTGTCCATCTACAATGAAAAAAATATATAAAAAATAAAAAGATTCGGGACCATCCTTCAAATCAGTCTTTAAAGGATGTTATTGCAGTCATCAAAATTTTTAAATTTTTAAGTTTTTTCTTGCTTTCTTCATACACATCAATTGTCTAAAATTACTTTTCTCTCTAGCAATTCACCTCTTCTCATTATTAGCAGGATTTGGGGTTTCCCATCCTAGCAACTGTGTATTTATGCAGGCGATTAGCCTTCCTTAATTTTCTCTGTCTGGCCTGTCATCACCACTGTTTCTCTGTGGACTCACCGAGTCAGGTACCTCCTCATCTTACAAATAAAGAAATGAGGGAAAAGGAGATGATGTCTTGGGCCACGTGACAAGCTAGGGGTAGAGAAGGGCCTCCCTCCAGCCCTCTGGTCCTGAGCCACACTGCCTCTTCCCTCAATCATGACTTCAAATTTCTCATCTCAGAATTTTGAAGTTTTCTACTTTAAAATTTAAGAGACTCATGAATCACACATTTGCTTCCCCCACCTGGAAGCAGTGCACTCTTTCCCTTAAAGCCTAAATGGAAAAATTACTACCAGAAAAGAGACTGTTGTTTGGGGCATGTCAGGCAGCTGTGGGTGCACTTCCCTCCCCTCTCATTCAACAGTGCAAAGGTCTGGTTCCTTTTTTAATTATTATTATTATTTGTTCTAATTAGTTATACATGACAGTAGAATGTATTTTGACTTGTTATACACAAATGGAGCACAACTTTTCATTTCTCTGGTTGTACACAATACAGAGTCACACCATTCATGCAATCAAACTCAAACTATCACTATTTGCTGACAATATACATGTACCTAGGGTAATAATGTCCATCTCATTCCACCATGCTTCCCAACTCTGTAACCACTCCCCTCTACCCAATCCAAAGTTCCTCCATTCTTCCCTTGTCCCCCTCATTATGGATCAGCATCCACATAGCAGAGAAAACATTGGGCCTTTGGTTTTGGAAGATTGGCTTATTTCACTTAGCATGATTTTCTCTATTTCCTTCCATTTACCTGCAAATGCCATAATTTCATTCTTCTTTAAGTAATATTCCATTGTTTATATATAGCACAGTTTCTTTATCCATTCATCTATTGAAGGATGTCTAGGTTGGTTTCACAGTTTAACTATTGTGAATTGAGCTACAATTTATTTTTAACTATTGTCACTGTACTATGCTGATTTTAAGTCCTCTGGGTATAGACTAAGGAGTGGGATAGCTGGGTCAAATGGTGGTTCCATTCCATATTTGCTAAGAAATCTTCATACTGCTTTCCAGAGTGGTTGCACCAATTTGCAGTCCCACCAGGAATGCATGAGTGTACCTTTTCCCCCCACAACCTCACCAACATTTATTGTTGCTTGTCTTCTTGATAATTGCCATTCTGACTGGAGATGAAATCTTAGAGTAGTTTTGATATGCATTTCTCTAATTGCTAGAGATTTTGAAATCCTACCCAGAGCAATTAGACAGGCAAAAGAAATTAAATGGATACAAATAGAAAAAGAAGAACTCAAATTATCACTGTTTGCTGACAATATGATCGTGTGTTTAGAGGATCCAAAAAATTCCACCAGAAAACTTCTAGAACTAATAAGTGAATTCAGCAAAGTAGCAGGATATAAAATCAACACCCATAGATCAAATGCATTTCTAGACATCAGTGATGAATACTCTGAAAGAAAAATTAGGAAAACTACCGCATTCACAATAGCCTCAAAAAATTAAAAAAAAAAATACTTGGGAATCAAACTAACAAAAGAGGTGAAAGATCTACAATAAAAACTATAGAACACTAAAGAAAGAAATTAAAGAAGATCTTAGAAGACGGGAAGATCTCTCATGTTCTTGGATAGGCAGAATTATTATTGTCAAAATGGCCATACTACCAAAAGTGTTACACAGATTTATTGCAATTCGGGTTCCCTATTCCTCAGCTTCCTGATATCCCTGTTCCTGAGATTTCTTTCCAAAAGAAAACTTTTAATATTAATTCTTCATTGTAATTGGAACATGAGAACCATACAAGAATATAAGTTTCCATACTTAGATACAACAGGGAAAAGAAGAAGAAGAAGAAGAATTTTAGAATTTATATTTAAACAATTGTTTAATATCCTAATAACTTCTTTTGAAACTCTGATATTTCATTATGACCACCAGGGTCAAAGGTTTGGGATTGATTTTTAGATTTACATATACAAAATGAGGTATATTAGGGATAGGACCCACGTATAACATGAAATTCATTTATATTTCATATATACTTTATATACATAGCTCGAAGGTATTGTGACAGATAGGAGGAGCCAGCATCTTAGTCTACCAAGGGTGCTTTTTTAAAGATGAAGAAATTAAGTTATAAGTAACATGGAAACTTTATTATTCTCCTCTGTTAAGCAAAATAAATTTATCTTCAGACATGAAAAGACCATAAGAAAAAGCATAAGTGATTGTCATCCCACAGACCTGCCTATTAAAATCCAATACGACGATAGGGAATTATTTGAAAAATAAAAGCTGCTCATCCTTAAGTCCTAAAAAGATGATATGGTCCCTGCTAAGTCAGAGTGTTGAATGGGATTTGACCAGAGCAAAAAGAACATTCACCAGAGAGCATGCTCAAGGAACAAGACGGCCAACTTAAGGGTGGAACTAGAAGCATCGATTGTGTGTGGCTGGCTCAGCTGCTGCTATCTTTGCTATTAGAATGAGGGGTGGGCAGAATGAATCACCCTACCGATGGAAGGAGGCTACAGGTATCGACCAGAATTCTCTACTGTGGTTGGAGGGGGGGACATTTGAGATATATAAGGTACAAACCGCTGCTGCATATAGCATGGGAACCCTTCATTATAAACTCCAAGGTGAAAGTAAAGGGGACTCTGGGTAGCATCATGACCATGTGAATGTCTGAACAGAAACAATCCTGGAAATGAAAGAGAAGGGGAAAGAAAAGCAGGATATTGTTAATTGCCCTCGACTAATGTCTTCAAGACCAGGGGAATTAATATAGCAAGATGAGCAAAACTAAAGAGTAGCAGCTCCCCGAGAGTTAGAAGCATGGGCAAATTAACCATGGGCTCTGGGGTAAATAGCCATCACACCTGAGAACCAAAAAAGCACCCTTGGTAGCCTGGCTCCTCCTAACTGTCATTAATGAAACTGCCCTGCAATTGACAGCAAGAGATACAAGGCCTAATGTTCTCTTCACCTTTTCTCAGGACCAAGTTTTTTGGTTATTAATGATCATTTAGGAAACATGGTATCTATAAGAATTCTGAGCACAGGAATATTCATGTTGTTGGAATGGATGTTATCATTTTACCTTATTTAAGAAATATCTTCTTTCATTTCAAAATGAAGATGGCTCTCTCACATGACCCTTTAGCTTTATGAATCAGTGCAAATCTCTAGGCTTCAGCCATAGAAGCACTGGTTTCTCAGTTCACTATCCCTGACTGGTGTCTTAATGATGAAGATACACTTGTGGAACAACTAAACTAATTAATAAGTTTCAAACACCAGAGCAGCAGAAAATCAGAAAAATATTACAGACTAGCATGTAGTTTTGGAAAAGGAGATGACCCAAACATTGGAGGTAATAGTATCTCAATAATAATAATCTTTTATATGCATAGCAAAGTGTTCAAGTGTATTTTGATGAAATTGTAATAAACACCATGGAAAAGTACTGTTTATAGGTAAGTAGTCAGGCTTAGAAAATTTTAGCCACTTGTCTAAGGAATCATGACCCAAATATTGTGAAAATAAGAATTAAATGCAGATGTTTAGCTTCAGGTCCAGAGCTCTGTCCCATATGACACCTGCGTCTTCCAAGCTTTAAGTGGCATCAAGAGTGTTCTCATTGTTCACACATTAATTCATCACCTACTCACTGAAAACCTATGTGCTAATCATTATGTCAGGCACTGCAAATGCTGTGATTGACAGGATGTAGTATCTGTCTTCAAAACAAGCCTACAATCTGGCAAAGGACAGAGGCAAATCCAAACTGGTCATGATGAAAGAGTGAGGTATAAGTTACAGAGAAGGAATAGAGCAGGTTGCAGGAGTATGTGTGTAAAGCATCTTACCAATCATGAGTTATCAATCAAGTTACCGATCAAGCATCCTATAGGAATTGATGTTTATACTGAGTTCCCAAGGGTGAGTAGGAGTTGAAGAGTGTTCCAAGCCAAAACTGAAGCATATGAAGTCACTCCTAAAAGGGAGGTGATTCTAAGACAGGCCCAGGACAGGGAAAGACCCAAAGGTTTATATATGCCACTTAGGTTTATCTATTCCTGCTATTTGACAAATTAGAGACATCATCCATCCATCCATTCATTCATTAATCTATCAATGCATCATCCATCTATCCATCCATCCATTCTTCTATCTCCTTGCCTTCCTCCTTTTCTTCCTTTCTTCTTTTTTCATCCATACTTTTCTCCATCAGCCTCCATATATCCATCCATCATCCATCCATCCACCCTTCCTTCCATCCATCCATTTTTTCACAGTACGTGCTAGATAATTATTGAAAGAATTAATTTTTAAAATGTTTTATGTGTCTGGCACTGTGCCAAGCAATGTGGAGGACATAAAGATACAAAAGGCATTATCTTAGTTGGCAAGATGCTTAAAAGCTAACTGAAGAGATTTACACATGCACATATTGCTACAATGGAAGCCGGATGGAATGGGGGCCCCAAGAGATGTCCTCAGGTCTTATGGGTTGTGGAGACATTATTTGAAGAAAACCTAAGTTTCAATGATAAAATTAACAGGCTGACATCAGACTAAATATTCTCTTTCTTTTTTTCTGTTTGCTTATTTGTTTTATCTTATTTATTTGTTTGTTTTCCTGAAATTTGCTCTTTGACAGATTCTGTGGCAACAGCATCCGGGCCATTACTAGTTGAAGTTGCCAAAACTCCTGGTGCCAGCCTTGGGGTTGCCCTAACTACCTCGATGTGCTGTAACAAACAGGTCATTGTCATAGACAAAATCAAATCTGCAAGCATTGCAGACAGGTGAGTGTCACAAAAAGCGCCTACCTTTCAAAATTGCATATGTATTTTAAAAAATTATGCATATATATACACATACTACACATGCACACTTACATAACACACATACACATATTAAGTAAAAAAAAAAAAAAAAAAGCTCTTTTGCCAGTTCATGCAAGTTTAAGGTAAGAAAACAAGTCAATATGTGGGACTTAAAAATTTACCTACACTATTGATCACCCTGGAATGTAATGTGATTTTATTCAGATGGTTGGAGTACTCTTTTATCAATTAAAAAAAAAAAAGTCAAGCAAACAAGCAAGTTGTCTTAATGTGGAGCAGCTGACCTGCTCTTCATTAAGTCCAGTAGAGAGAAGTCAAATGTTTTCCTGAGTTGTTATCAGTTCAATCCTGCTACCATAAAATTGTATTCCTTTTGTACTTACATAAATAGTATTTTAAAAAGAATATCATCTTTAAAGACAAGTCTGAGGGGCTGGGGCTGGGGCTCAGTGGTATAGCACTTGCTTAGCATGTGTGAGGCGCTAGGTTGGATCCTCAGCACCACATAAAAAATAAATGAAGAAAATGTGTCCAACTACAACTAAAAAAAATATTTTAAAAAGACAAGTCTGAGATTACCATAGTAAATTAATCTTGGGTTTCACAACTTTCCAAAGTCTCTTAAAACATCATTCATTCCAGTGTCATAATAAAAATCGTACTTATTTTCCTAATTAACATTTTAGACTTTTGTAAGGTAAAAAGAGAAGGGGAAAAAAGATTGTCTTCCCACTTAATGAATTATTTTACAGCTCCTGAAAAGAAAGTCCTCATCTCTTGTAGTAGAAGTACTTCAAGTAAATCAACATGGAATAATATGTTAGGTGGAAGGGATGGCTTGAACTCTGGAGAAGTACACTACTCACGCCAGTCTCCCCTGTTTCCAGCCCTCTTCTCCTTGTGGCTTGGCCCTGTCTGGAAGTCCTCCAGTTCCACAGGGACCCGCAGCCACCCCCACTGGTGGTCAGTCTACAGCTCCACTGTAGTCTTACCCTAACGTGCAGTTCTTTAACAGTGGCAGCCATTGATCCAGGGGTGTTCTCCAGTCCAATGGTGTAGAATGCTTTAATCGTCTCCCTCTGTTTTTTCCCATTCCGCAGGGGGTAACCAGTTTAAGGAGCTGTCCACTTGACTGGTACGTCGGGATGCTGACTGCTGTGTTTGCTTTTCTCCACTCATCCAGTAGCCAGCCCCTTGAATTCAGCAAGATGTAGCAGCTAGCCCCACCCCCAGCTTTCCCCCTTGACTCACCACGCAGGCCTGGTTTTATTACTCACTTGATTCCTGAATAATTTCCATTGCCATCAAGAGCTTTTGTACTAATAAATGTTTAACTCCAGAATAACAAAATAAAGCAGAATAATAAAGACCTGGTGCTCTGAGAGCTTATATAAAGGAATTCTGAGGAAGTAGTAACCGAATCTCCTCAAGTTATTCTCTTTCACATATTAAAAAGACCCTATTCCAATTCTAGGAGTCATGTCTCCAGATTCTTAATAGTAGCCAACTCAGATTTATAGATAGAAAACCGTAGGAGGAAGAAACACAGAAAAAGTCAAGGGGAAAATTCTCCCTGTGCTACACTGTCCTCTTGCTCACTTCACAACAGCCAGCATCGCCCATCCCCAAATAATATTTTTTGAAGAAGGGCAAGAGAAAAAAATGTTCCTTTGCATTTTTCTGCATTCTCTACAAGACTTTACATTCTGATTCACATCCAAGGTGCTCATAATTTCACAGATGGTGTTTCCTATAACACTCAAACTTTTCCTTTTTTTTTTTTTTTTTTTTTTTTTTTAAGTAAATGAAAACTGTGTGAAACTCTAACTATGAAGGACATGAAAGTCGTATTCCAAAGAGGAAGACACTTCATGGTACCCAGTGTTTCTCCTTCCCGTAGATGTGGTGCGCTGCACGTGGGGGATCACATCCTGTCCATCGATGGCACTAGCATGGAGTACTGCACGCTGGCGGAGGCGACTCAGTTCCTGGCAAACACCACTGACCAGGTCAAGTTGGAGATCCTTCCCCATCATCAGACCCGCCTGGCCCTGAAGGGACCTGACCATGGTGAGAGGATCCATCTCTTTATCTTGGTCTTACCCTTGTCACTTCCTCCAGAGAGTTAGAAAGCCAAAAGACACTGAATTCAATTCTGCCTTTATCGCTTCTTTTCAAAACAATAGGTTATCTTTGTGTACCCTGTTTCCTCTTCCAAATCTCTTTTTTCAAACCACTCGTAATTTGCTGGAAATCCCAAAGTTGCAGAAAGAATCATTGTTGAAATAGAATTTTCAGGGCTAGTACTATTTGATATATTTTTTTAAATGTCTTTGATACAAATTGAGTGTGGTAAGAAGGGGGAATAATTTGACTTCCCTATAGAAGTATTCATATTGAATTTCCAGTCTATATAAAAGTTAATAAAGGCAAATAGTAAAATTCGCTTTTTAAAATAAAATATATACTGATAGATAACTCCTCAAGTATTTGGTAGGGAGGCCCAGTGGTAGGAATGGCTGAGCTCCTATATATTTTATCTATTTTCTACAGTGGTGTTTTTCTTAGAAGAGAGAACAACCTTTCTGATCAAACATCTGACACAGGACAATCAATATTTGACTCCATTTATTCAATAAAAAGTATCAGCTGAGGGGATCTGCATTTCAGTCTGGAAGTTCACAGTTATGTCTTCAGAGTATTTATATATCCTCTACCTGTGCACCTTCAAACAAAACCTGGTGTAAGAGGCTGGGCGCAGGGTCTCATGCCTATAATCCCAGCAGCTCAGAAAGTGAGGCAGAAGGATCGAGAGTTCAAAGCCAGCCTCAGCAAAAGCAAGGCGCTAAGCAACTCAGTGAGACCCTGTCTCTAAATCTACAACTAAATAAATAAATAAATAAATATTTTTTTAAAAAAAAAATACAAAATAGGGCTGAGGATGTAGTTCAGTGATTGAATGCCTCTGAATTCAATCCTCAGTAATAAAACAAAACAAAACAAAACCTGGTATAAGTAAAAGGACTTGAGCCACAAATCAAATGATGTCAGGCTTTCCAGTAAGGTCTTTGTCCCAACTCCTGCCTGTCCCTTAAGCCAGTGCTCTCTTTATTTATTTCTTGAAGCCAGGAGCCTCACTTGCATTGGCCTAAAAGAGGGGAGAATACATTTCTGTCTATTTAAAGAAAGCACATTTTCTTGAGAATTGAAATTTTGCTTATGCAGAGGTCATTTGTATTATGTTTCTCACCTTCTAAAATGTGCTGCTCTTCTCTGCAGTGAAAAAAGAAGGAAACAAAAAAAGAACTAGATAATTTTCATACTGAATGAGTCAGCTGGATGCAACCTTTTTAATTAAATGGAGCTTAGACAGCCCTGGAGCTAATGAAAATCTCTAGTACACATTACCCTTATCAGATTTTAATTTTACACATCGGAGTAGAGAAATGATGCAGCATAGGCAGGTTAAGAAAAGAAAATCAGCATCATTTGAATAGAGATGCTAAGGAACTATAGGAAGGTGAAGTTCATGGCATACATACCATTCCTACCAGGAGCCCCAATGAGCCTTTCCTGCAAACACGCCAAGAGGAGAGAACACTAAAATTGCCTAAGTTTCTTGAAAGTGAATCTTAAGTTGCATTGGATTTGGAGCATAGAGTGTAAGAGTGGGTGCTGGGTGGTGCATGTTAAGCGTGTTTTGCTTGCTCCATCCTGAAACCAGTGAATCAGAAATGCATAACAGACCCTCTTAAAATGCTGTTGTCTTTTCAATCTCATTTATTTTACTTTGATTTACCCTGTACACAAATCATAAATGGCTCAACTAGTTTCCAACTCTTGAAATATTAATTAGTTTTACCTCCTTGCCAAGACAATTTAAAAAGATGAATATAGATACTAAAATGTATAGACCAAGAACACATGTTTTATCTTCATTGTGGAAAACCTGATATTTATATTGGAGGGGCAGGAGGCTGACAGTTTATGTGACTCCAGCTTATACTTCCAATCCCATCATCAGCCTTTGCTAAAAGTTGTTCACCATCTTCCTAAACTAACATATTGGCATCTCCCCTACATTGTAAAATCAAAATCAGACTTGTATTTCCAAGAGGATATAAATACTAACTCCCAAACTTAATTAAATCATGGTCAAAAAAAGAAAAATAGTATAAGAAAAATTTTGTTGTGTTTGAAATTTTCAAACTTCTGTTTTTGTATTAGTCAAGTTTCACATAGTTTCATCCTTTTTCCATAAGACAGTTCTGGTTATTGTTTCAAGACCTCTGATGCCAAAACAGCATGTCTCCCATCCCACAGGTAGATTGAGATACATTTCTCAAATTTTGTTAGCAACAAAGCTTTCACCACAGTGTTTTCAGGGCAAGGTGGAAAAAGAGATTCGTGGTGCCTTTGCTAGTAGAGAACCACATTAAAGAAGTTGACAAAAGTGAGTTTTCAATGAAGTTAAAAAGTATTCCCACTGAGGGTCTTTGGGAAACATAATGACGACTAAAGAAAACTGAGACTTTGGAAAAGAAAATGTGGCCAGTGTCACTAAACTTGTTACATTCAATACAAAGAGAACATTCCATTTGTGAAATCCAGGGGCAACCAGAGAAGCTGTTACCCTTTTTCTCAAACATCCTGGTCTGGGCAAGGAGAACAAAGGACAGCACCTTCCATGTTATATACCTCTTAAGACTGCCCCAGTGATGCCACCATGACATGACATGAAAAGTATTTATATTAAACTTGTTGTTTGCTTATTTGCAATAAGGTATTCAGGACACACATAGGAAGATGCAGTAGAGTGTGGTGGCTGAGGGCAAAAACTCTAGAACAGACTTCCAGAGCTTTAATGCTGGCTCTACCACGTGGCACTTTAAGCAAGCTTCCCAACTTTCTTCAGTTCAGGTTTTCATCTGTAAAGTAGGGGTTATAATACCTGTCTTATGGGAATAAGGTGGACATTATCTGAGATGATCCAAGAAAATTTGCTCAGCATAGTGCCTGGAATATAGTAAGAACTCAGTGGAAGCAGTCTGCCTTTTTTGCAAAATTAAATAAGAGAATATGTCTGAATGTGCTTTGCAAAATGAAAAGAGCATGCCAAAAAAATGTAACCTCCAATTATTAAATTCCTGAAATATTTACATAATACATGAGAATTAAGTGCACTGCTATAAAGCACAGTAGATTAGGAGTGTACATTCAGAAAAGACGACTCTCTCTCCTCTGCCCTAAGTTATTTGGTGAAGATTTTTTGTACTCATTATCCATGGCATGCAATTTTGTGTATCATCATATATCATTTTGTCTCTGAATTATTTCATTGTATATGAAGATTCAGCCCCTTATAATAGTTCAAAGTCCAGGTAAGGTTTACAACAGATATTTAACCAGCCTGTAACAATTGGCACAGTGCTAGGCACACAACAGGTAGTCAATAATACCTTTCTTAATGATTTATTAATTGGGCTTGACAGTCCTTATGAATGCTGAGGAATGTTCAAAGCAATCAATTAAGAAATGGGTCAAAAGATGGGTGTGGAATTCTGAAGCCCATTCACTGTGCCCTAACTTTATTTTAAACCCAGATAATATTTTGTGTAGAGTACAGTAGGGTGGCTGTGGTTGTAGATTAGCCAGACCCAGCAATAACTGCTTCTTGCTAAAAAGTTATCTTTTATACACCAAAGTGAATGAGGACGGTGAAAGATCCACTAGGGACGTCCCTGAGACACTTTTTTATCCAAGAGAAAATGCAGCTGCTGTGTGGATATGGACACTCTGACTGCTGTCCCTGCTCCCCTGTGCATTCATTTACTGATTTATTCCCACATCAATCAGTATGTACCAGGCACTAGTCCAGTTGCTTAAATATATCTAGTGAGTAAGGCAGGCCAAGTAGATCCCTCTTCTTGTAGAATTTAAATTCTTGTAGAAAGAGACCAACATTAAAAACTGTATTATATAAATAACGCCATTTCAGACAGTAGTAAGTGCTTTGAAAAATATAAAATAATACTGGGATACCATTTGAGAGGCCGCTAGTTCATCCAGGGAGGTCAGCAGTCACTTCTCTGAGAAGGTGGCATCTGAGCTGAGACCTGAATGATGAGAAGGAGCCTGATGCACAAATAACTGGGGGAAGAAGAGCAAGGTAAAGGCCTGGAGGCAGGTAGGAAGCCTGGCTTGTGCTAATAACAAGAGTTGAGACCAGTGAGGCTGAGAATATGAATGGAGAAAGTGGTGATGCAGATGAAGCCAAAGAAAAGGAGGGCCTGCGTTGGATGGTGGGTATAATGATAAGCCCTCTGAACAAGAGTGACACGATCCAACCTAGATACTTAAAAGCTCCACCTGGCTGTGTTGTGGATACTGAAAAGCAGGTGTGCAGGAGAGAATCAGGGAACCCAAGTCTGGAGGTATTGCCGAGCTCTGGGTGAAGGAGGTGGTGG
Organism: Callospermophilus lateralis; assembly: GCF_048772815.1. Classification (NCBI taxonomy): domain Eukaryota; kingdom Metazoa; phylum Chordata; class Mammalia; order Rodentia; family Sciuridae; genus Callospermophilus; species Callospermophilus lateralis. The sequence goes on along the minus strand of NC_135308.1, from coordinate 118,073,181 downwards.
CTTGACCCAGGATAGTGGAGAGGGAGAGGAAACCCAACAGCAATGGGGTGGAAGGAAAGGGCGGGATGATTTAGGACTGCACAGTTGGCTTTGAAAGTGTTCTGCAGATTTCTGACAAGCCCTCTGAGACTTCAGTGTTCAGTGAGTGAAATTTGTTGAGTGACTCACATCTATTTCCTTTGAAAAGTCCATTATTGTATAAGTGGAGAGAACGGTAGGAGAATCAGTGTAACAACTCCCAATTCATTTGTTTTTATCCACGTCAGCACCACACTGAGCTCCTTGTGTGCTTAACCCTCACAGCAGTCCTGGGGAACAGACGCTCTCATGACCTCCAGTTGGATATGAGGAAACTGAAGCTGAGTGGCTGAGTAGCTAGCCAAGGTCATACAGAGAAGAAGGGCAAAAAGCATCCCAAAACCAGATCATCCTCATTGCACAATGACTGTCCATGCTAGGGCTTGTGTTCCATGTTCTGTCTCACTCCAGAAAGCACAAGAAGCACCAAGGAAGCTGGTTTCATGGACAGTATAACTTCTTTATTTTTATTTTTTTTTTTGAGAGAGAGAGAGAGAGAATTTTTTTAATATTTATTTTTTAGTTTTTGGCGGACACAACATCTTTGTTTGTATGTGGTGCTGAGGATCGAACCCGGGCCGCACGCATGCCAGGCGAGTGCGCTACTGCTTGAGCCACATCCCCAGCCCAACTTAAGTTCTTATCTACATAAATATATACATTCAGCCCCTCTATATGAATAACTACTGTTAAACAATTCAAGAGTTGAGACCAGTGTAAGACACCTAACACTAGAATCCTGAAAAACTGAAAGAAACAAAACCTCATTGTTATTTTAACTTTTTCAGATCGTTCAGTGACAAACTTCCTGTCAATAGCAAACGTAGGGCTGGGGATGTGGCTCAAGTGGTAGCGCGCTCGCCTGGCATTCATGCGGCCCGGGTTCGATTCTCAGCACCACGTACAAACAAAGATGTTGTGTCCGCCGATAACTAAAAAATAAATATTAAAAAAAAAAATAGCAAACGTAATTACTCATATATCAGAATGCTGGGTAGAAAATCACATCAAAACTAGGATAGAAGCATGATAAGCACTCTTTAATAAATAAAAGGGGCACCAAGACTTTGAAATAAACCTCATATTTTATGAAATAGTTAGAATATGTGGAGTATTTCAAGAATTAACTATTTCTAGTGGAAAAACACTTTTTCCAGAAAAAAAAATTATAAAATATATTGAGACTTTTATCTTCTCCTTTTCAGACAGGATACAGATAAGATTCTGATACTGACAGATGATTAGAGTGGTTTATTATTGAGGAAAATCAAGTTCAAGTGATGGATCATGGCGTAATTAAAATGTCAGAGCAGTAAATTGTGATGTGTGACTAGTAACCCACACGAATCATGAGACAATGTGATTTATTGTTCCTTCTCTTCTTTTTCTCTAAACAAGTGCTACTAAATGGCCAATATTTGCAAATCTTTAATTACTAATCTTATACCATAGATCTTTTTGGAGCTGACTTTTAAGTTTAAAAAAAAATGTTTTTAATCTCTACTGCAAAACATAGGGAGAGATTAGAAATTGATTCAATGGCCATCCTAAAAGGAGAAAAAAAAGGGTCGGGCCCAGACATGCATTATTCTTGGGAAGATGAAAAGTTTCCATTGCTGATGTTAATCATCTCTTTCGCTGACCACTAAGAAAAGGCAAAAGCCAAGTGAATTTTTTTTTCTTTGCAATCAGCTTTCATTTTGTTACACTTTTTCTTTTTTATTTGTGCAATTCAGTTACTTTTTCCTCTTTTTTTTTTTTTTTTGGTTCTTTGTTTGTTTGTTTGTTTGTTTTTCTTATTTCTCATCATCACTTCATATGGGCAGTGAAAATTCAGAGGAGCGACAGGCAACTTCCCTGGGATTCCTGGGCCAGCAACCACTGCAGCCTTCACACCAACCACCACTATAATACGCACCACCCTGACCATTGCAGAGTGCCAGCCCTGACATTCCCGAAAGCGCCTCCTCCAAACAGCCCTCGTAATGTTCCAGGCTTTCTCCTCTTGGTCTTTCATTTAAATTATATTCTTCTCGCTCCTTCCACCTCTAATTCATTCCATCTTCTGCTTTGTGGGTGTTTCGTGCTATTTTTTTTTTTTTTCGTAGTAATGATGTGTTATTTGCAATATCTCCTTAGTCTTTTCCATCAGAAAGCATTTGTCGTTAAGAAAGGAAGTTAATGTTCAGAATTCTTGATACATGATTCAGGAAATAACAGTTTAGAATATTATATGGAGTACGGTGTTCTCAGTTCTTTGTGTGTGTGAAATCACTTATGCAATCCGTGTCAGAAGATATCTATGAAAATTAGATCATGTATCAGATGCCTTGGGTTGTTGTTTGTGGAGAACATTGTTTAAATGTCTGTTTTTTTGTTGTTTAAAGCAAATCTCATAGAGTCTCTGTTTTCCTGTGTGCTTCTGAGGCTCCTGCTACTCCTTAGCACTTCTAAGCTCTTGTAACTCTTGAGATTCTAAAGTGCTGTCTCCTGGCTCCTGAAGCCTTGTCTCTGTCTGGTTGGAGAGCTACTAGCCGCTGCTGTTCATCATGTGTGTCTTTCTGAATTAAAGCTGGCTGGCAGAGGTGGCAGCTCAAAGGCCATTTGCGAGTGCTCTGTGCCAAGTCTTCACTCTCTTACAGCAGCTGTGGTGTCTTCATCCTTCTCTCCTACCTCCATGAGTGCGTACAGCCTGAGTTCCCTGAATATGGGGACTTTACCTCGAAGCCTCTACTCTACTAGCCCACGTGGAACCATGATGAGGAGGAGACTGAAAAAGAAAGACTTCAAAAGCTCACGTAAGTGAAATGTTAGCCAACGTTAATCATTTGACCTGTGGAAAACAAGCAGGCACTGGAGTTTTCAATTCGTTGAGACCTGTGGGAAGAGCATTTGAATGCCTAAGTGATCAAGGAGATGCTAAGAAGCTAGAGCTCTGGGCCAAGGATAATGACATGGTGCCCATACTCTGCATGATAATTATTGGATGGGTATAATTTCGGATAGCCACTAGTTCATACTGTCTTTCCTACAACTTTTTATTGGACATTTTTTTCTTCCTCTTTTGATGTCATAAAGTAGTCAAAGGTGTGACTTTTAAGACTCCTTCTTTTATTCTGGATAGCTTTGGATGAAACCTTTGTTCTTGGTTTCTTATTCCCTCTAAAGCTGAGTTGTAAAACTCTGCCCCCCTTTTGATAAATGTAATAATCTCATACATTTTTGATGCTATTTCATGTAACAAATTAAATTTAACAAGTTATTTAACAAATAATATAACAAGTTAAATTTCATACTAAATTATATTTCATGACCTGACTTAGCCCCCACCAAAATCAGTGATAAGTTTGAACATGCTTTTTCGTATTATATCTCATTCCCCAAATTCCCCTTACTTTTCTCACTAACTTACCCCAGTGAGATTCACTTCTCTCACATGAATTTCTTATTACCCTTTGCAGCATTAAGAAGGTAGGAAGGATGCTCATATTTACAGCAAACATCCTAAAGTCTAGGAATTTTAACTATCATTCTTGGAAACTCTAGCTTCTGGGACAGCCAAATAAAATATAGACTAAGCAAGACTGGAAAGGTGTAGTTAGCTACTTGGTTTGAGATAGTTGGCTCTCTGTACAAAGGGAGAAAAAGGATGATAGAATGTTTTAACAGGGGAGAAACACAAATCACTCCTTAATTTTTCTTTTCTGTAGAGGAAGATCATATTCTATCATCATAATCACAAAACTTTGAGTGAAAGAGATCACTATCATCTCCAACCAGGTCTAATCATAGTTTAGAGACGTGTATTTCTTGCTCCTTTTGTCTTTTTGGTGGTTGTGATTGTGATTCCTATAAATAAACCTAAAGAAGATGGGGTTTCTTCCTGTGCTGACCATAGAAATAAAAATAAGGAACAGCCTCAAGTTATTTAAATGAAACCAAACCTGGTCCTTCCAGCCTAGTACTGACCAGAATGCTCTTGTAAGAAGAACTGGTTTGCTAGAGATTCATCATCTCCAGAGAACCTCTCACCAGTCCCATCAGTGCCCCAACATTGAGGGTCACCAGTCATCCCCCACACTGGAAAGTGGTTTCTTCATGTCAAAGGAATCCCAATGCTTCCTTACAAAGAAAACCATAGAAAAAGAGGGTCACTACCATGAAGGATGCATAATTTTTATTTGCCTGTCCTTTCAAGTATAAGGAGATCTGTCATCTTCAATATGTGAAAATGACAATAAATTTGAAATTAGTAAAATGGAAGATTGAGTTTAGTCAAAGAAAGAGCAAGAAGCATCAAGAGTTTTATTCATTTCTTAGCTAAAACTAGAGTAAATTATTTACTTTTAGAAGAAACTAGTTGAAGGCAATGAAGTAAAGTGATCATGAGCCTGGACTCTAGAAGTAGGAAGTCTCATTCCAGCATCATACACTCTAGCTAGGGGACCCTGAGCACGTTTGCTTAGCTCTTTATGCCTCAGTGAGAATTAGAGATAAATGTAGTGATCACTTCTTTGGGTGATTTTGAAGAAAAAAAATATATATATGCGCTAAACAATATCTGGTGAATAGTAAGCACTACTTAGTTGTTAGTTATGCTGCATAGTTGAATTAGTGTTATATACCTGAACCTGAATTGTCCAATGTGAAAATCTGTTGCCATTGCTTTCAAATTTAGGCATTTTCTACAATGGTACACTTTGACATAATGCATAGATCTTGAGTCTTTCATTTAATGCCTTCAGATTTGAAGCAGATATTTGTATATAAATTTATATAAATATATAATGGCTTCATGTACAGTACTCATCACTAACAGCCCTCAATAGGGAAGAGCAATTAAAATGAATTCATTAATGTTTGTACTTCTGTTTCAAAGGCTAACCATTTGTTTGTGTTAGGCAAGATTTGCTGTGTTGATTAAGGCCATTAGTAATACAAATGAATGATAATGTGTTTGGCTAGCTCAGGTTGATATTGACACATCTTGCATTTTTTAGTAGGAAACAAAGTCGAGAACACACTGTCACTGAGACCTATAACCAACTCATAAATCAACATGTTGTTCTCCAACATAGTAGGAATATAAACAGAAACCTGGTTCAGAAAATTTCTAGTTCATGTTTTCTGTAGACATTAGCCACAAGAGCACCACTGATCACATGTGCATAACAGGAGGTTTATAAGTATATCTCAGGAGACCATACATTTTATATTTTAATCAGACGACAAAGCCCCAAATACTACAAACTTTTATTCCTACTTCAAAAAGACTTGAGAAAATTATGATAGTATTCCAAGTTCCAGAAAAAAATTTTGAGAATTTTTTTCTTTTTAATTGCCTAAGCTTGGTATGGTCACATTAGACGTAAAGATCCTCCCAAGTAACTGGGGATAAAATTTTTATTGCCACTTCCACTGTACCTTGGTTTATTTCCCCCACATTATTTATGTCTTTATTCTGTGCCACTGTTCGCTGCCGCTTTTTGGTACTTATGTTTCTATAGCAACCAGGCCATTTGTATGGATGGTGAATCATGGCAAAAGTCACAAATACAAGAAAAAGTCTCTCCGCTTTATTGATGATGAGTTGAGGCCAGAGCTTGCAAAACAGAAAAACAAGAATTATCACATGTGTTTCCAGTACAAAGTAAGGACATGACTAGGAAAGAATGAAATATTCTCACATAAATATTAAAACTTTCTGTACCATTGACCAAAGGGGAAAACACAGAAAGTCTGTAACAACATGTGACAAGGATTAAAACAGCAAGGTGCCATGTTTGTTTCACATAGAGACTGGTGTGCACACTGCACTCTAGGCTTTGAGGAGAGTCACAAAGCCCTGGGAAGGTCTCAGAGCATGTCATAGAGGAAACTCTCATCCCTCTTCTGGAATCTTCCTGGCCTTTCTCCCACTACCTGTGTTCCCTCAGAGGCCAAGCCTCCTCCAAAAGAGTTTTCCACATGTCATGGCTGCATGAGGAGCAGTGGATCCGGCTCATTCCTTCCTGTCCCTGTATTCTCAGCTAGGACAGAGACTCCACCTGTTCCCAGGCTTCCGGAATTGCAGCAGACAAAAGTTAGAACACATTCCCAGAATGTTCTTTGCTTCTTTGCTTATCAGCACTTATTGCTAGAGAGGGTAGCCTTGAAAAAGTCTGAAAAGAAGAAAATGAGAAAACCTAGCAACTTTCATGGTCTCTTTCACCAACCCTTGAAAAAACAATGGACGACAAGAGCAGCTAATGGTAAGCTTTTCTAAGTGACCACGCAGGGAGCTGTGGGCCACCTCTCCGGCTCTTCTGAACTGGATCATATGAGTCACAGTGTGCTGGGTCCACAGCAGGTCGCCACTTCTGTGGAACCCTAGTGAGACAGAAGTCTCAAAAAACATGATCAAATTGCATAGATATGTTCTATTAATAAACCCTTTCAGGCCCCATGTTCTCTATACTTTTAAAATTCTTCTCATATCTGATAATAAACCAAACAGCCTCGTAAATTAAATAAGCCTTTCTAAAATTTTTTTAAAAATCTTTGGCTGTCTTTTGTTCCCTCTGACCTTCCTTATTCTGGGAAAGAAAAAAAAAAAAAAAAAAAGCTATTCCTACAAAAACAGAGCTGTGAACGGAACCATCCCTGTAAGAATGAGAACAGGACAGAGCAGACTGAGTCCTGAACACAACGTGGATGAACACTAGTGAGCTGATTTCAAATGTAGGGTGTCAGCAACTTAATCATTTCCATCTTCACCTTAGTAGAAGCCCTGAGCCAGGGCCAATAGCTCGTAGCCTTTGCAGATCAAATACCTTGCAGGAGGATCCACTACTGCAGCAAAAAATTTATCACACAAATCTTAAACTACAGGGTTATAATTCACAAATCACCTATATTTTCTTTCGTGGCTGACCGCATTAATGAAGCAAGCTAATCAAGCTCATCTTTTTTCTCCTCCAAGTAATATTGGTTATTTTTTTCTTTTGGTCGCTCATTTTTAAATCTATAATTTATCTTTTTCATATCTGGTAATAGTTTCTAAGACTTTAATCTGTGTAAGTAATCAATATACTTTCAAATGAAATTTTACCATTTCAAAGAACAGATTCCAATACATCAGAGGATTTTTTTAGAGTTAATTGTAAAATCCTAAATTACTTAATATAATCCTATATTTATGATATAAATTGCAACCTTATATAATCACATAATCAATGTAGAGTACATGAATTTCTGTTAAATTCTAAATTAAGTTGCCTAATAATTTCTAACACCTCAGCTTGTCTCCAGATAGAGCTTATAGATTTAATGATACCCGCATTGAATTCATGCTTCTTTGTCAAAAACCTCGAGAGAATGAAATTCCCTCAATTCTCTTCTCTGTTCCAAAAATACAGCCAGTGTCCTCTGTCTTCAGTAGACCTAACCTAATCCTGGCTGTTACTAGGTAAGTCATCTGGCTCTTTCTGAAAGGAGATGGGAGATAACTGACTAAAACCCAGCTTTTAACTCCAGTTCAGTAGTCCCCAAAATATTTCAAACTGAAATATCCAATGGAAGAATATACAAATATGAACCCATGGAAAGATTAACAAGTGGGGATGGGGGGACATTGGTATTGAAATCCAAGAGGCTTACTAGAAGATAAATGAAAGTAACCCTCCAGGAAGGTGACGCCTGCCCTTATCATTCTGGGTGTAGAGCCAGAAGGAAATGCAGCTCTCCAAATCCTCACTGACAGGAAATGGTGTCTTCTCATGGTTTTCGATCACTGATAGCAAAAGGCAAGGACTGGAGAGCAATTGAAGCACACTTGACATAAATGAAGCCACACCAGAAAATGTACTTGAATCCATTCATAATAGTCCCTGAGTGGAACACTGGGATCATGAACCCCATAGTCTGTGCAAAGCCTGGGGTGGAGGCGCTCTCCCCCACCTACCAACTGCAGCCTTCTTCACCATAATAATCCACAGACAGAAGGATGAGGTACCTAGTAAAAAAAAAAAAAAAAAAAAAAAAGCCGGAGGTTTTGCCCCTCTTAGACAGATTCTACCTTCCCTCCCTTATCCTGTCATTCATGATCGGGAGGCTTTGGGTCCTCAGGAGTAGCTCCTAGCTCTTTATGTTAACTTAGCACACCTATGTGAAGCGTCAATACCAAAGAGGAAAATGTAGATGATATCACAAAACTTGACTCATTCCTCATTTATTCAGCATTTACTGAACATTTCAGCACCAAGATATCAAGATAAAAAGATCTATTCCCAACCACTCACCATCTCAGGGTCAAGTGGAGAGACAGGCAAATAAACAAAAACCTGATAAGTACCAAAATAGCAGTATGTACTAGAAATGTGTAAATGTAGAAAAGTAAGTAAGTACCTAAGTCTCCCTGGATTAAGCCAGGAAAAGGGACATTAAAAGCTGAGGGGAGTTGCTAAAGAGGCAGAGGGCACAGCATATACTAAGACACAAAGGTGTATCAAGAGGCTTAGAGCACGTGGCCCATGGAGGGATCGTGGAAGAACATAAGACCTGATGGCAGGAGAAAATGAACTTACGAAGAGTCTTGCGTGAACTGCTAGAATTAAAAAGTTTATTTTCTAGGAAATGGGAGCTGTTAAAATATTCTAAACTGGGGGATTACCTTTGCTTATTGGAAAGGCCTCTTGGGTAACAAGTTGAAAGCCTACAGCATGAGACAATGGACAGGGACACTGATAGGAGATCTACACAGTAACCTGTGCTATGATGAAGTCCTACTCTAGGGGAGCAGACCAGTCAGGGCCTCACTGTGAAGGAAAGATTCATCTCCAATATCTAGAGAGCATTCAGCAGGAGAGGACCTATAAATATGTACATTACGATAGTGGAAATAGAAAGTAATGAAAGCCTGAACTAAGGTATTGAAAGTTAAAAGGGGAAAGAGGGCTTATACATGTTATATTACAGGGGTCATCTTACGAGAAATTAGCAATTGATTGATGTGAGACGATGGGCAGTTGTGAGTCAAAGGCTGCTTTGAGATTTCAGCCTGGTTTGACATGATGGTGTTTTCATAGAAACAGGAGAGGAAATGAGAAAGAGAAGACAATTTACTCAATTTTGAAAATATGAGAAGCTAATGAAACATCTTTGCAAATGTATTAGCTATCAGGAAAAGAAATTTATCACTGAAACTTGAAACTAGAGAGATTTGAATCATCTTTGCAAACGTATTAGCTATCAAGAAAAGAAATTTATCACTGAAATTTGAAACTGGAGAGATATGAACAGGTGCATGCAGGGGTCCTGTCATAGGCAGGTTGGAAGTGATGGAAAGAATGAGAGAACATAGAACAGAACTATGGGTGAGTCCAAGCTTCTTGTACAGAAGGAGGCAGAGTAACCAGCAGAGGCTGAAGACACAGGAGACTGAGAACAAAGCTTCATCAAAACTAAAGAGTGATTTCAGAAGGGATGGTCATGAAGCCAGTCACTCTGGAGTAGTTAGAGCAGATGAGGCCATTGTTTTGGATGGTCAGAGAATCATTGGAGAAAGTATTTTTGGCAAAAGGTGAAAGAAGCCAAATTCTAAGCAACTTCAGAATCAGAATCAGTACAGATCAATAGATTGGCTAGAGCTAGGGGAGTGATTGGGAAAGTTTAGAAAAGCAGCAAGGGAGGTTTTTATGACTCAGAAGCACAAAAGACAACTTTTAGGATGCTTCCATTTGAAGAGAGAAAAATCTGTTGCTAGAAATGTTGTCTGAAAAACCAGTAGGCCAGGAGACACGTGAGAGGGGATTGAGACCAGGAGTCAGAAAGAGGAGAAAGTGAGAGTGAAGAAACTGGGAAGTATGGCTCAGGAGGGATGTGTGATCAACAAGGGGGATTCAGATATGGAGATCTTGGAGATCTGTCCAGGTTGATGAAATGGAGAGCCGGGCTGGGCCCCCGCAGAGCAGCATTAGGGTGGAATTGCTAATAAGCAACACTGAGAGCAAAGGACCCAAAGCCAGCATGTTCAAAGGTCATCACCATGACAAGGACAAGGAAAAGTCAGGGACAAGAGCAAGTTGACTAAGAAAAAAGACCCCAAGTCAGAAAGTAGATGAGAGGGAATTTTGAAAAAGTAGAAAACTATAAACTTTCAGATGAGACAAAGCAGAAATAAGTACAGACTATGTAATTTTGTTTATTTTTACATCTTTGCAGGACTGGGGATTGAACCCACGGGCACTTTGAATCCCCAGCCTTTTGAATTTTTTATTTTGAGACAGGGTTTCATTAAATTGCTTAGACTGGGCTCCAACTTGCAATCCTTGTGCCTCAGCCTCCCAAGCCTCTGGGTTTACAAGTATATATCATTGCACCTGAGGACTGTGGGATTTTAAACAGGAGCCAGGAGTATTATAAAACTCTTTCTTTGTCCAGACAGGGGGAGTGAAGGAAAATGGGTTGTGGTTATAGTGGGTTTTGAGGTGTATCTGGTGTCATCAGGCTTTAATTACAGTACAGGGGCTATACAGACCTTTTTTGGAGAAAATAACATTTCAACATAGAACTATGCAGTCAGAGAACATGCTCGGAGAGCACAGGTGGCCAGCTCCAGTGGGCATGGTCCAGGGGAGCCAACCAGGAGAGGTTCAGGTCTTTTATGATCAAATCTGGGCTTGGGAATGAGAAAGAGCTGTCTAGCTGAAGGCTCAGATGAGTGTTAGAGAAATGAATTAAACAGGAGACAACAGGTAGGCTTGAGAACCAGAGGAAAACACTGAGGAAGTGAAATGTGGGAATAGGAGGAGTGCATAGTTTAAATGAGACTTCATTATGCCAACTCAGTGCTGGAATAAGGTTGAGGACCAGCACAGCTTCAGTGGCCAGATTTAGATTAATTATGTCTTCAAAGTTGAAGATCAGGTTGTTTGTAAAAAGTCATTAAAGCTCCAACACAGATGTCTAAAGTAGGAAAACATTAGACCAGTCCACCGAGTTCCCCTTTCTCTAGATAGGACCCAGACACACACAGAGATGGAATAGCCTTCCCCAAGGGCCCCCAGATGGTGCTCAATGATAGAGCCAGGACCACAACCCATATGCCCATATCCCAAGGCCATCCTATTCCTGCAGCCCCCATTTTAGTTCCCGGTTTGTGGGTATAAAAGAGGGAACTCCACTGGTGTTATAACTAAAATATGACAAATTAGGGGAGAATCATTTATCTTGTTTGGCTCTGGCCAACCTTCTTGCTAAAAATCCAAAATTTAAACTCTCACCATTGCCAATGAGCTTTTGTTCAGGGACATGACCTATCTGGGAAATGCTGGTATTCCTGGTACTTGCCTAAACCTAAAATCATTCTTTTTCATGTTTTTTTCCTCCAGTGTCTTTAGCCTCTAGCACAGTGGGATTGGCTGGACAGGTTGTTCACACAGAAACCACAGAAGTTGTGTTGACAGCAGATCCTGTCACAGGATTTGGAATCCAACTGCAGGGCAGTGTGTTTGCCACAGAGACTCTCTCTTCCCCACCTCTGATTTCCTATATTGAAGCTGACAGCCCAGCAGAGAGGTGAGATGTGTTTCTTTCACAGCATCTTTTTCCGCTGTGCATTTCTGGTGCTGGCTATCTTTCAATGGCTAATAAATTATGGAACAGGTCTCAGTGCAGGTAATGCAAGATGCAATGAATTCTGTTGTGATAATAAAATTTTATGTTCTTGATCGTATTTAAGAAGAATTATAAGCATGAATGCCTTAATCTAGCAGATTCTTGTCCATCAGGAGACCAGAGGCTATATTAATTAAAAAGGAGAAAAATCCATGAGAAAAAAAAAAAAAACTGAAATTCAAACCTCAGTAATTTCTCTACCATGCAGGAATGTATCAGTTCTGATCAGATTATAACAATACTATGAGCATGGAATATTAATTACTTCCCTGGAGTACTTCAGGATTCCCTTGCCCACAAATGTAGCAAAGAAATGCAAAAGTGAAAGATGTTGCAATTGACCTGATATGATTCCCACGGCATTGAATAAACAGTCATGCTATTTTGCAAGGATCAAACAAGGTAGATCTGGCAAGTTCAACTTGATGATTATGTATTCTACCTACAACCTCTAACATGTGGCTTTAAATTAGATGCGGGGTGCTACAGATTGGAGACAGAGTGATGGCCATTAATGGAATTCCAACTGAAGACAGCACCTTCGAGGAAGCCAATCAGCTCCTCCGAGACTCTTCCATCACTAGCAAGGTCACCCTGGAAATCGAGTTTGATGTCGCAGGTACAGTCCAAATCTCAAGTCAGTGCCAGCACTGGGAGCTGGCCAAATCTGAATTATATTGTTTCTGTGGGCAAGAAAGGGAATATTTTTTTTATATACTGACCATGTTTTTGTTTAAGGGGTTTCAGGTGTCATTTTGAGTTGCACATTGTGTTTGTATTATTCATTAAAATGTCACCACCAGAACAACCGAAAATAAATGTGACATATTGAATAAGTAAGTAATAGCTACTATGGAGGTGATTTCAAAAAGTCCTGTTGCCTTTATCCTAACCTTTCCCTCTGTGCTAGAGAAACCAAATTCTTTAATCCCAGAAATGAGAAAAGCCTATCTGATCCTTCCCACTGCAAAGAACACAGGGAAGTTATATAGGGAGCAATAAAAATTCATTAAGTAAATTTATACAAGCCTAGTAGGTAAATATTTGGCCTTTAGTGTTAAAGAGAAATTGCACACTCATTTAAAATAACAAAGACTTTATTCAAGACTACTTCAATTGGGTCAAGATTATTGCAATAAGAGAGAGATTGGACTCTACCCTACACAGCTAGGACAGGTAGGGATTTCTATTAGATAATGGACAAGGTGAGAGTGAGAGTGGTATTGATGGGACATTTCTAGAAGGATCCTGATTAGATGGAAGCAGGGTAATGTGTATATACTGGTTCAGGAATTTTCTTAATAAAACTGAGCTCCCAAGTCAAGGAAAAGTCTTAGTCAGAAGAGGGCTCAGAGGAGTCTAACTAGAATTGGTCATGGGTGGGAGTCCTAGTTAGTAACAAGCAGGTGTGTGAATGATAGAGATTGATTCTACTTACCATTTAAGAAAGTTGAATACTCACAGTGAAATCCCACTAACATTCACCTGTCAGTAAAGACACGCCTTTGGGAAGCAGGAATCAGATAATTCCAACAAATATTTGCTGAATATTTATTCTAAACTCCCACACACAATGTAGATATAACAATAGACAGGAAAGGAAAAAAATACACCTGTCTTCATCAAGCATATATTAGCACAGAGGGTTAATTTAGAAAGCAATGCATATAAACATAGATAATAGTATGTTCTCAGCAGAAAATAAAGCAGGATAGAGGGCTAGGGAATGACTGGGGGAGCTATCTTGAAGGATGATTCTCTGAGAAAGTGACATTTGAGTGGAGATTGGAAGTAGAGAAAGTGTCAGTCATCAAAGACTCAAGAAAATGACATTCCAGAGCAGGGAGCAGCCAGTATAAAGAACTTGAGCTTGAATAATAAGCTTGGTGGGGAAGCAGCCAAAGGGGCTTCTTCTGCTGGAGCATATAAAGGGGTAGTGGTGAGAACTGGTTTGGATTTGGAGTTGGGGTTGGAGAGGCTAGAAGGGGCCGCATTATACAATGCCCTGATAAAGAACTAATATTTAAGTCTAATGAAGCCAAGGAGCATTTTATGCAGGAGAGTAGGGTGAGCTGATGAATGTTTCAGAAAGAACCTTCTGAAATGTAAGGAGGAAAAATTGGACAGGTAAAGAATCATGGTGACTTGACAAGGGAATAGCACTAAGAAGTGGTGACAATGAAACTCAGACCATGGCATGAGGCAGGGCTTAGAGATTAGCTATGGAAGATGAAGGAAAGGAAACTAATTTTTTTTTCAGGGGGAAAAAAAAGAGTTCTAACCTCAGGCACGAGTTGAGAACTCCATTGCCAATACCGGAGACAATCGCCAATGCCAAGACAAACGTGACTCTTAATTCAAAAGGCAGCTACTGAGCACCCTTACTAAAGGCCCTATGCTATGTTCAGATCATTGGAAAAGAAAATAGGAGAGATCAATATCCCCAAGGAGTTCATATTCAACTGAACAGAAGTAAGCACTGCTGAAAGACAAGAGGCTTGCTGAATTTGTATGGCTACTGGAGGACAGAGGGAAGGGCCCAGGAAGACAGCACCTCCAAGAGGCTGGGATTGGGGTTTGGGCTCATGAGCAGGAACAAGGAGTGGCCAACATATAACAGTGATGGTTAAAGTCATGGGGGAAAAGATGAGCATTAGGGAGAGCGGGGTTAAGAAGGTAATTGAGCAAAAGGGAGCAAGTAGACAGAGTTCTACCTGATGAATACTGAGATTATAAGTGATAACGTGGTAGGTAGCAAAGGAGATAGAGAGGATGACAAATGAGAAGTGGGAAGAAAACCAAAAAAAAAAAAAAAAAAAGGTGTCATTTTGGAATAGCAAAAGTTTCAAGGCAAAAGTCATAGTCAATAATATAGTATCACTGCAGGGAATTCAAAGCAGGAAGGGTCCTTTGTTTTGGCAATTAGAATTAAAAAAAAAAAAAATACTGCCAGGGTAGGTTTAGGGGTGTGAGGGCAGAAGTCAGATCGCAGTGAGCTGAGTAAGGGAATGGTGAGAGTACAGACATACTGTGCCTATCGTCTGCCTTGGGTTTGGGTTTGGAAAGTGAGGTTAGCAGGAAAAATGCAGTAAACAGGTGAAAATGACTGGGGGCCCCTATAGGTTCTTTTTTATAAAACTTTTACTGTGTTTAGTTATGTGCTCATTGCTCTGTTGTATGCGCCTTATCCTTTATTCAATAGTTCTCAAGCAGGTTTAATTTTGTCCCAGGGGACATTTGGCAAGGTCACAAAGTTTAGTCAGAGAGAAAAGAGGTAGGACAACAGACAGAGGGATATTTGTAGTTCAGAGGTGGCTTATTTCATTTTGTTGAGATTGGAAATATTTGAGCATGGCTGGGACCTAAAACGAATGAGGAAGAGAAAAGATAATTGGCAGAATTAGGTCCCCAAAGGAATGAGAAGGAGATGTTATCTAGAACATAAGTAGACAGCTACCCTAAGGCAGAAGATGGAAGACCTCTTCTCCTGAATTTGAGGAAAAGGATATGAGACTGTAAATACATTTTAAGCTATGTCTCAGTAGTTCATGTAAGCAAATGTGAAAGGGTCTGTAGCTTGGGGAGTTGAAAGAAATGATGTTGGTTTGTATGTGCAAAGAATGAGTGAGAAAACCAACCTGAGGCACATAAAGGAATTTCCAAGTTAGGTAGGGGACCAAGCAGAGTGTGGAAGCTCTGTGTGTACAGCAGAGTCAACCTGCCTGGTGAATATGGATTTTTGTCCTATTTCATTTTGGTTTGAGGAAATCTTAGATGCCAAGGAATAAGAACAGAGATACAGAGCATTGGATTAGATCAGAGACTGGGATTTCTAGACAAGGTTAAATAAAAGAATCCAAATCAAGGAGAGGTGCAAACCACTGCTGAGAAAGAAGATGAATAATTCTGAAAATAGCACACTAATTACCATGATGATATTTACCAAGTGCTCACTGTGTCACTTTCCTAAGTACTATGTGTGCATTAGATCATCTCACCCACATGACAGCAATGGCAGAGGTCGCTAGTGTTACATCCTCAGAAAATCAAAGCCCACAGCAGTAATGGTGGGGCTGGCATTTTAACCCTGGCTGGCATTTTAACCCCAGCTGGCTGGCTTCAAAAGCCACACTCCACCACTACACTGAACTGCCTGTGTTGAAAGAATCTGAGTTGGAGATGGAAGGAATTAATAAAGGATCGGCCTGATAGACTGAGAGGAAAGGGAGGACTCAAGGAACTGGGGTCTCCAGGAAGAAAAATGGAAACATTGAGAGAAAACAGGTTAGAGAGCTACAGCTGGGAGGTTGAGGCCAGTGATATATTAGAGTTTTGAATTTCAGGGAAGGTTAAGCAAGGCTTAAGGTACTAATGCTCTAAAGTGGAGTGGAGGCAAAGATCATTCCACCCAGTAGACCTGGGAATGGAGAATGCAGCATGAGGGAAAAACCATCCACACTGTGAAATTTTTCAGAAGAACGTTGGGACTGAAATTAGGAAGGGAGTTGGAACCACCTGTACTTGACATGTGGTGACTGTGTCCTCTGTCTGGACAGTTCTTCCCTGATGTGTCTGGGTGGCTTGTTTACTTTATTCAGGTTCAAAGGCTACTCACTCAGAAAAACTGGCCTTGACCCCCTATCCCTCTCCTCCTGCCCAGATTGAGGGTTCTTACCCTGATGCTTTGATACTGTGTTATAGATTTATTTATGATCTCTCTTCTCCAGTAGAAAAACCAAGCAATTTCAGGATTTTGTGTGTTTGTTCATGAATGTACCCTCAGCACCCAAAAACATGCACGGAATACAGCAGGCTCTTGGTCAGTACTTGGTGAATGAATGAATAAATGGAGGAAGTGCAGTTGGGGGCTGGATCAGGAACTTTAGTTTACATCAAGAATTGAGATCAAACCCACTTTCTCTTGGGGAGTTGAAAAGAATGATGTTGGTTTGCACGTGCAAAGAATGAGTGAGAAAAACCAACCTGAAGCACATAAAGGAATTTCCAAGTTAGGTGGTGGGGGATCTAACTCTCTGGGTTTCCTGGTCTTAGGGCTGCTTCTTTTGCAGTCTGTTCTATTTGTTTTTGTAGAGAAGTTCCCTCTCTCTCTCTCTCTCTCTCTCTCTCTCTCTCTCTCTATATATATATATATATATATATATATATATATATATATATAGTCAATGGACCTTTGTTTTATGTATATGTAGTGCTGAGGATCAAACGTGCCTCACACATGCTACCCAAACACTCTGCCACTGAACTACAACCCCAGCCCCCTTCTCCCTGACTTTTTATTGTACATTTTGGCCCCATCTTTGCTAAAGTATCCAGCCAGTTCTAATTTCTAACTCCCAGGAAAGCAAATTTAATAGCCAGCTTAGGTTGAGTATCCTTCCCTTCCAGTCAGCTGTGGCCCAGCAGAAACCAGGTAGAAGGACCAGGGAGAAAGACTCTGTCATAATCAGATGGCAGTGAAGTTAGGGTTTCAAACAGGAAGGTTGCCCACCTCCCCCAGATGTACTTACTACAATGACAGAACATTAGTGGTAAAAAGAGTCTTATCCTCCCATACCTTTGTTTATTTATAAGCGGGGAACTGAGGCTCAGCTGGGCTACTCTAGGTCATACAGCAAAGTGAATCGTACACCCTAAAGCAACTGACTTGCAGCCCACATTGCCCATATCGTATCACACTGGCTGTTTCATTAGAAAAATAAAATATGAACAGATTCCTGTATGTCTGCCCTACTGAAAGCCTGTGTTACAGGGAGTTGTGAATCCTGCACACAGTAGGACAATCAGCAGCACCTACTCACTGCATTTCAGTACTGGAATGACCAACACAATTTGACCTTCTTCATAAACAGTATCTAAGTATACCTTGTGCTATCAATGCATTTTTATTTTATATGGATCCTTGAAATTTGTTCATTGCTTAATGCATACTTAATGTGTATTTTAATATTTGCTGATTTAATGCTTTAATATCTTAAGTTTAAGGTCCTAAAAAATAAGAGCTGCATCTATTAAAACTTCTTTATTCAGTACCCATATTTGATAAGGGCCAAGAACAAGAAACTTAAGGTCATCTTCCCAGCCTTTGTTTGTTCCAGAAAGCAACCCATTTCAGACGGAGATGATCTACAATAGAACAAGAAAAAAATGTATTCCCATCATCATTTCCTCTTCCCTACTCATGTCAGACATCACTAATGATATGGCTGTTCTCCTGCAGACACAACATCCAAATTTGAAGGCTGAGGGAGATCAAATTTTTATTGTTTTCTCTAGTTTAACACTCTGTGGTGAACCTTCCAATTTAGTCATTACTCATCTACTGGAATCTAAAATTGTTTTTTTTAAATCCTTTTTAGTCAGTCAATAACTTGGAACAGTTGATAGGGAATCCCTGGATATAAGTGGTTTCAGGATGGCCCTGTCCTGGATTCACTCTTAATTGTCTGGATGTGAGCTATCCATTTCTAAACTTGTTCCTCAGAAATAATTTATACCCTGATATTACTTCTCCCACCCTTGGGTCTCAGGGACTATCTCAATTTTATAAACATTTTAAATGATATAAATGTGGTTGAAAGCTTAACTGAATATACTTTTGCCCAAATCTTTCTCTGTAAGTAGATAGTAGTACACAAACAACATCATGGTAACATTAATAGAATTTTTTTAAGTCAAAAGTGCTCATAACACCATCACTCTAAGAAATAAAAGCTTAAACTCTTTACATTCCTTTACCAAAAATCCTTTACTATATGTATAATTTTATAAAGTTGTAGCATGAACACAATTTACATTTTGCCTCGTTTGATTCTTTGAAATACCAAACTACCAT
The DNA here is from genome assembly GCF_048772815.1 of Callospermophilus lateralis. NCBI lineage: Eukaryota > Metazoa > Chordata > Mammalia > Rodentia > Sciuridae > Callospermophilus > Callospermophilus lateralis. The sequence continues at coordinate 118,054,595 of NC_135308.1, read as the reverse complement.
GAAGTATGTCATGTCTACTTGAAATTTCTCTTCTAACTCTGAAGTTATTTTGTTGGGGAAAAATATAGCTTTGTTCTGGAAAGAAATCTCAGTGCAAATCCTATCAAATGATGTTTATCACCATTGGTGGAGTCCCATGCTTTCCTCTGAGGGGGGCAGTTAAACATTTGCACTCCTCACAAGGGCGCCCAATGGATGAATTATGATATGGTGCTTATCTCACTGTGCCAACAATAAATGCTTCAGGCAGAAAATCAGACCAATGGGAAAGAAGCAAACCTTTTTACCCAAATGTGTTTTTAATTATAGTATTAACAAAGATAAAGCAAAACCAGGGAAGTGCAAAATAATCACTTGGGAGTCTAGCAAAATAAACATCATCTGTCTCAGATTTATATTTATTTACTCTAAACCTGTTGTTTTTCCAAATATTGAAACCTTATTCCTCTTAGTTTTTTTTTTTTTTTGCTTATAAAACCTCAAATTAAATATGCTTTTGCTTTAACAGACAAATAATTATATAAGGAAAAATTACAAATATAAAACAAATCATGTTGGCATTTAAGGATTAAAATGAAGCCACAGCTTGATCAAAGAGATTCATTGGTTGATATTTATTTATCATTATGAATATTTCACATTTTATGTAGTCAAAGTGATCCATTACTGTTTTCCAGGAAGTGATAATATCCCTTTCAATACCATTAACAATATTAATCTTTATTAAGGTTCCCTGCTTTAAAAATTTATAAAAGCAAAAGTTGCTATAGTAACTATTCTAGATCAGTGTTCTCTGGCCCTGTTGATTCTAAAACCTCACTTGTATTTGTATAAGGACAGTGTCACAGATAGATGTTATATCCATACAGAGATCCATAAACACAAACATACAGTATGCTCCCCTCCCCTTTCATAGAAAGGCTTTTCTTAAAACAGTCTCTCTCTCTCTCTCTCTCTCTCTCTCTCTCTCTCTCTCTCACACACACACACACACACACACACACACACACACGGGTTCCACAAGTTGTGAGGCTTCATATGCCACATGCAGTTATGGACCACATGTGTGCTCTGTCCACGTAGCCAAATCATTTATTCATGCTGTGCCCATGAACACTCGGGCGGTAGATTTCTGCTGGTTCCCATCCAATTTCCTCTACTATATCAGTGTGTTCTTCCAGGGTCTCTCAGTTTCAACAGAAATGCACTCCAGCTAGTTTCGACAGAAGGGAGGCATTTGCTAGAAGTATAGCTTGTATTTCACAGGCAGGAGGAACTTTAAGCAGATGCCAAGGACTACGGAGGTCAAACACAGGCCCTGCCTCCAAGACCAGAGGTTTGATGCTCTCTCCTCATGCACACTTGTCTCTTCCGTCCATCTGCAGATTGACTACTGGTACTTATGGGCAAAATGTGGTCACTTTCAAAGGCCCCATCTGCCTGCCACTATGATGCTAACTCCAAATTCTTAATAGTCACTTTTGGGGAAAGAAGGGGCCAATTAGCCTCATGTTGTTGAAGTGAGAAATAATCCAGACTCAGGAACGAGATTTCTTCAGGAAAAGAAGGATTTGGAGAAATATTTGGGAAGTACTTATAGTTCCAGTAGACAGACAGGAAAAAAAAAAATCTATGTGTTTTTTTACCTTCTTCATTTCTTTTTTTTCTATCCCAGTATGTCAAAATCAGTTGATCTTTTTTGAAATGTATTGAAAGAAATGAATAATTGTATCTATTTCAAGAGTTGTTAGAAAAATGAGAAAGATAAACTCTTAATGAATAAGTAAACCAATGTACGTGGGTTCACCTCCTGGCACACCAGAGTGTTAATTGGGGGCAGCAGAGAAGCCAGCATTGGCCTGGTCTCAGAAAGAGTTGAGACTGAGCAAGTGGGAAAGGTAGCCAATTGCCTCCCATCCCTTAGAGGTGAGTTGAAGAATGGAGGGAGGAGGCCAGTGTCTGCACCACTGAAAAAGGTAGGAGTAGTGGGAGACCCTTTCTTACAGGTGGCCTTCTAGAAGTCTGGAGGCTGAGGGAGCTCACATTTTTATTGTGTTCTCTAGTTTAACACTATGATGAACCTTCCTAATTGCAAGATCAGATTCTGGTCTCGTAAAATGTTTACTGCCTAAACTTCTCGTGGGAAAGGGCAAAAGGCCAAGAAGAAAAATTGAAGTCAGGACAAGAATGGGAGCACGACTTCCAAAAAGTCCGATCTTGGCTTTCACCTCGGCTGTGCAGAGACTCAAAATGTGTTAAACACACAATTAACAAATTGGACCGGGAGCCTGAGGGACTACGCGTTCTGTCCACATCACAGCTGCTCTCCTTTTTTCTGGGTGAGGAGCCAGCTTAGAGCAGAGCTGATGAAGCTATAAGAGGGGCTTAGTCTGGCCATCCAACAATCCCCACTTCTGCTCACATTTCCTTTGTTCTTGATGCCTCTTCCTGCACTTTTCCAAAACCGTCGAAAAGGGATTTTAGTCTTTAGCAACTTAATATGAGTACCTGTTATCTCTTGACAGGTTATTTTCATGTATCACTAATTAAAGCTTTCCCAGACTGTTGAAATAATTTCAAGAATAGAATATGTAACAATTTCTTCTCCCAAATAGAGTCAGATCTTGGTAAATCAGTTCTCTCAAGGATTGAGAATCAGCCAGTGCCCTCTAGTTCTCTTTGTGTTGCTACAATACTAGTTTCCCTATTTCTATACGGGCTGGCCAGTATCTAAGCCCACCTCCAAACTGTTCTAGGGCCTTCTGGTCCTGTCCGGGACCTCCTGAAGTCCCCAGGATTTAGAGACTATTGGGTCACTCTGGCTGCATTCGGGGCCTCTTGGTCAAGTCACTCTGTCTCAACTCTGCAGTCAGCATTCAGTATATAATTGGTTATATGTTATATGGCCAGTTACTGTTCAGGTTGCAAAAAGTTTTGAATATCGTCCTTGTTTGTACTTCTTTGATTATGCCTTTCACTGTCAACACTATAAATTCAGTCACTTCTCCACCCCTACCCCCTGGATCAACAACTATCCTACCAAAGTCTTTGTTCTGTTTTGAAATTACAGAGTCCGTCATCCCAAGCAGTGGAACATTTCACGTAAAGCTCCCCAAGAAGCACAATGTGGAACTCGGAATAACGATCAGCTGTAAGTAAAAGTGGCTGCTTTTAAAATATGATGCTGTAAAGACATTAGAAAATTGGGTTGTTGGATGGTTTACAGGCGTGGCACATGTTTTCAGCGTGAGGACCGAGTGTTGCTATCATGCTGCAAAATGGTGGAGTTGCTCAAACCTCCAGCACTTACTCACCTTTTGAATGGGGCCAGTCACCGAAGCTCTCTCTGATGTTTTTCTTTATAACATGAAAGTGGATATCTACAAAATATAGTAATTTTAAGTATTACATAAAATCATATACTCCCATACCTTGTATAGTGCCTAGTAAGAAATCAGTAAGTTTTTAATAAGTATGTTTCACCTCCCCCTATGAATAATTAGAGGAGCAGAAAAATGCATATAAAATCTTTACATTTTGGTATATTATGGATTAAGTTTTACACTTAATCAATGCAATAAAACAAATGATCACATTTATTTACTTTCAAGACTAGCTTCTTGTGTCTACTGTGACTCTTATAACCCATTTCACAAGACTAAAACAAGGTCCCTTCTTTGTTAAATCCCTGCATTCTTCCATGGTGTTGAAAGGTGTGTTGGTAACCAAACGAAAAGGAAAATCAGAGTATATAAATGTGTTTCATTTCTTTTCTTCCTCAGGCTCTCGTTTCATAACTACTTTGGTAAGAGAACTTTAAAAATTTCAGCCTCAGTGGACTTTCATAAAATGGAAATTGGGTGGAGGGGGCTTGTCCTTTTAATATCCACAGACTCAGTTCATCCATAAATGCCCCAAGAAAATGAAGCAAATGATCAATGCATAAAGATGAAAGGAGCACAGAGGCAATGACTGTGACCAGGAGGTGGCTGCCTCAAGAAAGAATGAAGAGGTTACATGAAAGTGCCTTGCCACACTGTCAGATAGCATTTTTGTCAGTGGTAAAGTAAAATAAATAAAAGGAATTCTCAATTGGGCAATATGAAGGGCGACTGCCCAGTCCCACTTTTGATGATATAAATTTAACACTAAAAATGCAATTTCATTTATAACTGATAAAACACGCATATCTACTGCAGCACTAGAAAGACTGGTTCTCCAATTCAGAGTCTTGTTAAGAATAAGAAACCATATATATGAGAGGTGATCTATAGCCCCCCATGAACCAGAGCGGCCTATTAGGAAGAAAGTAGAAAGACGAATGAGATTTTGGCGGCTCCATCCCTATTTTAGGTGCAACTAAAGTCATTTATACTCTAACTTGGGTCTCTCAGCCTCTTAGAACTCTGTGAAGCAAATATGGTTTGTGATTATTCTGTCAACAGCCGTGGCTCTTGAGATTGAGGGCACATCATGACTTACAGTCCCCAAAACATTTGGGGTTCAAGGTGGCTTCTGCAACCCTATGTAACTTTAAGGCAGTTCATTTATTCTGTTGATTCCTTCCATCCCTTCGTTCCATCAGACCAGGCTCTCAGATAGTGTCTCTTGAGGTGTACAGTGTGTAATCTCTTGGCTCTGCTCAGTTTGAGTTGTACTTATGTATATGCAGCTGCACAATATTTGTTTATTCACATGTAGAGTCATTTAAAATTATGTCTTATGATGTTTTTGTGTGTGTGCCAATCATTACTGCTGAAACTGACTCTGACAATAATAATGGCAAAAACCCAAACTCCTGCTCTCCAAGAATGGCTTGAATTGTAGCCAGCCACAAGCAAATGCTACTTATGGAAGCTGGAAGTGCTGTGCCACTCCTAGATGGAGAAGTGATACACAAGCCTGTCACACATGCTTGTCAGCCCTTCTAGAGCTACGGCTCCATTTACACCACTAATCATCACCATGCTGAGTTTGTGTCTCTCATGGAACATGCATATATTTCGCCAGTTGAGAAAACACAACTGGCTATAAAAGGGGGAAAACAAGGCCAGAATCCATTTGTGTTGCTACAAAACAGCAAATTCCTGATGCCTGTCTCAGTCACTGGCACTTACAAGGTGCTCATTTAATACCTGTATCTGTTAAGTGAATGAATAAGAAGTCTTCATGAGCAAACAATGTTCTACTAATAGTAGCCCTCCAGGAAACAAGCCCTCACAGGAGATGATGAGTACACATGCTTGTGCATAGACTGTTGCATGAACTGAGGAAGCCTTGACTTGGACAATGATCACCTGATTCCCTCCCTCTGTCCCCAGTTTCCTTACCCATAAAAGGGGTATATATTTCCTCCTGCATATCATTGACAAGATTAAATGTGTTAGTGTATGTAAAGTCCCTAGAACATGTTGTGAACCCTCACGAGTATTAGTATGATGACAATCCTTAGTTACTTTGCACACAGAGCCTTGTGAAATATTTTAAGCACACCTCCAGACCATAAATTCTAGTGTCCACTCTAATCATACCTCCTACATTAGGAAATCTAGGGGACCCACTTCTCAAAACACAGACAGGTATTGAAAGTGAAACTGAGGCACAATAAGGGTTGATTGATTTTCCTCACCATCTTTATACAAAATCCTTTTCTATCTTCTTCACCTTGTGAAAACTCAGTGTATTAAAGAAGGGCCCTCCATCCTGGAAACATCCCATCAAAACCTTTATGACTCACTCTCCAGGCTTGACCAACTAAGAGTCCCTCTGAGTGGGGACGAAATGGGCAGTTTTAGACTAATTTTCTTAAGTTCCCACTGAAACGCTGATAGAAAATTAGCATCAGGCATTACTTTTATGGATGTTATTGTCATATTATGGAGGGATTTACTGTACCAAATAAAGTGGATGCAGTTTGGAACTGGAAGCCACACCCTAACACCCTCATACCCAGCCAGTCAGATCATAGCTGTTACCTTCCTGTTTTCAAGACAGAAAACCCTGGTTGTCTGTATCATGTGCCTTCATCCATAAAGTCCTTCTGACAATGGATTTCTGGGGTTTATAACTACTTTATGCTGTGCATAGCACTGCTCTGTTTTATACCTTTTCTTATTTAATCCTCAAAGCAATCCTGGGATATCTGTCCCCATTTCATAGACAGGACAGTCTGGTTCAGCTGTGTAACCTGCCCAAAGACCCTGAGCTAATAAAGGGCCAAGCAGGTGCCAAATCCATTCCGTCTGCCTTAACCTTGGCTTTACTCTCATGGCACCTCTCAGCCCTGTCGCCATCTGATTGATGAACCTTCCCAGATTCTGTACCAGAAAAGCAAAAGGCAGCATTTTTTTTTTTTTTTGAGTGCAGCTAATTTGTTGCATTTCCTTTTTGGTTGTGACTGAATTGTTTGCAGAAATAAAGGCTTGCTTTATTTTCTAGAAAATCATGAAGTAGCCTTTATGACAAGCACAACAAATCTGTCATTCCCCCACTAAGTCTTACACATTTAGAAGAGAATGGTTCATGGGTTTTGCCAATTTTGCAATAAAAAACTGCTCAGTGCTCCATTTCAAATCCAATAAACTGGTTTACTTTCCATGCATTGTGTATATGGTTGCAATTAAAGCAAAGCTTAATGAGAGAGACAGAGCAACAGGGAGTTTCTCCATTGTGGTTTGGTTTCTTCATCAGACTCTTTGAGCCAAGTGCCTTCACTAGCAGAATAAGTTCCACCAATAAGTGGATGTTTCAGAACATTCTTGAACCATTTCATTGATTTCCATTTAATTTCAGAATTCACAAGAGTTCACTTGTCTTCAAAAACAGGAAAAGTTTTCAGACAGTATCATTTCCTCCAACACATTTTTTCTTTTATGTTGTTTTGATTTTTGTTTTGTTTTGTTTTGGAGTGTGGGTTTGAATCTAGGGCCTCATATATACTAGGCAGGCACTCTGTAGCTATGCCCAGAACAGTTTGCAATTTTGGATTATGACATATGAGTGAAAAATGGTAGATGCTTATATTTCTCTAGAGGAATTGTATCAAATCTTTGAGTGAAGGTTTAAATAATAAATTAATTGTAGCAAATAGAATAGTTTGTACTCTTTGCCAGAAGCTAAGTATAATGATTAAATGAAGTCTCATTAGTATTTACTGTGAACTAATTTAGACAGGTATTGGTATCTCTGTTTGCCTCTTTTTTTTTAATGTAGTGTTAGATATTAAACCATCTGTTCTCCTGCATAAACATTTTCCTGGAATTCAGATGGGATTATGGGATATGATGTGGTTCTATGATTATTATGGGTTGATCAGACTGTTTATCATAAAATCTTACTTCAGGGACCTTCTAATGGTCCCTAAAAGTACATCATTCCAGGCTTCAGGTCGGCAAAATATCTCTCAGAGGCCAATTGTTTTTTTGCAAATATTGAATATGGTTAGTTTAGTATCAAACTCCTAAATTACATATAAACTTCCTAAGTCAAGATGATGTTTTTGTACTTATATGGACTATAACTCATTTCCAGAGGTAATTCTAAGTAAACTCAGTTCTAATTGGTTTTCATATTTATCACATGGAAATATTCCTAAGTAAATTTATAAAACCCAAAACTGACTACTGTGCAGAATAATAGTTTCATCTGCCAACCTAATCAAAGTTATATCGGAATATATGAAAATTTAGTTAAGTAGCAATAAAATATTTACTACAGCCATTAAAATAAAATAGTCACATTCCAGAACATTTCAGAATGATATGAATTTGTGAGCAGAATTTAAAGATTTATAGCACAACTATCAAAAGATTTCCTTCTGGAGGAAAAAAAAAAAAAAGAACTTCAAATTAGCACTTCTCCATTCTGTCTCCTGGTATGCTTGAGTAACAAGACACATCCCCATCAGCATGTCTCCTCTCTGGAAAAAAGTGCAGGACAGGGTGGGAGAAAGGGTCACCTGTCAGCACCACTAAGGGAAGCCCCAGTGGATTCTAATATTCTCCTATTGAGGTACCAGTCTGTCAGGTCCTCCCTGGAGAAGAACTGATTAAAATAGATTTAAGCCTGATGGACAGCTCTCCAATTGCTGTTTCCAACTGCAACTTTAAATGACTTTGCTTTAGGTTTTCAGTTTATAAATAACAAACATTGTTATAGATGTAATGTATGTGTTTTCTAATTCATGTGATTCATAATGTTTGATTTGCATACAGACTCTAATTGCATTAATAAAAGTTATTATAAATGAGGGAAAATGTACTGGGAAACCATGGATATAAAGATATGATTGTCCTATGTTCATTATTACAGCACCATCAAGTAGAAAACCAGGGGATCCCCTTGTCATTTCAGATATCAAGAAAGGGAGTGTGGCACACAGGTAAGGAAATCATATTTTCTGGTTTATTCTAAGACCTCTCTTAATTTAAGCAAAAATGACCCCTTCCATCCCAAGGCAGATGTTGCTAATGGTCACTATTCTCATATAGTACAGACAGTCCCTATTAATCAATCATATCTGATATCCCTGATAGCAATGGTTATGTAGATATTCCCCTTATATCAATTTACTTCGGTACCCAAGCAGACAAGAATCCGCTAAAAATGTTTTTCAGGCCCTTTTATGAGTTTAGTGTGGGCTCTTCTTCACTGACCATCATCCATCTTGGATTTTCCAGCTAAAACCCTGAAATTAGCTCCAATTATGAGAAGTCCTCCTCACAGACATAACAGCTGGTGGAACAGTGTTGCTAAGTGTCCTCCCTGGGCACACAAGATCCTTGAGCATTAAGCAATGTTCATGTCTCCTATTTGGTTCATATACCATTAAAATAAGGGAGTCTCAAACTTTTATTTCAGAGATAAAAATACTTCTTAAGTGACTGAAAATACTGATGTAAGCCTATTAGGTTTCCTTTCATTTTTCCATTAAGGACTTTTTTTATTAAAAAAAATCCCATTTATTACACAATCATGTCATTAAAGGAATAGTTTAACATGCAAAAGGAAGGCAGGACATTGTGTAAGTTTAAGTGGATAGGTGAATAGGCTCAGCTGTTGTGAAAAAGAAATTTACCAATCCCATGGATCAAACAAAACAGAAGTTTGTCTCTCACATAACAACTGGGAGGTAGGCAGGCCATCCAGGACTGGGAGTCACTGCTGGGGGAAGGTAGCCATCCCTCCTCCTTGCCAGTCATCTGCCTTTCCTAAACACAGGCGGGAGGTAGGCATTGGGAAAGTGCTAAGAGTCTGGAGCATACATTTTTTAGAAGGTTACTCAGAAAAACAAAGAGGCAAATAGATATAGATATTAGGAAACAATTAGCATCCTCTATCTAAGACTTAATGCACAGAGGTCAGTTCTTGCAAATATCTGGGTCCATACATGTATACACATATAAACACATATACACAACATTCTCATTATTTTTCTCATTTTATCATGGTCCTTAAAAACCTTCAACAGACCTGTACTTGTCCATTGCCAATATTAGATTCTAAGAGACCACTTTCTAAAAAACTAGCATCAGGTTCACCTATATCTCTTTCTCCCTGCTCCAGGCGCATGCAGAAATGGTAGAGATTCCAAGTCTCAGGTTCCCTCCAACTCCGTCCCACCTTGACTACCCCCACTCTCTCATCCTCTCCTACTGCTTGATTTCCAGGGACCAAAACTGGTACAACAGTGTGGAAGAGCATAAGGACTCAGAGGTCTCTGCAGACCCCAACTCATTTCCCCCCTTCCCAGGAAACTTGGACTTCCTTAGTGAAGCTTACATGGATGTCCCCGTTTAACTGACAAAAGCATTTTTAAAACGTTGTAATACTTTGCAATTTAATGTCACATCAGCCATCCCAAACAAGGCTGGAAAAAATGGGGTTTGTCAATATGTGCAATTTAAAAACAGTTTGAAGACACTCTTTTCTTCTGAAGATTACCATAATGCTGCATTATGCTTAATGCCTCTTTAAATGGCCTGCTTAAGCATTTGTCATTAGTCACGTGTCACTCTGCATTTACTCACAGAACTGGAACCCTGGAACTTGGGGATAAATTACTTGCAATTGATAACATCCGGCTGGACAACTGTTCCATGGAAGATGCAGTTCAAATCCTCCAGCAGTGTGAAGACCTGGTGAAGCTCAAAATCCGCAAAGATGAAGATAATTCAGGTATTGATGGCATCCTTACTTATGACTGATTGTTCTGACCGCCCATCTGTCAAAAACGTAGTAGTGCTTGATGTTTTACATACAACAGCTGGCTAGTGACATTGCAGCACTGTTTTTTTTTTTGTTTTGTTTTGTTTTTTTAATGTAGTTAAAAGAGACTTTAAATTGTGCATTCGGAGTATCATATAAATTTTAAATAATGATGCTTTAAATTAAATAATTGAGGTATTTTCACTGTACATATTATTGTGTTTGTATTAATTTTTCAGGGTGAAACTAAATCATCACCCATTATCCCCTAATACAATGGAATTAATCATTTCCAAGTCTTGGTTAATATTTACATTTCATAATTATATCCATAGTGAATGTTGCATTTTTACGTAACTTTACAGACATTTTTCCATTTACAAGCCCTTAATATCTGTCTTTGTTATTTACTGCCTGTAATTTATTTACCATTCTTTTATTCTTAAATTGCTTTCAATTGCTTCATTATCGTGGATAGTACTATCATAGATATATTTATGCATAGATACTTTTGTTCCACTTTTCTTCTTTGGAAAAAAATAATTATTTTCTTAGAAGATTGCTGAGGGGAAAAAAAAAAAGAAAAAGAAAGAAAGAAACTTGTGATCCTTGCACCATGTTGCTTTCTTGAAGGGCTATGTCCATTCTCAGGTGTCCAATAGCATGTGAATACAGCAGGAGTGGAGCAATGCTTCTCAGAATCTAGTAGGCCTCAGAATCGCCTCTGCAGCTTATGAAAACACAAGTTCCAGGACCCTATCACCAGGTGGGGCCTGGAATTCTGCATTTCTAACAAACTTCCAGGTGATGCTGCTCAGTCATGCACTTTGAGTTGGCACTGCCAAGGGAGCCCATTGTCTATGATAACAACTTAGAGCCAATTTAAAAAAAAAAAAAAGTTCATTAATTGAAAAAGTCAGATTATGTGGAAAATTATATAAAATGATAAATATTCAAAGCATAAGCATTTAAATTTTGCCAATCTTATGGGTAAAGTCAAGGCCTTTCCTATATGAATAGGATTCTACTGAGTATAGTTGCAAATCTTTGTCTAAACTATACACATATAGTTCATGATTTCCAATTTTATTTTACTTTTAAAATTAAATGTATTTTAACTGATAAATAAAAACAAAAATTATACCCATTAATGTGGTAGCATGATGTTTTGACACATGTATGCTTTATGGAATTCTTAACTCAGGTTAAACATCTACCTCCTCAAACACCTATTATTTTGTATGATAAAAACCCTCAAAATCCTTTCTTCTACCTTTTTGGAATGTATAGTATATGGTTATTATCAATAGTCCTCCTACTGCACAATAGCACACCAAAACTTTTTTGCAGTCTTGATTTTAACACAGTGAGAATTTAAAGCAATCTTATCACTTACTTCACCTATATTTTTCTGCAATGTCTTAGAGTTTTCCTCCTATTTAATTAACAATAGATCTGTACCTAACGTATTTGTGTTTGCTTTCATGGAATAACTACATAGATTCTTTATACAATAACAAGTAAAACTTGCATAAACAAACTTGGGAATAAACACAATTCTAAACTTTTAAGATTGTAGCTCTGGCAGGAGCAGAAGCAAAAGGGTACAAGGGAACTAGAAAAAGAAACCTATTTCTCAGGAAAAATTCATGGCAGTAGTTGGTATACTTTAATAATAGAAAGCCACAATTAATCCAGTAAAGTGAAAAGTGGTTGCAATGTAGTTAAATTGGTTAAGTGAGGACTCATTATAATATAGATATAAATATGTAATTTTGATATAAATATGTAATTTCATCCCAAATGCATTAATCAGCTTTCTATCAGTGTGACAGATTACCTGAGAAAGTAAACTTAGAAGAAGGAAAGGTTTGTTTGGGCTCATAATTTCAGAGGTTTCAGTCCATGGTTGGTTGGTTGGTTTCAGAGTTTTGGGGCCTGTAGTGAGGCAGAACATCATGGCTGGGAACATGTGACACAACAAAGCTGCTCACATCATGGTGACCAGGAAGCAAAGGGAGAGAAGAGAAGGGGGCCCTTATCCCAATATGCCCCCAATAACCTAACTTCCTTCCACTAGGCCCCACCTCCAAAAGCTTCCACCTCCTCTCAACAGTTCCACAGACTGGCAACCAAGCCTTTATCATGTGGGCCTTTGCAGGAACATTTAAGATCCAAATCAACCAGCAGTGAACTATCATCCATGTTCTGGAATCTTCCCATAAACCACCTAGATCTAGAGTTCATGGTCATGTCAGACCAGGTGTTAATGCTTTTTATTCAAAGTTTTAAAAAAATTAGTAGTTACATCGATCAATACGGTTGGTAATGATGATTATATACAAATATATTTTATAACCAAATGTTTTAAAAATACGCACTCGTTTGTACTCATTATTTCCCAAGCAACTGATTTTTTCTATGCCAACATTTGCATTCCTTTTGTTTTGAGTCTGCTTCAATTGCACTTGCTTTCAGGGATTTATTTCAAGAGAGGGCTAACGCCTCCAGCATCATCTGGGTTCCCTCCTAGCAAAGAGGCAAAGCTCTGTGGAGAAAACTATTTTACATGATTTGCCCAGCTAAGCAGATCTCAGCTACTTTCTTGCACAATGAAAAAGCGGAGCCCGAGATGAATATGCATGGTGTATACAGTTGGCAATGTGTCCCATTTGAAAGCCCAGCTGTGCAGATGCACTGGCAGGGATTTCAGAGACAACAACACAGCACTTGGAAAGCTAAATCTTAGTTTCAGTTGCTGATTTCCTTTGGCTTGTTTTTCAGCTTTATACCTTTCTTTTTATAATCCTCATACCTAATATTATGGTAATTATCATGTTTATCAAGAGTTTTTTTGACTTTAAAAATGTACTATTTTTTAAATTATAAATTCTTCCATTGAAAAACACACATAGACAAAAATAAGACTATAAATACTGATGGGAGGGATATATTTACCCAAACCAAATTTTATCAAATTGGTATACCAAAATATAGATGCATTTAGACATGTTTTATACCATTTGAAAACTATCATCTGATCATCGGTTTAGAAGAATTAGGATGGCCCTAATATTCTCTTCCCTCATGAGAGTGAAAATATAATTTGAGAAACTAAAATTGTTTTTTATTTAGAGCAAATCAAGTGGGAGGAACCCCCATTATTAAAAATGTAAAAACCTGATTACAGATTGGTTCAAGTCTGTGTAATCATAAAGCACAACATTTAAAACCAGACCTGAGTTTAGAGTCTAGCTCTACTGTACTTGAGCTGTGTGAGTTTGGGCAAGTTACTAAACCTTTCTGATATTCAGCTCCACTTCCAATAATGTGCATGTAAAAGTGTGTATCCCCCTCAGTGAGCTGTTGTAACTTGTCCTGGCACAGTTGGTGTTCAATAAGTGGGGAGTGTTTTTACTATAACTGCCTCCTGAAATCCCTTTCCCTGTACCCATTCTAATCCTTAATCAAGATATAACTGAGTGGAAGATAAGCACTTATCATCAGGTCAGTGACTTATTTGGGAACTGTAATATTGTTTCTAGTCTGAAATTATGCTGGTAATTTGAATTGTCACTCTGAATCGTTCCCATCTTTTGTCTCAATGATTTTGAATGGTAATATCCAGTATACATCCTCTACCCCTGAAATATTTCTCATATTAATACTGGGCTTTGTCTACCCTAAGAGTTTTCCATGACTTTCTTTAATTTCCTGTTCCTTGCCATCCTTTGCCGATGGGAGTTTATAACCATGCCTGATGCAACCCAATTTCCAAAAGTTGTCTCAAAGATGCTGCTTCACAATGTCAGCATTTCTCCTAGGTGTACTCATCTCATTGTTCTGCCATTGACCTTATGCTAGGAGATAGTGGAACTAACATGGGCCAAGTCTTTGGTTTTCAGCTGTGCTATTTGGCATCATTTGGTGTCTATGCTGTAATAGGAACTAGGCAGGGCCCAGTCCCTGCCCCTAAATCAGTCATTGCTCAGTAGGAGAAACAGAAGAAAACCCACATTTAACACTACAGTGAATATTCTCTGGGTTTGCATACATGTTAAGAGAAGGTGTGTGGGGGGTTATCCATTTAGGCATGGGGAGTTTGAGGAAATGAGTCTAACAATCTTAGTCTCCACAGTGTTGGTCCTGCCCAGGCAGGACAGGAGAGTGGAGGTAGTGTGCCATATCCACATAGGCAGTTGTGGCTGAAGCTTGAAGTGTAAAGACATTGTAGTGGGTGACCTTGGAAGGCCACTGGAGACCAACCATTATGGGCCTTGTACAAACCATTTTAAGAAGTGGGAATTTTACCCTGAAAGCCCATGCGGGCGGTGGGGGGCACCATAGGAGTGCAGCTGAGGAGTGCAGCCATACTATTGGGTTAGTGACCACTCATTTCCCATCTGACAAGCTGGGAAACTTGAGCCACTCAACATCTCTGAGCATCAGTTTCCTCGTCTGTAAATGAGCATTTGATGCCTATTTTGCCTGGCTGTTTTAAGGATCAAAGGAGGTAATTATTTTAGCAATATTGTTACACCCAGTGAATGTGTCATCCTTATAAGGATGTTGATAAAATCAATTTTAGTTATATTTTAGGATGGCAAAATCTGTTGGAACACTAGGGTGGTAGGCGTTTTTCACCCTCTAGATTCAGTTACCATTCTGCCTTTGTAAGCTTTTGTGTTTGTCATCTTTCATCATCACAGGAACATAACCCAATGAGAGACAAAGGGTTCTTGCATGAGTCCCGATCTCCAAGATGATGACTGCTACTCAATCCCCAAGTCCACAAAGATGCAAATAACCCTCTCCAAGAAAAACCTGTTGTTTCACCTTGACTGCATCTGGGTCCAATGTCAGTGAAGAGGGGAGAGTGAGATCTGGCTGGGTCTGGGGTAGCATCCCTGAAGCAAAGCTATAGAGACTTTTGGGGACCTGTAGGAAGAGAGGAAGGTTTACCAATCTATCCTGTATAGTTTGCAAGGATCTGTTTTATATTACTCCTTTTCTGTCAATCAAATACACAGCTGTTATGATTTCTCTCTTGATTTAAATCATCTTATTTCATATATAGTGCTTGTTATTAGAGACCATAAATTCAGTACTTTACTTTCGTGGACTTGAATCTATGTTGAAAAATATTTCCAGGCAGCAGCTTGTCCCATCCAGAGCAAATTATCTTTATACATTCCCAAGCTGAGTCTCATGCAAATATAGCCTTATTACCACTTAAATCTGTCCTTCAAAGATTTGAGCTTTCAGGGTTTTTTTTGTTTTTTGTTTTTTGTTTTTTGTTTTTTGTTTTTCAGTTCATCAGTGTTAGGCCAAACCAAGTAATGTGGAGTGGCTTTTTTTTTCCCTGAAAACCTAGATTGGAGGAAAGATACCTCATTATAAGCTCCCACGAATGATCCTGGCTTATGCTAGGAGCACTGGAATAGTGTGTCAGCAAGAAGCTGGCTGCAAGAAGAACTTATGATAAACAGAAGCATTCTTCCTTTACTTTGTGCTTGATCTCTCAAAAATAATACCACTTAAATTTGAATGTGCATAAGAGTCACCAGAGAGCTCATAAAAACAGAAAAGCAGCCATGGAACACATCTGTAATCCCAGTGGCTCAGGAGGCTAAGGCAGGAGGATTGCAAGTTCAAAGCCAGCCTCAGCAACTTTGCTAGGCCCTAAGCAACTCAGCAAGACCCTGTCTCTAAATAAAATAAAAGAAAGGGATGGGAATGTTGCTCAGTGGTCAAGTGCCCAGAGGTTCAGTCCCTGGTATCAAAAGGGAAAAAAAAAAAAAAAGAAAACAGAAGAGTAGGCCCTTTCCACAAAGTTTCTGATTCCTACCCATCTGGGAGCAGCCTGGGAATTTGCATTTCTAGCAAGTTCCCAGATGATGCCAGAACAGTTGGTCCCAGGACCTTTTGAGAAGGGCTGTCACAAAGGGTCCTACCTTTGAGACTTATAAATTATCCCTCACATAAAGAAGTTTGAATTTCACTCTTAAAACACTCCACAACTCCTTGGAACTCTTCTGATTCATTCTTTGACATGAGCAGGTGAAATGACCCTGTGACAGGAAGGAAGCTGTAGAGAGTGCTTCTTTTAATGGTTTCCCAGGCTTGCCCAACTCCAAGAAATTCAGCCACACTCAAAAAAAAATTCATCCTTTTTTTAGAGCCATTATGTTTAGTTGAAGTGAACTTTGATTGACCTGCACACGTCTGCCTTCCAAAGACTCTCTCCCGAATCCAAGCCTCCTGTTTGGCCATAGAAGCAGCTGCCATTGTGGATCCAAGCCAGAGAGTGTTCATTTTGTTAAACAGGCAGTCCTCAAGAAGCCTGAAAACAACATCGTAGATAAGTAATGCAGCAATTTTGCATCTGTTCTGTGGTCCCATTAATTTTCTTAACTAGAGCTGAGCAGAACAAACAAGTAGGCTGGCCTTCTTTCCTGTATTTCACTAATAGTTGTAAACCTTCTGTTGTGATATAAAAGCTGCGTATAATATCATTAACATCTGTTTGGGCTCACGTTAAAACTTACTGGTAATTCTGCCTTTTTCCTTCTCAGAAAGTTTCTCTTCTGGCTGAATGCTCTATCGGCTCTTTTCTAAGCTTTTAAGCTGCAGCAGACTCAAGGAGAGAGGACTTTGGAGTGTTTCCACCTCCAAAATGGTCTGAGCTTAGCCTTCTAAACTGCAGTTAGTACTCTCCTCCTGAGCTCAAGGCCTTTCAGATGCCAGTTGGGCTAGAGCCCAAGAAGGCAGATGGAACTGGAGGTTCAGCCTGGAGCTGACTCTGCACTCTTGGAACTGGGACAGGAGGGGAGTTCTAGGTTTGCTGGTCCTCGGGGTGATAGTCCAGGTCTTAGTTTCACAAGAGTTGCAAGAGCCAAATTGGCTTTGTGTTACCTGCCTTGGAGAAGGAAGGTAGACCTTGGCACAGCAAGGGTGCTGACTCAGGGTCTCCTAGAGGTCTCTTCCTAGGAACCAGTCTGCATGCTAGATTCATCTACACTTTTGCTCCTTTTAAGCATTTACTGAATTCTCCCTAGTGCCAGACATGCTGGGGGATATGAAAATAAAAACCTATATTTTCAAGATGATCCTATCGTAAGGAAGGAAACAAAGAAAGAGATCAATTAAGATGTAGAATGAAAAGTACATGCTGGAACATATATTATTGATGAGGACAAAAATTGGTTCTGAAGGAGCAAAGAATCTTAGATACTATAGTCATGACAATAGTTTGAGGCTCTCTGAAGCTCAACCCTACCTGACTGAGTTTTTACTCCTTATTATTTAATTTCTCTCATTTCAAGGGAATTAATTTTTTTCTCCTTGGAGGAAAGAATGAAAATAAAAAAGTTGAAAAGCACAAGAAGAATGCATTGGAGTTGTGAGGTGTCATAGGAAAGGTCCCTAGAGAGGACCGGAGGGGCCAGATAGGCTCCCTGAAAGATGAGACATCTGTACTCAGTCTTGAAGTAGAAGAAATTCTCCAGAACAGATGGAAGAAGGATGCCTGTACACAGGGAATACCGTGTGCAGACTGACAATGTTAGAAAGGTGACTTTTTCAGCCATCAAGAATGCAAACTACAATAAATGCTGGAGAGGAAGTAAAGGATCACTTTTACACTGTTGGTGGGATTGCAAATGAGTGTAACCACTATGGAAATCAGTATGGAGGTTACTCGAAAGACTAGGCATGGAACCACCATGAAACCCAGCAATATCACTCCTCATTATTTATCCTAAAGAATTAAATTCATCATAAAACAGTGATACATGCATACCCATGTTTATGGCAGCACAATTTACAAAGGCAAATCATAGAAGCAGCCTAAGTGTCTATCAGTGGATGAATGGATAAAGAAAATGTGGTATATATACACATTTATTCAGCCATAAAGAAGAATGAAATTATGCCATTTGCAGGAGAATGGATGAAACTTGAGAACATTATGTTAAATGAAATAAGCCAAACTCAGAAAATCAAAGGTCATATATTTTCTCTCATATGTGAAAGCAAGAGAGAAAAAAAAAGGAAAAGAAAGATCGGGGGTTTGACCTCATGAAAATCAGAGGGAGATCAGTAGAGGAAAGGGACCAGCAGGGTGGGAGGCAGGAAGGGAAAGCAGAAGTACGGGAGAATGATATTGACCAAACTCTATTGATATATTGTGTGCATTTGCCAATATGTAACAACAAATCCCACCATTATGTATGACTATAAAGCACCAATAAAAATATAGGAAAGAGAATCTTTTAAGGAAAGGGAGTGATTCTGCAAGAAGTGAATCAGGAAGCTAGACTGGGGAGTGTGGGTGGTGTGACCCTCTGGAGAGACTGAGGCTCCCCCTCAGCCCCTTCAAAAGGGTTGCACTTTATTCATAAGGAGTCAAAGAACCAGTGAAAAGCTTCAAGTAAAAGAGTTACCTACCCAGGTTTATGTTTTTAAAATATTCTGGGAAGAGAAGGGAAGGAAGTATGGGTCAGCAGCACTCGTGAAAATAGATGTGAGGAGAGGGTAAAAGCTGGAACTCAAGCAAGACAACCACCGAGAAACCCTGGGCAGAGCCAGACAGGGCCTCCTGGAGAGAAAGTGACAGTGGGAGGCCTGGGAACCTTGCCTTGTGACCAGATGGGCCAATGGTCCAGATAAAACCATGTGTGGGCAGCCGCCACCACCCATCACTGATGAAAAAAGAAAGAAGAAAGCCAGACTCATTAAATACCTGTTTACTCACAGCATCACATGGGGTTTTCCAAGAGAACTAAGACTACTTTCTTTTTTAAAAAAGAAAACTTACAAAATTTCAAGCGTATACAAAAATAGAAGAAAATAGTGCAATAAAGTACCAGGTAACAGCAATTATTAACTGTCGACCAGTCTTGCTTCATCTGTAATCCCAATCTAGTTTTTCCATCCCTCCCACACCCTGGGTTATGAAATTCCAGTTATCCTATTATTTCTTCTTGTCAATGGTACTAATGTATCCCTGAAAGATGCTCTTTTAAAATACATAATTAACATCATCATATTTCAAAGTATTAGCAATAATTCTTAATCAGATGTTCACTTAATGTTCATGTTTTCCAGAAATGTGATTCAGATTTTCATATATATGTACATATAGATGAGAAAAGACTATGGACTTGCATCTCCACCGCTATCTGAACTCACTGAGCTCCCTAATTATTGCTATAAGAGTTATAGTGAGGTCTCAAATGCCTATGAAAAAAATCCCCACATAAGGTGACCTGAAAAGGACTTTCCTAAACCCCTCTGCTCCACTTCTAATGTTATGTTTGTCATCTTTGTGATGCAAGGTGCAGAATTGCCCACAAATAACAGTGCTCCCTCTGGTTGCCTGAAGGATTAGCTAACTAGAACTGGTTCTTCCCCATCTCCCAGAGAGTGGAGCTGTCCCTAAGTCACCTGCACACAGAGTCAGTGTTTGTTTTCACCTGACTGAAGTTTCAACTGAAATTTCTCACAAGGTCCTGAGACTCCAGGTATTAGGAAAGTGTCATTCCCCCCAAATCCCACAAAAAGCTGATGCCCAAATACAGAATGCCTGGGGCCCACCAACAAGCTTGTGTTCATGCTTCCCTATGTAGTATACACTCAAGGGCCAAGTCTTTCCAGTGTTATATCCAGCCATCTTGATAGAGTGCCCTCTGCAGTAAATAATACTTAACTATGCCAGAATTTATCCAAATATATATATACTTATAATATACTTGATGCAGGCTGTAAAATACATGCAATCTATTCAGTAACAACCAATTGATGTAGATCAAAACCAGCTCTGAAAGGTAACAAAATATACTGTAGAAAAATGTAGGTTTTGACCTCTGTCCCTGATTTGATGACCCTGCACCCTGACACTACCTCTGGGGGCTTTGTAGATCATGACCAGCTTTTTGGCCACACCTTAAGAATGGAAAAAATTTGTGAATCGTATTAAGCTTTATATGGAAGATTCTTACTGCTAATATAAATTTAAGTCAGCTATTATAGATTTTCAATGCCCTAAGAGGGAACGTGGATTTGATCATTGCAGTGTGTGGTAGATGGTCTTCAATTGTGAACATATAAATTTACAGGAGTAGAGCACTCAGGAAGTGGAGGTGATGGTTACACCCCAGAACTCCCAGTGTAGGGCCAGAGGTAAAGTAAATATTGCCAGGAGAGGGCATATTGTTTCCCACATTACTCTCTGGAACTTTCATTTTATGTTCACCCTAATTCTTCACTGCACACACAGATAATTGAATTGTTAACTCAAGCTTTTTTTTTTTTCCTCCTTCTTTAAGGGTTTCATATCTTAAATGAACAGCTGCTCATTGCAAAAATGTGGCTGTGTTAATGCTTCACTATGATACAGTCAGACTGTAAAAGCTGACTGGTTAAAGTAGCTACTGGACCATTTCATTGTATCCTTAGGTACAAAATGAAACAGCTCCTTAGCCATTCACAGTTTCTGGCCCCAAGGAGTAAAACAAGAAATGCTCAGGAACTTTAAGCATGTCACAGGCAAATAAAATCCTTTGAATTCTGAGACTTCATAATGCAACTGGGACACAGCCACAGCACCCACCTATAGTGGGTGGCCTGTGACATCTTTCTGGCCAATGCTTGAGGTAGACCACAGTCAGAAATGACTTCATTTATGCTAACACTAAATAACCAAAATTAGCATGGGACAATGTGGCAGCCTGGCACGAGCTCCTGAAACAGCTTAGGACAGCTCTTACTCTCAAGAGCAAAAGATCATTCAAGCCTCTGTTTTAATACCCATGAATTCATCCATAAGACTCACATTTCAAGACACTGTCAGGAAGGATATGTAAGAAATTCTAAATTTCCTTCAAGTTAACCTAAGTCTCACTTAACCATGTCATATCACATGATCCTAAGTTTTCTTTCATTGAAAGTTAGTTTACTTGTAGCAGGGTACAGTGGTACATGCCTGTAATCCCAGCATTTTGAGAAGGTGAGAGGCAGGAGGATCGAAAGTTCAAAGCCAGCCAGAGCAAAATCAAGGCACTAAGCAACTCAGTGAGACCCTGTTTCTAAATAAAATACAAAATAGGGATAGGGAGGTGGCTCAGTGCTCAAGTGCCCCTGAATTCAACCCTCAGTACCGGCCCTCAAAAAGAGAGTTACTTTACTTGTAAAGCTTGAAAATGCAAATTCCATAGCCCAGAGTAACAGAGTAACTGTGACAGAGTAACTCTCTCCTCCCATAAACATCAGCCAGATGTTTATTCCACATGTATTTAGCACATGCTTAACAAAATGCTACGCTAGCACTGTGCCTGAAAGTCCTGCAGCCCCAGGTGGATGAATCACTCACAGTTTGAAAACACAAATCAATAGGCAGTATTCCCCTTTGCTGGCACTGACGACGACTGTGTCCGTATATTACAATGTAAAATCCTATTAAGAAAATGCTACTTCCTAAAATCATTATTTTCTGAGACATAATGCTTTGATGGTGATGTTTTGAATTTCCTACCTTACATATGAATATGTGTCCTATTATTTTGCTTTTTCCAAAGAAACCAATTATGACTCCTTGGCATTTATTGCAGATGAGCAAGAAAGTTCCGGAGCAATTATTTACACTGTGGAGCTGAAGCGCTACGGGGGGCCCCTTGGCATCACAATTTCAGGAACTGAAGAGCCATTTGATCCTATAATCATTTCAAGCCTCACTAAAGGGGGATTAGCTGAAAGGTAAAATTTGAAAGAACTGTTGTAATTACCTGCATCTGAGAGGGTCTTCCTTCCTCCCAGCCACACAAAAACATGCTCCCCTCTCCTGTTTATCTGTTGACTTTTAAATCTGCACAGAGGATTGATTTCAGAGCTGGAGAACTCTCAGGCAGATCTCTGACTTGACTTTGAGGGGCATTTTGCCGGCAGTAAACGATGTCATGGGCTTAGCATTGATATCAGTCTACAGAAATGTATCAACTGACCACAGTAGATTTATGTTGTATCCATTTTGAAGAGACTCAAGTTCAGGGAGGTTAAAAGGCTTGTCCAATTCAATTCTGAAAACATTTGCTGAGCCTCCATTCCCTGACAAGTTCTATGCCTAGCTGCCATGTTTTCCAGAGAGAATGAAACAGGCTTCATCTTCTAAGATTATGGGATACAAAGTGTAGTGACCCATCTGAACAGCATCCTATAGTGTGGAATGTCCACCTGTTCCTTTGCCAATGATGCACACACCCCACCTGCTCTCTGTCCTCTCCTGAACCACATTTCTTTCTGAGATGTGTTGTTGGGCATAGAACAAACCCTATAACTAGATCTGTTCTCCAGGGACCCAGCTCAAGAATGCACACAGTGTTCATGCTGACACTTGAAGACACTGGCTTGCAAAATCAAAACAGCATTATGTAATTTTGGAGCTTCAAATACCTTAGAGATCAGCTTGTCCAACATCTTCATCTGAAGGATGAGGATACTGACCCAGCTCATGAAGGGTTACTCTGATAGAATTTGATATTCTGATATTAATCAGATAAAACCCAGTATTGCCAGGTAGCCTCCTGTCCTTCAGAACTCTGTTAGGGAGCCAACAAAGAAAAGATTAATATTTATCTGATACAGTGAAAAGTTTATGGTTTATGACCTAGATCTTTTATGAACTAAAACTCTTTACGAGAGAGCTTTTCTCCTGCCTCCCCCACCCCCGGGAAAAAAAAAAATCCTTAAGACTAGATGCAATAGTAGACTTAAGTACCCCCTCCTAGCCTGTACTCCCCTGTGTCACCTCTGTTGCCCCAGTTGCTGCTGCCCAGCACCTCTGCCACTGTCCTGGAAGCG
Source organism: Callospermophilus lateralis (assembly GCF_048772815.1). NCBI lineage: Eukaryota > Metazoa > Chordata > Mammalia > Rodentia > Sciuridae > Callospermophilus > Callospermophilus lateralis. The sequence continues at coordinate 118,031,534 of NC_135308.1, read as the reverse complement.
AGCTATGTCTAGAACACCAACCACCAGCAGTGCTATGAGCTGTGTAATTCCTTCACTCATTGTATTTAGAGTAGGCCAGTCCAATGAGAGGCTGGCGCATGGAATTCAGACTCTCCAAACTTCATCCCAGAGTAAAGAGCTGAGTTTTTATACCGTCCCTGAACTTCTCTGCTGAGAGTTTATCCCTTCCCCACCCAGAGCTTCCCATGAAGACAGATGTGATGCACATCAGGATTATAAATGCCAATTTACTAGTTCAGAATTGGATGTGGATGGGAAGAGAAAAGATCTAAGTTTATTAGTTTGTTGCCAATAATTTATTTTCTTAGTCTACATCTCAAGCAGTATACTCAAGCCTTGACATGTCTTCCTATTTAATCCTCAGGGTTTCCTTGTGAGATGATTGTCCCCATCATAGTGATGGAAAACTGGGACCCAGAGAGGTTAACATAAGGTACCACGTCACACTGGAGGTGCCCCTGCTGGCAGGTGGCAGAGACAGATTTAAATATAGCACTAATTGATCCTTGCATTTAGCCTTTTGCAACCTTTAGAATCATTGACAGGGGAAGCTCTGCTGCACCGAGGTCTGGTGGATGTCCCCATCTCTCTGAACATCACTTCTTATGAATTAATAAACATTTAAAATCTGTAGAAAAAGTGTTCCATGGAGCCAGGCATGGTGGCTCACACCTGTAATCCCAGAGGCTCAGGAGGCCAAGGCAGGAGGATTGCAAGTTCAAAGCCAGCCTCAACAAAAACAAGGTGCTAGACAATTCAGTGAGACTCTGTCTCTAAATAAAATACAAAATAGGGCTGGGGATGTGGCTCAGTGGTCAAGTACCCCTGAGTTCAATCCCCAATACCAAAAAAAAAGAATGTTCCATGTCACACATCACCACTGATTGTCCAACATAAATCTTGGTGGGTGGGGGGCGGGCCTTCTAATGGGATATTAAATGACCCAGCTTTCTTAGAGTTTAAAAATTATCCAAGTCCATTTTCAAAATAATCAAAATAATTTTACTGATTTTATTTGAAACTACAAAGTAGCTCACAGCAGATGCAGTTATCTTATAACATTACCCAGGAAAAAGTAAGGAGTGACCTCTGGAGAACCTGGTCAAATCTTTATTGTTGCAAATAGATAAAGTATGCAGGGATTATTCTACCTTCCCTGTTACTGTTTGATGTTTCAGAACTGGTGCAATTCACATAGGAGACAGGATCCTCGCCATCAACAGCAGCAGCTTGAAAGGGAAGCCTCTGAGTGAAGCCATCCATTTGCTACAGATGGCAGGAGAGACCGTCACCTTGAAAATTAAAAAACAAACAGATGGTGAGTGGGTCGAGAGCCTCAATTAAGGATTTCCAGTGTGTTTCCTTCCCTAAAAGAATGTGCCAATGTCTACATGTGTGTTTCTAAGGAAATGACTCTCCAGGGGCAGAGTATTTATGGATCTTTTTTCATTTAAATTTGCTCTGACCCTTGACCTTCTTTCCTGTCTATAAAGCCCAGTCAGCATCCAGTCCCAAGAAGTTCACCATTCCCAGCCACTTGAGTGACCTGGGAGATGTGGAGGAAGATTCCTCTTCAATGCAAAAGCCCAGCAAACTCTCTGACATGTACACCGCCGCGGTGCCCAGCGTGGACAGTGCCGTGGACTCGTGGGATGGGTCTGGAATAGAGGCCAGCTATGGGAATCAAGGTATGCCCTGCATTGTGGAACAGAGGATTTGTCACTGGGGAAGCATATGTGTTTTCAAAGATCCACCCTCTGCTCCACAGCTTTGTTCAACCTGGGTCTGTCTCAGAGGCACCTCATGAACACATTGAAAACCTCCACCCGTTTGGCCTTGCATTGCCTCCTCCTTGGTGCTGACAAGTTACGAACATTCATCACACACTCACAGAACTCCATGAGATCTTCTCACGACCAAATGTTCAATGCAGATCTTTTCCTGGTTGATGTGAGGCAAAACCATACAATGGAGTGGTTCCCTGAAGACAAGCCCCATTATCTCATTTTTTAGCAAGCTTTCCACAAAGATGGATTGGGGGGTTCTGACGCTATGCATAAAAGATCAGCCAGTGATTTGTGACACCATTTATTCTGACCTATTCTCAGCTTTAAATAGAAACTTGTAAAGTTTTCCCGGAGTACTCAACATTAGAGAGTTGTAATGACAGTACATGAAAGTATGTAGTAAATTTTTCTTCACAGATGTCATCTTAACTGTCAGTCAAAGAATAAAATGCATCAACAAACAAACAGCTTGGAGAACACATGTTCAGGCATGTGGGTGGCTTTACAGTTTGGTTAGCTGTACTTTAAGCAAAGTCTGTGTCTGGTTTGCTCTTGTCCTGGTTTTCCCAGCATTTTTCTCTCACCCTACCTTTGTTGTGTTGTTCTCTGTTAAGTTCTTTGATGGGTGAGAAAAAAAAATGGAAAGGAAACAATATTTCAAAGTTGTCAAGTTGCTACCTATTGGAGTTTGGTAGAGAAAATATATCGGACACCTAAAATAGAATTGAGGCTTTCAATTTGGCAATTAATTTTTTCCAAGTCATAACACCTTATGACAAGTTAGTTATGTCACTCAATAACAGACATTCTCAGTGCCTGAAAATTGATGGGCCACCAAAGAACACTAGATAAAACACACAAGTCAAGTTCTATTAGAATAGAGCCTGGGATTCATTGATGAATGTGTTTGGTTTTTGTTGATTTATTAATATGGACATTTTTGTAAGGAATCTGTTGACATTAGTAAGTTCCATCCCATCCCCATCATGTGAGATGTAAGAACTAAAGTCATTCCAGTCCTTTCTCCTTGGGAAGAGGACTGTGATCAGCATACTAAATACAGGGCCTGTCTCTTATTAGTGAAAGATGAAGAAACATTTATTATTTATGAATCATTTCAAATATTTGAATAGTGGTTATAATAGCAGTAAATTTGGCATTGACAAATTAGAACTCTTTATGCGGTTGAAGGAGATAAGGGATAAGTAGAGATAATAACGATCAGGGTGGAATTGAAGTCCTCCAAGATACTGAAAAAAATTGTAGCTGCACCTTGTGTTTGTGGAACACTTGGAATCCACTGAGCACTCACAGATCACTACTAACCTCGGGTGATTCTCAGGCAAAGGTTTTGAGGTTAAAGGCTGGCATTGATATGGCAGGTTCAGTGTTAAGAGAGGATTTAGAGTCAACTAGGCTGATGTCCAGTGCAGCTCTTGGTGCTGTGTACAGCCTTGCTGTAGGCCAGTAGGTGGCATGACCTCAAGTACCAGGTGACAGGTTCCTGCCACTGCCTTTCCATCCCCACACAGCTCTGACAGCTCAAAGGTCCTTGCTTGTATTGAGCTGCAATCCATCTGTCCCTAGCTTCTGCCTATTAGTCTGGGTTCTGCCTTCAAGATGATTCAGAAGGAGACAAAAGCCTCTTCCACTTGACAGCCCATTCGGGTACTTGAAGATTGCTATCACTTCTCTTTTGAGTCTTTCCATCACCAAGCAAAATAGCCTCCGGTCCTTTAACTATCCCTTGCCTAACCCTACTTTTCAGTATCTTTATCATCCTGCGGTATATTCTTCTGATTATGTTCAAGTCTCTATACTTGCTAAAGTGTAGCACTCAGAAAGCAGAGTCGTACAAGTCTGACAGCCCAGGGCCAGGCAAACCTTCTTCAGTGATGCTAGTAGAGCCTGTCCAGGTGGCCTACCTCCACATAAGGGCTTTGGGGGGTGCATATCACATCTGTCATTCACTTTTAGCTTACTGCTTACCAAGTTCTCAGAATCTGGATTTCATTTTCTTTCTTGTGATAAAAGTAAAATGAAGTGTTAAATGAGGTCTCTCCAGATTGTGGTGGTTGACTTTTTGCAAGCAAGGCATGAAAGTGTGCTTTTTTTCCCTCCTATTGAATGGAGAGGGCCCCTGACCTCTCAGCAGGTTCTCTGTTCTTCCCAGGAAGACCTTTTACATCCTCACTGCTCCCTGTAAGTCCTATCACTGCCCCATTGCACCTTCCTGAGGCACATTTTCCTCATTGGGTCCAGAATCCATGTCTTTGCAGCGATATTCCTTATTGTTCTCTGCTGCTTCTCCAGCATGTCATACTTCATTCATTCAATGAGTATGTAATGAGTGGCACAATATAAGGTCAATGTATAATGTGTACACACTGTTGGATAACAGGGCAAGGGTCTTTGTTCTCATAGAAGAGGTTACCCAGCTGAAGGGCCAGATGGTTAACAAATTAAAAACAAAGAGCAATAGCACTAAACATTACTTAGTTAATGGAAAGGAAAGGAGGTTGGATTGATCAGAGCTGGTGGGGAAAGAAGGAATATGTTTAAGGAAGTCCCACCGTGGATGACCCTCAATGATATATTGTGTAGCTCTAGGATGCAGACTTTCCCCAGTCTGCCTCTGGAGAGCTTCCATTCCCCGTTCTCTAGCTCCCTTCTACGTCTCCTGCTCTGCCGCTTTATCCAAACCTTGTGTTTTGGGCCCTTTATATGTTAAGTATTCCTTCTTTGAGAAACCCACGATTGCTGTACCTAGATATAGCAAAGGTCAGTAGCAGGAGACTGAGAAACCTTGACTGTGCTGTTCTCATAGACAGTGTAGCTCTAATCCTTGACGCAACTCAAGTGTCAACGGTACTGTCTGATTTTTCTCTCTTTTGAGGTCATTTTGATCATTTGTATTTTCTCAGGGGGAAAAAAATTACAACAACTGTTTTACCCAGATTTTCAGATGTAGTTACAAATAAGTAATATATTAATTCCTTTTATTTTCTCAGTTTCTAAATTTATATCCCCCGTATTGTTCCTTAATTGGTGTATTTGTGTTTTTATGGTTTCCATGATTAGATTAGGAATCATTTATATTATTTGGCATTTTTTTCTAGAATATTGACAGTTGCATTTATTTATTAGTTCCTTTCTGGGTCTTTCTACATAAAAGTTTGCTTTTAATTTAAATTTCATTCCATTTCTCTTCAACTTTGTTCCTTTTCTGACTTGAATTGGGTGCATAATTAATTTGTTTCCATGCCTCCTTGTAGTTTCCATACAGTTGACAAAAGAAGATAAAAGATGCCAACTTGTACAGCTGGAGCCCAACTTTCTCTAAACATCGTTAAGGATAAGCCTGCTGCACACAGAGAATAGCCCAGATGATGGGATTTATTTTTCCTTCCACTTACTCTCTGATCTCTACATGCTCATGTTTTATCTCTTTTTATCATTTTCTCTTGCCCAATTTCCCCTGAGCTCTTATATTTCTGCTTTGATCCATTGTTCTGTAGAATGATGGCCTTGCTCTGTATTTTTTTTTTTTTAATTTGGTGGTGATCTATTTGGTCCTATTTATCATTTGTTCCATGCCAGGCTTTTTCTCTTGAGCATTCTTCATCTGTGACAGCTTTGTTTTGCTATTATTTTACTCCAATTGTTTGATGTTAACTTGGCATACCTCATATGACAGTGCTTTTTCATTTCTCCCCATCATTTTATCCAGTGAGTTCCTTCTCAGCTGAAGCTTGGTGGAGGTTCTGAGGAAGAGGAGGCCAGGTCGTGCTCCAGGCTGGCAAAGCTTAGCATTTCACGGTGTGGCACGTGTGAGCCCCTCTGCAGCTGGCAGCAAGCGGTGCTGATGTGGCTCACAGGGCAGGACTCCTAACTGCCGCCTGGCAGGTCATTTCCTGAAGGTTGCAGCTTGTGAGAAGGTGCTGCCTCTCAGCCCACCTCCCTGACTTTAGCCTGGTGCCGAATGGGGTCGAGGGCACCTCCTGCCACCAGTCCATGTGATACACTCTAGTGTCCCAATCCACGGGTTGCTGTTGGCCTGGTGTTGTGGCCTCTGCCTTGGCTGGCTGGACCCCCTCTGCAATCTCTGACCCACCTGTGTCATCTCTCAGCTTCCTGCCACCACCACCTCAGCACTTGTCCCCAGTGACTCACTACATTTGGCCACTTTTCTTATGTATTATGGTTTCTTATGTATTATGAGAAATGATCTTATTGTGTTGAACATAGAATATGGATTCAATTGTTTGTCAGCTCTATTTATTTTGAGGTGATTTCCAAAAAGAGGTAGAATCTTTGCTCTGCCATTTGAATAGCAGAGCTCATCTAAATGCTGAATATTTCTTGGCAAGAACAATTACAAATAGTTACACAAATGTAAGATCTGATTTTCTCGTTCTTAATAAAAATGCATCTTGGGGAAAACAAATTGCCCAAGAATTATCTAGCTGTCTTTCCTATACTAAAATTAGTTTCCAAAAATGCAAGTAACCATAAGAACTAGAGGCCTAAATCGTGAAGAGTATATTCCAAAAACCATCCTCTGATTTCACACTTTATGACTATAAGCCAACATTGTTTAGCTTGCTTTTCTACATTAACACTGAATGTGAACTAAGAGCTATAGATAGATGATTTCATCTGTATTAGTACAGAAAACCAAGCCACCACTATTGGAGTATCAGGACTTTACAAATATGTATTTACACTAAAAATAAAAACATCATAGCAAGATTCCATCCCCTTTTAGAAGTACCTACATTTTTCATTATGCAAATAACTAAAACTCAACATTATTCACTGTGAAAGGAATCCAGACTGAATTTTATACCTTACATTATGACACACAGTATAAAACTAGAAAGTGACACCCAGTTGCAGAAGAAATAAAGAAGAGGAGGAGGAGGAGGAGGAGGAGGAGGAGGAGGAAAGAAGAAAGTTTTCCAATTCTAAATCAAAAGAATATTGACTTAGAACATATTTTTTTAATGGTATCTTTTTTCAATGTGTTTCTTTTACCAACTTTTAATCTAAGATGTAGTTTCTGTTGTCATACATGTATTTTAGTTTCATGTGCTGATGCTGCCATTCAATAAGAACAGTTTAACTCTATCTCTGGCAATTAATTTTTCTTACACTTGGGCTTCCCTTGCTTGGAAATTTGACTCTTGAAATTAGAGTCTTCTGAGCCTGCTCACTTCTTCCGAACTCTGGCAACCATCTTGCCTTTGTCCAAACCTAACTTTTCTCAGATATTCCTTATTTGAAATCATGGTATCACGCCAGGGATTTATTTTTCTTGCACTGTGGTCTGGAGCAGGCAGGCCAGCCCATGGTGTCATTGGGGCCAGGCATGCTCCTGGATCAACCAGCTCATCACCTCTGCCTGTCACACAACCTCACCCAGGCCTGAGTGACTAAGTACTTCTCCACTTTGCTTCTTATTTTCAGCATCTTATTCTTACTTTCAGCATCTTATCAGCTCATATTTCTATCAGGGGCCTTTGGAAAAGCCAAATAACACTCCTTAAAACAAACCAGAAACCTCCCTTGCTGGTTCTCTATTGTTACAGGCTAAAGTCAAAAGTCCACAGTTTAATACAGAGTTTTTTGTAAGCTAGTCTTCCTCACAGCGCCCTTGAACTCCACATAACACCCAACTCCTTACTATTCTCTAATCTCTAAGCAAGCTTTGGTCCTTGGTTCTTTTCGTTTATTTGTTTTCCTAGAAAAGCTAGATATAGAAACAGGAATGTCAGGATTATGATCTTATAAAACAAATTGTTACCCAACTGATTACCAATCCATTGGATTTGGTGCAGCTAAACTGAAAATGCTAACAATACAGTGACTTAAATTATAAAAATGTAGGCATTTCACAGTTGAAACATAACTCCACAATGTTATTAAGGACCTATGCAGTAAAATATTTCTGCCTTTTTATACTTAGCACTTGGATTCCATCCTTTAAGTTACCTCTGGGTCCAGGACAGTTACCAGTGCTCCAATTATTTCATTTGCAGTCCCAGAATCAGAACAAGAACTGTAAGGAAACTTCCCAGAAGTTCCCTCGATCATGTAATTGGCCAGAACCTTTATCAGGTCACAGTTAGCTTTGAGAGAGGCTAAGAAGTAGTTTTAGTCTGATCCATAATATTCCCACCTCAAGCCTGGCATTCTGGTACTAAGAATGAAGTGGGGAACAGGTGTTCTCGCAGACAACAGGCAGTCTGCCACAGTCAGGTAACTACCTGCCATTGGCCTCCCAACCTCCACCAAGCTCAGAAAGTCTCAAGAGTAGCACCCAGGTTTGCTAACTATAGCACAGCAGCAGTAGGAGAGAATGAGCCCAGAGAAAGGCAAGAAAGGTTGAACATACAGGCCCAGAGTCCTTTTCCAAATCTGACTGATTAGGCAAATCACATCCCTCTTCTGAGAAAGGAGTATGTACAGGTAGTAGAAAGGACCAGGATATCCTAGGATATTTTTTCCTCCTTGGGAGTGAAGTAGAAACCACTGATGGAATTAAGGATGGGAATCAGGGTTCATGACAACAGGGCTCTCTCTCTCTCTCTCTCTCTCTCTCTCTCTCTCTCCTCTTCTGGGCAACACTTACCCAAAATTTCCACCTGGTCAATGCTGGCCTGTTCTCCAAGCTTATATGCCATCTTTCATGTGGCATCTTTTATGACCCACACTCCACCTCCAGCAGGGGGCCTTCGCATGCTGTTAGAACTCACACTTTCTCCTCCTCCTTCTCCCATACACATGGCCAACGGTGCCCCTTTTGAGGGCAGGAACCTAGTTTTATTTACCTTTGTATTTAATTTTCCCATACAGCACCTGACACCCAGGAGCCTCTCAAATGTTCACTGCATGAATATGCTGGGTTTACCTCCTGCCCTAGTCTCCCTACCTCATCAGTAAGGAAGCTGAGATCTCGAAGGGTTGAAGGGTATAGTAAATAACAACTTCCTTGGGTTCTAAGCCCTTTTGTATGATTTATATATATTTATTCCCTTTAAATGGTCCATATCACCATCCTTATTTTATACTAAGCGTAGCTTGCCAAGGCTACCAGGGGAGGAGAGAGTGGCAGGGCTGGTGTGTGGACTGAGGTTTTTTTCTTACTTTGATCTTGGGATCAGCATAGCATAGGGAAGTGCTGGGACCAGACTCAGGTCTTCTGACTTTATCAAAGAGATCTGAATCCTATTCTCTTCTGCTCCGATTTCTACTAATGCATCATTTTATAGCACTCATTAAAACAAGTCCTCCTAGTTGGGTGCAGTGGCACATGCCAATGATCCCAGCAGCTCTGGAGGCTAAGGCAGGGGGATCCCAAGTTCAAAGTCAGCCTCGGCAACTTGGCAAGGCCCTACGCAACTCAGCGAGACCCTGTCTCGAAATAAAATATTTTTAAAAGGCTGGGATGTGGCTCAGTGGTAAAGCACCCCTGGGTTCAATTCCCAGTACCAAAAAAAAAAAAACCCAAAATGTAAACATGGCTGCTAGGGATGCATGTGCCTTTCCTGGTCTGCATTCCTACAGATGGGGCTGCACATCTGCTCAAGCCCATCCTCTTACTCCCACCCAAGTCACCAAGAACTACTTAGAAATAATGGGAAGAACATCAGAATATTATTCTGCCCAGTCTAAAACATGTTGGAATTGCCTAAGAGAACCTAACAGTCTTACAGGTTAATGCTTATCTGAAAAAAAGACCCCAAGAGGACACCACCAATGAGTTTGGTTCTTAATGAGTTTAAAGCCAGTTAAAGAAAGCGGAGTACTAGTCTCTGCCTTTTGTATAAGAAGAAATGAGACTTTGCATACGAGGGGCTAGTTGGTTTGGTTTGGAATGAGAAAGTGAATAGCCTGTCTCAGGGGGTTATAAAAATGACTAGCCACACTTCTGCAGTTATCCAAGAGACTGAGATAGTGAACTGTTAATATTGTTGCTGAAAGCCCCAGTGTCAATCCAATAATGCAGACATGGGTTTGAGAAAAAAGCAAAGAAAGGTTCAGTGCTTTGCTAGCAAAGGAGAAATACAGAAGAAATACAGAATCACAGAGGCTGAATACAGGAGAAATACAGAATCACAGAGGCTGTGATTCTGCCCATCAGCAGGCTCTTAAAGAGGTGATTCAAAGGTTACCTTCCATGTGTTCTCTGTTGGAGTTGTAATTAACTTATTAATTTGGGAGACAGTTACTTCTGAGATGTTCCACTACCATCCCAAAGTCTGGATTACTTCCTTCCTGTGGTGGGTTAAATCTGCCTAAAATGAGGAAGAAAGGTAATCCTGTTTCCCCAGAGATTAGGGCAGGGGAGATTAGGGAGGAGCAGGGAGAGAGGAAGAGAAAGAAACATCCATTTTAAAAATAAATTGCAATGGGAGAGCAGCAAGGGCTATATTCAAAGCATAACATGGACCACTGTTACTATATTTCCCTTGCTCTAAGGATTGGAAGCAGAAGGTTCATAGAGGATTTCCATCAGTGGGTATTGGGACTTTCCCTAATTTCTTGAGATCCAGTATTTTGATCAGGGAGCACTATGCCTAGACTTCCTGCTTTCCCTGGTCACTACTTCGCAGCCAAAGGAGCATCATAGGATGTGACCTCAGTGGAGGGAAAATGAATGGGAAGATGCAGCAGAGATGTCAATGGAAACAGTCCTCTTACATGAGCAGGCTATTTAACTGTATGGCCTGTTGGCTATTTAAATGCTTGAAACATTTCAATGTATATGCCTTGTATTGCACACATGTAAACACATACACAACACACACACATACATCACAACCCAAAGTGGTGGGCAAAGCAATTGTGATGACTGTGGAGTCAGACTTAGAGTCAAGCTTCTATTGTCGCACTTGAACCCACAGAAGAATTTTGGGAAAACTTCATACCCTGTCACATAAAGTTATCATCAACATTTTTTTTCTCCTCCAATTTAAATGTAATTTCTAGTTTGTTGTAAATATGCTTTAAATATATTTCTGTCAAAATCTTGAAGCCACTGCCTTAATTCAAACTCATGGGAAATGTCCATTATGTAATGTAATTGCCAGAACCATCCCTCACTCCCTTACCCGCCAAGCTAATCAGACTTAACTCCCTGTCACAAAGAAGTCAGTCTTTATTTTGCAATTCAAATAAACACTGATGCACCAATCTTCTCAGGCTGGCATCTTACTTCTGAACTGCAGTCCTGAGAGACAGAGAGATGGATGAAAAAGGAGTAAAAACCTTTGCCATGTGTTTGCCTGGTTAAAATAAGACCTAGGTTCTAAAAGACCTGCTCATAGGAATGAGTGTTTTTCTAGATTATTCCTTGATTTAGCAGCTGGAGGGTTTTTTTTATCCCCCAAGCCAAGCACCTTCAAAGGTTTGAAATGGATGATAAATGTGTTTTTCATTTGTAACGTGACAAAGAGCAATTAAGAGAGGGGAAGTGAGATGGAGGAACAGGCATGGTATCAGCTATGTTAGATGGGGAAGAAGTGCTTATGGAACTTGGGGATCTGAAGATTGATTCTCCTCAAGTTATAGCTTGAACCCCCAGGAAAGTCGGCAAGTCACCTTGGGTACCTAATGTGGCTGTTATAACCCTTTGGTATCAACTACAATAGTACCTATCTTCAAAATTGGCTCTGAAGATTAAAGAAGGTACACAGAGCACTTTGTACATGATAAGCACCACTGTATGCTCAAGGTTGTTGCTGCTGTTGCTATTGCCTGTGCCACCTCTCTGCTCATGGATGATGGGGTAAATAATCTCCAGGCCCCATCTTAACACTTTGTTTATATTTTAGGCACCAGTTTTCAGGCCTCAGGATACAATTTCAACACCTATGACTGGAGGAGTCCAAAACAGAGAGGAAGCTTGTCCCCAGTCCCCAAACCTCGAAGCCAGACTTACCCTGATGTAGGCCTGAATAATGAAGAGTGGGACCGTTCCACAACCAGTGGGTAAGGTTTCCATCCACTGCTGCCCCCATCTAAGATCACTTTGTGGTCAGTTATTTGGGTAAGATTTGAAGTTCTCAATTTGCAGTGGCACATATTGTTACCATTGACTTCCTGAAGCTACCATAATCATCCATGGTGGCCATAAGGCAGGTTCTAAAACTTGTGCCTGACTAGTGACAGCCTGGCACCACCATGCAACACAACAACTAGGTTTCCTCCAATGAAAACAGCGGTAGCACTGGGGTAAGTCACCAGTTTTGTGTGTGTGTGTGTGTGTGTGTGTAGGTGTGTGTGTGTGTATGTGTGTGTGTTTTCTTTATTGAGACAGGGTCTCACTAAGTTGATGAGGCTGGCCTCAAATTCACTATCTTCCTGCCTTAGCCTCCTGAGTATCTGGGATTACGGGTGTGCACCACTGTCTCTGGCTCTGGAAGTCAACTTTTATAAACTATGTCCTCAGTTTGTGCGTTACTCCTTCTCATTTCTTATTGATTTTTATGTTTTTCCATACTGGGGATTGAATCAGCACCCATGTTGAGCTCCATTCCAACAGGGCTATGTCAATAATGCAGCTCATTTAGCAGTAGCTACGAATAATCTGCAAGTCAGTGGTAAAATATGGACCAAGCTTTTATTCTTTATGACCCCACTTTGCATTTCCTAAATATCCTGACAGCCAAGCTGGCTTTACTCAGAGGCCACAGTTAAAAGAAAGCCATATCCAAATGAAAGTCTCTCTCTCTCTCTCTCTCTCTCTCTCTCTGTCTCTCTCTGTCTCTCTCTCTCTCTCTCTCTCTGTCTCTCTCTCTCTCTCTCTCTCTCTCTCTCTGTCTCTCTCTCTCTCTCTGTCTCTCTCTCTGTCTCTCTCTCTCTCTCTCTCTCTCTCTCTCTCTATTATTTTTATTTTTGTTTTTGTGCATTTGAGGTAAAAGAGAAATGTTCTGTATATGGAGAAAAAATTAGGTTTGGTAAATTCGTAACCCTGACTGTGTTTCATGGTGACAGTTTTGCAGGGACTTCCGACTGTGCGGAGGCTGAGCAAGAGGAGAACTTCTGGTCTCAAGCGCTGGAGGATTTAGAAACCTGTGGACAGTCGGGAATTCTGCGAGAACTCGAGGTAGCCTCGGTCCTGCTATTTGCTTTTATTGTTTCTACATTCATTTTTTGGTCCTTTTAAGTTTGCACTGATCACACCAGTTTATTTAAAAGCTTTAACCCCTTTCCACAGGAGAAAGCTGACAGGCGTGTGTCTTTGAGAAACATGACTCTCTTGGTAGCTACCCTTTATGTTTATATTTTTGCTTGTGAAGCTGCCTCCCCTGCCTCCTTGCCTTCTGGACAGCAATTTGATTTTATATGATGCAGTTGAAAGTATTATTTCCTGTTCCCACCCCAAGCTTACTGACTTGTGGCTTCTGCCATTGCTCCCTGCTAACCCTGACTGTTCCCTACCAAATGGCTAAGGAGCGAGCTAAGTCTCCCGGCAGTGGCGCATCTCATTCTCTTAGTTGCTTTAGAAAGGTTTCTTTGGCATGTTTTCATTTGTACCTGGTATAGAAGTTAATTTGATCGTCAAGAGGAACATAAGAGGAAATTTTATTCTATCTTGTTTTGCCTTTAAAGGAGATAATAATGCAGCTGGCGAAAAAAGGCCCGTCTATTTGATAAGCAGGCAAAATATTACGGAGTACTTTGTGTTAATTGCAAATTCTGATTCTATATTAACTTCAAGTGAACAAGACTGAGTGGAACAGCTGAACTCCTGACTGTTCTGTAATCAAAGCCATGAATTTGCTGACAGTATTCACACTTTAGTCTGGGAAGTCCTGGACTATTTCCTTTTATGTTCTTTTAAATTTTCTAAGCTGTTTAAAAAAAAAATAAGTGGCAAAGTCTCATTTTTATTTTGATGTCACATGAGGTTCCCAAGTCACCATAAGGAATGTGAATGGCATAACTGGGTGAAACTCTTGCAATTCTAAAATGATTACTCATCTTTATATTATTTTGCTTCTCGATTGCATGTGTGGATATTTTATGTGATTCTAATGTTTGTGAATCTGCAAAGAGAATTATAAAGAAAAACATTAGTTTGAATTTATAAACATCATTGTATTACCTGGCATGAATTTCAGCTTCAGAGCACAGTTAAAGGACATGGATATGGATAATTCTATATAATTTAAATGAATCGAGACATGAGCAATTGATTTCTTTTTATACAATTAAAAAAAAAAACAGGATGCTTAAGTTTCAGCTAGTTTATTTGAACATTTACCACCTCCTGTATGTAGAATAATGAGTCAGAGTGGCCCAAAGTGAGCAAGAAATTGACAATAGTCACACTTCAATTCATAATTCTTGAGTGTTCTCTTCTTTTAAAAAGCATGTTTGTCTCCTTTGCCTTTTTCATTTTTCATTTCGATACTTCTCTTCCGAAAAACAAACTATTCTTCTCCTTGCTTCTTTTATGTTAGGCAAAAAGAAGATGATATTAAAAGTAATGTGATGAGGTTGTGTTTTCACCCCGAAATTGAGTTATCTCATAAAAACAACATCCATTAGCACAGAAGTCACATCATGACATTCTTTCTAACATAATTCCTTGCAGGTGTGGCCCTTGAAATTACATATGCAGAAAGAAAATGGACTGAATGCTAAAGAGAAATTAAATCTTCAGCTACTCAGAATGATTGACAAGTTCACAAATTAGAGTCATACTTATACTTTTACCACAAAGAATATTCACTTGCTAGTTTAAATGAACACCATTCCCTTAACTGAAAATGCTGTTATGAAAAAAAAATATTATTGGAGCTAGATTCCTGCATGTGAAATTTGCATCCAATCCAATTTTGAAAGTTAAAATATACTAAAGCACTAAAAAGTTTAAATTAACTAAGATTAAAAAATGATCTCAATTGACTTGAAAATGAAAGTCAATTTACTAATCATTTCTCTATTGATAGCAATAATTTAGGTCCAACTTTAGCACTGAAAAATGTATAGCTTTTACCAAAAAAGAAAAATTCAAACTGAGACTGAGCAAATTTTCAGCATCTCTTATTTAGATATTCCTTCTATAAAATATGGAGATTAGAATAAGCTAATACTACGGTACTTAAGAACATAGAACTTAACAAATGTTCAATAAAAATTAGCTATAATTATGTTTGCCATTTCTTGGTTAATGAGCACTGCTCTTTTTTTAATATTATGAAGGAAGAAGGTTTAAAACTAAATGTCAGAATCTAAGTTATAATGTACTTTAATGTTTTTATTCCTTTTTGGATGATACTAATTTACCTGAAGCTCACTTTAAACAAAGCAATCAAGCCATGTTTTGAAAACTTGAACTGAAGAACTATTAGCATCTCATTTCTTCCACTGGAACTCTTTGAAATCCATTTGTAACTTCTTCTGTGGTAGCTGGGACTCATCAAAACAGAACTGTCGTCTCCCAGATGTAGTGATTAAGTGTTGTACTTCCAACATGTTTCCTGCTAGTCCTGTGAAAAATCAACATGATATATATATATATATATATATATATATATATATATATATATATATATATATTAACAAAGCAAATAACTAGTCTAAGCAGGTAAAAATAATAGATGAACGGTCACCACAACAGGAAAACAATCATAGGGTGCTGTCAGTTAGAGTGGATTAAACACAGAAATGATATATGTAAGTGCCAGAAAATAAAGGATGTCCTATAACACCAACACAGCTGGTCATGGAAAGGTTTCCATAAATTTTAGAAGGGTATCTATCTGAAATAAACTATAAAATGGATGTCTACACTTGTTAAATGTTAAGGGCCTTTTTACCTACTAAAAAGGAAGTTGGGGCTGGCGATGTAGCTTAGTGGTAGAACACTTACATAGCATCCTCAAGGGCTTGGGTTCAATCCCCAGAACTTCAATATACAAAAACATTTTATATGGTTAATGCTGGACTATGAAGCAACTCACCCAGGTCACCAAAGATTCTGGAGCCATATTGCTGGGATTCCAAGCCCAGACTGACAGGGAAATTGCTTAACTCTTTCAGGCATCTCTTTCCTTATTGCAAATGGGGAGGCATAATAATTATAATACCTACCCTATGGAGTTACTTAAGTATTAAATGGTGATCAGCACATAATATATAGGGCACTTAGCATGGGCTAATTTTCAATGATCTGCAAGAAGTTTTTTAAGTTATAATTTTGCTTTTCAAAATTATCAGTGAGATAACTCATCCAGTCAGAATATCCATAAGTTTGCTGGTATTGTTTCTTTTTCAACATAGTTGTTGGATACATATACATGTCTTATTGTTAGTAATGCATGCATGCTAGAGAGTTGGCAAATGAAAATACCCCTCACTTTGCAGTATTCCCTCTGGTAAATAGGTTTAGATAGTGCCCTCTGCTCTAAGATTGCCCATGTGACCTGGAGTAAGTCAGCCTTTTTGAGCCCCAGTCCCCCACCTGTAAATCAGGAGGAATAAGAAAGCCTACCTCATAGAGTTGCTATAAAACCTGCATGAGTGAGTACATTCCAAGGACTCATCAAATTAAATTCTGCGTTGCTATGAATATAAATAAATCATGCTTTAGCCAATCACATACACAGTGAACTTGTTTTCCATTTCCATGATTGTAGGCATATTTACCAGTGCTAGTTTACCTTTATGTATCCATCTTATCTAGGAGTACAGAGCTAGCTACAGTCATACTTTTAGAATCTTAGCATCTTCTTATCATGAGAAATGAACATTCCCTGAGTTCTGAGATTCAGTCATCTTTGGGATTATCCTTGCTTAAGTATTATGCAGGAAATATATTTGAAACTAAACGAACTTCCTAATTCACTGGTAAAATCCAATCCAAGTTGCATAGATTTTGAACAAAGGGTTAAATTCAATAACATAAAAAAATGATTATCCTCTGCAGATCTTGCACAGACCATTTCTAAGAAACACTGATCTATATCAAATGATGTAGAGGTCAACCTGGTCTTACTTCTAGGATGGGGCACTTGACAGACAATATATAGTGCTAGGTGGGAAGCTTGAGCATACACTGCCTGTGTACCCATAATCCCATTCCAACCCCTTGTTAACTCCAGTTGGGGCTAGAAATAGCATTGCAACTAGAAGCAGCCTGGTTCCCATTGAGAGGTTCTTAGCTTATTTCTACAAGAGCCCACTCACTGGAAAGTTAATGCTTAAAATGCAGTTTGCAGTAAGCAAATGTTGTTTTTAAACTGCTAGGGGTGGTATTTGATCAAATAAACACAGGCATAAGTACTTACATTGGATTTTAAATGTGCATTACAAATGTCACTTGAAAAGCATTTTCCAGACTTTCATAGTTCAATTAGTATGTCCATTCTCCAGCCTTTGCCTCTGCCCTGAAGAGAATGTATTTTGACTGGGAAGAAGGAGAATTATGCTTAATGTTGAGCAACCAAACCCTTTCCTCACCCATGGCTTAATTATTTCTGAAAATTGTCAATGCCACAGGCAACAATCATGTCGGGGAGCACTATGAGTCTGAATCACGAGGCTCCAACACCTCGCAGCCAGCTGGGGCGACAGGCCAGCTTCCAGGAACGGAGCAGCTCACGGCCACACTACAGCCAAACAACTCGGAGCAACACCCTGCCTTCAGATGTGGGCAGGAAGTCTGTGACCCTGAGAAAAATGAAGCAAGAAATAAAGGAGATTATGTCCCCAACTCCTGTGGAGCTGCACAAGGTCAGGAAGCTTTCTTCTCTTTCCCGGGGGTCAAATTTAGTTTTTCACAGTGTGTTGCGGGCATGGGGCAGCCCCCTCCATGGGCTTAGTCAAGGAGACAAACCAGAGCCCAAAGGCAGATCTCCAGAGGCTTTGGCCTATCTCAAAACATGATCCCTGCAAAGTTTTTTTTTTTTTGTTTTGTTTTGTTTTATTGATTGTTCAAAACATTACAGAGCTCATGATATATCATCTTTCATACATTTGACTCAATTGGGTCATGAACTCCCGTTTTTACCCCAAATACAAATTGCAGAATCACATCGGTTACACACTCACATTTTTACATAATGGCATATTAGTGACTGTTGTATTCTGCTACCTTTCCTATCCTCTACTATCCCCCCTCCCCTCCCCTCCCATCTTCCCTCTCTACCTCCTCTGCTGTTGTTCAATTATCTCCCTTTTTTCCCTCCCCCTTGCCCCTCACAACCTCTTATAATTTTGTGTGACATTGAAGGTCTCCTACCATTTCCATACGCTTTCCCTTCTGAGAGAGAGAGACAAAGTTATTCTTGAAAGCAAGGAAGATTTGCTTTCAAGCAATGTAGGTGTCAGAAATGTATTTACGTTCAAAATCTTGTGAAAATATGAGGCTCCAATATCACACGGAGCTATTATTAGTATATTATTCCAACCTCATGAGAAGGGGGGAGGGAATCATACACTCATAGCTTCTCTGAAAAGGGGTCCGGGGTTCAATGTGGCTTAAAACCTCAAGTACGGACTTAGAGTAGATGGTAAGGAAGTTCTCTTGGGCCAGGACAGGGTGGGCCCTGGTGATGTTCCATCTCTGACTATGACAGTCGCTTCACTGTTCACTCAGAGCTGAATCCAGAGCTGTTGGCAGAGTTCAGACAAGACATATGTATCAATGTCTATGGGAGCCTGGCTGAGGAGAGCTGTGTTCAGGAGGTGTCTTTGGCTTCCTTTCTAGAGATAGTGCTTTAAATTTGTTAAAACACTAGAATGTATAAAATAGTAATAATCTCGCCCCCACTTTTCTGAGGACCAAGACTCTCCCTTAATTAATAATCTATTAACTGAAGATTCGTCATTCATCTTACCCAGAAGAACAAATAAGGTCAGATTGAAAGTAGGCAGCAGGCCACTACTCCCCTTTTCCTCTTAAGACTTCGGTTTCCCTAACCACTCCATAAAATCTGGCTATTTATTTTATAGTAGACAAAGAAGGTATCGTAAAAGAAAAAGGATAGTATGGAAGTTGAGTCCCAATCCTGGGTCCGTTCTTTCACCACACACTCATTCATTCATTTAATACATAAATTGGGCATTTATTCACTAAAAGAATGTATTGCAAATCCTCGGGGAGCATGAAGCTGAGTGGGAAGACAATCTTGAAAACAGTGGGGAGATAATAGGATAAGTACAGTGGTAGAACAAGTCAGAGCAGCCTGGGAGTGCAGAAGGTGAACCCTAATTGACTGTAAAGGGGACAAGAAAGGCTGCTGAGAGCCATAGCCAAGTAAGAATGACGCATGGCATTTTTTTGGTTGAAAGGTGACCCTGCTCAGGGATTAGGGTGGCTCCAGGTTTAGGGTGGATCCTGCTGGATTAGGGTGGCTCCAGGTTTAGGGTGGATCCTGCTGGGAATAGGGTGTATCCTGCTGCCTCAGGTGCCCGCTCCTTGAGTTCCCATTGAGTTCTCGCGGGGTTCTGAGAGTATTGGTACGCAGAGCCCGGTGGAGGGAGTGTATTTTCACAGAACGTGCGTGTAGACTGTTGGTGAGAGTTTGGGAATAAAGAGTTGCTGTTGGAATCTACAAGGCTTGTGTGGTGGCTTGTGCCCAGCCAGACTGCGGCAAAAGGCATCTACAAGTAGGTGTTGACCATGCGGAGAAAGGGGCAGGGGAGGGAGGCGATCCTAACATAGAAAGAAGCATGTGCATAGGGATACCCAAGGTGGTACACTGAGGGAATGTATATCTTCCCACATGTTCAAAGTCTAGAATTGGAGCTCTGTGCATCAGGAGAAAAATAGACTTACAGAAAAGCAAAAATGTCTCTGGCATTTTAAAAAGGGAAATCTGAGTCAGTCCCATGCAGCAAGATAGCTTGTTCACCTGTTTCCCATGCAATAGTTACGCCGGCTTGGTAAGTCACATATCCTGATATGCTAATGAGGCACACCATTAGACTGTGGAGGCCACATATTCAGTGCTAATTCTGCTATGCCAAGAGGGCTGGCCCCTCCTGGTTTGCTCTCCTCTCAATTTCTACACATGCAGAGAAGAGCATGCTTGATAACCCATCCTCCTTCAGGCCAAAGAGAAAGAATGCCAACATGTATTGAGTTCCTACAAAGGGCTATGTACATATTATATACTTTTAGCCCTCACAATAGCCCTCTCTTTTAAGAGATATTTATTATCCCTATTTATAGGAAAAGGAAATAACAAGTACAAAATAGTCGTTTTTCTTTTTATTGTTGTTTCTCATCCTGGAGTAAGGCTGTCTCCTCAAAGGACAATTATTGATGGCCAGGAATATAAAAGATCTGTCTCCTATCCCACCTGTGCTGAAAGCATTTAGCAGAGATAATGACAGTGAATTGGATGTGCAAGTTATTATAGTTTTTATTTTTAAGTAGCTATACTAAAAAATACATCTTGTTCAAAAGGAAAAAATGTATTATCCACTTATCGACATGATGAGCGGAAGTGGATGGACTCATTGGGATATCTGTGTGGCAGTTTGTGAGTGGGAGGCTACAACATCACAGACATAGATGAGTCAGCGTGAAGAAATGACATGCTTTCCCCACCTTCACTTCAGTCCTTTGTCCTAAATAGCAGCAATACGTGCATTTTCCATGTAACTTCACTTTTTTTTCTAAACTGATTCCCAACAAAACAAGACTCTCAAAAATAAATGGTGTCCTAGAATTATAAGACCTAACATTTCCTAGCTAAGTGAAGAAACTGAGGAGCCTGGGGCCCAAAACTATGGACTTATTGGAGTGGTTTATGCCCACATCTCGAGTATCTTCTTTCTAAAGTGAATTTGTTACTCTGGTGGGGCATGCATCCAAGGTGTTTGTTGCTTACCATCTTCCAATGCCAAAGTGCTTGAGAAGGAGAACAACCGTCATTAGATAAGATTTGGAGCTCACAGCCAAGACTGGTAATTGTGCCTTGGGTCTTTTGAACACCGAAAGATTATGCAACATCGTGAAAAGGCACAGTGACTTGTTGTTGAAATAGAGTTATCGTTTCTTTGGGATATTGCTAGACTGTCATAAACCTTTGTGAAAATTAGGGAAAGGCACCTTGGGGTGGTGACATGGAGAGAGGGCTAGGGAATTAGAAAATGTCCCTTCCTCAAGTTGAAGATAGCTCAAGCCAGAGTGCCTAGGTTGGCAATCAGAATGAGGACTGGCTTTCAGTCCCCAAAGCCCCATTGCAAACTTTCCTAAGCAGATCTGGTGGAAGAGTTCCTACAGATCTGCAAAGGCCAGAGTAGGCAGATCTAACCATGCATGGTGCTCTCTCTGTTGCTGAATTTCTGTTTGCCATGTGGTTAAGCTTTGGACCTGTTCATATCCAGGCCAGCGCCTGCAAAAATATTATTTTCCCTAGAATTTGGATTACCTGAATGAATGAGCAAGGACCCCTTGCATTGCTATAAAGAAAAAGAGTGGGGATAAGAGCTGAAACCACTTCATTTCCTGGGGACAGGAGTGGAGTGGGTCACTAATACCATCATTGTAAAGAAGGAATGAAGTATTGGCTTATCTACCAGTTTCTCATGTCTCAATTTGCTCTCCTTTCTTTGCTCCTCATTGTCTACCCACCCTTTCCCTCCATTCTTTTTCTCTCTTCAGACCTTTGGAAGTTCCCCAGTTGTAAATGGTTTTTGTTCATTTCCTGTCATCTATTTCTGATGCTGTACCAGAGTCTTGGCAAGCTTTTCTTCAAGTCATCCACATTCATTCCTGAAAGTAAAGGAAAAACTAGTTGTTATCCTTCCAGCTACATAGAAGTAGGAGGAAAGAGGAAGTTGGTTTGGTTTGGCACTTAGTATCAGGGTGAGAGAGAGTCCAGGGAAGAGATGCTAAATCCCCTTAGGCCACTGCTTCTCCAACTTTCTCAGCCGAGATGCAGTCTGAAGTACGTTGTACTCATTAATTCAACAAACCCCTACACCCACACTAACATAAGAATGAATGAATCCAAAAACTTGCTGCACAGTATACACTGACGTTTGGTTTCTTTTCAAATGCGAATTGCATTAAGATGATTTCAGGACTTATTTATCAGTCTCAACTTGGCCAGGCATGGTGGCACATACCTGTAATATCAGCGACTCAGAAGGCCAGAAGAATCACAAGTTCACAAGTCCTTATCAATATAGTGAAACCCTCGGCACCTTAGTAAGACCTTGTCTCAAAATAAAAAGGACTGGGGATATGGCTCAGTGAGTAGTAAAGCACCCATAGGTTCAATCCCCAGTACCAAAAAAAAAAAAAAAAAAAACTACACACAATACAAAAATAAGTCTCAATCTGTAGTTAGAGGACTACAGCAATAGACAATAGTTTGGATTATGGACCCCTTGTAACCTTTACTGAGGGCTGCTTGTTAAGATGCACAATCCTCCTAGGCCCCACCCAGACTTACTTTGTCAGCATTTTCAGGAGGAGAAAAAGAACTATATTTTAGTAATCCCTTCAGTAGATTCTTCAGTGCAGTCTAAAGGTTGAAAATCGCCCCCTTAGGTTTTGCTAACACCAGCTGATTATTCTGTTTCAGGAAAATCATAGGGAGCAACAGAGTGTCAGTCTAAAGAGGGAGGGAGGAAGGTTCATCTTAGCCCTGCAGCTTCTGTATTTTATCTTTAAAATGAATTCTGTTTTGTCCTGCAGCTTATCCCAGGTTCTTTCTCTTTGCAGATAAGGAGCTTGTGATCTTAGCTACAGTTCATCGATAACCCTTATTTCCCTTCTGAAACTTAAATATCCTTTGGTGTCCACTTAATCTATTTCTGAAGTGAATTCTAGCCTCACTTCCTTTCACACCTTAAGGCAAAACAAAATCTTCAGTAGAATAGAACGTTCCCCACATTCAGAGAGCATTTGAGCTTTTAAAAACTGTGTATTGACATTCCCTTTTCCCCTATCATTCATGGTTTTCAATAGAACTGAACTTCTTAATTGTATGCCACTAGTTATTTCTCTTTTTACAGAAGTGTTTTTAAAATAATTGTCAGCACCTTCCTCTATTTATAGCTACTGGTGGCACAAAGCTGGAACATCTGAGTCACTCCTAAGTGACCTCTGTTCTTCCCAACTGGTTTTGCTAACATCAGCTTTTCCTCCACCCAAGGTCACCTTGTATTTGCAGTATGTTTTGAGTTTTCTGAGAGGGGAGTTCTGCTCTTCATAGTATAGTAAAGCTGTTTTACTCTTTGGAAGAAGTGTCGTTTTCAGTGTTTAAAGCCAGCTCCTGGTGCAACATTCTCCTGAGGCAGTAACAGGCATAGCCCTAGGAACGAAGATGAAATGGAAATACATGTCTTATTCTGGCACATGCCTCTTTTTCTTCACTAAATATTTGGAGCTGGCACTCAATATCACACGTGCTACCATGCCAGGTGTAGACCATCTCCAAATAGCTAGAGGAGAACTGTCTGCTGTGAAAATCAGTCAGAGCTAAAGCAACACCCTCAGCATATGAATTTTTTGCTTTTGTCTGTCACTTTGTACTTGGTTGAGCCTCTCTCTCTTCAGGCAAGGAACGATAAACCAGAGAGAAAACAGGCTGTGTTGTGAGGCAGACCTAAGTTAGGTACAGTCTGCCACTTGGGAGTCATGTCACTTCTGTGCACCTCCAATTTCTCACTTAGCAAAGAGGGGGCAGGGTCACCTGTTATCAGGAGAGGAAGACCTCACAAAACAGCCTTTTCCAGGGGAAGTCACCATCATTCAGACTTCTGCCTCAACCTTGGTGTCAGAAACTCAGAAAGTGAGATTTCCTCAGGAACCCAGACTCACACAAGCTTCAGACTGCCACTGTAGGGCCACCAGAGACAGACAGAAGCTGGAGTGGGATCTGAGAAACGGGTGTGTTACCAGTCCCTATGTCAGTCTGAGGAGGGTTCTCTCCCTATGAATATAGAAAACAAGGACGTTGTTGTGGTACCAGTGGGGTGTCCAGTTGGAGTTCAGGTTCTTGCATCCCAAACAAAGAACTGAGCAAAACATGCCGAAGTAACAAGCAGAGCATAGATTTATTAAAAGCAAAGGTCCATGTCATAACGTAGAGCAGAGTGGGCCTAGCGAGAGGGTGTGCCTTTTATGTGCTAGCAGTACCTGGGTCACCTCCCCAGGGACCTGATTGAAGACCTTGCCCCAGTGGTTCCCAGTGGTCCCTTGATTTTTGCCTGGTTGTAGACAGAAGCTGTGGCTGGAGCAGCCATGAGTGATAAGCCCTCAGTGGTAGGAGCTGTCCTGGTAATGGGACCTGTCATAAACAGGGACATGATCACTCATCAGGCTTGAACTGCAGCCAGCATTTTTCTTGTGCCCTGCCACCGCCATCTTGGTGTCCCGATATCCTACCTCAGTTGGGGAAACTAAAATTGAGGATCAAGGGTTGGAGTCTGGATTGAATGTTGCAAATAAATAGTGGCATCCAACCCTGACGATCCTCAAGATGTATCATTTCGGTTGGTTTTCTGTATCTGTGATTCTGTCCAAAAATACTTTTCAAAATATAAAAAAATATATATTTTTGTATGAATGACAGGTGCCAAAAAACACTGTTTGCTTGAATCAAAATCAAAGAATGACAGCAGGAAAAACACCCATTTAAAGAAGGATAAAGAAATCATACACATATAGATAGAGAGATATAGATATCAATATGGGTACATCTCAGTGAGAAATGAGAATGTCAGAGTAAGATTTCTAAGTTGGAATCAAACTGCTCAGTGACTTGTAGAGGAATTAGGCAGGCTTCAGGGCTATTTTTTTTTTTTTTTTAATACTGGGAATGGAACTCAGGGGCACTACTTAATCACTGAGCTACATCCCAGCCCTTTTTTATACTTTATTTAACAACAGGGTCTTGCTGAATTGCTTAGGACCTCACTAAGATGTTGAGGCTGGCTTTGAACTCACAATCCTCCTACCTCAGTGTCCTGAAATGGCTGGGATTACAGGCATGTACCACTGCACCCAGCTGGGACTATCTTTTCTAAAGGCAGAGCCGAAATCATTTGCATCCCTCCCAGTCAGAACTCAGTTTGTATCTTATCACTTTCCCCGAGTTGCTGTCACCTTTGCAGCCTGTGCTGTGAACAACAGAAATGAAACAATAAGTCGAGCAGACTTGCCATCCCCCAGCCACCCATGATGCTCAGGCAGGCTGGCTGGACAGCGCTCTAATATGCTTTGCTTGTGGTTTGATCATGAGTCTTATCATAGCTGTCATGGGCCCACCACCACCTCTCTTCAGACATTTTAATAGTTTCCCTTGAGTCTGACTGTTCATCTCCCCCTGTCCTTGTGCATCTCTGTTATGGTCAAATATGTTTATTTATAGGGTGTAAAATTTCATATTATCTACAAGATGGTCACTTACAAGTGGTGTAGCTCTCTAGGTCATTCTATTTCCCTAGTTTCCAGGTTCTTAGAGAAGAGCCCTCTGCACCTGTTCCTTCACCACTCCTCTGCCAAATTAGTGGGGTTGTGGTCCTTAACTGGCTAACAATTCAGTCCTGGGCTTGTGTCTCTCCTTCCCTAAATGGAATGTAGAGCTCTTTCCTTGCCTCGGGCTCTTTGTAATGTCAGAATTTAGTGATCCCTAGATTGAGGAAATTCAATCAAGACAGCTGGCACTCAGTGCCCTGGAAATCTGGTCATTGTAACTTGTCATCTTTCCTGAATGACAGCAAGCCTCGGCCCCAGTACCCATAGGCCCAGGGTGTGGGTGGACAGTATGCCTCCTAATCAGAACTGCAAGTGGTCCCTGAATCAAGGAGGCCCACGTGGGCCTATGGGAATGGAAGTCTGTAAATGGCAAAGGAGTCAAAAAGGGTTAAGAGTTGGAGAAGGGCCAAGTCGCAGTGACCAGGAGACTAGGAAGCAGAGGTAGAGTGGAGGGCAATGATGCTGTGAGGAGGCAGCAGGCATTCCTGAACAGAGATGCCAGGATCGGGGACTCAGCCACACAGCTGGCCAACTTAGAAGTGACCGGGACAAATAGAAGGGGCCAGTGATTGAGCTGACAATGACTAGGTGACCAAGAGCGATCCACGGCTGGGTTTGAGTGCCTGCAGAATGTGGAGAATAGTCTCTTTCATCCTTGACGTTATGTGAAATGGTAGGTGTGCAAAGGCTCACTGGAGCGAATCAGGAAAAGAGCATGTAAATCCACCACAGCTGGTGGGTACTGTGGGATACCTTGCTTGGGACTCATGCTCCAGGGACAAGTCAGCCCCTGACCTGCTCACACTTCGAGCCCAAACCCAGCTCCTGGTTCTCTCCTTGGTGAGCCCTAGTTTTTCCAGCCCTGTTGCCAGAGAGCAGCAGGAGGCAATGTTTGAAGCAGCTGTCCCTTTCTGTCCTCTGCCAAGGAGACTCCCCAGACAGGAGGCAGCAGCTGCCTCTCTGACCCAATTTGTCTGGAAACCCAGGAGTTTCTAGATTGCTTCCTCTTGAGTTAGAAAATTGCGGTTGGGAAGATGGCATCTTTTTTTTTTCCTTCCAGCCCCACCAGTAATGTAGGACTGTCCTTAAAATTGACATTACTTGAATTGTCAGGTTTATTTTTTATTTTTTTTATTTTTTTAAAGAGAGAGGAGAGAGAGAGAGAGAATTTTTTTTTTAATATTTATTTTTTAGTTATCGGCGGACACAACATCTTTGTTTGTATGTGGTGCTGAGGATCGAACCCGGGCCGCACGCATGCCAGGCGAGCGCGCTACCACTTGAGCCACATCCCCAGCCCAAATTGTCAGGTTTAAAGGAACAGGACTGCCCCAGTGTTGTCTCCAAGCATAAATCCAAGTCCATGGTGATTTGCAGGGAAACCAGCACCATCTCTGAGAGGGAGGTGTTGATTTGCTTCTTGAGGCTACTGGGACCAGAGGTTGAGCCATTGGGAGGCTATGAGGGTTTGGGAACTATTTCTGGAATGACTGTCACTTGCCATGACTTGCTCAAGATGCTAGAGCAATTGTCTTTAAAATCCAAGTGAGGAGAGAGAGTGGGCTCAGCTGGCTAAAGCTTTTCACATGCATCAAAACTGAAAACAAGAGCTGTGAGTTTTTGATCTTAGCCTGGAGGATTTTATGCAGACATGCATAGACTTGCTTAGAAATGTAAAACAAGGCAAACTTATCATTTGTTGGGGTAGGTGGGGTGGGGACTGGGAATTGAAGGGGAGGGGCTTTACCTCCAGGCCTTTTTACTTTTTATTTTGAGACACATTCTTGAAAAACTTACTTAGGGCCTTGCTCAATTGTTGACACTCGTCTCTGGCTTGCAATCCTCCTGCCTCAGCCTCCTGAGTCACTGGGATTACAGACATGCACCACCGCACCTGGCTACAAGGTTGAACTTGAATCCAGGTGAATGCCCTCTGCCTGCTGCCACAGCTTCTGCTTTGAGGTGGGGCGGGGGGCATTAGAAGCAATTACAACATGGGCTAAGGAGAGTTCAAGTTCAGTGGAGCTCAATAGAACTGTATTCCAGCTCAGAATGTTATGTTCCAAGAGGTATATTAGCTCTTTCCGAACAGGAAGGAAAAAAAAAAAAAAACTTGGAAATGTGTTTATGCTGCAGGTTCCCCAGAGGCATCCTCTGATCAATACTGAATAAGACCCTTCAAGAAAAATCTTGCTTCACATGGGCTGGGGGAGTGCAAAAACAACTGTCAGAATGATGATCTTTAGAAACAGAGAGCAGGAGTTTGCCTGGATGTTCCTGGAAAACCACAAGAGGGCTCTGATGAGAAGAAACAGCAGACATGATAAATTATTTATCCTTAGCTTGTTGAGTTGTTGGAAATGAATGAAGGCTTCCTGGCTGGCTGGGAGATTATATGTTAAGAGAAAGGGAAAAGAAAAGAAAAATCATGATTTTGAGGGAAGGAACACAGCAAATGAGGTCAGGTATTCTAGAGCTGATGCTTTCTATCAAGACAAGTCTCTCCATCACCTTCTTTAAGGCTTGGTGTCCTTATGAGTAGATAGGGAATGAGTTTGTTGTGCAGGGTTGTTGGGAGATCAAAAGCAATCATATCTAAGAAGCTACCTGGGTAAGGGAGTCATCTGTGGGGAGAAATATGTGATATAAACTTCGGAATCCTTAGAACTGTTTTTGGACTAGAAATAAATCAAAAGTAACCATGACCAACATTCAGGCAAACAGAGCTATGCAGCATAGTTTGTGGTGGCTGCTTTGAGAGCAGCCAGCTTTGTTCCCCGTTCTTGTGATTGATTTCTGGAATTTTCTCTGCTATATGTTTTTTTACATCATTTAATTTTTGTTAATTTACTATTACCCAAGCTATTTCCAGGAGAAGGATACAGCTGGCTATTAAAATTCAGTACCCTCTAACCTTAGGAAATCTTCCCAGAGAAACAGATTACTTTCCATTTTAAACCCTTTACTAGCCTCTCATCCTGAGGAGTTTGACAGAGAGATATATCAAGTGTGAGCATTAGGAAAGTTGAGAACCTTGGCTAGAAACTGAAGCTTTAAAGTTAATGGGTGAATCTGCGAAGCCACTCTGGTCCGGCATCTCTTCCGGTTTTGGCTAATGTGTTACCATTGATTGGTGTCAGCAAAACCAAGTATGGTTAGCCATGCCCATCCCGGGTTCTGGCCTGGGGAGCAGTACTCAAGAGTCAGAGGCCAACTGAACAATGAAGAGCTTTATAATTATTCCAAGCCTACACCAAATGTTCCCCCAAATACAAGGGTTCTGGATTATTGCATTGGAAAACATATCTCAGATTTAAGACCACAGTGTGCTTCCCACTATCCATTGCAGGATTAGGCAAGGAACTCTCACATTCAGATCCACCTCAAGAATGTGGCTAAGTTTGCAGGACAGATGCTGATCCACTTACCCAACAAGCCATAGGTACAGGGTCCATACTGCTGCACCCACGTAGAACAGGTACACCTAGGAGGATGCATCACACTCTAAGGAGTAGTAGCAATGTCCCCTGCCCCAGGTACACTGCTTGTCACATTGAAGACAATATGGCTAGAAATAAAGACAGAAAAGGAGCAAAAGGATAAGAGACCCCACAGTCAAAATCAAAGACAGGCATATAAGCAGGGACCTCAAGAAGAGAGATTTCATCTACTAATAAACAGGGCCTAAGAATGTCAGTCTATCAGCAACCCTATTACCTATTTGCCTCCTCTGCCTCTTTTTTCCACCTTCCCCACTATTCCTATTTTTCTTCCTTTGAAGGAGGAGCATGAGATAAAAGTAAAGGGGCCAAAATATACAATAGCAGCATTTCCTCCAATCAAGGCTCTTTGGGGAATGGCTGTTATCAGAAAAGGGACATGAAGTATTCATGGTGCGTCTGTGATATCTTATGCTATCAGAACAGAAGGTTCTATCAGAAGGACCATGAATCCACGTGAAGGACTCCCATGCCCAAAGATGATGAAAGCATTTTGAACATCCAAAAGAATATTGATGCAGTTGACTGAAATACAACAAATAGGTCTGGGAATGTAGCTCAATAATAGAGTGTTTGCCCAGCACGCACAAGGCCCTGGGTTTAATCCCCAGCGCTGCAAAACAATGACAATTATACAAAAACCCTTAGAGTCATATTGATACCTTACTTAAGAGAAGTCCCCCCACCCAAAAGAAATTCTCATTGGGAACTCCATTGGAACTATTCAGAGCACTCATTCTATGTTCTGAAATTGAAAAGAAAGAATTAACATTCATTCTGCCTATCTTACACGGGCTGCATTTCAAAGTAATCAAACAACAATAATTGAAGAAAATTCTCCTTTACAGAATAATTCTAGATAAGAAATATATGAGATTCATAGAATTAGAAAAAGATTATCACTCGGCAACCCTAATGAAATTATTGATTCAGACAGTGATCATGTCATGTATGCACAAACCGGTGAAGCTGATGAGGAGCCTTACTGTGGAGGCATTAGGCTGCCATCACCTGACCATCCCCAAGTGGAACAGGGAGACGCTGAGTGACTAAGCTATGATACCATGGGTTACCGGTGACAAGTCCTACTCCCTCACAGGTTGAAGTTTGAACATTAGAGAAGCATACTAAGGCAAGCATATAAAGCAGGGTTTATTTAAAAAGGGGTAACATAGACTTCTCCCAGGAGAGACAGGAGGCCTTAGCTAGTATCCTGGTATCCCAAAAAGTGAGGTGTTCTGCCCTTTTTGTATGTCCTAGGCTTCCTTTGTTCTCCTGCCCTCTTCGCCCTCATCTTTCTCCTTCCTGCTTATGTGACTAGCCTAGGAAATGCTGCTGGGTGGGTTGGCCAAAAGGTGGAAAACAGGTGGGCTGAAGGGCGAAGGGCAAAATGGGGCAGCTCAGGACACGTTAATTAACAACCTTATGGCTCCCTGTAGGGAGGGGCAAGTCCTGGGACAGGTTATCTTAGCACAGGTTGGAGCAGGGGGGAGGTTGTTTATGAGGGTGGAAGAAGGGCTCTGAAGGAATTAGCATTTCAATCCCTCTGGGGGCAGTATCCAAGTTCCCAGATGCACTGGGCCTCCTGGATCTGACCTGACTCAATTTACCTATCTATACTGACTGCCTGTCTAATTCTGGCTTCAGTGATATGATGCCATAGGAAGCACTGTGCACCTGTGATCTGTCCATACCCCCCAAAGCTTACCCTGACTTAACCAAGCAAGGAGCTAATTTCCACTGAGAGAAATATGTGAGATAGAAGAACATGCTACAAGACAGACGGCAGTGTCAGCCAAGTAGCTCCCTCCCTTATCTGTAGTTTTTTTTCCTTCAGCGTTTTAGTCAGCTTTTTCATAGCTATGACCAAAAGACCTGACAAGAACAACATAGAGGAGGAAATGTTTATTTTTTGGCTCATGGCTTCAGAGGTCTCAGTCCATAGATGGCTGACTCCATTGTCCTAGGCTAGATATGAAGTAGTGCATAATGACGGTAGGACCTAGTGGAAGAAAGCAGCTCAGGACATGACACCTGGAAGGAAAGGGGCGGGGGGAGAGAGAGAGAGAGAGAGAGAGAGAGAGAGAGAGAGAGAGAGATTGTACTCCACTAACCACTAACCAGGGACAAAATATAAACACCAAAAGCACACTCCCAGCGACCTTCTTCCTCCAGCCATACTCTACCTGCCCACAATTACCACTCAATTAATCCATTTAAGTGGCTTAATTCACTGGTTAGTTAAAACTCTCACAATCTAATCATTTTACCTCTAAAAGTTCTTGCATTATCTCACACATGAGCTTGCAGGGGACACCATAACATGAATTTTTCAGATATCTGCCATCGTCTTAACCTGGAAATATTAAATGGAATATTCTAAGTGATTCTCACATTTTAACTTGTGTGCCATTCTGAGAAGTATGGAGAAATACCACACTGTCCCATGAGGGATGTGAATTATCCTCTTGTCCAACTTACTCATACCCTATATGCTTCTCGCCCATTGGTCACCAAGTAGCCCTCTTGGTGATCAGATTGACTGCCGCAGCATCAAAGTGCCGTATGTGGGGTTTGGTATTTATCTAAATAGTTGCAAGCACTCAATGAGGTCTTGGAACAAAACCCCCTGAGTAAGGTGAGGCTGCTATAAGAGGATAATACTGGGGAAGAGGGATGACAGGTGCTTTACAGAAGAGGAGATCAAAGAGACCTAACACAGATGTATTGGGTTTAAAAAAAAAAAAAGTTTTGAAATCATTGGGGGATGAAATCCAGTTTTGAGACAATTGGGAAAATTATGGAAGAGGCAGAGAATATAGAAGAATAAGAGTTAAGAATAAGACTGGGCCAGTAAATTAATGACATTCAGGTTATACATGAAATTTATCATATTTTCTCTCTCCTATATCTGCAGCATGTACAGACTTCTTCTAGTTTTCCCTAACAGGAATAATTGTTATTATTTTTTAAATTTATCATTGACACACAATATTTGTACATATTTACAGGGTACAGTACAGTAATGTGATATATGTGTGCAATGTATAATGATCAAATCAAGATAGTTAGCATTTCCATCTCTTCAAACATTTATTATTTCTATGTGTTAAGAATTTTTAAACTCTTCTAGTTATTTAGTAATATACAAAAAAAAAATTGTCATAGAGGATAATTACTCTACTGTGCTATGAAACACTAGGACTAGTGTCCCAGTTTTCCTGAACGTTTCTTGGTCCCCATTATCTAGCCTCTATCTCCTCTCCCTGCCTCTAGCAACACCCATTATACTTTCTTTCATGAGATCAACTATTTTCTCTTCCATAAATGAATGACAGCATGTAGTATTTGTTTTTCTATGCCTGGCTTATTGCACCTGACGTGATATCCTCCAGTTCCATTCATCTCACCAAAAATAACAGAATTTCATTCTATTTCATAACTGAGTAATATTCCATTGCATATACAGCACATTTTCCTTACCCCTTCATCTGTCAATGGTCACCTTGGTTGATTTGATATCATGGCTATTGAGAATAGTGCTGGATCAAGGGGGACAACAGTAAGTCAATAGCATTGTGGGGAAGAAAAGGCTCCCAATCTAAAGAACAGAATTGAGACCTAACACAGATGTAATGTGGACCTTGAACATGGGAGTTCTGGTATCTATTTAATATAATGATTTAGTTTCCTTTATAAAATTGTAAGACCATACAGTAGTTCTGTTTTGAGTTTTGAGGACCTTCCATACTGACAGTCACAATAGCTGTCCTAATTTACATTCCCACCAACAGTATATAAGAGTTCAACTCTCTTCTAGACATTCTTGACAAAATTTGTCATTTTTCATCTTTTTTATACAGCCATTCTGACTGGGATGCCATATCTCATTGTTGTTTTAATTTGTATTTCTCTGATGATTAGCAATGTTGAATATTTTTCCATAAACTTATTGGCCATTTTTATGTTTTCTTTTGAAAAATACCTGTTCAGAAGAAAGTGAGCATATTTTTTAGAGATACATATGAAAGTATGTAGAAGAGAAATGACAAATAGCATTTGCCTTAAAATACTACCCAAAGGGTAAAAAAAGAAGGTAAATGAGGTAAATGTGGCAAGACCATGGTGGTTGTTGAATTTGAGTGATGAGGATTCATTGTTGTAGCCTCTTTACTCTTGAATAAGTATAAAGTTTTCTTTAAAAAAAAAAAATCTCCTCCATCTTTCCATTGGAAAGGAAGTGCAAAAATATCTTATGGCCTGGGACAAAATAATAATAATAGCACTTAAATATCCCTGTGGTGATTTTTTTTGTTTTGTTGTTGTTTGGGTTTTTTTTGTTGTGGTTGTTGTTGTTGTTGTTTGTTTTGTTTTGTTTTTGAGGTACTCAGGATTGAACTCAGGGCCTTGGGCATGCTAAGTAAGTGCTCTACCACTAAGCTACATCCCCAGCCTGCAATGATTATTTTTAAGCAACTCCCTGTTAGGCAGAGTGTTCCAAGTAAAGATTTAAGTTCGCAGTCAGAAACCTTGTTTTTTTTTGGGGGGGAAGGAAGGAAGGAGGAAGGAAGGAAGGAACCAACCTTGTTTTGAACCAGTCCTCCATTGCTTTCTCTGTTTGACCTTGGAGAAGTTTCTATCCATCTCTGAGATTTCATTTTCATATCTATGTGGCTTACCTCACAAACTTCATTGAGACAGCAACACCCTGTTAACGAGAGCCCTTGCTATTCCACCCAAGACCCTATTACCTGGCAGGCACTGTTTGAGAATATCAGATAGATTGCTGAACAACAACAAAAAAGACCTCTGGTCACCTTACAGAGCTAGGGTGGGCTGTTGTTTGCCACATAGCTGAGCCCAAGTCACCATCAAAGATTTCCCCCCTCTCCTGATGAGTTTTGCTTTGAGGGAACTCTCTCAACCATGGTCACCTTGATTGATTTGATATCATAGCTATTGAGAATAGTGCTGGATCAGGGGGGACAACAGAAAGTTTGAACCTAACCTACCCCCATGCATCATCAGTGTTCATGCCACATTGGAGGCCTATAGGATTTTACTAGCTATACACACACACACACACACACGCACACACACACACACACACACACCGTGTCATCCCAATGGACAGAAGAAAAACCGCTCACATCTGAGGAAAAACTATTTGCGTCTGAGTAACAGATAGGGGGAAAGGATGGATGGACATTTCAGGATATCAAATAAAGGTCCCAACTCTCCTGTTGGTATGCCTAGATAAGGCCTTATCCAATTTATGTCTCCTAATAACTTTTGAAAGTCATTAAGTGATTTGAGTTGATCTACTCGTATTTGAATTTTTGGTGGACAGACCATGGTTGAGGATAATAGAACTCCTAAATAATTAATTGGAAAATTTAATTGTACTTTATCTATTGCTATCTCTAGATTATAATTTTTTAATAAGTTTGTAAGTGTGGCATAACATTCTAGCAATGTGTTTTTATCTTTGTGTGCTAATAATACATCATCCATATAGTGAAATATTTGTAGTTCAGGATTTTGATTTCTAAGTGGCTGGATTACTTTGTTAACATAAATTTGACACATAGTTGGGCTGTTAGCCATCCCTTGAGAGGGAGTACTTTCCATTCATATCTCTGATCAGGACCTTCATGATTCAGTGCAGGGATAGTAAATGCAAAACGTGGATTATCCTCAGGATGAATTGGAATTGAAAAAAAAAATCTTTAATATCTATAACTAAAACATACCAGGTTTTTGGCAAAGCAGACAATTGAGGAATCCCCAATTGAGCAGGTCCCATAATAACCATCTCGTTATTAATGGCTCTTAAATCTTGCAATAATCTCCATTTACCAGATTTCTTTTTGATGACAAAAATGGGAGTATTATGGGGAGATACAGAAGGTTGTATATGTCCTTCCGCTAATTGTTGTTTGATCAGGTCATGGGCTGCTTGTATCTTTTCTTTAGTCAGGGGCCACTGAGGAACCCATACTGGTCTTTCTGATTTCCAAGTAATTTTGATTGTCTCAGAGGCCCTTTCTGAAAATCCAACCCATGTCTGTCTGTTCCTTGATCTATTTGTATTGGTGCTGCTATACCTTGTTCTTGTTTTTCTAATCTTTTTCCTTTCCTAAAACCTTGTCTAGCCATAATAGTGGGTACATTTTGATTGATGTTATTTGTTAATGTCAAACCTAATTGATCTAGGACATCTCATCCCCATAAATTTATGGGAAGATGATCCAATACATATGGCTGTATAGTTCCTTCACATCCTTCAGGATCCTTTCAATCTAATGCCATTGCACTTCTATGGGGATTAGTCGCCACTCCTAGGCCTCAAAGCGTTTGAGTGGCTTGTTGTAATGGCCAATGTTTTGGCCATTCTTGACGAGAGATGATGCTAAGGTCTGCACCTATATCCAGTAGCCCATTAAATTCATGTCCTTGAATATTAAGTTTTAGCATGGGTCAAGAATCTAAATTTAAAGAAAGCATAGCCCAATCTACACCTGTGGAGCCTAATCCCTTGGAACCTCTTTCTACAGTACAACTGGAAAATTTATCATGTAGGCTGGGTATTATTAGTAACTGCTATTCTATCTCCTGGTGAAATTATTGATATACCCTTTGGAGAACTGGCTATAATTTTTATTTCACCTTCATAATCGGGATCGATTACCCCAGGACTTATCATAAGTCCTTTTAGAGTAGAAGAGCTGTGTCCCAATAATAAGCCTACTGTTCCTTTGGGAAGAGGTCCTTTTACCCCTGTGGGAATGATTTGAACTCCCATCTCTGGAGTTAGTACTGATCTGGCGGAGGCGCAGATGTCCAACCCTGCCCTCCCTCTGGTTTGTCTGATGAGGGATCTGATGGACAATGTATCCTGGGCACTACCCTGATGGGGTTTCTGGGTTCCTCCATCTGCTCCGTATATTTGTGGTTTTGGGCCCCGGAGCATTGGGCCCCCCTGTCCATTTTTTGCCAATGGAGCCCGATGCCTTTCTCCACGATATCGTGGATAAACACCTGGTCCTTGTTCATTTTTTGATAATGGAGTACCCTCTATGGTGGTTTGAGAACAGCATTCATTAGCCCAATGTCTCCCTCTATGGCATCGTGGGCAAATACCCGGTATTCTATTCCTTTGATACCTAGTTTTGTTAAACCCTCCTCCTATGGGGCAGTTCCTTTTAAAATGTCCTGTTTGTTCACAATTGTAGCATGTTCTTGGCCTGGAATCTAAAGCCTGTTTTACTGCAGCTGCCACGACTTGCTCTTGTTCATTAAGGTCTCTACATAATTTAATGTATGTGTTTACACACACACACACATACACACACACA
Organism: Callospermophilus lateralis; assembly: GCF_048772815.1. Taxonomy (NCBI): domain Eukaryota; kingdom Metazoa; phylum Chordata; class Mammalia; order Rodentia; family Sciuridae; genus Callospermophilus; species Callospermophilus lateralis. Next base: position 117,995,407 of record NC_135308.1, on the reverse strand, counting down.
CACACACACACACACCGTGTCATCCCAATGATGTTGGGGTCTTCGATGGAGTCTGAGACTGACATTTTCACAGGCTACAGTTTCATACTCCTCTTCAGGAGGACACTATCTGGCAAAACCAATTTTCCCCATGAAATAAAGGTGAAGCAAAGATCTGGCATTTTCCTTCTGGTGGAGGAAAAGGGGAATGCTGATACGCTTAACGACCTGTTTTACAGATACAAGATGCCATCAATTAATTACAAAAGGGTCTGATTTCAGAAATTTTAAAACGAGGGCAAAAAACAAAACCCTGCATTATAGAATCAATGGAATAAAGCATTTGGAGCGGTGGTTGAGCATGGTAGTTAAGTATTTGGTGTCTGGAGTCTGACAGACATGGCTCCACCATTTATTACCTCTGTGGCCTTGGGCGGATTACTTAACCTCTATAAAATTGAATTTCCTCACTTCTAATATGACCATAACCACAAGGGCTGCCTGGTGAATAGTATTGACCCATTCAGCTTGATATTTTAGCTCTCCAGCCAGTAAAATAAAATTCACGAACTGACCACTTCTGTATTTCCTCCAGAATTCCGTACCTCTCTGAAGTAAAATAACTGGACATAAAAAATAATCCTGCTGTAAAAGACCTAATCTTCGTGTTTTGCCCAAATGGTTCTGAATTTTTTACTACTTTGTAAGAATGTATTCATCCATTAGTTCTTTTTTTAAAATTAAGTAAATATTTCTTTTAAATGGCAGTTTAAAAAATAAGCCCAAATCATTGTTTGAACTGTGCGTCAGTTTTTATGTTGGGCTTCGAGTACACCTTCATGAAAACAACATCCACCTTATACACTAAGTGGATGAGATGTGCTGAGTATACCACTCGCCTTCCTTACCCAGGGAGGTTGCAGTGACTATTCAAGGTCATGGATTTGCTCTTGAGGACAGACTCCACTTTCTGTGGTTCGCTGGTATTTCCAGCATCCGTACCTGTGCTTAGAGTATGATAAGGATTTGATGAAGGTACAAATGATTTCTTCTTTTAACCTCAGACTAACTCTTGCAGGTGATCAGGTGGAGAAGGGAGGATTGGGGAAGCATTAGCTGGCAGTGGCTGGCCATGGGTGTAAAGAGAACCGGCTGACATCCCTAGTGTGAAAGAGTGCACACTTGAGCTACTAGACCAAACCCTAGGCACATCCTGAGGGAACCTTTCAAGCCCAGTCCTAGAGCAAGGTGTTTGTTATAGAAACACTTTTCTTGATGGGACTGACTTGGGTACCATAGCAAATAAAATAATGGACTTTATGGTCCTTGCTCATAGAAAAGAGGGTGAATTGAGAATTGTATTTAGCACAGCTCTGGGCTGGAGTGGGGAGGAGGGACAGGCCTCTGGCTGTTCTTCAGTGTCTCAGCAGTACGTGGCTGCTCCTCCTACCAGATGTCAGCCTGTCCTAGGGAATTTCTCACCTACATATTCCTGGTGACTGCAATTTAAGAGAGACAAAGAAGAACAAAACAAACAACAGGACTCTCCGGTTCTCCTCCTTTTTTACCAATTCTGGGTGGAACTTTACAAATTGCAACAATTTTCTTGGGGTGGCATACAGCAGCAGAGGTGAACTTGGGAGCTACCTGTGTTCTGTAAATCATTGTTACTGAAATTAGTTTGAAGAGATTATTCATCCAGAAGTTTCAGAAGCAAAAATCTCCAGCCTACTAACTTTTCCCTTCCCATTTTCTCACATTTCAGGTGACCTTGTACAAGGATTCTGACATGGAAGACTTTGGGTTCAGTGTAGCAGATGGCTTGCTAGAGAAGGGAGTCTATGTAAAAAATATTCGCCCAGCTGGGCCAGGCGATCTTGGTGGCTTAAAGCCCTATGACAGACTCTTACAGGTAAGACCTTGGGTGAGATCCTAATTCCTTGCAACTGACTCATGACTGGGGACTTCCTCAAAATATCCCTGCAGATGTGGAGTTCTTTGCTCTCTTGCCTTCAAACATTGTCACCAAGATTACGGAATTATTGAAAATAAACAGCTAAATAAAGAATTGTCAGCTCTAGTAAATTCTATCCCAGCCTAAAGAGTTCTCTGGTTTCTTAACAGTGTTTTGGCTCCAAGCCATCTTTCCCAATCTAGTGCCTATTCTTCAGACTCTACCCATCCACATGGGTCACTAATATCCAACTGTGGCATGTATTAATATGTTAATATTATGTAGTTTTGTCCCTCCAGCTCCCTACCATCTAGTCCTTCCTTCTACTCTTCTTCAGTATAACCTAAAGTATCTTTCCTTGCCAGTATCTTGTCCCTCTCTTCATTTACTCTCTGGCTACAAATGGACTTGCTTCAGGAAGGGCATGTCCTGCCACCACCTGGCTTTCTATCATTGGGACATGAGCCTTATTTCCTATCCAATTATTTGTTTACTTTCTTGCCCACTAAAATGTCACTCCATGAGGGCAGGTATTTTACCACTGTCTCATCAGTCCCAAGAACAATGCCTGTCTCATGGAAAGTAGTCAATGTTGTACAGAAGGACAGAAGCATTTTGGCCCTGAACCTTACAATGCACTATCACCTTTCCCCACAAACCTCTCTCCTATTTTCCCACCCTCTTGCCTACCTACCCAACTCCTACTTAACCTTTTGGCTTCACTCAAATCAGTGATTCTCTACCTTGCCTGAAAAACAGAATTGGAAAAATTTATCCCAATGCCTGGACCAAATCCCAGAACACTGAAATCAGCATCTCTAAGAATGAAAAACAGCATCAGTGTTTTAAAACTCCAGTAAGTGATTTCAGTGAGCAGCCAGGTTGAAAACTACTAACTTAGTTTTCTCCTCAAAGTCTTAATTGACCAATGCTCACATATTCCTAAAGACATATTCTATATTCTATCTAGGATACAATCTTTATCCTTTGGCAGAATTTGCCTTATTCCAATTGCCTGTTTCCCCGTTCATATTCTCCAGCAGATTACAAACTTCTTGAGATCAAGGCTAGAGTACCTTATTCTTCCATTTGCCATGATATGATCCTTCATATCTCAGTATCTCAAACTATATCTGAAACCAAAGAGCTGAACCGTAAAACCAACTTAATGTATTATTATGGTTAGTATAGCTTCATTTGGCAAAGCAAATCCCTGACCTTTGTACAGATTTTGGTAAAAGGATTTTGCAAGCAAAGCAGTAGATTGAGTTGGGCACAGTGACCCACACCTGTAATTCCAGTGGCTCTGAAGGCTGGATCCCAAGTTCAAAGCCAGTTAGTTCAGCAACTTAGCAAGGCCCTAAGCAACTTAGTGAGAGACTGTGTCAAAATTTAAAAAATAAAAATAAAAAAGGGCTGGGGAGGTAGCTCAGTGATTGAGCACCCCTGGGTTCAATCCCTGGTATCAAAAAAAAAAAAAAAAAAAGCAGTTTGTTTGCATCTGTCTTAGAAACATATTCAGCTGGAACAAATCTGTCACCAATAGCTGACTTTCAAAGTCTGAGACTGCCCCTGGTCTGTTGGTTTGTAGGGGTGTATTCCCTGAAGCAAGTTATCTTTAATCAACTACATAGTTTCAATACCAATTCTGGTGGTCATTTTTACATTGGCAATAGAACAATTAGTCTTGTCCTAGGATACTTCATTTTCCATAGGTATTCTAGTAATTCTGTGGACAAGGTACTGAGCTTCTAGGAGTAATCTACTGATTGGAGCTATACCAACTTTTATGAAAGCTGAAATACAAAAGTAGTCTGGATTCAGATTGTGAAGGGCTTTGAATGCCATGATAAAGCCATTTTGGAGGCATAGTAATTTCTTAAACACAGAATAATGACATAATTTGTAAGTCATAAAAGCAATACAATATGATCATGGGTGAATGGGGCCAGACAGGTAAGGAAACCAGGTAGGTGTGGGTAAGACATGTGTTTTTCAGACTCACTGAGTCTTTACAGTGTCAGCACATTCTGGCAGAGCAGCCTGGGAGGAAGTGGACAGGTCACATCTGCTTAGCAGAGATGCTGGAGCAAGATCTAAAGATTCTGGATACTGAAGGTGAGGGTTTATATAAAGTTGATTTATTATAAAGGAGAGAAGCATAGATAGAATTCTGACAATAACAAAATTTAAATGATAGGAAGCAATAAGGCAGGAAAATTATTAAAGGCAAATAGTTAAAATGGTAAGAGAAGCAAATGGAGTGGTGTTAATAAGAACCTAGCATCTGGAGACCCCCCAGCTAAATTGGGGTTCCAGCACCAGGAACAACCCTGCCAGCCAGAAAAAGAAGAGTGTGCATGTTCACAGTGTGCTGTTCGCAGAATACCTCTTTCATCTGGAAATGGCCCAAGGCCTAGTTGTCTGCCCTGTGACACAGGGCACCTTACATGGGAGACTCCTTTCTACTGGCAGAGGCCCTATGTATGGCTCTTGGGGCAGTCCCAGTGTCCAGTTGATGCTGCCTGGCCATCACCCTGGTACAGGGAGCCCACCCTTCAATTCTCTGGGGAAACCCAGCCTGGGACAGCCTCTGGTTCTCCCCATGGAAGGGTCAAATTCAATACACCACCACAATAGGAGGCAAGTTCATGTCTGTTTACTGATAGATCCAGGGCTGGGAGGGCACAATGGGGTAGGTAGACAGTCCAACTGTTCCCAGGTCACAGATAGGTATGAAGGGTCAGGGAGAGAGAGTGACAGGTAGCATTATGCACAAAGGAATAGTGTATGAGCCAACCTATTCCTGTGGGTCGCCCTATTCCCTTGTGTGTAAGTTTGAGCTTAAATGTCTGAATGGTCCATTTAAAGGAAGTGCTGGGGAAAGCAAGGAGCTGGGCCTGCTAGCAGAGAAAGATGCCTCTAGGTTCTTATCTCTGGCCACCAGCCTGAGCTTTTGGATGTGGCCTTTGCATCCCAGGGAAAAGAGTTAAAGGTTGAGAACAAAAAATGCTAGAGGCCAAGGACAATGAGGACTTGACACCATTTTGGGGTTTGACAACAGGGTCATTCTCTAGCAGTACAAGTGACAGGACCAGACTTCAGGAGATGGAGGAGAGAAGGGGAAGTCAAGGAGTGAAAGCAAAATGGAGATGCTTTTAAAAACTCTTGATGGTGGAGAAGAGTGGAAGATGAGCACACATAGGAGCTGAGGAGAGGATGAGAGCTCACTTTTAAGGGTCATGGTTAAGAGCATGGGCTGTGGAACCTGCAGGACTCTGGAATTACAGCCTAGCCTGACCCTTACCAACCACTCCTCTAAAACAAAGCTTTTAGCCCTCTTTCTGCCTCACTATCTTTATCTGCAAATCGGGGTAATATTTAACAACAGGGCCACCTCCCCTGCAGAGGCAATTTGCCTGCTTGGGGAGGAGAGGGTGTGTACTTGTTCCTGCTCTTAGGGGCCTTACAGTTTAGCAGAGAATGATTGTGCACCAATGGCCACATCACAGAATAGTAAGAAAGGGTTGAGGGGATCTTTGCATAGTATGCACATTTAAAGCACCTTTCTGATTCATCAACTTGCTACACCAGAGGTGCACTCCAGGTTTGGGAAACAATGACTGTAACAATGACTCTTCTTGGCCTTTCAGGTTAATCATGTCCGAACTAGAGACTTTGACTGCTGTCTTGTCGTGCCCCTCATAGCAGAATCTGGTAATAAGCTGGACCTGGTTATTAGCAGAAACCCACTGGCTTCCCAGAAATCCATAGAACAGACTCTACCAGGAGGAGACTGGAGTGAACAGAACAGCGCCTTTTTCCAACAGCCTAGCCACGGTGGTAATCTGGAGATGCGAGAACCCACTAATACATTATAGCAACACTTTTATAAAGCAGGACAAAAGACGATATCTACATGGTGCTAAAAATCCCTTTAAGATTTCTGTGACATTTGAAGCACAGATAATCATGTGGCATTAACTGCAAGCACAGGGGTCTTTTAAAATCTCTCTCATGGCTCATGTTCACTTCCCTTTTCAAGCTGAAGATTTCTTTTTAGGTGACCACTATGATATATAGCAGGCAATTCCCTGCCAAGCCCATTGGTAGAGAAAAAGAGAAAAATAGGCTGCCCTCCCCCCCCCCAGAATTAACATCAGAGGAAAATTTTTTACAAATTCATCTTAACGATCACTTTTTAAAAAGAGAAATGTCTGTCTGAAAATATTCTTAATGATAATTTCCTTAATTCACTTTGAAATCAGTTTCTTACTATGAAGTCATTAACATAAGAACATGACCAACATGAAGCTGGCTCTACTAGGGGAACTAGTATTCGGTACACTGCAGGGTCTGCTGCAATGGGAGGGGTACAGGTAAAAAGTTATCTTAAAATGTTTCAGCAATGATGCACGTAGGAGACCATAATAGGTGGTGGTAAATGTTTGCCCAAATATAGGAATGATTTTAACTCTAAGATGTATGCTATTCCCTATGCAACAAATTATCAAACAGGATATGTCTTGTGACCTGTTTTTTTTTTTTAAGGACACATTTTTTAATAGCTAAAAATCTCTGATAATGAAATTAGAGTGTGTAGGAACACTGAGAATTAGTTATATTATCCTATTTTTAAAATTCAAGACTAAGAATTTAAGAGAGAATGAAGATTCTATTAAAATGAGATTCATCTTATTAATAGGCAAATCAAACTCATACTGCTTGACATGTTTTGAAAACTGGTTAATATTGAGGGGTGTACAGCACATGTACTTAAAAATGACACTGGACTATCTTTTGTTCTGAGCCATGCCACTTATGAAAATTGTAAATACATTTTTCACAAAATGCATTGCCAATTACTACCATCCCTCAAAGCAATAAATCGTGACAGTTGCTTTTAATGATTGTTGGCAACTGTTTTCATTTGTTCAGATATTTTGAATAGTACACTAATAACTGTTATTTGGTAAATATTTAAAAAATAGATCTGTATATTGATGGTAGAATGTTGAAACGATTATTTTCCAAACATTTTCATTTTGGTTAATGATTCAAACAACCATTTAGGCAAAGCATTCAAACACTGTGTCCTTTGTTTAAGGAAAAAGTTCACCTTTCTTTTTGTGCAAAGAAATATATAGTTTAAATCACATTTCAGAACCGCCAGGGCAAGAAAGTGTAAGGCAGGATCATGTTAAGGAAGAAAAAAAAGATCATGAGTCACTTAAATATGTATTTTTATTTGTAACAAACAAGTATTAAACTGTAAAGTATTTTTGTACAAATTTAATACTTTAATAGCATGGTATTTATCGTCTATGTATGGTTTTGGGGAATTCAAAACTGTTGCAAATATTTGTATGAAAAAAAACCCTCTACAAATGGAATAAACAGTGATTTTAAAAAGTCAAAAAACTATGACAAGCATTTTTTTTTAGTACACTGAATTCATATTTCAGTGTTCCAGCCTGAGTGTCATACAGTGCTGCTCATCTTTACACAATTTTCACAGGGGAGATGCTTTGCTATACACTTGAAAAGCACTATAGACACATGAGAAGAGCATGGGTTTTAAAATCATACCTGGGTTTGAATTTCAGCTGTGTTACTCACTGGAGGTCTAAAATTCACCTGCCTGAGTCGGCTTCCCCACCTGCAATTCTGAAGGTCATGTCTGCTCCACAGAACTGCTGTGAGAGCTGGGGTCAAGTACAGGAAGAAGGGCTAAAAACACAAAGAGAGTAAAGGGTGCATTTACTTTAGGTAACAAAGATTTCAACTCAAGGATTACACCTGCCCTCAGAGAACATTCCATGCATATACATTGACATTAACTGTTAGCATAATTAAAGTTTGTATATTTTGTCTTTAAAAGAAAAAAAAACTACATCTATAGTCCCAACACAGGCTCCATAAATTCATGTTCATTTATTTCTATACAGTTACATTCAGCATGCTTAGGGTTACATTCTAAAATATGGTATTTTCTAACACATTGCAGAACCCAAAGAATTATTCAAGTTTTTATTGCATTGGATATAGTGTGGCCTAATTTCTGCATAGAGCCAATGATGTATGGTTAGCACTGATGTTGTGAATAAATGCAAATGAGAAGCTGTATCTCATATGAAAGACTCAGGTATCTCAGTTATAACTAACTGATTCAACAGTATAAGAATGGCTGCTAAGAAAGAAAGAAAAATAAAACTCAGTAATTTCAGGTGGTACTTTATGAATCTAGTGACCAGGCCTTTAGGCTATGGTCAGTCCACAAGTTTTGAGGATTCCTCTAGAAACAGCCTTCTGCAAACTGAACTGAAAGGATTCATGCTACCACCCAAAGTCTAGTAGAGGGAACTGGGCAGAAGAGGCAAGGTCTGTTTTTGTATCATTAGGTCAGAATCAGGATGGAGGTTCCAAGGACACAAATTTCAGTTTAGAATAAGGAAGTGATTTCTAACCCTAGATTTATACAGTGGTCATGGCTTCCAGTCAAGACTTTTAGCACTAGCGATGTGTGTAATTCTGATGACTGATGGGCATCCAGGACAGTAGTAAGCTGGACTATATGACCTGGGGAGCACTCTGGAAATTCACGCCCTTAAGTCCTGAGCAAGAGATACTGAACAATTATTGTGCCCTCCACTTGGATAATGAGGCATGGCTCCAGGAGTAGTGTTGCCTCGTGGGGTTGAGTTACACTCACCTGTTCCTTTGTAATCCTACCCATTTGCCCTTTTAGGGATAGATGTCCCCTTGTGAGTCCCCTATATAAGAATGAAGAATTCCAGTGGCTCTCTCTCTTTCCATGGACCCCTGAGGTCAGAGTCAGCCTGGATTTTGAAAAGGTACTTCTGTGGTTTATGTGCTTTCTTTGCCATTTTCTTATGTTACTGGAATAGTCAAATTTCTGAACCCAGCATAGGTCACCAGCTAGGATAGATGGCGATAATGACCCCACAATCTTTCCATGCTGATTAAACTTTATTTGCTTTAAATTCAAATCATGGTTTCCTAGAAGTGTCCTTTGGAACATTCAGTTACAAAGTATTAGTTTTACTGTGTTTTAAGGAAAACAGAATATTTTAAATTTCTTTTTGACAATGTTACACTTTACCTGAGCCCTGTGCTCTGAAATACAGCCAATTAAAGGAATTTTACTTTTATTTCTATAAGTTTGGTAGTAACAGCCCTCTTCCCCACCCTCCAACCTTTGTATTCCAGGAAGTGGTTTATTGCAAAGAAACTTTCTTCTCCATGTTGCTTCATAACTGATTAACTGAATGGTTTGTATCTCGCTGAGCCATCCAGAAAAATAGTAAGCTTCCTTCCCACAGGTCCCTGAACTTTGGCTAACATTCAGCATAAGCCAGCATACACCCCCACTAAACAGCCCTTTCTAAGAGTAATGAAGTCCAAGAGTTAACATTAATGGAATAGAGAAGAGCAAAGTGTAGAGAAAATACTTGAAACTAAAAAGATCAGCTGTTAGCTACACTGACCAAGGAAAGGAGAACTGACTCAAATTATTAATATCAGGAAGGAAAGGGGAACTTTACCACCAACCTTACAAAAATGGAAAAGACTGTAAAGGAATAATAGAATGAACTGGGTGACAGCAGCATAAATAAGATAAAATGGATAAATTCCTAGAGACCCAAACTATCAAAATTGACTTTCTGAAATGGAAATCTAATATAGAATATAAAGTCTAAATAGACCTACAGTAAATAAAAAATATTTAATTAGTACTTTTGAACTCCCTACAAAGAAAAGCCCTAGGCCCAGATGACTTCACTGGTGAATTCTATCAAACATTTAAAGAAAAAATCAGTACCAATTCTTCACAAACTCATCCAAAATGGGAGAGAAAAGAATACTTCTCAATCCATTCTGTTGTGATCACTATTACCCTGATACCAAAACCAGGCAAAGAAAACTACAGATTAGTAACTCTTATGATTACAGATATAATCCTCAACAAAAGACTAGCAAAGTGAATGCAGCAGCATATAAAAAGGATTGCACACTGTGACCAAGTGGGATTTATTCTGGAAAACAAGGTTGGTTTAATATCCAGAAGACTGGTATAGTATCATATCAGCATGACAAAGGACAAAATTATTGACACAATTCAATATCCCTTTATGATAAGCACACACTAGCAACAAAAGAGAACTCCCCATCTAGATAAACAGAAGGGCTTCAATGAAAAACTCACAGCTGACATTGGAGTTGGAAGATACACAAGCAATATACAAAAATAGTGTTTCTGTAAAGTGGCAATGAATAAACTAAAAATAAATTCAAAAAATAATTTCACTTATATAAGTATCAAAAATAACAAAATACTTTGGAATAAACTTAATAAAAAAGAATTGTAACTTTTAAAAAAGTTACACTTTCAGAGTATAACTGAAAACAATTTTTAAAAGGCTTAAATAAATGGAAGAACATTCCATATTCATGAATCATCAGACTTAATATTGGGGCTGGGGTTGTGGCTCAGTGGTAGAGTGCTCGCCTAGCATGGGTGGGACCCGGGTTCGATCCTCAGTATCACATAAAAATAAAAAGCATTGTGTTGTGTCCATCTACACCTAAAAAATAAATATTAAAAAGACTCAATATTGTTGAAATAGAAATGTCCCCCAATTCTGTATATTTCATAACATAATCTCCCATCAAAATTCTAGTTGTCATATTTGCAGAAAGTGACTAGTAGTTCCTAAAATACATATGAAAATGCAAGAAACCTAGAATGACCCAAACTGTTTTGAGAAAACAGCAAAGTTGGAAGACTCATGTTTCTAGATTTCAAAACCAAGTCAGTGTGATACTGGCATATGGACAAGGATATGAATCAGTAGAACTGAGAATTTATAACCTTTCACATTTATATTCAATTGATTTTTGACAAGGGTACCAAGACAAACAATAAAAGAATAATCCCTTCAAGATATGGAGCTGGAACAATTGGATATCCACATGCAAAAGTGCCGCAGTCTGGCTGGGCACAAATCACGAGCCACTCACAGCTTTGTAGATTCAAACAGCAATTCTTTATTCCCGAACTGTCACCGGCACTCTACAAACACGTTCTGGGGAAATCCACGTTCTCCGCCCAAATCCACACCTCCACTGGGCTTCTTTCTCCCAAATATACTCTGAATCCCGTGAGAACTCAAGGGGAACTCAGGCAGCAGGATTCGCCCTATTCCCAGCAGGAATAATCTTCCTAAACCGGGAACGCCCTAAACTCGGATTATCCTAAACCGGGAACACCCTAAACACGGATCCGCCCTGGTCCTTGAGCAAGGTCACCTTCCAGGAGTCCTTCCACTAAGAAACATGGGGGTACGCTGGCAAGGAAATTGTCATACCTACTTGGCTAATGGCTCCCAGCACAAAAGAATGAAACAGGATCTCTACCTCACACTGTATATACAAATTAACTCAAAAATTAATGAAAACTCAGATGTAAGTGTGGGGGGAACAGTGCTATGAATCAAGGTGTCTGATGGCCTTTGGTTGTGGTGCACTTGCACTGGGATTCCCCTGCACAAAAAGTAAAAGGTTAACATTTCCCATTTGCTATGGCGACTCTGGTCCTTGGTCAGTTTGGATAAGCACTCAGAGTTATCAGTTTTGACCTTGAAATGCAGACACTAACTCTTAGGGATAGAGGATTCTAAGCATAGCAAGATCGCCGCACTGTTTTGTCAGCGCTGTAAAGTTCAAGTCTGCTTTGCAGAAACTTTCTCTCAATAACCTTTTGATGACAGAACCTATATAATAAACATGTGGGGCCATCTCTGGGATGCTGTTCTCTATCAGTGTTCAGTTTCCCACCGGATCCCATTTTTCTCTCTCTAAATAGTTGTGTGTTTTTCTTAATCCCCCATTGACCCTCACAAGTTTCTGAATTAACTGTCGCACAGGTCTTGGCATGTTAGAGCTAAAATGATTAAATGCTTAGAACAAAAATAGGAGTAAATCCTCATGCCTTTGGAAAGGCAATAGCTTCTTGGCTGTACACCAAAAGTATAAGCAATAACAACAAAAAATAGATACGCTGGGTGTTAGGGTTTAGACATTAGGTGTCCCCCAAAAGCTCATGTATAAGTCAACGCAAGAAAGTTTGGAGGTGCAATGATTAGGTTATGAGTCTTAACCTAATCAGTGCATTAATCCTTTGATAGGGATTGACTGGGTGGTAACAAGTCAGGTAGGCTGTGGCTGGAGGAGGTAGGTTGCAGGGGAAGCACCTTTGGAGTTTATATTTTGTCTGTGGTGAGGGCAGCTGTCTCTCTTTGCTTCCTGGTGCTATGCCCTGAGCTGCTTTCCTCTGCCAAGCTCCTCCTGCCATGATGTCCCACTTCACCTGGGGCCCAGAGCAAATGAACTGGCCATCAATAGACTAAGACCTCTAAAACCGTGAGCCCCAAATAAATCTTTCCTCCTCTAAAAGTGTTCTTCTCATATCTTTTGGTCACAGCAGCAAAAAAGCTAATCAAAATGCTGAACGTCATTAGAATTAAAGATGTATATTTCAAAGGACACCATCAAGAAAGTAAAAGAGGAGTTAGAGGCTGTAGCTCAGTGGTAAGCACCTGCTTAACATGTACACAACCTCAAAAAATTTTTTTGTGTCTTTTAAAAAGAGACAGAGTAAAGAAAAGAATAAAGTAAAACTCCATGGAATAAAAGAAAAAGTTTACAAATAACTTTTATGATAAAGTACTTATACATAGAATTTATATGGAACTCCTACATCTTGATAACTTAAAGAAACCTAACGAAAAAGCAGGCAAAAGATGTGAATAGATATTTCTCCAAAGAGATATATAAATGACTACAAATACATAAAAAATTTTGGACATCTTTAGCCATAAGGAAATGTAAATCAAAACCTCAATGATATACTACTCATACCCACTAGGATGCCCATTATCAAGAAATTAAGGGCTGGGACGATTGTTCAGCAGCAGAGCACTCTCCTAGCATGCATAAGGCCTTGGGTTTGATTTCCGACATTGGGGGGGAAAAAAGAAACAAATATTGGAGAGAATATGCAGAAATTGGAATTTTAATATTGCTAGGGAGAATATAAAATGTAACTGTTCCTCAAATGGTTAAATATAATTACCAGATGACCCAAACATTCCACTCTGGGTTATATACCCCAAAGAAATGAAAACATATGTCCATAAAATACACTTGTATATGAACATTAGGTGCAGCGTTAGGTACAGTGGAAACCACCCAAATGTCTATCAACCAATTAATTGGCAAATTTAATTTGCTATAGCTATAAATGGAATATTATTTGGCAATAAATGAGATGAGGCACTGGTGTAATAGGATGAAATGTGAAAACATTATGCTAGTGTATTAATCAGCTATTTTGTTGCTGTGACTAAAAGATATGACCAGAACAACTGTAGAGGAGGAAAGGTTTATTTGAGGGCTCATGGTTTCAGAGGTCCTCATCCATAAAAGGTCAGCTTCATTTCTCAGAACTTAAGATGAGGCCAAACATCATGGTGGATTGTGTGGAAGAGGGAAGCAGCTCAAATTATGCTGATTAAGAAGCAGAGTCTCCACTCTCAAGATACAAAATACATACCCCATAGCCACACCCCCAATGAACCACTTCCTCCAGTCACACCCATCCGCCTCCAGCTACCAGCTAATCCCAGTGGGGATTAATTACTGATTATGTTAATGCTATAACCCAATCATTTTTCCTCCAAACCTTCTTGCATTGTCTCACACATGAGCTTTTGGGGGACACCATGTCTAAACCATAACAGCTAGTCAAAGTTGCTAACAAAGGACCACTTATTATATGATTCCATTCATAGGAACTGTCCCAAACAGGCAAACCCACAAAGGCAACTAGATGAATGGTCGCCAAGGGATGGAGTGGTTTAGTGGCTCTTGGCTAAAAGCATGTCATGTTTTTTGAGGATATGAAAATGTTCTAAAATTGTGATGAAAGTTGCACAATTCTGTGAATATACTTAAAGTTACAAAACTAAAAATTACTACATAGTACATTTCAAATGTTTGGATTGCAACAAAGATATTTTGAAAATTGGGATAACAAATACATCTTTCCTCTTTACTTATTTTTTACATTTGTCTTAGACTATTTTGTGTTGCTATAAATGAATACCACAGACTGGGTAATTTATTTTAAAAAATAGATTTATTTCTCACAGTTCTGGAGGCTGAGAAGTTCAACACAGTAGTCTCAATGATATTGTGGATTTGGTTTTAGTGCACTGCAATAGAGAGTATTGCAAAAAAAGTCACACGATTTTTTTTTATTCCATTCATATAAAATTTCCTTAGACTACATTTTAGTCTAGTAAGTATACAATAACTTTATATCAAACAACATACACAATTTTTAAAAAAATACTTTATTGCTAAAAATTGGATCATCTGAGCTGTTAGAAAAATAATGCCAATATATTTGCTCCACACAGGGGTGCCACAGAACTTCAACTTGTAAATAACACAGTGTTTGAGAAGGTCAGTAAAGCAGAGTGGATAAAGCTAGGTGTACCTGCATTAAGGTAATGAATCTGACAAGGGTGTTCTTGCTTTGTCATCTCATGGTAGAAAGCAGAAGGACAAGAGAACCACTCCAACACAGACAGGGCTGGACGTACCTTTCATCAGGAGCCCATTCCCACAATCACTAACCTACTGGTGACCTAGGCCCCACCCCCCAATACTGTTGCACTGGGGATCAAGTTTCCAACACATGAAGTTTGGGGAACACATTCAAACCACAGTATCATTTAATAATAAAATGTTTTTAAATCAAATTGCTCCAAAAGAAATTTCCTAACGAGATATATTTAGAACAACGTGTTCCTAACTCAGAAGGCATTTCCAGGAAAAGTCCCAGGTGTGCTGGGCCCGAGCAGCAATGATGGAGTAAGCAACAGTGAGTGAAGGACCACATTGCCGAAGACCTGACGTCCTCGACTGTGTGTCAGTGACACCAACAGATGCAATCACAGTTCTTTGCCGCAGCTTCAACTGTTGGCAAAGGCAACCAGCAATGATCTTGGCAGTTAATAAGGCATTATTCTAGAAAACAAATCATGTTTTAAAATACAGGTGTTTTTTTTTTAAACATATAGTATCTTTTCCCCTTGTTTATGTTCATGATTACCAGTTCTCATGATGATAGATGCTGAAATCATTAGTTTTCTTTGATCAAGTGGATTTTAAACATCTGCTAACACAAACATCTTCAAGCAAAATTCCAGTTATAGGCATGCTCTTTTATCTTGAAACTTTGAAGGTAAAATGTACATATTCGTCTTGAAACAAAAAAAGGTAAGGTAATTATTCTGAGCAATCCCAGGGAAAGTTAAGTTTCTTGATTGTCCGTGGGTTTGAAAAGTTGCTTGGGGATTAAATGGTTTAGTCTCAAATTCTGAAGTCTAGAAGATACTTGTGGAGATGATTCTTCCACCTGTTAGAACAAAAATAAAAACAAGTTTTATAAAAATGTAGTCAGTCTGTCCTATGTACTTCTATTCCCCCTCACTGCTTCTGAAGAAGAAATAATACATTTCTCCCAACCCTGGAGAGACTTGAACGACCAGAACCATCATCTGTCGCTCCTGAGAGAGTCATGTATGTTTGTGCTCACCATGTTATTGCCAGCACCCAGCTCTGGATCTTTATGTAGAAATGACTACGCATTTACCTCCTAAAGGTATGGACAGGACTTGCCATATAATTTGGCTGTACAGTAAAAAATTAAAATGAAAGCCCCTTGTTCAAACATGAAGAATTTCAATATGACTATGACTGAGCATTAAAAATGTGTGTGTCCCCAAGTGCACAGCCCTGTACAAATGCCCAGGCTGTGTGTCCAAGAAGACAGATCTGCAAGCAGTTAAGATGGAACACTGCAATGCTATGGTCATATTCTTCATATAACTGCTAATTCCCAAGAGCCAGTCAGTGGGCCAGAATGGTCAAGACATTTCACCACCAGAGGAAAACGAGAAAAGTAAACACAATTCATCCTTTATGATACTGAATAGTTCATTTTAGAGCACTGTGATGGTTAATTTTATGTCAACTTGTCTAAAACCACAGTACCAAGATATTTGGTCAGATATTCTAGATGTTTCTATGAAGATTATATTTTGGATGAGAGTAACACTGAAATCATCTAACTTCCAGTAAAGCAGATTATCCTCTATAATATGGGTGGGCCTGGTCCAATGAGTTGAGGTCTTAATAGAAAAAAGACTGTCCTCCCCCAAGGAAAAGGGGATTGTATCAGCACACTGCTTTCAGACTCAAGGTGTAGCATGATCAAAATCTAAGCCTGCAAATTTCAGACTTGCCTGTCTCCTTAATGAGTCAATTCCTTGAGATAAATTCCACTCTGAGAGACATGCAGGCAGATACACACACACACACACACACACACACACACACACACAATTTCTTTAGACTAGATTTTAGTCTATTAAGTATGCAATACTTAATAGATGTATATATATATACAAATAAATACACATACTACATGTATGTGTCTCCTAATAATTCTGCTTTTCTGGAGAACCTTGACTAACATAGGGACTATTCTTTATTCAAGACTAATATATCATACATAACTAATTAAAACAAATTTTAAAAAATTATATGAGTATGCCTCCTTACTTTATTTTTTATGTTAATATGTGATTTAAAAAAAAAAAATTCTGGAAATCACTGCTTCCGATAAATTTAGCAATGTTTACTGAGATGCTTTTACCTAAAGGGACATCTCATTTTTGGGGAACGGAGACAGGCAAAATATCAAGTTAAAATTTCTTTTAGGACCTTTTTTCAAAACCCAAAGCTATAAATCCATTAAGAAGCATTAAAGCTTTCATCTGAGAGGGGCTCAGACATTAGACATTAGTACTGCTATGCACCCCATAATGATATTTTAGCCAACAGCAAACTCTATATAAGAAGGTGGTCCCATAAGATTATAATGAGTTGAAAAATTCCCATTGCCTATTGCAATATATTATCCCTGTATTTGTGGGATACTGGTGTAAACGAACCTTCTACACTGCCAGTCCTATAAAAGTATAGCACATATAACCATGTAGACTATATAATACTTGATAATAACTGTGTTACCAGTTTCTGTATTTACTAGTTTTTATTTTTATTTAAAGTGCCCTCTACTTACTAAAAGTTGTTAAGTACTACTTTAATAAAAATTTTTAGTAAAACTAAAAGTTTACTATACAATGGGATGCCATATCACGCCAGCAATAGTCTTAGCCACCTCATGTTTTGTATCTCTCTCCTTCCTTCCTTCCTTCCTTCCTTCCTTCCTTCCTTCCTTCCTTCCTTCCTTCCTTCCTCCCTCCCTCCCTCCCTCCCTCTCTCCCTCCAGGGATTGAACCCAGAGGCAGTTAATCACTGAGTGACATCCCTAGTACTATTTTTATGTTTTACTTTGAGACAGGATCTCACTAATTTACTTAGGACCTTGCTAAATTGCTGAGGCTGGCTTTGAACTTGTGATCCTCCTGCCTCAGTCTCCTGAGCCGCTGGGATTACAAGCATTTTCATCACGCCCAGCTCTTTTTGTGCCTCTTGACTGCATCAAAGGGCCACATCAAGAGACTGACCTACACCATGCAGGCTGGTTTATGTACACTGTGACACTGCACAAGGAAATCATCTAGTGACCCATTTCTCAAAACGTATCCTTGTAGTTAAGCAAGCATGATTATCCTGGTAGGATTTAAATACAGGTGTGATTCTTATGAAGCAATGTGAAGAAAGAGTTTGTGGGCAGCCCTTGTCATTGTATTAACAAATGACAAATCTTTGCCAGGTGTGGTGGTGCACAGCTGTAAACCCAACTACTTAGAAGGCTGAGGCAGGAGATCCCAAGTACAAGGCTAGCTAGGGACTCTTGACAAGATCATGTCTCAACATAAAATTTTTAAAAGGGCTGGGGATGGAGCTCAGAGGCAAAGCACTTGCCTCACATGGGAGAGGCCCCTGGTTCAATTTCTAGTACCACAAAAGCGGGGCTGAGGGGCTTTGCAAGTGATGCAAGTTTACTTTCAGAACAAGATGTTTCCTGAGATAGAAATTCCAGATTAAACAGTTGATCTTGGGTATAAAATGAAACTATGAATCAGCAGGGTTTCTAATATTGCCAAAGTAGGGTGGGTTATGTCCATTTTAGTTTTCTGACCAAAGCTGCCCCTCTGCCCGTTCTCATGACCCTGATTTATAGTACCTGGATTCACCTGCATACCCAGACCGGAAGTCTAAGAGTCATCCTCACCCCAAGGCAGATATATAGATTAGGTCCCATCAGCTCTGTCCCTTAGCATCTCTTCCCCATTCCCATTGCTAGTTGACTTCAAGCTAATCATTTTGTCCAGGCTACTGAAATACTCTTTATGCTAGGAACTTGTCCCCTAGTCTCTCCCTAACACCATCTACGAAATCATAATCAAAGTCATCTTCCTAAGCTTCAATTCATGGAGCACGTAAAGTGCTTTACTGTTCTTGCTACAATCAGAAGAATGGACAATCCCTGTAGGAGACCCTTTGCCTGTCCTTCTTGAATCTTCCTCAACTCTCATTTACACCCTGTGCTCAAGCCATGCTGTTCTATATTATAATTGACCCTTCAGGGGCTGAGTCTTTGTCAGGCAGACTCTTTCAGAGAAGAGTGAAATGTCCCCTATCTGGGGAACAGAGTACATGACTATTACCCCTTCAGAACTCAGTCTGGGACAGGAGGTTACATGAACACTTTCTTCTCTGACCTCCTAGTGTGGCCCCTTAACTTTGGAAGATGACACACTCATCCTACTAAGTCTGCTGCTGCACATTAAGCAATTATTAAGCTCCTGTTGGAACTATGCTTGGAAGTAATTTATAATCCCACGTGTCTAACTGGCACCTTCAACATAGCCTGCCACAGGAGACCCGCATTTCCCCAAACAGGTTCTATTCATGTCTTTCTCATCTCAGGAAATGGCACAGCCAATCCCCAAATTGTTTCAACCAGATATCCAGGGACCATTCTGGATTATTTTTCCTCATACCCTTTATATCTAGTCAGCAAGTTGTAAAGTGTCCATCTCTAGAATGCAAGAGCCAAAAGGAAGAGAGAAGAAAAAGTCTCATTTGTTTTAATCAGTTTAGACACTAGCTTGACTAAAGTCACAAAAAGAATAGTGGGAAATGAAATGATGTTGGGAAAGCTGGAATGAAACCAAGAGAGGTTTCAAACGTCAAGCCAAACATTTGAGAGCTTATACTGCAGGCACCAGAAGTCACTGAAGGCTTTTGAACAAAGAAATGAGCTAGGCACCCAGAAGCCTGATAATGTGATCACAGGGTGGGGAGTGGATTAGCAGAATGGGAACAGGCAGAGGAAGGTAGCAAGGTCACAAATCACCCAAGATAAGGACCTAACATAGGACAGACTAGAAGGAATGGAAGAAATCCCTGAGAAAGATATTTTGCAATAAAGCTAACTCCCTGGAGGTAGAGTGAAGGCAAGGTGAGTCTGAGGTGACTCCAAGATATTAAGCTGTATCACGAGGAGACTGGTGATTGAAATGGAGAAAATGGAACAGAGAGTAAGATACTAGGCTGTGGTTCCAGAAAATTCAATCTCTAGGAACAAAGAAACAGATTAGGGAACAGGTTCATTAACTGCTCCCTGGTGTCAGAGCAATCAGTGAATCACCAAGTCACTTACCTAGCTGTCTGTCTCCACCATAGGCAATCAGTGAAAGAGGGAGAACTGTTACCTGCTTATCTTTGAGTTCCCAGTACTTGGGAAGAAATAGACAGTTGAAGCTTCACTGAATGATACACCAGTGCAAAGGGGCTGGCTCTAGTGGTGAGAATGTGGTGTGTTCCCAAAGATAAAAAAAAAACTGAACCTTGGGAATATACCATAGGTATAGGAAATAAGGAGTGAGGAAATGAGGTGGGGGGGCGGGTGGGGGACATTGAGGTAAGGGGGATGTTGCATAAGGTACCCCTGTAATCAGGGGAAGGAGACACAGCAGGAATTAAAACTATAATGTGTCAAAGGGAAAGTCAAGAACAAGACCTGAGATAAGGCCCTGAGGACCGGAATAAGCCATTTCAACAGAGTTGGTGAGATAAAGTCAGATTGTGGCCTGCAAAGCAGGGGTGGGGAAGAGAGAGAAAAATTGACAAGGAAGATGTTGGGAAAAAAGGTGTTGAGTAACAGTAATTTTCTTCCAGAATATCACCTCCCATTAATTAAGTCTACATAGAGTGGAAGCCTCATGCATGAGTCGGAAGGACCAATTAGGAGCAGAAGAGGGGAATTCTGACAAAGATGAGAAAGCAGCTGTGTTTAAACCTGACAGCATAATGCAAAGCTAACAGAAATACAGAGTCATTAGTAAATGAAATAAAATATGAGCACATTTGACAGCCAATCCTACCATGAGAACTTTTTTTGGACTTTCGGAGTCATCTGTACCACAGGTTCTCTTGGACCCTCGCAATTGTGATAGATCCTCATCTGCACCCACTTCATCAAATGATGACAGCTGCCATTCTCCATCCCACGCAAATGTCTCATCTTCAGCTACAGAGGACTTGCTCCAGGCGACATCGGGTGTGATTGTGCTGGATGAGACTGTAGGGAGGGGTGATGTTGAAGGTGGTGTGCTGGGACGTCCACTGTCTCCAGAGTTCTTCAACTGGGATGGAGGGTCTGCCACAGAGGCCTGGCTAGTGGAGAGCTTGTTTTGCAAGAAATGTTTTAAACGAGTTTTCCTGGGAACACTGTTTTTCCTGATTGCATTCTGGAGCTGAGACTCTTCTGCAATGACGTACACTCTGCAGCGGCCCCTGGTCACCGCAGTGTAGACGTGCTGCCAGTGTTGGCGGCCTGCCTTCCCCACCACATAGACTACTGTGTTCTCCTCGGACCCCTGAGAGGCAATAACAAGGAATGAAGACATAGCACTGCAGAATGGGTTCAGAAAGCTCACAAATCGGGAAGACAGATGAGTCCACACAACTCTCTCACGCATCATGCACCCTCTGTTGGTCAGAGCACTCGTATGAACCCCTCTCTCGACTCATGTTATTCGTGACCTAAGAACTCGCATTTGCTATACATGCTGCTGTATTTGGATCTTACAGGTCCACAAGTGTCTTGTGGAAACCCAATAACAAACTTCAAAGATGGCATGCAGAGGCTGGGTCCAGGGCTCAGTGGCACAGTGCTTTCCTAGCATGTACAAGGAATTGGGTTCAAGTCTCAGCACCACGTATCAATAAATAAAATAAAAGTCCATTGACAAGTAAAAAAATATTTTTTTAAAAAATGTAAAATGTTTAAAAAAAATGGCATACAGTGACAAAGTTTCCCTAATCAAAGACTTAGAGATGACTGCATGGACTTTAGGTATAAAAGTATTATTCTAATGTTACCTATAATGACAAGAATGGATAACTAAAATATCCTTTAATAATGGAAATAAAAAATGTACATATGTATTTGAATATACACATGTACACATACACACACACACACACACACACACACACACCCCTCTGACAGCAAACATCAAATTGCTTAAAAATATAACAAAAGTTTAAAAACCAGACACTATAAATAAAGAATGGTGATTACAAGTACATGGAAAAAAATAAAATTAATGATTTACAAAAGGCATTAAAAATCAACATAAATATGGAACACAAAACAAATCTAGTAAGATTTTTTGAAATCAAAAATAAGGCAGAAAACATCCACAATGAACAAAATATAAAATTCTGAATGAAGACAAGAGCAGCACAGGCCACACCAAGCCACATGAAGAGTGTAGGAGGGAAGGGAGACCCCATGTAGCTCATTGGTAACTCAGCATGTACAAGGCTCTGGCTTTAATCCCCAACCTTGTTAAAATAACAAAAATAAAAGCAAATTAAATTAAAAAGAAAACAAAGAATGGCTCTCAATGACTTAGTTCTCAATTTAAGTAGTTTTGTAAGAATCCACTCTTACCTGAAAAGTATGAATAGTTCTTGCCCATGCATGTCTTATGTTACAATATTTCATTAGTTTCTTAAAATCCACTGTTACTTCCAAGCCAGCCATGTTATTAATAGTCACATACCTTCTCATTCCAAAAGTTACATCAGTTTTATCCTGCAACCAAAATAAAGAATTACTTTGTATGTCTTCAAATATGCACACAGTAAAGATATCCTCTTTGGGTTGAACAGAAAATATAAGCACCTTAAAAGCAGAATGTACATTCATTACTGTTACGAATTTCAAGAGGCTTGGGCCTTGGGGTGGAGCTCAGTGGTAGAGCATGTGCTTAGTGAGCATGCACGAGGCCCTGGGTTCAATCCCCAGCACCCCAGATTTTTTTTTTTTTCAAAAGACTTAAAATGTATACCTAATTGAATATATCCTCACTCAAATATTTTAACAAACACAAATAGAAATTTTCAGTCTTGAAAGTTCTCAAAGTATTTTTCCTCACAGCTTTTTAAAAATACAAGTTTAAAAGAAGTCATTACAATGAGAACAAATTTGGGGAGCTTTTTTTTTTTTTTTTCCTTTGGCAGTGCTGGGGATTGAACCCAGGGCCTTGTGCATATGAAGCAAGCACTCTACCAACTGAGCTATATCCCCAGTCCCCTTGGTGAGCTTTCTATACTTTCTATATTTAAGCTGCCAACCAAGGACATGATGCTTTGCAAATCTAAGTGTCTCACTCTCAGTTTTGTCTTGGTCCTTACAAAGTCTTCTGGAAAAATATAAAATGAAACCCTTTCCAACTCAACTATTCTCAATTATTCCAGCATTATTCTGCTACTAAAACTAGACAAGACATTTCAATTATAGGACAATAAAAACTATAGTTCTTGTGGCTGGGGCTGGGGCTCAGCAGTAGAGCGCTCGCCTAGCACATGCAAGGCCCTGGGTTCGATCCTCAGCACCACATATAAATAAATAAAACAAAGATATTTTTTTAAAAAAACTATAGTTCTAATTGGTAAAAAGGTATTATTTTTCTGACACTTACTCCAGTTATGAAAAATACTTCTCCATTGCACAGGCGAATATCACTTTCAAAGTCATGCTTATTCTTGGCAAAACCATGAGGAGTCCCACAAAAGCCTTCTCCACTGGCTTCTAGATCATTATCAGGCTGACTTCCAAAGGTATCTCTAGAAAGTAACTCCGAGAGGTATGCATTCCTGGTACAACAAATTTTATCACCAACTCCAAATATGAGTCTCTTCCGATGGTCTCTGGGTTGGAAAATGATAATATATAATCAGAGCTTAGAAAATTTCAATTTTATTTTGTTTAAACAGTAGCTCCTACTTAAAACTGATTCAATTATCAAAATAATTTCCACACTTTCTTTATATTGCTTCCATTCTCCAAAGGTCAACAAGAAAATCAGATTTTCACAATTATCATGTGATAATTTATATGTGCCCACTGTATCACCTCAAACTCAATGCCATTTCCTAGCTAATTTTTTCAAGTTAGTAATTTTAGCTTATATGCTCTTTCCCCTCCTATTTTAAAAATTTACTAAAAAACTTGATTCTGTCTTTGAAAATAATTCTCTCTTCTCCTTTTACTACCTATTACAACCCTATTTCAGGTTTTGGATCACTCATACATATTTCTATAAAAATAATTATGACCATCTATTAGAATAATAGCAGCAAATTGAATAAATATTAATTATATGCCAGTTACTGTGGTGTTTTAGGTTTATTATCTCATTCATTCTTATTCCAGATTGGTAAAGGAAATTCTATGTAAAGAGTCTTCATTTATATACATGAAAAGGTGAAATTACCTTCCAAGATAATAGTTACACGGACCCAAAGGGTCCAACCCTTTGTTTTTAACCCATTGTTAGGCTTCCTTACACAGTTTTTGTGTGTGTGTGTGCATCCTTCCTCAGCAGACAGGAGCTCCTGTGCCTTAAATGGCCCTAGGATCTCTACACTGAGTAATGACTAGGTGTTGGTAAATGCAAGATAAATGAATTAATTTTCCCTATGTAAAAACAGAGGGCCCATCTGCACTCCTATTTCTCTGCTGGCCATTTATAAAAGCACTCTCCAGAGGCACCAGGTTGCTCAGGTTCTTGGAAGCACTAGAAATTCTCCTTGACTCCCCATGCTCATCTCGGAAGAGCTGAAGGTTGCCAAACTTGAAACCATAAGAAAAATTTCATTCCTTATTTTTCTTCTTAATACACTCACTACCATACATGTCAATTCCTATGAATATATATTTAACTGAAGAAATCATTATATTTCACAAATAAGGACAAGGGGAAAAAGTATACTTTGCTACAGCAAACAAAAGAACAGTCAGAGACTCAAGGGAGGACTGTCAGTTCTTGGAGATGCTCACTTGATGAGGTGGCCCGTGTAGTGCTTGCAACAGCAGTCATTGATGAGGTTACAGTCCTGCCTGAAACACAGGAAAATGCAAGGGTCATTATATGATCATCTGTGTTATAAACAATTTTGACATACTGGATTCTATAAGAAGTTTCCAGGACTTTCTCCAGCAAAAGTATTTTACAATTTTACATTCTCACATAAACTTTTGTTCCACTTAGCTTTTCTGGGAATGTCTAAATATAATATTTGGTAGAAAGAGCCAGGTTTAGAAAGTGACCTCTGACTAGTCTAACAAAGAAATATTCTGAAGTAAAAATGAGAATTAACAGTGATGAATTACAAGAGTCTCCCCCATTCAAATGAGATTTACATTAATAAGTTATTAAATTCAAAAGCTAGATGAAAAACATTAAAGTACTGTAAATATTTTACCTCCTAAATGCAATAAATTGTGATGTTTGTGCGCTTTTAAAGTCATTTTCTTCCAGTAAACTTCTAACTGCAGAATATAAATCTGCTAATGAAAAAGAAAAAAATTAACACAGAAAATTACCAAATCATAACACTATTTCTATGGAGAAATCAAATCAGAATTCCCACTAAGGGGCCTAGAAAAATATCTCCCCAAATGGAACACAAGCTCACCATGGGAATACCTGTCTCATTCCTCATATCAGCCAGAGCAACAGGAAAGAGAATTGAGAAAAGGGTTCCAGACTTTCCACCCTCAACAGAGAGATCAACCAATGGCCAGGATGGCTCCTAATTATAATAAGCTCACTATATATTCACTGATAATTTGTGAATGCCGAACTTAAGAAATGAGCAAGAATACAATATGTGTAACAGAATTAGTAATATAAAACTTTCTGTTTTAAGTCCCTGTGGTACTAGTGGTTAGAAAGAAAATTTGAGAATTTATATGCTTTAAATGTTATCTTAATATACTCATATGAGATAGACATTATATTCAAAGCGATATCTAACTGGCCCATACCAGTGTACGATATTGAGATGTTTCCGCATTGGCTGGAAATGGACACTCCCCTAACTCCACAATATCCCCAACCTTTTCCTTCCTTCCCACTAGACCTCTCTATGATTCAGTCCCTAAAACATTAGCCCCAGCACAGCAGAAACCATTCCAATGGAGCTTATGCTGACTACCAGCTATTAAATAGTTTGACCACTCACTATGTATGTATTATGAATGTGGAAACGAAAGCTCTGGACATAATCATTCAAATGGAGAGTGGGGCAGCAACAGCCTGCCCTTCCTCTTTAGAACTCAGATGACTGACCACAATGACATCCACTTAAAATTTCTCCTTTCACATGGAACACCAACAAACAGGCTTCCTTCAGTCTCAGCAATGGTACAAAAAGGCAAACTTTTCTCATGGGACAGAAGGTAACCAAAAATGTATGTAGGAACATTCTAGGCTTTGTGCAATTCATTAATAGGAAAAGAATCATGGGGGAATTAAAAAGCCCAGGCATTGTGATCACCTGCTCTAGGAAGGCTAAGTTAGTTGCTCACTGAACCCTTAATTTCTCAAATAAAGGGAGGATTATTTTTAGAAAATGGCCAAACTTAAGCTTAGCCTGAGCCAAACCTTAGCCTGCCAGAGCAGAAATCTCCAAAAGTCTCTCAACATTTTATTTTCATTAGCACATACAGGATTGTGCTGTTTTGCTGTCTGCTTTTTTCACTCTCTCTACATCCAGTACATCAGTAGGTACACTATATTTCATTGATTCTAAGATGTACATTTTAGCATCTTTGAAATTCTAGCCCACTATGAATCTAGTCTCAGGTTTTTGTACTTTGCAGTAATAGGTATAATTTACTCAATAACACAATTATTAATGAAAAGGTTTGAAGAAAACATTTACCCAGCTTTCTTAAAGAAGAGACTAATTTTCCAGCAGAAGTATTTAATTAAGATAGAAAATCAGCATCAATGGCTCCGCTCCCAGCTCCATAGGCAACGTCACTCTCACTCCCACTTTACACATCGCTAAGTGACATGCCATGGGTCCTATGTCTCTAGGAGAATGTTCCCCATCCCATGCTCCTCTCAACCCTGTCATGTTGCATCCTAGCATCCACAATTAGAAGCAATGCTTATCCAATTTGTAAAGCAGAATGTTAGGGACTCAACATGACAACAGTTTAACAACCATAACTCTTACTTCACAAACACACTCAAAGTAAAAGTATGTGCTTTTCAATTTGTTCTAGAAGAAAGACTTCATTAACTAAAACTTGATTTCTCCCAAAATAACTGGGTTATGGCAGCTTTGCTCTATTTTAAATAAAATCATCTCTAGCTATTTATTCACTCAACAAGTGTTTACTCACTCCTATTGTATGTCAAGAGCTTACTTCTTTACACACTTGCAGGGTGTAAAAATTAGTAAATTCATTTATTTATTTTCAGTGCCCCATTCTGACTGGTAATATTTATGTTTATCATCAGATAAAATATAACTAGTTGCTTAAATAAATTATAAAAATGAAATACATAACTCTGTGACATAGAAGCTTACACTTA
The DNA here is from genome assembly GCF_048772815.1 of Callospermophilus lateralis. Taxonomy (NCBI): domain Eukaryota; kingdom Metazoa; phylum Chordata; class Mammalia; order Rodentia; family Sciuridae; genus Callospermophilus; species Callospermophilus lateralis. Next base: position 117,968,437 of record NC_135308.1, on the reverse strand, counting down.
CAGGAATGACGATCACTTTGAGATAACTGAGAACTGGCATTCTCTTCTGGGAGTCTGACAAAGATAAATGTCTTATCTTGAACTGAGATGGGGATTGGAGGGTTTTCAGAGATATTTAATTCTGCATCAAATCTTGGAAATTCACGTTTTGAGATTCTTGAATAAAGATAAAATACATAAACCAAGAATGTTATCATCTAAAAATGTCTTCATATATAATCAGACTTATAATAATTAATATCTACTAAAGATAATAAACAGAGAGAAAATGCCACCCAGATATGCATTATAAATAGTAAATAAGTTTTCTAATAGAACTGGAAGACCATAAAGTTAAGGTGATACATTTAGCATGCCATTCCCCACCCCGCTTTTTTTTTCTTTTTTTTAATACCAGGGTATACCAGCAATTGAACCCAAGGGTGCTTAAACCATTCAGCAACATCCCCTGCCATTTAATTTTTTATTTAGAGACAGCGTCTTGCTAAGTTACTTAGGGTCTTCCTAAGTTGCTAAGGCTGGCTTTGAACTCATGATCCTCCTGCCTCAGCCTCCTGAGCCACTGGGATTGCAGGTGGGTACTACCATGCCAGCCACTCTTAATAAGTTATAAGACTCAGACAAAACTATCAGAGGATATATTATGCACCACTGAAAACCTGACCCACTTATCTCCAGATCCACAAGAACCATACAAGGTAGGTATTACCCTCATTTCATAGGTAAGCAGCAATAGCAAGCTTAGTCGAATCTGGACAGTGGTCCCACATCATAGAAGTAGCCAGCAGGGGAACTGAGAGGCAAATCTGAGTCACAGCGGTTCCACATCCCTTTCCATTTAACTTAATTTGGACTAGCTGAGCCTTTTCCCTACTTTCTACCATACTCGTCTCCTTTCATCCGTGTTTTGTATATATGTTTCAATTTTCCCATTTGGGTCACATATCCACATTTGTTTGGTGCATTCCCTCCTCATTCTTCCCTCATTCTTGTATTTTCAAGATTATCGAATCATATCAGAAAAACACAGTAAGGAACATGGGCCTTGTCATAACAGAGCCTCTCCTTGGTCCTTCAGAAGAAGACTAATTAACTCTGGGAACAGACCACACGGCACCCTGGCTACCTGAGGTGGGGGTGCCCTTCTGTGTCATCTTCAATCTTTGCCAAATGAATTGGAAGGGAAGAAAGGAAAGGGAATGATATGTAATTCTGGGGGCTCCTAGGAATCATTGTTGATTTTGTTTTAATTCTGAGCCAGGACATGTAGCATACTTCTATTCTTAGAAGCATTTCCCTGGCATAACACAGGAATCCTCCACAGTAAATAAATATTAGGGGATGGTGATTAAGATGAAATGATGAGGGCTGGGGTTGTGGCTCAGCAGTAGAGTGCTCGCCTAGCATGTGTGAGGCGCTAGGTTCGATCCTCAGTACCACATAAAAATAAATAAAATAAAGGCATTGATTGTGTCTAACTACAACATATATATATATATTCTTAGAAGCATTTCATATATATATATGAAATGATAACAGGAGCACAGCTTGGACCAATTGATACTGAAAGGGTTACTAAGAAGAATTCCTGAGTTTCAGGTAAATTAACTTCTTAAGGAATGTGATGTGGTTTAGATTCCTCCAAGTTTGGGAACTTTAAAATGACCAATCATCTAGCACAAATGAGGTGCCCTTCCCCATGGCTTGGGAGGCTAAGGCAGGAAGATTGTGAGTTCAAAGCCAGCCTTAGCAACCTAGTGAGGCCCTAAGAAACTTAGTGAGACCTGTCTCTAAATACAATATAAAAAGGGCTGGATTTGTGGCTCAGTGGTTGAGTGCCCCTGAGTTCAATCCCCAGTACAAAAAGAAAGTGCTCCTCAGGTAGAAGCAAAAGAGTTATAGGAAAAGAATATTATACATCTAACGTCATTATTTTTCTTAATGTCTCCATACAAATCCATATCACCGACCCTACTCCTGTCAATTATAAAGTTAACTTGTGGTCCAATGAATGAAACAGTTTCTTGGTATTTCAAGGTCCCTTTACATCTATATATTTTAATATTAAAATAAATGTCATGAAATAGTAATAATCATGATTCTTCTGATACATAGATCATGAAGAAAGCAAATACTGAGTGCACAGAGGCTCACTCCAAAGGTCTATGCAAAGTCTAAGGGAAATAAAGGATTCTGTCCTATTTTAAGAGGAGTAATATGCTGCGGGTGCCAGCAGGATTCACTTGGGAGCAAATACCACATTTAATTTTTATACGTTAGACTTCCCCCCACAAAAATTAAAGGAAAAACTTTCCCCAATTCTCCTCTGAATATGAGTGAACTCATTATTTCCAAGTCTCTGATCTCCTTGTTCCAGTCTCTAAGCTTAATGCAACTTAAATTCAGATGTAATTGCCAGGGATTTGTTCTAGGACCACCATGGTTACCAAAATCCATGGATGCTCAAGTCCCTTATATAAAATGGCAGAGTATATGCATATAACCTACACATATTCTCTCACATATTTTAAATAATCTCCTGATTAGTTATATTACCTACTACATTGTAAATGAGATGTAAATAGTTATTGTATTGTTCAGGGAATAATGATAAAAATGTCTATTCATATTCAGTACAGATGTGATTTTTTAAAAAATATTTTCAACTCATGGTTGGTGGAATCCACAGATGTGGAAGTCACAGATACAGAAAGCCAAATGCACATGCATTTTAAATCAGCAAAACATATCCATTCTTAAATTTCAATAATAACTAATGCTGGATCAGCATTAAGAATATTAACTTTGTTTTTCTGTGAGCAAAAGGTATATATTCTAAGATTAAATAGGTTTGCTAAAAGGTACAGTAAATATGTTGTATTAAATCATTTAACTCAAAAATTAATATATATGTTCACATATATGTGTGTATATATACACATATACACATATGTGTATATATACTCAAAAGCTATACTCAAAAGCTTATATATATATAAGCTTATATATATAAGCTTTTGACTTAAATGATTTAATATATTTATTATACCTTTTAGTAAACCTATTCTATCATAAACCTTATGTATGTGTATATACACATGTGTGTGTGTATATATACACACACACACAAATAATTATTATTATTATTCCTATTTTTACTTTCTATTTCCAATCTTATAGGAAAGAAATACAAAATTTTCATTATATTATACCGTGTAGCATTGTCCACAATTAACTGAGATTCTGCTCTATGGTTTGTCTTCAGCTCAATTGCACACTTTCTTGACTTAAGAGTTTCAAAAAGATCTTTCAGCAGATTACCAGGTTCAATACTAGGTAACTGTCTAACATCACCTAAAAGGGGGGAAGAAAGACACTGTGGGTTTTAGTAACTGGCATCTAAAACTTCAGAAATTATTTTGATTTTTCCCATTGATATATATACTATAAACATGGACTTGCTATAATTTAGAGAAAAAAAGCCCCAAAAATCTATATTCAAAATTATTTAAGAATAGTAAATATTTTAAAAATATAAAAAAAACAACATTCAAATTAAACAGTAAAAGATTTTTTAAAAAGATGAAAACACCATAAGGTAACAAAATATGAACTGAACTTCTTTCAAATCTGTAACCATGGGCAAACTGTAGAGGAATACACATTTTAACCCACATGTTAAAAAAAAAAAAAAAACTTTAAAAAACTAGTAATTTGTCATTTACTCAGTCTTGCTCAATGTCTTATTGAACTTGGAAGAATCTATGGTCTCAATTACCTAAATGCATAAAATATAAAATAAATAAGCATTTGATAACAGACAAGTTCCACAAATCTAATGACAACAGATTTCACTGTTAAAAAATTCTCTTTGCTTGAAATAAACAAACCCGAAAAATAAGAAATATATGTACTGAATAGAAATAAGAAGAATGCTTCAGCATTAATCAAATCAGGTGCTTATAAAACATCTTCAAAGACCTAAAAAATAATATTTATATACAATTTGATTCTCAGATTGTGATTTGGTTTTTTTCCTGCATTAAATCATATAGTCCACAGATCACTACTTATTAGAATCTAACTGAACCTCAACAGAATTAGAGGACTTTAGAGGCTGGCACATTCTAATTAGCTTCAAATCATAAAATTTCTTTTAAGTGGTCTATAATTCAGATATTTTACTCTTTTCAAATAATTCACAGTCTAATTTCTTTTGACTCTCTGGCACTTTTACTATTCTAATAGCCATCATTTAGGTGTTTAGTAGTGACAGCTCTATTTCTTTCATCATCACCTACTAGTATCTTGATCAAAACAAAGCCCTACCCAAGGTGATTAAGAGTAGTCAGACTTAACTCAGTGCCACCTTGATCAGGACACTGAGGATGGCTTCCCACCCTAGGAAATGGTACAATGGAAGGAGGGGAACAATATGCTGACCGCAGTGCTTTCAACTAAACATTAGAATTCCGTCAATATTGTAACTTACCAAGGATGATAAGCTTAGAAAGTTTAGAGTGCTCACACAATAATTTTAAAACCGACTTGAAGATGCCTACAGACACCAAACTCCCTTCATCCACAACCAGAACTCTAACTGAAGAAAACTTCCATGGCAATTTCTTTTCCTCCGGCTGCTTTTTGTCCCAAAAATAGAAGCTATAATTGACCTATAAGCAAAGTATGGTATATCTAATGTCAGGTTAATAAAAATTAAATGATTTTAAAACAAAACCCTTACATATGAAGCAGGAGTAAAGAAAGACAAGGAAAGGGATAAAGAAATAGACAAATAGAGAACAGAGAAGTTAGAGGGATGAATACACAAAAAAAGATAAATCAAATAATCTAAAAACAAAAGGATTAAACAGTTCAAAAAATTGCTTCCCAGCAATTTTTATTTAATTTAATAATTTAATTATTAAATTGTATTTAATTTAATAATCTTCAAACATAGTTTTATTCCAAAATATTATACTTCTCTAGTTGACACTGAACCAGACAAAGCTTCCTGTTCTTTTTCATTCCCAAATTAAACTTCTGGACCTCCTGAGATATTCCAATCAATCCCTCAAACCCTTCTCTTGTTCTGGAAATAAAAAGCCACCTTCTTAACCTAATTGTAAAATTACTCCTTTTTTTCTTTCCAGTGTTCTAAACTTCTGACCTCCTCATTTTAAAAACCACCATTACCGCCACCACACCAATTCACCTAAGGATGCTACTTTACTACCGGAGTGATACCAGTATTTTTATAATATAAATGAGGGAAAAAAATGTCAAATTGCAACTAGAGAACATTAAACATTTTGGTTAATGCCAGAAAATATTTCCATTTCACAATTGTGGATATATGCAATATGCATATTTTAATATGGTATTTCATCATGTCTTATTTAATTTTTCTATTAAAACTAGAATGAGCAAGTTTATTAAAGAAAGCCTTCATATTTCTCATTCAAATGCATCAATTCTGTTGAACAAAACCCTCATTCTCTCAGTGGCCTTGTCTCACAGCAAAACATTTGAAATTATCTCTAATCGTTTCACTTCTTTTGACTGTTAAATCCAACTAGTGATCTTAGAAATGCCTGACACTTTCCACTGTACTTCTAGTACAACCATCTCAATACACACCCCCTCCCTAAGCACTCTGATCACTCCAAGAGCTCTGTAGCCAGGTATCCCTACATACTAGCCCAAGCTGGGATTGCCAAATTAAATACAGGATGTCCAGTTAAATATGAACTACATAATATACAATAAATGACCTCCTCATTTTAAAAACCACCATTACCACCACCACACCAATTCACCTTTAGTTATAAGTATGTCCATGCAACATTTGGTATATGCATATATTAAAAAATTATTCATATTAATATCTGCTATGTCTGGTAACCCTAATTCAAGGATCATAAATAAATGCAATAATTATCACTCCAGAGCTCCTCCTGTGTACTTGCTCTCCCTCTTGAACCTAAACATGGCTTCAGAAATATTATCTCAATATCCAAACAGATAGTAAGATACCACCAGTCGATCAAAGTTGATGTGTAAGAAGAAACTTGGTCAAGACCCATCTCTGAGAAACTCTGTACTTACTGTCTTAAGTAAGAAATAACTGTATCTTTATGGCAAAGGTTTTATCTATAGAAAAAAAATGCCACAGATTTTACCTGGCAAAGAGTATAAGCAGGAAGCCCAGTTTTCTGTCTCAGTAAGCCAGTTGCCTTCCCTGTAGGTGCTGTGAGCAGAACTTCTATGGCCTTGTCTGCCCCCATATGACTCTGCTCAAAGAAGGTACTCCATTCTTCTGGGACATCCTGGTCTTGTTCAAAATCTTCACAAGCTTTTTTTACTTCTCTTTCTTCCAACTTCTCTATATGCTTAAAAAGGCGGCTAACAATTGTGGTCTTCCCACAGCCACCTTTCCCACTGATGACTGTCACAGCATTGGAGCAAATCATTTCCAAGGCAGCCAACTGATCCTGATCCAGCTGGACTTCATTAACTTCTGCATTAGTTTCATTGTCACCATTATCCCAAGTAAGGTTGTCACTATCCCCTGGGTCCACAATGCCCTCAGAATTTTCTAACCCTGTTTCATTGGGTTTACTTTCTTCATCATCACTTCCTGAATCCTCGGGTTTGGGGGTATGAATAGATGCCAGGACCTTCTTGACATCGACCTGTAAATGCCATGGAGGTCTCTTCATCAGGTAACTTATTGATGAGGCAATGCCTTTCTCGGCCTGGTAAAGGTCATAAAGAAAGATCCAGCCCTTCTCACACGTCACCATACCAATGTCCTTCAAAAACTTCAGAGATTGCCAAACATCGTGAAAACTCATGTGCCCCGACAATTCTGAAGTCAAGTTGTCCTCTTCAATGCATGTGTGGCCGAGTTCTCTACAGATCTGCTTCAGCTTAGAGTAGATGACCAAGGCATCCTTCTCCAAGTCAGTCATCAACTGCAGAAGGGGCGGGCACTGACAAAAAGCCACCCAACTAGCTTCACATCGCAAAAGCTTCAGCTCTCTGTAGGTTATCTTTGAGGAAATGAAGGTCAAATTTCTTTTACAGAAATTGTAAATAATTATGAGATTAGAATCCAGTAAGAATTATATTACTTGCTAACAATTTTTAAGTCCCAGAATTATATATTTCAACTAAATTTTGAGGAAAAACTATATACTTAACATATCACTAATTTTTTAATTGTCTGTTCTGTGGTTGGAGACCTACATAATTTTTAAGTTAAAATTATATTTTATACAAGAAATAAACACATCATTTTAAAAAGTCAAATAATACTCCACGGCTTATTATGAAAAATAGGAATCCCCTGGCTTACTCTTTCCTAGGCCTTCTAAAGGAATCACCATAAACTCTTTTGTTTTTCCTCCCAGAATTTATCTCTACATTTCTAAGTAATATCTATCTTATTCCTTGAATTTAAAAAACAATATTTTAGATATTTATTATTAACTCCCTGCTATGGAAAGAGTTTCTCTAAAGAAAAGCGCTCGCACGCGCGCTCTCTCTCTCATGATCACCTCCATGCATCTTTGGAAAGAGTTTCTCTAAGGAAAAGCACTCGCTCTCTCTCTCTCTCTCTCTCTCTCTCTCTCACTCTCTCTCTCTCTCTCTCTCATGATCACCTCCATGCATCTTGCTAGGTTGCCTAGGGCCTTACTGAGTTGCTGAGACTGGCCTTGAACTTGCCTCCACCTCCTGAGATACTGGGATGACAGATGTGCACCACTGTGCCTGGCTCTATAGGATACATTTTCTTAACCAATCTAGTTTAAATCAGTTTATTAGGTTATATTAATAGGATTCATAATCAAGTAATATGTTTATTTTGGGTAAGACTTTGTATATATCATGAAGTGAATGTCTACCTTATTTTTTTTTTTGGCTTAATTTCCTATGTGTCCACCAACAATTTTGCCAAAAAACTGTAGAAGAGGCACATAACTCTCTTGCCAAGATCCACCAAGATCATCAGGTCAGCTATCAGCTCCATTGTTTTCATGGAGACATCCCTCCTGAGCTCTCTATATCTTTCACTGGCTGAATTGTGTCCCCATAAAGGCCATACAATGAAGTCCTAACCCCTAGTATCTCATAGTGTGATTGGATTTGGAGATTGGGCCTTCAAAGAAGTAATTAAGGTTAAATGAGATCATAACCCCATAAATGAGGCCATTAGAGTGGACCCTCATCCTATATGACTGGTGTGCTTAGAAGAAGAGATGGGGACACAGATGGGCACAGAAGTAAGATCACGTGAAGACACTGGGAGGAAAGACCATCTACAAATCAAGTAGAGAGGCTTCATGAGAAACCAACCCTGTCACCATCAGAGCCCAGACTTAGAAATCTTCACAACCGTGAGAGAATAAGTTTCTATGTTTAGGCCACCCAGACTGTAGTGTTAAATGGCCACCTGGGAAATGAACACCATGGAGTGGCAGGAATTCGGACCTCCTTATCCCACTTGAGTCCCAGACCTCAGCAGCCAGGCCTCAACTTCCCACATATGATTCTTCTCTGAGAACAGAGATGGGCAGAAGACAAGACTTCCAGATACTGACCAGGAAAAAGGAGAGGCCTCTTCCCTAACTGAATAATCTGTCTCCATCAGATAATTTTTGCCTCAATATCACCTGGTGTCCCCAAGTGTGGCATCTCTCAGTTGAACGTCAACAGGATGCAGCCCTGTTCCCGTGCCAGGATAAGAAACAGTAATCATTTAATGCCCACTCTAGGGAAAGAATCTGGGGCTCTCACAGCTTCTAACACAGAGTTCCACTTACTCCAGGAAGTCAAAAAAAAAAAAAAAAAAAAATCAAGTAACTGACAGCTAATCCTTTCTAAAAACAATTTCTTTAAAGAAGTAGCAGAGATGAAAGGACACAGAGAAGGAGGAAAGCAGGCTGGCCCTAGTTTGAAGCTCTGCCAACTGACTCCAAAGAAAAACTCAAGTTCTATTCCCTACCATGAAGATGGTGAGCCCAGATACTGAGATAGGGTGAGAGTCTGATCATATCTCTGTTCTTCACTGGTAAGGTCTCAGTACATGTTTGCTAAATTGTATCTACCTAACACAATGTACACTTTTAGTAGTAATTCCGTATATAATTAATTCTTGAAATGTGGACAGTCATAAATTTTAGATCTCTCTTTATATCTTATATTTACAAAGATGGGGGTTCAAAATAAAGTTAAAATATTATCTGGCTCTTACAACTCAAGAGCTTTGTCTCCATTCTCCACTAAATAAACATGTAATGATTATTTGATGTTTCAGAATCTTATCTTTCAAAGCCTACTGAATTTATAGTCACAAGATTTAAAGAATGAATTCATTTTTCCAATTACTTCTCAAGCTGGGAATCTGCAAACATTTTTGAGAGTCCACGAATTCTTAAGAGAATTCTTCAATTGTATTTTCATTTACAAAACCACTTATAACCAAATAGTACCAAAATTTAAGTACAGCATTTGGTTTCACCACCATGGAGCCTCAGAGTACCACTTTTCCACTCTTAGCCTCTAATAATAGGAACAGAAGTGAATTAATTTCTAAATGATATTATCATGCCAATTAAAAATAAAATGAGCAGGGAGCGGTGGCACTCGCCTGTAATTCCAGCAGCTTGGTAGGCTGAGGCAGGAGGATGGTGAGCTCAAAGCCAGCCTCAGCAACAGTGAGGTACTAAACAACTCAGTGAAACCCTGTCTCTAAATAAAATACAAAATAGGGCTGGGGATGTGGCTCAGTGGTTGAGTGTCCCTGAGTTTAATCCCTGGTACCTCACCAAAAAGAAAATCAAATGATATCATGATGAATCATAAAATAATGAAAATTTTATGTTGTTCCTATTGGATAGTGAAAAATTACATTGCATAGCAGAATGGAATTGCCAAATTCATAAGAATTTTTGTTTTCAATGAGATCTATGCAAATGGCAATTTTGTTACAAGAAAGATTTGTCAGATTAAATTAAATGATATGATTAAATGAATGCCAAGAATCTGATGTCATGCATTTTGTTATTTTGGTTTTCATTTATAAATTTACTGATTTCACAGTTGCAAAAGAGCAACAGGCATAAGAAGTTTGTTACACTCCAAAAGAAAAGTCAACACTGGGATCTACACAAAATATTTTCCATTGAAAGGCAAAAACTGTCAAATTTGAAAAATTCTGCTTTATATATAAGATCACAAAATGTTGAACAAATTTCCTACTTACTTTATTAAATCCCAGCTTCCATGGATGTATACTTAAAATCTCTTCAATCTTTTCCAATACCTCCTTAGAACTTGAGTTTATGAGCCGTTTAAAGTGTCGAGGCAGTAGAACTGGAAGGAATTCCATTACTTTTGGAAACTGCAAAGCTGTCATTACATACATAAATGGAACTATAAGATATGACAAAAGAAGAAATTAAAACATTCAAATGAGCCCAGATAATGACTAACTTGAAGGACTTTCTCATTTAGCACAACAAGTTCAAGAAATCTAAATCAAAGAGAAATTAATAAATGTACTTTAACTAGTATGAAAATTTATATTATAGCAATCATTTTTATATTAAGAAGGTTTTCAATGTATTCAACACCAAAATCTATGTTCTTTAAATGCATAGATAACTACTTCTTAAGCCTTTTGTTTCCCTTCACTTGCAATAAAATCAAAATAAAATTTTGACTCAAGTAGGGAACCAAAGTGGAGGCGGGAAAAGCGGAAGAACTCAACCAAATTATGCTATGTGCATGTATGACTATACCATCATGAATCCCACTTGGATTTTAATTCACTAATGAAAAAAATAAGCATGTAAATAAATAGAAGGAAGATCAGAAGAAAAATTGAAGAGGAACAGAGGACAGGAAGCAGGGAGGGAAAGGCCAAGTACTGTGGAATTTACTGGAGCAAATGAACCCCACTAATATGTATAATTATAATACACTCATAAAAGTTAAAGAACGTATGATTATATAAAAAGAAAAATTCTGACTCAGTTACAAAAAGATAAATTTAAAGCTAAGCATAAAAATAATTGACACATTACCTTTATTATCTATTGGTTTTTCAACTGTAATTATGATTGCTTTGTCCTTAAAGTCATTTATTAATGTAACACAAAATTCAGTAAAACTAAGAAAAGCAATATTCCACATATCTGAATATCCAGGTAACAAACCAAATTTAAATCATTTTGAACTGGAATCTTCTCAAAATGCTTTACTCATAGCCTTTTTTCTTGTGCTTTCTTAAAAAAGAATAATCAACAACTTTTTCTTAAGGACTCAAGATACTCTCTGAGAGTCAGAGAGAGAGAGAGAGAGAGAGAGAGAATTATAATTTTAGAGCCAGAAAGGAACTGGGAAAGGACCTTAAGGATAATTTCATGCTGTCCCTTCATATTACACAACTTGAGCTGCCCATGACATCCTCCAAAAGCAACCAAATATATTTCCATTAAACTGATATTAAAAAGGAATCCAAGTCTAGGATGCCTTATCTGAAATACTTGGGAGAAGTGTTTTGGATTTTGTATATTTTCAGAATTTGGAATATTTGCAAGTACATGAGACATCCAGGGATGGAATTCAAGTCAAAACATGAAATCCACCTATTTTCCTACTCACCTTACACATACAGTCTGAAGATAATCTTATATAATACTTATAGTAATTTTGTGCATGAAACTAAGTTTGAGTATAATAAATTATCAGAAAGTGTCACTGGCACTGTCAGGTTGGTGCTCAAAAAGTTTCAGATTTTTGGAGCATTTCAGATTTTCAGATTTGAGACGCTCAACCCTTACTAAGCCAGGATGTGACAGTGGTACTATTTCAAACACTCCAGTCATTCAGTCTCTCAATTACACTAAAACTCATGATCAAATTATACTTACTTTTATTGTCCAGAGGAATGCTTATCTCACCATCAAGTAACTCCTCCTGTTCATTCTGTGCAGATTTCTTTTGTTTTTTCCTTGCTTCTGCCTTGTAGAAAGTTTTTAATGTTTCTCTAATATTTTCAAAGTTGAGGTCTTTATAGCTTGATACACTGTTTACCCATGCTAAAAATTTTTGTATGTCATCAGAGGAGAAATCACACTCTTTAAGAAAGAGGGAACAGATATTTTTTTGATTTGGTGGTGACATATCAGACTGTAAAAAGTATGACGGAAATCCTTGGACTTGATAGCTCTTCAATCCCATAGGCTTCACCTGGACCTTCACTCGCCACCACGCACCAGTTATTGGAAAACGTCCAAATACCTTACATTCCTCTTGAGTATTTTCATCAGGAATTAAAACTAAAGGGGAAAGAAGTTAATTTAGGAGATTTAAAAGCCTCTTCCCTGATATTTTAACAAACCCACCACTCTTTTTAATCCCTCCACAGCAACCCATACAGACATATGACCTACAGTGCTCCTAACATACCTACAGCAATTCATCCTGCCTATCGGCTTATCTGCCTTCCTTTACTACACTGCAAGCTTCATACATATTTGTATTCCAAAAGATAAGCACAGTATTTGCATGACAAGTGTCTGATGTTTCCTTTCTAGACCAGTCTTCTCCTTGATACTCTGATGTTGGAATAACTTTCAGTTGCAGCTAGCAGCTATGAGCAGCTCGGAGTGCTTGAAGAATCCACGTTTGTTCAGGCCTGACAGGAGCGCCTGCAGGATGGGGTGAAACCACATCCTCAGCACGTGTGGTTAGTGTTGCCAAACTATCGGGCCAGAAAACCCAAGAATCAAGGGGCTTCAGGGCATGAAATCCCTGACTCAGTAAGCCCCTTCCCTTAGGGACAAAGACCCTTCCAGATTGCTTTCCACCACGACAGCAATATTTAGAGTTTCCTCACAGTGCGGTCACATGAGGCAGAAGATGATTGGCTTATGGATATCATCTTGCTTAGATGATTGGCTTATGGATATTATCTTGCTTACATATTATTGATGGGCACACCCACTTGAACCCTATAACAGTTGTGTGCATTACAAAAATACGTCGACTGAGGTTTGTCACCAGCCAGTTTTCTCACCAGCTCCTGGAATCTGTTGTTGATTCTGCGTTTCTACCCTCCTGCCACTGAGGTAGGTGAGTGACTAATTGACCATACCAGTGACAGGAACATGCGTACTCTGGCATCTGCCAATAGCAATCTTTATGCAGCATATTAAAAAAATCCCTTGGTGCACCACAGGGCCTTCGCACAAGTTATTCCATTTGCCTTAAATGTTCTCCCGACTGATTATTACATCTACTACAGATCTCAGCTTAACTGTCACTTCTTCTGGAAAGCCCTGCCTGAATCTTATGAATATAAACTCTCAAAGCACTATTTAATGTGCTTTAAATACTAAGTAATATATTTCTTCTGTGATCAAAGAATCCCTATTTAATTCACTAGAGGGTGAGCTCTATTAAGATAGTAACCTTAGCATTTTACCTCTGAGGAACATGCCAGCACCAAACATCTCAGTTTGAACATAGTAACCAGTTGATAATACTTCAGAAGAAATTATTAAACCATCCACATACACTTGAATTTTTTCTGTCTAAATCTTAACTGCTTACCTACATGTAGCTATTTAAATTTAAATTTTAAGTTATATCAAACTTAAAATTCAGCTCCTCAGTAGCACTAGCATTTCAAGTTCTAAATCGCCACATGTAGCTAGTAGCTATTAGACTGGACAACATCTCAGAAATTTCTACTGCATAACAATGGTTCACACATCAAAATAATCTTAAATACCAGTCACTACATAGACACAACAGGTATAATCCAGCACAGAAAACTGCAAAAAAAAGTCAACAAAAATCACAAGGTTATTAACACAAGTTAAACATATTCAGAATATGCTGGGATGTTCCTTGTATATTTTCCCCTAAGTAGCTAAAGAGTAACCACGTGTTTCGTTCTGGACATTCTAATTGAAAGTCCTGATGTTGGTGGCAATTCAGGCTTTACATCCCTATTCCCTTAACTATACAACCACCTCACATAACTATTAACAATAAATGAGATGACACGTTAAGTTCAAGTTTAACACACAGCATTGCTGAGAGATATTATCACTAAGTAGGAATAAAGCAGTTAAGCCATCCCAAACTAAGACTGTGGGCAGCGACAGGGCACCTAGTTCGGTACAGAGTCAGAAGGAAACACTTCCTCGATTCCTCCCAACCCACCCCGGACGGGGCAGGGTTCTTCCCAACCTTCGATGCGCCCGGGGAGGCTGCCAGCCTTGACGCCGCCACTGCAGAGCTCCTCGGCGTCCACGAACACGGAGTCTTCATCCTCCTCCACATCTTCCTTTAGATAGTCATCCTCCTCCCCCACCGGGTCCTTGGGCGGGAGCAGAGGTCCCCGCAGTTCCCGCAAGGGCTCACTCATCCTGGCCACGCTCGCTTTTCTCGACCTGAACCCAAACAACTCGGGAAAACCCGGGAGAAGGGCATGACCACGAGAGACCAATCAGCTCCGCTACCGTCAGACCGACAGCTTCCGGGACCGCCCACGCGGCGTCGGCCTAGGCGGAGGGGCGTGGCAGCGGCGAAGCCCCGCCCAAAAGTCCCGCGGGGGGGCCGGGGAGGGAAGAGGGAGGGGATAAGGGAGGGGCCAGGGAGGGGTAAGAGGGAAAGGGCGGGGCGAGAAAGGCTCAGTAGACTAGAGTCCAGAGAATTGGGAGAAACCGTCCCTCAACAACTGTCCAAGCTGGAAACCAAAATAGCGGGTGATCTTCCAAACCTCCGGCCTCTAGAGAATACTTGATCTGGAGGCTTTAGTGGTGCCTGTTGGAGGCCCCGTTTCCTTAACTATAAAAAGTACACAGATTTCTAGACTCCACTGCAGACCCACGGAATTGGGAACTAAACATAAGACCTAGTATTCTTTTTAATGCAAGTCCCAGGTTGTCTAGTGAGATGCTCTGCCAGGTTTTGAAACTACAGGATTTGATAACATTCAAAGTCCTCTTCATCCTTTCCTCTGTGAGTACGTGCTGGTCTCCCAAACGTGTTTGCAGTGGGCAAAACTATGGACTTGCAGCCCAGAGATTAGAAGGGGATGGAGAAAAGGGAATTATAAGAGGGAGGAGAACTTTAAAAAAATTATTCTGGAGCATTGGTTTTCTTGATGAGGATCGTATTTGAAAGAACACTTTAAGAAGCACTATTAAATACATTTTTCAAAAATGATTTTTTCTGAATATATATAGCCCTTATTCTTGTCATTATTACCTAAATAATACAGCATAACACCTATATCCATAACATTTACATTAAGCATAAATACTCTAGAGATGCGGGCCAGTGGCAAACGCCTGTAATCCCAACAGCTTGGGAGGCTGAGGCAGGAGGATCGCGAGTTCAAAGTCCATCTCAGCAATTTAGCGAGGACCTAAGCAACTCAGCGAGACCCTGTTTCTAAATAAAATACAAAAAAAAAAAAAAAAAAAAAGACCGAGGATGTGGTTCAGTAGTTAACACCTCTGGGTACAATCCCAAGTACTCCTCACCCTCAAAATACCCTAGAGGTGATTTAAAGTATATGGGAAGATGTGGCTAGGCTATCTGAAAATACCATGCCATCATATGTATGAGCATCTCCAGATTTTGGTAAGCAGAAGGGGAGTTCTGTAACTAATCCACTATGTATACTGAAGAGCTAA
This sequence comes from Callospermophilus lateralis, assembly GCF_048772815.1. NCBI lineage: Eukaryota > Metazoa > Chordata > Mammalia > Rodentia > Sciuridae > Callospermophilus > Callospermophilus lateralis. Next base: position 117,952,712 of record NC_135308.1, on the reverse strand, counting down.
ACAATATCCAGCACCAAAGATGTAAGAAAAAAAAATGTGAGAGGAAGAACTGAAATAGTCTCCCCGCAATACTACACACAAATTAGCAAATGTATACTTCTGTTTGTTTTAGAAGAAGAACTTTGTTGCAGCTGACAAAACCCCAGTGTTTCCAAGGACCACCTGTAGAATATTAAAATCCTTCCTAACCAGAGGTATGGCTACTATTTCCACCACATCATTGAATCTGCTCCAACAATCGGCTAAATCCAGTAGATATCTTGTAGCCTTTGTTTTACCTGACCTGGCAGGATTTGACACAGATCATTTTTCTTCTTGAAACCCTTGCTTCCTGAGTGCTTCGGGTTTCGGTAGCTGGTGACTTCTTGGCAGTCGCCTAGCAGTCCGATCCCTCCCCACTCTGCGGTCCTGTGCACTTTTCTCCCTTGCTTCCTCCTCTAGGCTCCCCGCCTGGCCTCCGCCCTCTTTTCCCTTGGGCTCTTTTTTTTTTTTTTTTTTTTTTTTAGTGTATCCAGCTATCTCTATGTACTTTTATTTTATTTTATTTTTTTTGACAAGAACGATTATGTTGAATTTATTTTCTTTTTTTTTTTTTTTTTTAATTAATTTTTATTGTAGGTTGTTCAAGGTCTGTCGCTGCGGGCAGGAGGAAAGATGAATGGGAAGGGCTGATTTTCCAGAGCTGAATGCAGAAGTTCCAAGACCTGTTTCCCATATAGGGGCTGATCACATTCCAACAGAGGAAGAAAGAAGAGTTTTGCAGAATGCAATGATGAAAACCTTCTGGTTCAGAGGACTTCACTAAATTGCTGAAGCTGGCTTGGAACTTGTGATCCTTCAGCATCCTGAACGTCTGGGATTACAGGCGTGGGCCACTGCTCTTGACGCAATGACCTCTTAGATAAACGAGGTGTACGCCAAACATTGAATATACAGAGAATTTTGGATGTAACTAGATGCTGTGCCTTGGCTGCAACAAGTATGTTGATTACTCAAGGATTGATTGGTAAAGGAATCCTTTCAAGTCATCCCAAATATGGTTCCATCCCTAAACTTATATTTGCTTGCATCATGACATACTCTGGTGGAAAACTCTTTCATGGAAACTTGCCAAGAAAAGTTCAAGAACCTTGAAATTTCCCCCTCTGGGAGAAGCTTTATGACCAGGGCAAATACAATGATCTTTGCCACCTGGGCATTATTCTCAAAAGTCAAAATATGACTCAATATATGAGTGGTGACATCCCTAGCAGCAGACAACATAGAAAAAGAGATGCTGCCTCACTGTGAGTCAATTCCGTGCAGTGCTTCTATGAATGAATCCACTCCCACTGGTATTACTGATTGTATTGCTCTAGGACCTGATCTCAACCTTGAAGAAAATCCCCAAAGAAAAAAAATATTACATATGAGGAATTAGGGAATAAAAATAGAGAGTCATATGAAGTAACTTTAATGCAAAAGACTGCCCCTCAGTCAGGCCTATGCAGGAAAGGGTGCCAAAAAAAGAAGTCGAAGTAAACAAATATGGAGATACTTGGGATCAGTGAAAAATTATATCATCAGCCCCAGTGAAGGAATTTCAGTATCCAGCTTTATCATCTAGGTGGTCATGAATACCTGCATTCTTTTGAGCTCAGCATCGGTTGTAATGTCAGATTCGTGATACCCCAATAGACCTCCAGGAACCAAATCCGATGCAATCACACAAGAGTCTTTATTGCAAGCTTGAGCCTGGACTTACAACCGTTCCTGATGCAGCGGTCCCAGGGAGTAAGTCCCAATCCTTTGTTCCAGTGAGATTTTATAGGTTTGGGGGGGATACTCTATGCATCACAACATCTCACAGCAAATCATTCTATACCTCGGGAAAATCAAACAACAACTCTTAACATTAATTAGCACATTCACTGGCGGGAACAAGTTGGGTAGGGGTGATTGGTTAGTACAAGAGGGGGATTCCTTTGAACTGATTGGTTTAGGCCACGAGGGGTGTATGTGCTAAACTACATGGTTTCCCAACATGTTATCAACCACCATAAACTACTAGGGGGTCATCTGGCATCCCAGGTATTTTCCCTGTCTCATGCTGATTGGTGGTTGCTAAGGGGTTACTATGGGTCTTCACCTAGCCTAATTGAGTCAGGGACAACTGTAGCCACAGATCTCTCCTATTATTTGCAGACAAACAACTCAGCAGGGTGGGTATGTGCTTAGGAGTGGGTTTTTCCCAGGACAAGGGTCACACCCCTTTCCTTAGGACAGGCCTTGAGGTAGAAGCTGGTTTTTCAAAAATGGAGTCACATCAGTTTCTCATGGTCTTCATAAATATATTTAAATCCTGGATTTTTTTGGTTTGACTTATTACTATGTTTTCTAAAACATAGATTTTGGTGTTGATGTTGTGTTAAATGTAATCACTATGGGGAATGCTATGATTGATGATATTATGCCATGATTGTGTACAGTTTGTGAAATTGTTTTTAAGTTACAGAGCAAAGATTCTCAAAACTATAAGAGACTGATATTCAAGAATCATCCTATATAAAGATAAATGATATCTGCATGTTGAATTGGGGTGGGGAGAGCAAGCATTATTTTAAGTGCTCAGCTTTATATCATCAAATTATTAAAAAGCCTTTCTCTAGTATTTGCTCTATTAATGTTTATGGTAAATAAAATGTAAAGAAATATTGCAAAAAAAAAAAAAAAAAAACACTTCCTGAGATCTTGTGACTTGACTTCTCAGGTTTTCCTCCATCCTCTCTGTCCATTTATGGTCCCCTAGGGGCTCCTTTTGTGGCCTCTTAAGTATTGGTATTCACCAGGGTTGGATTCTAAGAGCTTTCACTCCATGATTCTTCCCTCAAATAACCTTTACCTACTCTATAACCTACAAGTTAATGCATCCTGCTCTGATCTCTAGTTCTATGCAAACAACTGCCCTGTGGCTACTTCAGAGGCAACATAGCCAAACTGAAACACATCTGCTTGTGTTTCACTTGTGTAAATGCTGTATACATCAGATATCCTCCTTACCAACATGACGACTTCAGTACAAGATTCCAGGTATTAAGTGTCTGTTCACATCCTTCCATTGCACTTTACTAGGTAAAGTAAGGATTCAAGATGGTGAGAATCTTGCTTCTTTACCTGTTCTTTTTTCATTTAAAAAATTTTTTTTTCCTAATTTTTGGTTCCTGGATATGCTTTTTACTATACCTAACTATGTATCAGAATCACTTGTAATGTTTCTAATAATGAGATTCCTGGAACTAGTCTAAAACTACAGCTACACACACCTACACACACACATACAGAAAGGGGGGGTGTTATTTGATGTATTACTTTTCTAATAGAAAATAAGTGGAAATATCAGAAATGTTCATCAAAAAGAAACCAATTGAATGAAATATGGTACACCTCCACAATCAAGTAGTCTTCAGCTATTTGAAATTAAGCAGTGGGGAAGAACTCTATAAACTGACAGGGAGTGGTTTCCAGGACATTATCTTGAATAAGAAAAACATAAAATAATGTATAACCAGTTTGGAGTCTTAAATGTCCCCCAACATCTCCCAAAGTTCCACATACTAAACTTTTAGTTGCCAAGGTAGGTGCTATTAGGAGAGGGTGGAGCCTAGTGGAAGGAAATTAAGGGCATGCCTTTGAAGGGGATATTGGACTCTGACCCCCTGTTTCTCTCTTTTTGCTTCCTGGCCACAACGTGGTAAGCAGTTTTGTTTTACCACCTGCTTGCTGCCGTGGTGTTCTGCCTTACTACAGAACCAAAACCAATACCAATCACTACTAAAATCTCTGAAACCAGGAACCAAAATAAACGTTTCCTCCTTATAAGTTGTTTATGCCAGCTGTTTGTTGTGACAGAAAGTTAACACAACAATGCATATAGTTTTAATAATGTGCATACATGTACATTTTTTGCAAAACAAAACAAAGTGAAACAGCATAGGAAAGGTAAATTAGAAATTAATGAAAATAGTTACTATAAATGGGGTATAAACAGGATACAGAAAACATGGAAGTGTGACAGGAGCTCTAAGTTTAACTTACTTGGCTTCTGAATCATGTAAATGTTTTTTGTTTGTTTGTTTGTTTTCTAGTTTTTGGTGGACACAACATCTTTATTTTATTTTTACGTGGTGCTTAGGATTGAACCCAGCATCCCACGCATGCCAGGCTAGCTCATTACCACTTGAGCCACATCCCCTGCCCGTAAATGTTTTATATATTCAAAAATAAAAGAAACAAAGACAAAACCTAAAATTGAACACAGAAACAAATGAATCTGTCTATCAAATATACAATATAAACTCTAAAGGAAAATAATTATTTCAAGTTACTTTTGAATAATTTGAATAACTATTTAAGATACTCTGACTATATCCCCTTAGTAGGTTAAACCCTGAAGACAAAAGATCTGCAAAATAAACTTTACTCACTAGGGTTAATGTTGGTTGTAATATTGTTGTTGTAATTTTGAAATTGTTATATATTGTAGATTAAAGATAATAAGTAAGCGTATTCACATCTTTTTCAAAGGCTTTAAATGTGCATGAAAAGACATGCAAATATAAAAGAATCTGAGAAAAACATAATATTACACTGAAATTAGAAATGTCAATAATATATGCTTCTGATTTCTTAAAATATACTTTGTAACTTTGTCTATTGAAAAAAAAAAAAAAACTAAAAGCAGGGTAACCCCAGTAATCACACCTATAGGTGATCACACCAATTACCCTCATCTTGATTTTTGAATTCCATTTTGTTTATTTGTTTGTTTTAAATGGAGACTTCCTATGAAATGGCTGATTTCACCTCTGGAACAGAGAAAGAATTAGTTGAACCTCAATTTCTTATTCTAGAAAGTAGGGAAACACTCAAAATTAACAGAGTTATGACAAGAGATTCAGGAGCCAGCTTCAAAGTCTCCCACTAGCTAAAGATTTTAATTGTGTAGCATTTAATCTTGTAGTCATGATTTGTACAGAAATTTGAGTTTCAAACAAATAATAGCCATAATGATCGCTTGATTGTAACATATTGATTAAGCCTGCAGTGTAATAACTGATTCAAGCCTGGGTTACCAAAGGATACCAACAACATTAAATGAAAAGTCATTGGGGAATGAGTAATCTTGTGACTGTAATAGATTACAAATTGCAAAGGACAAAATGTACCTAAACACTGTATATTCTTCTCAGTTGCCCCTTAATAAGGTTATGACACAGTGTTAGTAATAATAGACATGGAAGATGTTGTGCCTTATACTAAGATTCAATGTATAAATTCAATGTGAAGAATTCTTGCCCAAAGTATTTAACCTGATTTTAATAAAGTCTATAGACCACAATTGTCAATAGAAATATAACATGATCCACATATGTGATTTTTAAGTTTCTAGAGACCACTACATTGAAAAAAGAAACAGGTGACATTTTAATGATACATTTTATTTAATTCACCCATAATATTAACTTAACATGCTAATCAATGTGAAAACTGTTAATGAAATATTTTACATTCTTCTTTTTCATCCTAAGAGTTTGAATTCCTTGTGTATTTTGCCCTTACAGTACACCTCAATTTGAACTCGTCACATCTCCAGTGTTCAGTCTCTACATGTGGCAAGAAACTGCTATATTGGATATCACAACTATATACCTAATTTCCAATTTTCCCCAAATCCAAGAAACTGAGGCAACTAAATAATACCAGGAGGAAAGAGAAAGATCAGAATACCAGTGAGAAGGATAAAACAGAAGTCAGAAAACTTCTTTTGCCAAAGGCCAGAGAGTAAAAATTTCGGGTCTTGCAGGCCACACATGGTCTCCATTACATCATTTTCCATCTCTCATCATCCACTCTCTTTTTCCTTTTTTTTTTTTTTTTTTTTTACAGCTCCTTACGAATATAAAAACTATTCTTAGCTCTAAAGCTATACAAAAACAGGCCACAGTTTGCCTATACCTGATCTAAAAGATGGAGCATTCTATGAGATAACTGACTCATATTTTCCAAAAAGCCATTGTGAGGCAGAAACAGGTGGGGAAAGAACAGAGGAATTCCAGGACTGCTGGGGCGGGGGGCGTGGGGTGGTGGTCACTGAAGTCTAGAGCATAAGCATTGGGTATGAGATGAGTGGACAGAAGTGGGCTAGAGCCAGTACTTGTAGTGCTTCAGGGGGGCACAGCAAGGGCAGTACGGTGAAGTCACTATAGGTGTTAGGCAGACGTGTAACACTTCTGAAAACATAACTAACTTATCTCTCATAAACTAAGCTCTCATTTCCTTGAAATCTATCCTAGGAATAGTACTTATTAAGTACCTAGGAAGTACTTATTAAATCAATCAATTAATCAGAATCATTTTGAAGCAAAATCTTCAAGTATCTCATGCATTATGCTGCTTCTTTGCAAGATGTTTTCCTGTTACATAATGTGTTTTCTGTTTTGTTCGAAATATATTATTAGTTTTAGTGTACCTATAAAGTATCAAGGCAGGTAATACACTGTGAAGTTATCATTAGTAAACCTTAAACATTTTACCGGGAGAGTGGGGAGGGAATAAGGTTTAGTGGTCTGTTAGTCAACATGATGGGGTAAAGGGTACGATTAAGATGTAGTCATGATAACAGTGGTTTCATGGTTATGTTGAAAGTACTTCAAATTAATTCATTCCAATGAATGTTTAAGCTAGCATTCTTTTTTTTTTCTGTTTTGTTTAAGTGGGATCCAAAGAGGAATGGTAGAGTTAGGGCAAGAAATGAGTCAATAATAGCACTATCATAGAGACTGGCAATTGCATACACAACAGAAATTAAAATAAAGATGTGTTAAATTTTATTCAGTCAACAAATATCTCACACATGACATGTAGTGCTATTGTCCACTAATACCTGCTTCTCCTCTTTCTAGGCAACAGGTAGGACCACACTCGCCATCTATTTGAAGGTCATCATGGCAACCTGCCTCGCTTTGACCAATGTCAAGAGAGCAATAGGACACTTTATGGTGGAAGCATTTAATTGTGGGAGCTCAACTCTCCACTCTTGATGGTTCCTTGCCTTGTAATGGGAAGAGACTACAAAATGCAACAGTAATACATCATGTAATGGACAACTACTCTGAGAATATACAAACCCACTGGAGATTTTGCAATAATAATCTGCTTAGACTGTGGTGGGTTTTTGTTAGTTTGCTTGTTTTGTTTTGGTGCCAGGAAATCAATCCCAGGGTCTCATGCATTTGGGCTTGCACTCCACTACTGAGCTACACTTCTAGCCCCTTGGAGTTGCTTCTTATTTCATTAGAACCTGGCCTATCTGTTCTAATACAATACTGGATCATGAACTAGATGGTTGTGTTTGGTGGGTACAATGAGAGGCATAAAGGAGTAGTAAGAGCTCTTGCCAAAAAATTTTTTTCTATAATTTTACCAATTTTTTAAAAATGTGGAAAAAATTTTTTATAATTTAATTGAGAAGGTACGCATATTGGGAGCTAATGGAACAAGGACCTGGACTACTACAATGGAGGCTGGATTCAGAAGAACTGTGATTGCTAAAATATTGTGATAACATTGTGCAGTACCCAAATGGTACTACCCACAAAGAGCTGCTTCCTAGTCCCATAATTCAGACGCTGGGAACCCAGACTCCTGGTAGGTAAGTGGTGATATTCCAGAAGGAATGGAAAGTCTCAAGATAAAATGTTTTCTGGAGTATATCCAGTTGACTCATGTCACTCAATGTGTTTTTATACTAAAACAAGGATTTTCAAAATTTTATATTTATTCTTTTTAGATATACAGGACAGCATATGTTGACCTACATACATGAAATATAACTTATTCTAACTTTTTGTAGTTGTAGATGGACAGAATATTTTTAACTGGTGGTGAGGATTGAACTCAGTGCCTCATGCATGCTAGGCAAGTGCTCTAACATTTAGCTACAGCCCCAGCCCCAACATGACTCTTTAAGTAAGATAAAAGTAATTTCATTGAGGTTTTTTAATACCTCAAGACCCATGGGACATTTATGTCCTCTTCTTGGCCAGGAGGGTGCTTTGGTGGAAATTTTGACCATATTAATTGATACTCTGTACCTAAATTTTACAAGAAAAGTAATTGACTTCAATTACCTCTATTACAATTCAATCTAGTTTACTTATATGAATATTTGTTCAAGCTAAAATATTTCTCGAGCTAAGACCACACCCTTATATTTCTGTTTTAACATATGAGTTTATAAGTTATAGGAGAGTATGTTAATTTAATATTACTGCCTCCTTAAATTCATTTTATAGAGACTCCTATGTTAGCAAACTTGCTATTATTGAGATAAGCGCTAAAAGAAAAACCACATCAACTCTGCTACCACAAAGAGATGATGCTGGGGATCAATCCTTAGGTGGCTAGTTTGGACTTTATTAGGCATTTTGTAATCTTATATGATTAATAAAAAAGAAAAAGAAAGAAAAGGAAATAAGGCAGCAAAATGTTAGGAAATTATTAGTAAAGAAGAACTAGGTTATTATAATTTATTTATTCAGTCAATGAATATTTCAGGATAGTTTACTGTTCTGGATACTGGAGAAAAACAATAAATAAACAAAATAGACCACATCCCTGTCAAACAGCGTACAAAAATAAATATTAAGTACAGATGGGTACTGGGAGCAAAGATAAAAGACACTAAGGGGATAGAGAGTGACTTCGGGAGGTTTGCTGTCTCAGAGAGAATGGTCAATTGAAACAGATGCAGAGATATTAAAAAGAGATACAGATGAGATATTGTGTTATATTGGCTATGGAATTAATTATTGAATAGAAAGAATGAAAATCAGAGAACATGTGAAAAAGTCATGCTTATGCAATCTGTGATCTGTAATACATGAAATAGACGAACTTGGTGGGGCAGAAATGTTTTTGAGCATTCCTCAGGTCTGTCTCACACAGAAGGCAAACTGCTTTCACACTAACAGGTGAGTTCAATGGCTGGAAAACCCCCTCTATTTGCAAGAAAATTCTGAATACAATATCTACTTCTGACCAAGGAGAAAAAAAGAACCTTCATCTAGCTTATGAAATAAGTAAGTTCTGATCAACTAAATTGGATTTACAAGGAAGAAGAAGAAGAAGAAGGAGAAGGAGAAGAAGAGGAAGAAGAAGAAGAAGAGAGAGAGAAATGAATGACTGAAGTGGGACAAGGAGGAGAATACAGAAAGTTACAGGATAAAGGAAGCAGCTGCAGAGCAACTTTTAAAAAATATGAAAATTCTCCTTTCAAAAAGAAAGCCCCAAATGGTTGTGCAACTGATGTGATTCTGCAATCTGTATATGGGGTAAAAATGGGAGCTCATATCCCACTTGAATCAAAGTGTGAAATATGATATATCAAGAACTATGTAATGTTTTGAACAACCTACAATAAAAATTAATTAAAAAAAAAAAAAGAAAGAAAGAAAGCCCCAGTGCCATAACACATTTTACTCAGTGGCAGACTTCTTTAAGGTACTCAACAAAACCCTGAATTCCATTTTGGATGAAAGAAAACACGGAATGTTTTGAGAACCTCCTCAAATTCCCAGGTGTTCCCTGGAGGCAGGAGGCTTACACTGCAGCACAATGTTATCAGCCTTGATTTGCTACCTCTCTTGTATTTTGATACTTGTCAAACAGATATACACTTCTCTGGGAACTTTGGGCAAATTTTAAACAATTATAAAGACAACACAACATCACATTATCAATAGATGATAAATAACTCACATTGCAAGGAGGGTTTTTGTTTGTTTTTTAAGGAGGTTACTTGGTTTTTCACAGCTGTTGGATCAATTTGTAAAAACTCTACACACCGGGGTCTAAGATTAATAGTGAACAGGTAGGAGAAATGAATGTTTTGTACTTTCCTGGCTGGCTCTGTTTGGGACAGATTATTGTTGATTGACACCGTTCCCTTAACACTTGACCATGACTTCACATTTCAAGAAAAAGGTGCTTCCTTACAGCTCCTACACTGTTTTTGAAAAAGCTTCACCTATTAGTGTTTTGTGAAATGATATTATTGCCAAATGATGGTGATGATCATTTTTGGGATATTTCTGAAGTAGGAGAATTCACCTGAAAAGATGACAGTAAGATATTAGTATGTGTAATTAATCCCTATATTGTGTCTGTTCTTCTGAACTCTCTTTGAATTATCCATTATTATGTTACATGACCTTTCCTAAGGCACAAATACTTTTTACTGGGCTCCCGTATATATTAAATAATTTAAGCTATTCCAAATTAGCACGTCAGTGCCATGCCAGTAATCTAATTTCATATAATCCTTTTAAAAATATGCATTATCCAGTGGGAGTGATTGGCTTGCCAGCACCCCTTCTAGAACTGGGCCTGATTTCAGAGTCCCAGGAAGACTGCACAGGTATGAGTCATGTAACCCCCTCAGAGCAACTGGCTCACACCATCCACAGAACTGGCCACAGAAACTCCAAAAGGGAGAAATAGACTGAGGTCCATATAGAACCCCAGTCCATGCTTGGGACACACCACCCAGAAGGCATTGCCAATCTCAGCTGGTTCCAAGTACCAGAGGAGATCGTAGAACTGTTTTGAAAGCACTTCAGAGTAGGGTGACAAATATCAAATAAGGATTTTCTGTAGTGTTTGCCGGAAGATCAAGGCTCCACAAAAGATTAAAAACCACCAGATTAGAATATGGAAAGCCACGGGGGAAAAAATGATAGAAAAGGTCAATAAAAGCATAACTTTAGACTTTCAGATGTACTTAATCTGGAAATGGTCAAACAGATACACACTTCTGATACACAGATACACAGATAGTACCGAATAGGACTATTTGGAGGATTAAATAAATGGCACATAGTGAATTCTCAGAATTAAAATTTTGATTATCAACATCATTACCATTACATCTGTACACAATCACTCTGACAATGGAGTGGATGAGGAAGACTTCTTTGGAAATAGTCTATGCAAAAATGGAGGAGAGCTTACACATGAGTTGCGAATTGGTCAGCAAAGACAGAATCTACCCACAGGCATTATGGCAGGGGCTGGGTGTGCTTTTTTCCCATCCAAACTGTTTTGTTTTGTTTTGTTTTGTTTTTTTTAATTAAATATGGGCTAGTGTTGTGGCTCAGTGGTAGAGCGCTTACCTAGCATATGTGAGGCACTAGATTTGATCCTCAACACCACATAAAAATAAATAAATAAAATAAAGGTATTGTGTCCACTCACAATAAAAAAAATTTAATTAAATAACTTGGCATGTTTAAAAATCAAAAGATTTCACATTAAAAATCTAAGCTTCTCCTAATTTTGGAATATCTGGCTATAGTGGACCAGAATTCCCTCATGGCAAGAGTTTGCTTAAACTAAGTGTTTTGTGCCTTCTTTAAATCAGGCCTGCTGACTCTATTTGGGCACAGTCCTCACTCACCCTTCTTAATGACTTGTTCTCTTTCTCTTATTCACTTCCTCTAGGCATTGGAATCTCTGACTCCTGGCCTTATCCAAGGCAGAAGGTGTGAGAGGAGGTAATGGGGTCAAGGAATTTTAAGGGCAGACTTGAAAGAGCTTGGTGAGCAATTGGAGTGAAGAGGACAAGAAAATTTGGATGAACAATGATGTCATTAGCAAGACCTGGAATACAGGAAGAGAAAACAGCTTGTTCGAAAGATAGAAAAGTTTCGGATAGTTTGAGAAATCTGTGGAACATCTGGAAAGAGATATCTAGATAAGACTTGAATGTCTAGATCCTAGTCAGAACTAAAGATAGAGATTTGAGAGTCAGAGAGGTGGTTTTATGGCAACGAAACAATGGTAGTTGATGAGGTTGTGGAGGGAGAGTGGTAGAGTAAATTCAAAGGAACATTCCTTCTTCAGGATAGAGAAAGACATGAGCGAAGGAGGCAGAAAGAGAACCACCAGAAGAGGAAATGGTTATAAAGTCACGGACCTAAAGGGTTTTATGGGAGAAAAGAGTTACCAGCCAAAGGATGCTGAATCCTATCTGGTTAACCTAAGTTTAGGCACATAAGAGCCCTTGCCAAAAAAGTGTCTATAATCTAATTAAGGAGGACGTATATCGGGAGTGAATGGAATAAGGGACTGGAAAACTGCACCGGGGGTCTGGCCCAGAAGAGCTTTGAATGCTAAAGCATTGTGACACATTGTGTAGTACCAAACTGAATGCAAGGAGGCATGTATAAGGGTTCAAACCCCAGTCCTATCACAAGTTCTATGTGGAACTTGCTGCAAGCCTTCACATTCTGGGCCTGGCATGCCCCATTCATATTTGAGGAGATTGGACCAAGTGCCTGATTCCTAGGTTCTAATATCTTAGGATTCTTAGATGCAGAGGATCTCTACTCTGGTTTCTAGTGATTTATTTTATTAAGTAGGAATTTATTTATTTTTGTACCAGGGTTGAACCCAGGAGGATGCTTAATCACTAAGCCATATCCCCCACTCTTTTTAATTTTTTAAATGACTTTATTTTTACTTATTTATTTTTATGTGGTGCTAAGGATCAAACCCAGTGCCTCACCGGTGCTTGGTGAGCGCTCTACCACTGAGCCACAACTCCAGCCCTCTTTTTTATTTTTTATTTTTTATTTTGAGACAGGGTCTCACTAAGCTGCTTAGGGCCTCACTAAAGTTGCTGAGGCTGGCTTCGATCTTTCAATCCTTCCTCAACCTCTCAGGTGGCTGGGATTACTGGTGTGTGCCACCACACCTGACTTAGAATAAAAGTTTCCAAATGGTGAAAACTTTCTTCTATACAGTAGATACTCAGTATATGTGGACCTAAATGAATGTGTGTTTCAAATTATTCAATGTTTGTGTTTATCAGTTGAATTAAAAGAATGAATATCCTCATTTAATTAGAGAAAGGTCTACTTACAAAGCGGAGGTATGGGAGGTTTCTAGAAAGAAAATGAGCCTTAGGGAAGAGAAAATGTTGCAGAAAATTATGTGGAAAACTAAGATTCTGGAATAAGGGACATGGATTGTTATGCAAATTGAAAGACCCCCAAGATCAAGGAAGGGGGGTTATTACAAGTTATAATTATTAACGTTTCCAGTTAAATAATGACTACTTGATCTGGGATCACATACTGAGGTTTTTCATATTTTATTTCCACTGTCACCATTTTTTTGCATGGCATACATAGAGGACCACACCCCATACAGGAGGTGACAGAGGAAGGCCATGTCATCCTGATCGTTCCATTGTCCACTGTAGAGTCTGTCCTCCAGGGCAGCCTGTGATATTGACTTGAGTTAGCCAATCCCTTGTACCATAAGCACTCACATTTGCTTTTTGTAAGTCCACCATATGCTGTCCTGGGCAAATTCCTGCCAATGTGCTTCTGATAGCCACTTCTTGAGTATCAGGTTCATGTGCAATAGCACTTGTTGGGGTTTCAGGAAAAGTGTGGGAAACCTAGGTGAATTGAATTTCAGAAAAGAACAAATAATTTTAATATAAGTATGTCCCATAGTATCCTGTATTTTTATTTGCTAAATCTGACAACCATCCACTGTATTCCATGATGTGTCTGGCTACAACTTGGCTGCCGAACTTCAGCAAGCCCCTCCAGGGCCAGTGCTTTTGTGCTTCTGCTGTCCTCTACTGGCCATAAGTGGTCACTGGCACTGAAGGGAAAGGCAGGGTAGCTTGAGCTCTGATCCCTTCTCCACAATGCAGCCAGTGTCATCCTATAATTAACCTCATCTAAAGAATGTTGAAGGAACATGAATGAAGCACACCCATTTAGCAAACATTCATGGAGCATAATCTTAATACGCTGCAGGCACTGAGATGAGCGACCTAACACTTCCACATCCTCAAGGACCTCTCAAGATGGAAGGAGGAGATTTGAACAAAACATACATGGGACTGGAAGTTAGAAGTCTCAGAAAAAAAAAATGCTCTGCTCTAGAAGTTATCACTGACCACCTATTGAACTTTGAAGTCACTTAGGCTTTGAGGATTTCTGTGTTCTTATAAAATATGGAGAGCAGGAAGGAAAAATATGACTGGGGAAAGTATAGCAGAGTTCATCTTGGGAGCCTCTTGGTTATTCTAAGACCCAGAGCCTAGTGGGAATTGAAAAAATAAAACATAAGTAGATTAAACTGGTGAGGATAAAATGGAAAGGGGCACCGTCCTGTTAGGACTTCTTTGAATGACAGCTGACATGGGAAAGGAGCAGAGGACAGAGGATTGGGGTCTCAAGGAATAGGAAGGACAGGCACCAGGTGAAGAGATCTATTGTAAATGAAAGCACATCTAGCCACATGGCAGCTGACAGGGACAAGGACGTTGGACACAGTGGGCTGTGGGTTAAGGGAGAAATCTGCTACCTCGTTCTGGTTTGTATTTTGTGCAATAACTCCACTCTATTTTCTTTCAGTCTTTTGCTGTGAAGCTGCAGGAATCAGCACTGAGTTCAGAACATCTTACAAGTGGAAGGTCATGGCTGTGTGGTCAAATTAGAGTGAAGCGGTCAGGAGAATGTTAGAACATTCTGGAGAGTGAAGGAGGTGATGGACAGAGGGTTATGTAGAAGACAGTAGCACGGGTGGTTAAGGGGACAAGAGGCCATGGAGACATTCTCCTCTGAACAGCCAGAAATAGCCATTCACAATGCTTCTAGGGTCATCCTAAAATTAACCCCATCAATAGCTCTCACTGCCCACAGCATAAAACATGATTAGAAGTTTCTGAGCTAGTATGAGTCTAACTCCTGAGTTTATATGCTCTCCTGTTGCTGCTGTCTTTCACATCATCCTAAGCTCCAACCACACTGAACTTCATGCAGTTCATCCCATTTGATGGGCTCTCTCTTGCCTCCAGGTCTTTGTACAGGTGCAAATTTCCCTGAGAAGGCTTCCTTATTCCCCCCATTGGAAAAGTTTCTCATTCTGTGTAGGCATTTTTCCTAATGATGATATTTATCATGATAAAAATTATAATGCCTACTGCAAGCCCTACACTGTTTTGAGCTCTCCGTGTGTAACAACACATAAATATTCCTATACCATTGTTTTCTATCAAAGTATTCATAATATTTCACTTAAATAGCTTCCTTAATTATTCAATACCCTTATTTTAATGTGGATTCCAAGAAGATGAGGAATTTCTCTTGTTCACCATGTAGCCACAGCACCTAGCACAGATGAACATAATTTGGGTTGAGCCTCAAATAGCTAAGACTTAGGCCAGGTATAGTGGTGCCTGCCTATAATCTCAGCTACTTGGGAGACTGCCCTCTTGGGCAATTTAGAAGATGCTATCTCAAAAAATAAAAAGGGTTAGGGATATAGTTTAGTAGTACAACATTTTCTTAGCAGGCATGAAGCCCTGGGTTTAATTTTCAGCACCACAAAAAAATAAAAATTTAAAAATACAGTAAAAAATTTTAAATCTCAGGCTTTAGCATCATTAAAATGCCTCATCCTTCCTTAGTAGAGGTTGCTACATCACTAGCCACTTACCAGCTCTGTGTCCTCAGGTGAATTCCTTGACTTAGGGGTCTTAGATTCCTCATCTATAAAATTAGGAGACAGTAAACTTGTTTCCTAGGGTTCTCATGGGGATCAAATAAGCAACGTACTTGTACACTTAGACTGTATTCTGGATTAGTAAATGATGTCAGTAGTACATGGGAGAGGAGGAGTAGCATTGCATCTTTCACTTGGTGACATATTCCTGAGTAGGGATTCCTCCCTACTGAATCCCCTCTCCCATCTATCCTCTTCCATGCACTGAGAATTCCAAATCACAGATTTCTTAGGCTGCAAAGGAAAACACTTAGCATTTCTGTTTCTTTATCATATAGAACATTTGGGCTTTCTTTGTCTCATACCCACCCATCCAAAATAATCCAGGACCTTTCTTCCACTTCCAGAAGTTTCCTAAAGAATCCTGCATTCTATAGTTGGGAGCGCTGCCTCAAAAGAATGGGAAGAAACTGAAGATAGAATTTTTCTCTAGACAGGGTTCAAAGTCAAAATACTTCTGCCTATGTCTGTCATCTCAAGTCTTACTAGGAGAAACAGTAACACATATTTATTCTCTACTGTTTCATAACAACTAGATGGTATTACAGGTTAAATTATTTATTCATCCCTTGTAACATTCATGCATGCACTTATTTACTCACTTATGCATTTATGTATTGAGTGTTTATTTCATGCCAGACACTCTGCTGGGCAAAGACTCACATCCAGCTCCCCTGGAGCTCTCAGCTGAATTTGACGGACAGTTATTAATCAAAAAATCACCAGAAACTCCATGTAAATAGTAAAAAGGAGATGTATGTAGAGTTAAAAGAGGACTTAAAACAAGTTTAACTTAATCTGAGAGGTGAGAGAAGGTTTCTCTCTGAGGAAGGGATGGAGCCAAACCTATAGTCACCCTGCTGTTCACGTACAGAGGAAGAGGAAGAGGTCAAGGTCACTCCTTTGTGGGCAGCTTGTTCTAGAGATTCAAAGCAGAGCTCAGATTGGCTATGTTTGCTCCAAGAATTCTTTCTGGAATCGATACAGAGATGGACACAAAAACCAAGAGTAATAACAGCAGCAACAATGACAAATCAATGTTAAGAAACAAAGACTTCCTGCAGTTAGGTAAATGTGGAGATTTTTCCAAAATGGTGAGAATATTCCTAATAGGAAAATTTTTGTGCAATAGGCTCATACACAGAGACTAAGTTTATTTGGTGTAGATAGAATTTTCCTGGCATACAATAAAGAAATGACCTGCAACCATCAACAATGGAGATAGGGACTTCTGTGATGAGAGGGAGAGGTCTCATAGGAGGGCTTTCCCAAAGTTTATGGGAAATATTCCTCACAGCCCAATATTATCAGGCGACCATCCTCTTAGTAATTCCTCTCCTGTGCTCTTGCCTCATGCTGTTTAATCATTGATTGATGTCTCTGTGTTTTCTAAACCTTTGACAGAGAATCTAAGTTCTGTATTCAGCCATTCGCTGTGCCATTACAAGTTTAATGTTACCTAAAAACAATATTTTTCCTTAAAAACAGAATCTTGGTGCCATGGCTATTCTGAAGATGAGTCAAGAATATTGAATTTGAGGAAATCAGCCCAAATACTTAAGCACTATGTCTGTGCTAAGGATATTTGTGTTGTATTTAAGTGGCTATTAATTGCTACTGGAATCAGCTTCTAACTGATCACCTACTCTTATTTTTTTCATATTTTTATTGGTGCATTATGGTTGTACATAATGGTGGGATTTGTTGTTACATATTTGTACATGCACACAATATAACAATAGAATTTGATCAATATCATTGCGTCTTTTCCTTCCCTCCTCCCTCCACCTGGTCCCATTCCTCTGCGGCTCTTACTTTGATTTTCATGTCACCTGCCCCTAATAAAAGTTCTGGGGTAGTAAACAGATCACGATGATCAGTAGGAATAATCATTAATTTTGCAACTGATGTTAAATGAGAGTAAGTGTGGAAAATAAACACTTAGAAGAACAGGTCTTTGAGATCATTTCGAAATATATTTTAAATGAACTAATTAAATATGAGCCTTATCTAAGGATAATCACTTAAAAACAGGCAGTAACCTTTTATGTGAGTTCAGTGATCTGAATTCATAATATGCAAAATTAAATGCCATATTCAATTTCATTTTTTACACAAACATGAATATTGACATTATTCATAAAATCAGATAGAGCTGACATTCAGACAGTGCTTCGAGGCTTGTACGACATGGCAGAATTTCAGTTTCCATTAAATAAACAACAAATGACTTTAAAAATTAAACACAAAGCTGAATTTTTCATAGAGCTGATTCACCAAGCGCCTGAACTATTTCTGCCTAACATGTAGAGAAAGTGACCCCTAGTGGAATTCTGATGAAGCATTTCTCCATGGTTTTTTATTTGGTCAATCCAAGTACGGATGCTTAATATCTGCTATATGCCCAGCATTGTGCTGGGCTCTGGGACAAAGACATGACAGAAAAATAAAGTTCAGGATGGTTGATAAGTAGGCATCAGTAAAATTTGATCAGTGCTGCAGGAGAGATCGTGTGGAAGTGGTCAACCTACTGGTGGGCTGATGGAGAAATGATTGGGGTGGCTGGCAGAGGAAGGTGGCAAGGAAGAAAAGCCATTCACATAGAGAGGCTAGAGCAGCACAGTGCTTTCTGGAATTGCCAGCAGTTTCATGGGTAAGGCATGCCTATATGGACAGTGCTCTCCAGATATGCTTTCTGCATATTAAAGGAGTTGACAGACACCGTACATAACTGCATTCAGATTGCTCCTGTTAACTCGTGTTACATAGGTATGGGAGACTGTTTCAAAATGGGCTTCTTTAACTATTTGAAGGTCTCCAAAATTTTCAGTAAAATAGACTAGAAGATTTATTTCAAGTCAAGGAGCAAAGTTAGAATTGGGAAGTAGGTCAAACATAAGCCTAACAGGTATATTACTGATCTCATTTACAGATATTGAGGCTTATGGAGCTGAACTGAGTTTCCCAACTCAACTGGCAAACTTTGTGGCTGATTGATACTACTCGGATTCCGAGAACCAGGAGCCCAGGGTTTGGGGAGTCATCAGAAAATAGAGGGTGGTTAAAGTCACAGGAGTAAATGAATTTATCAAGAGAGGTCATGAGAGAGAATAAGAGAGAGGACAGGAGAAAAAGGAAGGGGGGAGAGGAGGAGAGCAGAGCAAAGCAGGGGTGGGGGGATGAGAGAAGAGAAGCAGGGCAGAGGTAGAAGCCCAGAACATGGCAACCTCTGAGGTAAATAGCAGAGGAGGAAGAGGTGAAGGAGGCAGTAAGATCAAAGTGGTGGAACTCTAACCAAGGGAGAGCTGTATTCTGGAAGGGGAAGAGAAAGGGGGTGGCGATTTGAGATTTTTCAGAAGAAACTGTTCAACAATGTCAGCAGCTGAGAGAACCGAGTGAGGCGGTGCCTTAGTATTGACCCTTAGGTTAGGATTGACCCTTAGGAGGCCATTGATTGTCTGAAACTGGAGTAGAGAGGATGACAAACCTTTTATCGAAGGAGCTGAGGAATAAAGAGGAAAGAAGAAGGGCGAGTCAGTAAAATCTGCTTTCTGAGGAGCCCAGTTGAGAAGACAAGGAAGTTAGACGAAGATCTATGTTTAAGGAAGGGATTTTCCTCCTAAATATTGAAAAAGTTATAATCAGGTGTGTACATTGTGGAGAAGCAGATATAGACAATAAGTGGTGGACGGTGAAGCTTTAAAGGATAATTGGCTGAGCAAAGGAGAGAAAAGGGATCCAGAGTGCAGGTGAAAATCCTTGGGTTGGCAGAGAGGGAGTGCAGATGCGTGGGATGTTGATCTGTTGATAAACAAAGGAGGGGATGAAGTGGCCATCTGATGCCTGCTTTTTCCCCTGTGAAGTTGAAAGCAGGCTCAGGGGCCAGTCGAGTGGGAGGATAGAAAGGCAAGGAGGCTGGAGGCTGGCCTTCCAACAGCCACTGTGCAGAAAGGGGCCGGCATGGCCTGATCCATAAAGGGCTGCTGAGCAGCAGCAGGTGGGGACTCTAGATGCCAGGTGGCCCGGAGTCAGCACAGTGCTACAGGTGACTCTAATAGTGCTTGGGTACAGAGAAAGTACATCACTGGGCTGGCACTTTGCAGTTTCAAATAAGGCAGAAAAGAAACTGAGGAGGCTGCTCTCTTAAAAAAAATAAGTGAAGCCTGGTGGAGGTGGGCAGGGACAGGGTGTCATGAGAGACTGAGGGAAAAGGAAGAAATGGAGGTTCTGAGGTCATGGTGTTAGGGGCCAATTCTGATGGAAGTCAGAGAGTGATAGCCTGATTCAAAGGAAAGCACTCACCACCTAATGAGAATGTCTTCAGTGTCAGGCATCCTGCTAAGCACATCATCCATATTATTTTATTTAATCCTTACAACAAACCTATAAAGTCAACACTATTCTCCCTACTTTACAGACAAAGAAACTGAGGCTCAAATGCAATAGCTAACTTACCTGGTGTCCTACTTTGGTTGATTTGCCCCTAAGTCTATGCACTTGGTCCCAGTGCAAAGGTTGAGAGGCGGAACTGTAGAGTGATGAGAAAGATGAGGGTGGCCGTAAAGGAAATTGTTTGTCTAGACTGGATTTTGAGGTCAATGAAATGGACAGTTAGCTTTGAAGATGGCTGGCATATTAACAATGGATGACCACACCATGGTGACTGGGAGGGAGATAAATATACTAGCTGAAGGGAGTAAATTGAAAGTACAGAGAAGAAGTGGAAAGGATGAAATAACCAGATTGTATGAGCCCTAAAGGGTGACATTTTCTTATGGGGCTGAGCATGGCTGGCTTTATGTAACTTGAGGGACCCAAAGTTAAAAGAAAATGTAGGAGCTAGAATATAATGCTGTTCAATGTAGTAAAGTAAAAAAGGTTGCCTTTCTCCTACAATCTCTCTCCTCACTTGTCTCTATTGCTATTTCATGTTGGGTTCACTTGTACATGGGGATCCTTACAGAGGTAGCTCAGACGCTGACAGATGCCCAGCAAGAGCTCTGTCCCATGCCTCAGGGCATAGCCGGAAGACCTCTGAGCTTTGCCTCCCCTGATGCACTACACCCCATTTGGAAGCTGAGAAATCAGTCTCTCCTTTCCACAGCCTATCATCCCAATCATCCCAACTGTTATGGTTTGGATGTGAAGTGTCTCCCAAAAGCTCATGTGTGAGATAATGCACGAAGGTTCAGAGGAGAAATGATTGGGTTATAGCCTTAATCTAATCAGTGAATTAATCCCCTGACAGAATTAACTGAGTGGTAACTGAAGGCCATTAGGATGTGGCTGGGGGAGGTGGGCATTGGGGTGTGCCTTTTGGGTATATATTTTGTATCTGGTGAGTGGAATCTCTCTGCTTTCTAATCATCATGTGATCTGCTTCCCTCCACACATTTCCTCCATTATATTCTGCCTCACCCTGAGCCCTGAGGAATGGAGCCTGCTGTCTTCGGACTGAGACCTCTGCAACTGTGAGCCCCCAGTAAACTTTTCTGCTTTCTATAATTGTTGTCATCAGGTCTTTTAGTCACAGCAGTGAAAAAGCTTACTATAACACCAACCCACTGCAAAAAGGCAAAAAGCAAGAATGGGTAACCTCTATCCAGGATGCACATTGGACTGGGATTAGGATGGCAAGTGGCTCGCTTCTGCCAAGTCACCTACCAAACACATCATGGCACTATCAACTTGGAGGGGAGATGGTACTGCCATGTGTTACCCAAAGATGCCACAGGAGCTGCTCACCCAACTTCTCCCTATTTGTGTCTGCATTCACACCCAATCCCCTGTCTGGCCAGGGCAGAGGGCAATGGTGGAACACACGTGGGCTTACTCCACTCCCAGGAGTGGACCAGATGGTGAAGGTTAGTGGAACCAGAGGTGTAGAGTGTGGGGAACAGGATGCCAGAAACCTGTCCTAGGAAGGTAGGGAAGTTGTAAGATGGACTCCATGCAAGCTGAGACTCTGAATCCCTAGTCCATACTCCATTGTTTCATCAGAGTTCTCTTAAAAAACACAAATGATAACATTCAATCATTGTATTACCTTGCAGCAAAGCACCATATACTGCCCCTCTATCTTTACATAGTCTTTTCTCTGTGCAGTCTGTTTTCATCTCTTAAGGACACCAGTCATAGTGAATTAGGACTCACCACAAAGACCTTGTTTAACCTAATTATCTCTTTAAAGATACTATGTTCAAATACAGTCACAATATTCTGAGTTAGTGAAAGGTAGGGACTTCAACATATGAATTTGGGGGGATATGTAATTCAGCCCACAAGAATTGTTGAGAATTTCAAGATGGCAACCGCAAAGAATTAAACCCCAAGAATTGCAGGAGTCTGTGAGACTGCACTAGTGAAGCCAGCCCTGGGCTAGGAGACCAATGGTAGAGGATCAATAGCATGGAGCTAGGGGGATCTGACCCCTCCTGTCAAATCTGTAAGTGTCAAGCTTATGGAAGAATGTGCACCTTTCAGCAAGTTGTAAAGGAAGCTAACAGCGTCTTTGGGGTGAGAGCTAGGTTTTGCTAAGATAATGAAAAGGGTGAAATGTCATTGAGCAGGCTGAAAAGGAATGGTTTCTTTGCAAACAAATGAACAATCCACTGAACAGAGTAGAAATGTGTGGGAGGGAGGTCAGAAACAAGCAAATAAACCCTGGAGGAAAGAGAAGTGTATGATGATCAGAATAGGAGAACGAATACCTGACCAGAGACTTTTGCATTTCATTACTTTTAATTACACTGGCTTTAAATTCCTTGAATTTAGAAATTAAATTAGAAATTTAATTGAATTTAAATTAAATGTTAGCATCCCTGATCCAACTGCAGCTGTACTTAACACACAAGCATGGTTTTTGTTATGGTTTGGATGTGAGGTGTCCCCCAAAAGCTCATGTGTCAGACAATGCAAGAAGGTTCAGAGGAGAAATGATCAGGCTGAGAGCCTTTATCCAATCACTGAATTAATTCCCTGACAGGATTAACTGGGTGGGAACTAAAGGCCAGTAGGGTGTGGCTGGAGAAGATGGGCATTGGGAATGTGCCTTTATGGTATATACTTTGTATCTGACAAATGGAGTCTTTCTCTCTGCTTACCGATCATCAGGTGATCTGCTTTCCTCCACTGTACTCTTCCGCCATGATGTTCTGCCTCACCTCAACCCCAGAGGAATGGAGCCTGCTGTCTAATGGACTGAGTCCTCTGAAACTTAAGTCGCTAAATAAACTTTTCCTTCTCTACAATTGTTCTGATCAGGTCTTTTAGTCACAGCGGTGGAAAAAAAAAATTGACCAATACAGTGTTGCTGATTGACAAGGGGAAAGACATTTCAGAACGATCCTCCCATGTTTTCTCTGGTTCTCCATTCCAATCATAGTGGCATTTGAACAGGGTGAACTATGAAGAGGTACAGTCTGTGGCTTTAACACTCAGCTTACTCTCCCACACTGGAAACAAAATCATAATTATTAGCACATTGCTGTAGTACCCTAACAAATTAAGCTATTCCTTGAATACTTGCTTAGGGGTCGTTATCCTCAATATCTTACAGTAATCTCTCCCAGAAAACAAGAAAAAAGCCTTGTCTGCATTTTTATGGATAGGAATACAGGCAATTAATAAGTTTAAAGAGCTACAGCAGTGGAATATCACTACAGGAAATTAATAATATGTTAAGTAGAGAGATAAAAGCTGCTTTCTTACATAAGAAAGCTACATAATGAAAATACTGATATATGGTTCGTATGCGGTTTTTATTATCTACCCAAATCCCATCAAATAAGATTCTCGTAGTAACAGTCATTTTTAAATTAAAGTAATACATTCTCATTGTGTAAAATTTGGAAAAATATAGGTAAGCCAAAAAGAAAGGGGACATCATTTTAATTCTAACATATGCTTTCTTTGAGATACATTTATTTTATTCTCATCTTTATTATGCATCCATGCATTTTATTTTTGCAAAAAATGGATGCTATTTTACTCAATGTCAAGTAACCTGCTTTTTACCACTTAGAAATGTAGGGTGAACAATCTTGCAGAACATTATATTAATAACTATATTTAGTTATATTTAATACATTTCCTATTGTTAGACATTTTTAGGTTCTTTTCAACTATTTACTATTGTAAATTGCAGTAATAAACATTCCTTTAACGATTGATTTTTAACCTTTTATGCTTATTTCCATAGGATAAATTCATAGATGTATCAATAATCTGTCAAAGTATGTGCATGTTTTAAGCCACTTGAAAAAAAATTTAAAAACTAGTTTGCCTGAATAATTACTAGGTATTTCCACCTAAAAAGTATAATGGAAAGAAGACCAGAGTTGAATTCCTGTCTATTTTACTGACAAGCTATAAATATTGATTGCTCACTCAATCTCTTTAGATCTCTTTCCTTAAACAGGGTTGGCAATTAGGTAGAAATCCAGTTGATCTTGGAATTAAATTAGTTAAATCCATATACAATACATGTGAACAGGAGTAAACCAAAAGAGCATCAAGGTATATAAAAAGGATAACTTAATTATGAATATACAATAACAGATATTTAACAAAAATTCTCTGGATTCTTTTCAGGCAGAGAGATCTTGTTTGACCACAACTGCACAGAAAACGGAGTTTGAGCAGCCAAATTGAAGGTGATTCTAGACCCTGTCCAAGGAGCAAATGTCTTGGCTAAGCAACCTCAAACACCATGATCTCCTTGAAAGAAATTATTTCTCCTGTACATGAGACAATCTTAAGTCTCCTTGAGAAAAATACTTAAGATCAAGCAAGATTTCCTTTGTTTCTGCATCATTCCAGTCTTCCAAAGCCTACTTGGAATTTACCTTGTCTTTCCTTCAACCATTTCACCAGCAATGTAATACTTATGGAATGTAGAATTCTTATTGTTTGCAGAATTCTTCCATGAGCACTAGGAAACGCAAAGGCACACAAGACAATACTGTTCAAAACAACTCATGATTCAGTGCCAGAATGAGTGATTCTAGGGTAAGTGATCCATGGTGGTCATGGTAACAGGGATAAAAGTTATAAGTGGGCTTCTCCACCTCAGAGCTGACTGATATGGTGACCAAGGCTGTGTGTCTAAACTGCCAACAGTAGAAATCAGTTCTGAACTCATGAGCTGGCATTATTCCTGAAGGGAAATTTCTTCTGTTTGCAATACTTAATAGGGTTCTACATCCCTGAAAGCACAGTTACAGATACAGGTGAACCCTTGTCCTAGCCAAGGCAAAGAAAAACATGGAGTAGATTGAGATGGTAGTTGATAGATCAGAAAAAAAATAGAAAGACTGAATAACAGGATGTCTTTATAAAGTAAAAGACAACATAATATTATTTCTGATGTGCAGCAGTTGCAGGTGGCAATGGGGTCTAGAGGGTGGTCTTAGGAACAGGAACTAAAGTGAAATGGAAAGCTTGTTTTGTTGTAATTGATGAGACATTTTAACCACGAGGCAATGGTGCTACTTGATTCATTCAAATGACTATTGAAATCAAGAAGGATAATGCCAGGATATGAAATAGACAGAAAGATAGGCACATGTCAGAACACATCTTCTAAAACAGAATGATAACTTTTTTATTAGGGAAATACATCTTAATGGCCAAGTAGGTATAAGTAATCACATAAATTATTTTGCTCTCTTCAAACTGCTAAACAAATGCATAATGAAAGTGTCAGGGATTGCTCTGCCTCCTGTCTCAGGCAATAGCATCAGAGCTGCCAGTGAGTTAATATAAACATGTATATTTGGATTCATAAGCACGCTGGAATCTGAAATTTTTCCTCCAGGGTACACAAAATAAAAACAATAAAAGGTCATAGATTAATATTTACCCTTGGCTATTAGTGCAGCTCTTTTTGAAAATCCTGAGTTATCATCACAAAAGAAAAAGAAATTTAAGATTCAGTATTTAATGGTTTGGCAATTGCACGATAATTAGGCTGTACAATTTCAGAATGACATGAAATTATCGTTAGTGAATAATGGAACCCAGAAGATTATGACAACCAGAGATAATTTGTACCTGAACATGCTGTTTAGAATGGTTCCGTTACACACTGTATATAAATTAAATTTCCTGACCTGCTCTCTTACTGAAATCTCTGCAGTGATGGTACAACTGGTATGGAATTTCCCTTCCAAGAAACACAAAATAGCACTAATACTTTAATTTGGTATCAAAAGAACAAAATTTGTGGGTGTGTTATGCTCTTAAAAACCTGACATTCACTTATCTTTTAGCTGGATTAGCCTTGGAAGTGTTTTTGTCATATTTACACACTGTGTAACTTAGTTATGTCCACAAAACAGTCCCTCCAGATAGAACTCATTAGAACTGGTATTTTACCCTGGTGTATACTTCGCTATTTCCCTTTATAATTAGTGCATTACTGTGGATCCCATTAGCAGTGTTACATAGGCTCCATCTCTACCTGCTACAGAAAAGCATTGTATTCAGTCACACTCTCTGCACTGTTTTAAGCTTTATTTCCAACCGATAACGACAGGCCAGAGTCTACTAAATTCAGCAAGTTAAAAATTTTATGTAGGCTAAAAATGGATGGTGGAGCACAAGTCTGGAGAGTCCATACTTCATGGTGGAAAATTTGTCTCCCCAAAGATCTTTTCACTTAACTGTAGGCAACTCCTTGAAGTCCTGATTTGTAAGGATGAATTTTAAGGTTAACTTTTAAAAGATGTTTTTGACCAAGATCAACCAATATTCAATTATAAAATGCCCTTAGTTGTGCACCATGATCTGTTCTCTGTTCTGTATTTCAGCTTCTCTGATTCTTTGACTTAGATTGCTTTTTCATTTGTGCTGTTACAGCTACCTCAGGGGACACCAGACAAATCCATCTGATAGCTGCAGTCACCAGATAGAAAGATAAAAATAATAAAGGACAATGGAACAGAAGCATTATTACTAGTTGCTGACCAAGGGTACAAGAAAGCAAGAAGCCAAGCAAATGTAGAAGGGTAGAGAATGATTTATTTTTCCAAAATAAAAATAGCTTTATTCTTTTCTGAAAATAAAAATGATACATGCTCATTATCAAATTTTCAAAGACATGAAAGTCGAAAGAAAGTAAAGATCTCCCAAATACCACAGCCCAGAGTAAAAACATCATTAACATTTGGCAAAGAGCTCTCTGAGAAACATATATCACTTAAAAATGTCCAATGTTATAAATGGCTCCTAGTAAACATGCTAGTCTATAGTCCACTTCTTCACACAACAATATTTCAGGGACACATTTCCATAGCAATAAAAATAGATCTAAATAATTTTTAATAGCAGTCATATGCAATTTAATTTTATACATGTTTTATTTGACCCATCTTCTACTGGGGATATTTAGGTCACTTCCAATGTTTTAATTTCATAGACATCATGCAATACATCTTTGGGCTCATGGTTAGACACTTGTGTGATTTTTATCAATTAAGATAAACTCTTAAACAAACTGTTGGGTAAAATTGTGTCATCATTGAAATTTTTTGCTGCATATTGCCAAATTGCTTCCTAGAAAGGTTGAACCAATTTTCATCCCTGCTGGCAGTGAACAAGGAGGCCCATTTGCATGTATTCTTGTCAACAGCTTTAACCTTTGCCAATTTGGGAGGACAAATTTAAGAAGAGAAAGAAGAAAATAAAAGTCACACATATATTTATTAGTTGTATTCATTTGCAAATTGGAGATACTTTTAATTTTTGTTATCTATTTCAGGGCAGATGTTTTCTGAACTTGGTTAAAAAAAAATTCAGTTTGTATTCCCATGCCAACAGTGATGTGACTCAGGACAAGAGTCAACTTTTCTCTGGCTCATTTTTCTTGATCCCAAAGTAACAGAATCTAGATCAATAAGTTGTCTAAAGCTTCAATGATATGTGAATAAACCGGCATACTACTAGACATGATGATGTTAACTGAGCCTTATCTCCTACATATCAGATTTTTCTACTTTCTTACCTCCTATTTTAATTATTGTTGGTGTCTGGGAATATTTTTAAATTAAGGAGGAAAAAAAAAAAAGAAAGGAACTGTGACTTTTCTCTTGCTATTTATAGAGGTGACCAACAAGGTCAGTGACAGCCATAACAAGGTTTGTTGACAGGCAATATAGATCTTTGGCATAAAAATGCCTCCCAGGAAAATACTTGCAAGTCAAGGCCATGGACCATCAAATATAAATAAATAACTGGGACAAAAAGACAGGTACAAAACACAACAACCCCCTTTATTCCCTGCCAAAAATATTGTTTTATCATTGCTTAGAAATGGGTTTGGAAATATTTTCCACTATAGAGCAAGTTGATGTTAACATATATAATATCTATTTTCAAAGATAAATCAGATATTAGTATTGGAAATTCTTGAGTTTTATCCAAGAATGATGAAATGATAATATTCTGGATACTAGAAAGACAAACTTTGGGTACAATCTGGACAGCGGTCCTGACACACTAGATACCAATGAGTTTGAGGAAGTTTTGAAGAAGTATTTGATTCATTCATTTTACAGATATTTATTGAGCCACATTACATGCCAGGTGCTGTGCTACCCAAGGGGAATACAAAACTGAGCAGGACATAGCCTCTGCCCTCAGGGAACTTCAGTTTGGGGCAGGAGGAAAGATAACCCAACAGGCAATTCCAGCATTGTGTGAGGTGAGGTGAGGTTTGGGGGGTGTTTTAGACCCCTGGAAAGAAGCATGCCGAAGAGGCCATTGGTAGCTAAATAATGCCCTGAAGAAACCAAGAGTTAACAGAATAATATGGGCTATCATCATCACCACAAAGCATGTCACAGACTGCTTAGTGCACACTAATAGAGAACCGACAGGCCACCCAGCATTACGAGAATGCAACAGGACAAGAAAAGTTCCCAACCCCTTAGGAAGAGCTTATAGAGGGACCTAAGACTGGAGAACATGCGTTCACTCAAATGTAAGCTCTATGAGGACAGGGTTCCTGGTGGTTTTGACTTTCACTGCTACTACAACAGTGCCTGACAGAAAGGATGCCACTGATAAATAAATTTATAAATAAATAAATGTATTCAATGCATCAACAACTTCACTTATATCAACTCACAGCAGAGGCCATGTGTACAGCAGAGGACCAGGATAGTGAAGAAAGTAGATGTAATAACAAGGTTTGTGTGCCTACTAAAAAATTTTTGGATCAACAAATGATTTTTCATACCTATCCCTTTGAATCTGATCTTGAACCTGCACTGGCTCCTTTGTGCAATGCAGAGTGCAAGAAAGAGCACTACATTTGAAGTCAGACAGATCCTGCCTCCTCCTCCAAATCTGGGAGGACCTTCAGCAAGTTCTTCAACTTCCCCAAGCTAGCTTCCTTGCCTGTGGGTGGGATTCAACCTTCCTGTGGCTGTGAGGGTCAAACATGCAAAACATGCTCCAGGCCTAGATCCCTTCACCCTGCCCCATCCTTCCAGCCCCAGAGATGGGTTGTGCAAATATCTAGGAGGGCTGGGGATCCCTGTTCCTGGGGTGCTTCTTCAGTGACCCTTTCTTAGTCCTTCCCCTCTTTTCAGGAAATGGAAAAGAAGCCTTCTTTGCTCCCTTGAAAGTACACAGTAATCTATTCTTCATCTCCCCTTTCAGCTTTAGCTTTGAGCTCCATTGATGTATGTTTCCAATAACATTGGTCACTGAGCAGGTAACTTGGGTAGCTGTCCTTCATTTCCTTACTAAATTGTTTGTTGTAACCTAAGCAGCTAACACAGTACCTTGATTCTAATGAATGCTTAGTAAATGCTACTCATGATAAACCTCACTTCCTATTCTCATTGGGCCACAAGTCTTAAAAGTTGTCTGACATAGGCTGAGGTACCACCTCATAAAACTACACTATTATGCAGTGAATCACAGATCATTATGACTCTCCAGAAGTCGATAAAATTGATTATGTCAGAAATCCCATACCCATTTTCAAAACAACAGAATATTTTCTCCATCTTTTGGGACATTATAAAATGGGACAAAAACCCTAAGAAGCATAGTAAATAGGATCTGCCCAGAAGATTGCCCACAGTATGTTACCAGAATGAAGATAAGTAAAGTTCTTTATTGAAATTCATCTTTGCTGCTCAGAACTTGGAGGCTCATTCTTAGTGTCTTCATGTATCTTAGTCTGCACATAAGTAAAACATGGAAGTATCCTCTGATGACCCATAGCAAGATGCAAAATTTAATTACTATCAATTAACATTCATTAATTCTTCCCCCTAGAAGGCAAATCTAGTCAGGAAGACTGAATCATTCAATAAGAGACTTAGGTACTTTTCGACCACAGTTGCATCTGCTCGTCAGATCATTATTAATCAGATCACTGCCAGATAATCTGACTTGGTCTTCAAGATGTGCAAAATAATCACACTTTTGAAAGTTAATCTAGTCAATAAAATCATTGGTCCACCATATTTCTAGCCTCTACTCTAAGCTAGCCAACATCCTAGGTAATATGTGAATATAAAAAAAAAGAATTTTTTTTTCTCATGAAACATAAAACTAAGATCCACAGTTAGAATATGCCAATGTATAATAATTGGAGAAAAGTTTAATGCAGTGATTTCCAAGGAGCAGAATTCCTATCAGCAGGATCAACCTCTCCTGGGAAGCTGTTAGAATGCAAACTCCTAACCCCAGACAATTTGTCTTAAAAGATGGTGAGGGCATGGCTTTATCAAGACTTCCATGTCATTCTGATGCACACTGAAGTTTGAGAAACCCTGCTTCAGTCAACTAAACAAGTTCAAGTCAATACAATACCTACAGATTACGTGAATGCTGAATAACTGTACAAGTCTGATGTAAATCAGAGCTTTTTATGACATTTCACAAAAGGTACAGGAGGTGTCTGCTGATTCAAAGTTAAAAAACTTAACATATCAAAATTATTGATTTTGGATTATTAATGGCAATTTTACATAATTCCAGGCTAATTTTTTTTTCTCTCTCTCTGTTTTGTATGTGTGTGTGTGTGTGTGTGTGGTATTAGGGATTGAACCCAGGGTATTGTGCATGCAAGGCAAGCACTCTACCAACTACAGGCTAATTTTCTCAGTTTAGTCAATACAATTTCAAACTATATCTCTGAGATGGAGTACATTGCCTCAGAATGGTTTGCAACATGTGAGCCAAATGCTGAAGACTTTGGTTGCTTCGTTTCATTAACATGTATAATCAAGAGTGGCCAAACTCAAACAAGGCAAAAGAATTAAAGTTTTTAGTCAACATGTGGGCAGTTCCAAAGCAGTATGAACACATATGTGCTGATCACATGAGAAGACAGCACCTGTAGACCAGGTGTCCTGCAGCCTGTGAACATTGATGCTCCTGACCGCTTACCTGGGGCTTGCATTAGACCTGTCAGTCAGGCTAAGATCTACTGTAATTTTTAACCTCAGTTCATGCCCTTTTAGAGAATTTTAACTCCATGTTTTTGACCTTAGTCTATTTGCCTGACCCTGTTACTGATGATTTTCTTCTGTGATTAGCTGTTCTTGAAATCGGGTTCCAATCTGAGTATGATTAACCCAAGTGCACTGTCTCTCCAAAGAGTAAAATTCACAGGCCCATTCCTTTCTGACACAGAAAGCTAGAGCTTTTACAGCAAGGTTCCTGGACGGGGAGATTTTGTAAATCCTCTGGAAAAGGTTTTCTTTGAATGTTTCTATCCATTATTCATTATCCCGACTTCATTAATTTACTCAGAAAGGTTAATTATAGTTGAATTGTTTATTATGTGGGTTCATATAAATATAGTTTGATTCAACTTAATTTATAAGAATATACCTGCTCTGAGGAGGCTGATGTTAAGTTCTGAGGAGGTCGCCCTTACGCACTCAGGGAGTATGATAGGGCAATGCCCCCACAGAGACGTCCATGTCCTAATCCTAGTGATTATGTGAATATGTTGTTTTATGTGAGGAAGAGGATTTGTAGATGCAATTAATTTAAGAATCTTGAGACAAGGAAATTTCCCTGGATCATCTGAGTAGGCCCAATGCAATAACAAGGTGTTTATAAGAGAGAGGCAGAAGGGCCAGAGCAAGAGAAAGGTAATAAAGAAGAATTAAGAAAGAGAGAGAGCATGAGGGGAAGTGATGGGGTGGGGAGAAAGAGAGGTTTGAAGATGCTACTTTGGTGACCTCGAAGATGGAGAAAAAGACCATGAGCCAAGGAAAACAGGTGGCCTCAAAAAGCTAGAAGAGGCAACAGGCTCCCCTAGAAGCTCCAGAAGGTTTGCCAAGGACTTCTGACCTGCAGAACTGTAAAATAATTAATGCTACTAAATTTGTGATATCCTGTTACAGTGACAACAGAAAACAAAGGGAAGTAGCAATCTAGTAAGAGAGATAAGATTGATTTTGATACAATTTGGAACGTGACAAGCATAAAAGAGAAATTCAAAGAAATTGCTATGGAAATGCTGGTAAAGTGAGTCCCTCGGTTGGAGAGATTTGGGCGGTTTTTTGGAGGATGACAGTTTTGCAGAGCCTGATAACTGGCTAGGACATCAAAAGAGGAGCTCCAGGAAACAGCAAGAGGGGAGACACAGGATGGAAGGCACAAATAGAATCAATCAAAAGCTGACCTACACTGCCGACCAGTCATTTTCTGGAACAAAAATTATTTGATTAAAATATCACATATTCTGCTCAAGATATGACAGGTCTCTGAGTTAGTAAAAATCTATAAGAATAATCAACAATTAGATTATATAGAATAGGCTATCTTGAGAGTTTAAATATAGAAATATATAGATCGTGGGCAGGAATCTTGCTACACAGAGCACACCCTAGCCAACGGTGAGCTTGGCTTGTTTTTAGACAACAGTGATGAACAGAAAAACACTACAGCTGATCACAAAGTACATTGACAAGTTAGACATTTCCTGCTACCCTCCTGAGTAAGCTAAACCAAACAACAGAATGCAACTGAAAGTCCTTTGCAGTGGGAGGTTCCTCAGACTCACTTCGACAGAAATGGAAAAGACACGAGACTCTTGTCCCTCTTTGGTAAGTTTGAATTGTTTTGTTTTGCTGAAGTCAGACCAAGGATGTTGAATAATTTTGAATGGCTCTAATTTAGTTTGGGTTTGATCATGAGGTAATCACTCTAAGAAAACATTTGTTTAAGCCTCTCCGTTTGGGGGGTTTGAGAAGGAAGGAATAGAATTGTCCAGATTGTTTATCTGTATTACCCCAAATTCACCAGCAGCCATTCTCTGGGCCTAACTTAAGGAGATGATGTCTTCCCAAGGCGGTACCTTTGCTCAAGTGCCTCAGAAACACTTGCTTTTTTTCTTTACCTTCTGGTGAATTTTAATCTTTTTTGTATGGCTCATATTTGTTACAGAAAAATTCAGAGAAGCACCCTGGCTCCACTAGCCTGCTGCTGGAAGGATGGCCTGGGTCTTCTAAAAAGGAGTCCAAATTCACCTCGGTGGCCTTGAAGCCCTGGGATGAAGCTGCATGCTTTGGAGACAGACTTTCTTCACAAGAACTGGGCTTGTTGTAAGCATCCTCATTTCTCTCGCTGCCTCTCTTTCTGTCCAAGCCCAGAAATGTGACCTCAGACTGGCTGCATTCAAAGGGAATTTTCTGAGTCAGTCCATCTGTCCTCAAACCTTTATCACAAGGTGGCAAATGATTATTCTGGCTTTCATCATCTTCCACTGGGATACTTGGTACGTTATTCAAGAATAGAGGAGAAGGACACCTGAAGGACTTCAAGGATGTGGGAGGATCTTCTGTAAAATACAAGCTGGCTTGCGAACTTTCAAGAACATTCAGGACCTAATTAATGAAGGACAAACGAACATTGAGTTAGGCTTGAAAAATATCCCTTTTTGCCTTTTTTTCAATTATAGAATATTTTCTCGTTTTCATAAGTTTAATTACTGAATTTGCATTAGAAGGGATCTTAAAGATTAGAGAAACCCCTTCATTCTGAGGACAAGAAGCAAGATGTAAAAGAAACTGCATTGAATTAAACATCATGAGACCCAACTTTAGTTCTAGATTTCCAACAACTAGCTTTGTGGCCTTGGGTGAGTCTTTACATGTCTGACTTCAAACATAAGGGAGGTAACCCATTAGTAGTTCTCAAATGCCAAAATGCCCTCAGAACTTTCTGAAAACAGATCCCCTCACCCCCTAGCTCCAATCTACAGATTATCATTCAAAAAAATAAGGAGACCAGGGTCCATGGATGTGCATTATAAAAGCTTCCTAGATGATCTGAATGTGTAGGCAGATTTGAGACCCTTGACCTATATAAATCTCTCTCTTCCTCTGTCTCTCTCTTTAAAAATGCATATAGTTTTATAATTAGTAAAGTCTTTTCACATATATTTTCTCATTTAACACACTCAAATAATAATATAATAATGCTGTTCATTAACAAATAATAAAATGCTCATTCTGAGTTTATAGATAATAAAGCTGAAACTCAGTAAAAGGAATAAATATCACCAGCAAGTAAGGAGGAGCCCTCTCCTGGCTCTCAATTCCATTCTAAAGCCACAGTTCATAGCTCCTTTCTGGTCCCAGGTCCCCACACAGCTCTTCTTAGTGGTGTCAGCCTGGAATATGCTCTCCTGATTCCCACTCCATTTTTATTATGTTGAGTCCTTATTTAAAACCTGTCCTTGGCTCTACAATGACTTGGAATAAAATCCAAACCCTCAAAATGGAATCCATGTCCCTCTATTACCCAGAAGTCTCTGATATTTTAAGTACTGTGGGCTTCCCTCACCGCCCCCCCCATCTCACATCCATGATGCCGGCCTACCTGTGGTCTTAATGCCGGACTCCACCACCTTGGAGCCCACACTGGCTGACTCTCTCTGCAATGTCCTTCCATCCTTACTGCTGTCTCCATCCAACCTGTTGTCCACATCATAGCTAAATGGTCACCTCCACCAAGAGGCTCCCTTGACTACCATAGGCTAGTGTATTCTGATTCTAAGATCTCATTAGCCTGGGCTTCCATCTCGCTGGACCAATATCCCAAGTTACTCTCTGACTCCTTATTTGAAGTTTAAGGGTTGACATTGTATAGTGAACACTGTTGTATTTTTAACACCAAATACAAAGTCTGCATATAGAAAGCAAGATTAAGTGTTTGTTTGTTTATACGCAAATAAACAAATCAGTGAATACATGACTACACCTATGGACAAATGAGTAAATTTTAAAATGAAAAGGGGAAATATATGTTGCATTTTAATGGGCCAGATATCTTAATAAATGCTGAATAAGTATTCCTTCCAAGCTACATTTCATTACATTTTTTTGTGATGCTCTGGTTCTACTCAATAATGACCTCTACCAGAGTGCCAAATGATATAACTTTTGATCTAGAAAGGTATATGTATTAGGCTGGCATTTTCTGTTGAAAGCTTAATTTGTCTCACTGATAAATAATTCACCTAGATACACCACTTATTCAACATAGATATGGTATGGCTTCATTTTGAATAAAACCACATAAATACGCACTTCATCCATAGATGGTCTTGACTTTGCCCGAGTTGTGGCACACTGGGCTGCCAAAGAGAAGAGCTTGGCAGAGAAGTTCCGAGGACAGGGACGTACTTTCTTATCTAGAAATGAGAGGCATGAATCGAGGCCTCTCTTCTCTATCAATTCCATAAGGAGATCCCGCTAGGAAGAAGAGGAGAAAATCTTATTACATAGAAGTGGGTCAAAAAATGAGAAAATGGGTGTCAACAAAAAGACAGTTCTTACCAGCTGAACATGTTTGGGATCATCTAACACCACTTTGCAGCCTGTCAAGACTTCCATTATTACCTATGAGAAACATATAGAAAGTCAGCTACATAGGTTGAATGCATACACAACATTTGTTGCACCTACTAACCATGACAATGAATATAGTTCTTTCTAATAAATGTCTTTATATTTTGTTACTTCATTGATGACATAAAATTAATATATTAGATAATATATTAGATAAACTTTTATAAAGTTTCTTCTTAAAGGAACCATTAGGGAAGGGGATGGGGACAGGAACAGGGAATAGAGAGGATAAGAGAGGGTTGTAGGAAGGATGGATATAATTCAAACATGATCTATGCATATAAGGAAATGTCACAGTGAAACACATTAATATGTATAACTAATATGAGCTAACATTTAAAATAATAATTAATTAAAATTTCTCTTTAGAATTTAGAACATTCTTGGCAATAAACTCTCCCCTGCTTATTAGCCAGCAGTGTACACTTACAATTCCAAAGCTGTAGGTGTCTGTTTTAATGGAAAGCTTTCCTTGTCTGATATACTCTTCTGGCATGTACCACAGATGTTTCCTGCTGCTGTTGGTTACATTTATGGTAGAAATCTGATTCTCTGGGTGGGGTCGGAAGTGTGCCATGGCAAAATCAGTTAGTTTGGCTTGAAACTGATCATCCAAAAGTATGTTTGTGCTAAAATGGTGCCCAAAGACAGACAAGACAAAACATTATGAAGGCTTTTCAATCAAAATCAACATGGAGAGCTCACCTTCTGTCTGGTCAATTCAGAGATAAATAAAGCCAAACATAAATTTTCATGAACTAGACAATACTGTCTTTAAATTTTTTTTTTCAAAGCATAATCTTTTGTGTTGTATAAAAACAAAAACAAGAACCTGACCTCTGAACAGTGGGTATTTCAAATATAAAGAGATGGTGGGTAAAGCCGAGGTTTTGTCGATAGAATAAACTAAAGTTAATCAAAGCAACTTTCCTTGTGCTCTTCTTACACTTAATGAGAATGTGAGTTGAGTCAAAACCAGCTGATTAAAATCAGCAATAATTAAGTGCCTGCTGTGTGTGTAAAGCTGTGCTGTGCAGGGCTCAGTCTTTCAGCACAGAGCCACAACCCTAGAACAATTGGAGGGATAGTTGGTAGCTCCTGCTTGAATGATAGTCCTACCCCTGAGTCACATCTCTATTGCTGTTTTTGTTTTTGAGTCTTATTTAAATACAAATATCTGTGGAAGTAAAGGTGAAGTGCTTATATTCAATTTAAGCAGTTGTCTCATAAAATCCTTAATAAGCTTTGTTATGTTGGCTCAAAGTGTCAGTTTACTTTTTTCTTTGAAGTGCTGCTATGATGGGGGTGGGGAAGAATAAGCCAAGAAGGAGATTCACTTCACTTGGGCAAAGCCAGATCTGCCTTTTTCTGGTTCTGAGATTGTTAGCAGAAACTTCACCCAAAAGCTTCAGTGTCCTCTTTTCTCACAAGTGAAGTGGGGAGAATAAAAGAGCTTCTAAGCCTGATATGGGGAATACAAAGTGCAACTATGCCCAGCCCTAATCAATGAATGGTCAAAGTTTAGTAATCAATAATGAGAGAGAAGACAGAGATTGATAGAGGAGTAGGTTGGCCATGAGAAAGTCTCCTACTTCTCAGTTTTGCTTAGGCGTATCCAGAGCTGGCTCTTTGTCTCCTGAAACTAAAGCATTTACCACTAGGCCTCCCCGTTCAAAACACCAAGTGACATATTTGTACTACTACAAACTGTTATTAAAAGTGGTCACAGCTACTGAATAATAAGAAAATCTTAATCCTAAACAAATACTGGAACTTAACAAAAGTTCTAAAAGTCTCTGCTGTTCTGAACAAGTAGGCATGCAGGCAGAACCCAGTTCCATAGGTTTGAATTTCAGGTCTTATTACTATTCAGAGGATTCAATTATGGGGTGGGTAAGGGGAAGTCCAATGTTTGAAGCTAAGGCCTCAAGAATTCTCACTTTGTCTGGGACTAATATGACAACAGACAAAATGAAGGGACATGCCCCTCCTTTAAAGATAGAGAAAGACATGCTTTAAACTCCATTTGACTTCTCCCTCCCTATAAGGGTGGCAGGAAGATTGCAAAATCCAAAGAGCCCACCATATGCATGAGCCCTAGGGCCCTTCATTTGTGGTGTGATCTCTGCATTTATGGGGAGAAAGCCCAAGAAGCCTGAGTATCAATGAGCTGGGGTAGACAGACCAATGCAGGAGTTACCAGGTTGGCCAGGAGAGAAGGTAAGCAGAAATATTCACCAACTCTCACTGCCAGGACCCAGGTTTCTGTCCCTCCTGCTGCTCCTAATCCGAGAGCCACTGCTACATACTTTTACTTCATTTCAGCACAGGGAGAAAATAGAAAAACTCTGAATGCCAGAGGTTCAATGTCTTCCTTCTCCATCCCAGCTGTAAAGAAGGCATGAAATTCTAATTTGTAATTCCAGAACCATGAGAATGCCAAAGTTGCATCTGTGAAATACTTAAAAATCCCTAAATAATTTCTAAGTACAAAAGAAAGGGAGGAGGCCCAAGAACAACAAACAAAGCCCATAATCTAATACATTTATTTGACTCTCAACAAAAGATTCCAGCAACTGAGCAATCATACATCTGTGAATGTCAGAGGTGATCTGTGTGACCACAATATGTTACTCAAAAACACCCACTGAGGACCTGGGGTCAGTGAGAGGTCGTCGGTAAGATGTGGAATTATTTGAGGGCACTGCATTTACACAATGAATAGTGACGCTTGGAGCAAAGACAAGTAGTTTGCCAGCAGATTTTAGTGTAGAACATAAATTTTGAGTCCAGTGATTTACTCTGTTCTAAATAAAGGTTATCGGTAGCTGGGGAAGAAGGATATTCTGTCTTAGGAAAGTGGAAATTGCAAAAGGGCCTTCAACGATCAATTTCTGCCCTGATTCTTCCCCCTGCTTCAACCTTGGAGAGAATGTTCAAACACAATGTGACTTCAGCTACCATGCAGGTCGGCTGAGTAAGTTTATACCATGGAGTGAGGATATACTAACAAAACAAAGACAACCTGGAACAACTAAATTCATAAAAATACAACACAAGAGGATGGCTTGCAAGTTATTATGATGACCAAAAAAGAGACAAAAAAAAAAAAAACAATTTTGATATATATCAAACGGTTCACACATTCAATTTAGTATTTCTACAATGTATGTTTTTCTACCCCTTTGCCATAAAGCTCTTTACTGTGACCAAAGAGGCCATCATCTCTAGACAATTCTTCTAGCGGAAGGACCCTTGGGTTGTACCCCGAGGAAATGGGGAGAACTCTGCACAGGTGGTGAGTTTGTATCCTAATTCTGGGGTTGTTACTCATCTATTAGAAGGGATTTCTAGGATAACTCTTTAGGGAGACCTGAATTTCCCCCAACAATGCTACTTTTTAATGAGAATTGCTTTCTTTGCTCATCAGTTTGTCTCCTAATTTAGTTAAAGCCTTCAAGCCTTAAAAATAAAGCAGATGAGGGCTGGGGTTGTGGCTCAGTGGTAGAGCACTCGCCTAGCATGTGTGAGGCCCTGGGTTCGATCCTCAGCACCACCTAAAAATAAATAAACAAAATAAAGGTATTGTGTCCAACTACAACTAAAAAAATAAATATTTAAAAAAGTAAAGCAGATGACATGTATGGCTTCTCATGCAAAACTTGCATTTAAGTACAAAAGCCATGTTTGACATGTAAGAGTTTGACTAATTTTTAAAGATGTATGTGTGTGTGTCTTAAAGAGGGTTATTGTTGCCAAGTAGCCCAGCCAAGTGTCTGCCAACCCTTAGGAAAAGTCCCAACTCCACCCAATTGACCCCTGAGAAAAACAGAACCCAAATGGCTTATATGAAACAGCCTGGGGCAACGGACACCTGTGCCATGTTGTAGCCATTGCAGCACTGAGACAACTTGTCCCAGATGTCCTGCTGACCGCAGATGAGGCAACACCCAGTCTCCCCAGGACCCACAAGTGACGGGAAAGCTGCCTACCGTCCTACCCACAACTTCAGCCTGCAGGCATTCTCCCTGGAATAGCACGAAGCGGAAACATTTTAGTTCCCTGTTGTGGAGCTTTCTCTTCATTTTCCATCAAACCTCGGCAAGTCTTGAAGACAAAACTAAAACTTGTTTGTGCCTTATAAATGACTGGTGACTCCAGGCACTGTGAAAAGGCCAACTTAGTAAGAGGTTTTCCTCCTCAAAGTGTGAAACTTCAACTCTAACCTAACTAGCCCAGACTCCCTAAGCCTTGGCTTCCATGTAGGTACAAAGAGCTGGTAATGCTTACTTCACCAGCTTTTATAAGGATTAAACGGGAAAATGTTAAGTGGAGCTCAAAATGTGCTTTATAGCATGTAGATAGACCTTGGTTCATCCTACACCCATTACCTTACCTTAAAATCCCAAGAGACTGGGTTGGGCATCTCTAGGAGTGCAAGTACACTAATATAAGTAACAACGGCACAGATTGCAGGATGGCCTGCAGACTGAGCACCTTTAAGTTAATCATTAAAATCAAAATAATTCCAAAGACATTCTGGGCAAGCCTAAAGTAACATTTCTAGCTAGTTTAAGATAACAGAGAAGGAAAAAAACTGTGTACTGTGCATGCACATACATATTTATACATATTAATAAATTAATATTGAGGTTTGGATACAGTGGTGGCAAATAGAATTGACAAGGGAAATTTTATTTTATGCAAAATTTAGTTGTTTTGGCATCCCTTAGAGAAAAAATTGGACATATTTGGATATCTTAAAAGAGGAAGGGAGTGGGGGGGTGTTTATAAAAGTCTGAGGAAACAGAATTGTTTGTATCTAAAATATTTATGAAAACTAAAAATAGTGGTTTTTTTTTAAAGCAGGAAGAGGAAAACAAAGAGACTGGTTAATTAAATGAACAATCAATCAATCAGATTTTTCCCCACAGACTTCACACTCCTATTAATTATGGAGCTGGAGCCTAATCTTTCAGTCTGTACCACATCAGCCCACAGACACTCATGTCTGAACTGAAGGTAGGAGAAAGAAGAACTTGGGTCCTTAGGCAAAAGTGTCATGGTTGCTAGAAGAGGACAGTCTATTGCTCCCTACCTCCTCTTCCCAACCACTCAATCTTTGTAGTCCTCACAAGGAAATACTCCAAGATTATTCCCCTTACTTTGGAAACATTAGTAGGAATGGAGATCTGAGATGAAAAATGCTGAGGATAAAATGCATTTCAATTTAAAATTGTTTATAAATGTGAAAACAATTAAGCTTGCTGAGGAATAGGATGGAAATAACAAGGAGGTTGACTGCTTTCAGATGCTCTTATGTGTTCTTGCAATTCAAAAACATCTTCGTTTCCTAAATAAAAATGTGAGGGTCTTTTGCCAAGAATACAGACTGCAACTCTTCAAACCGCTTTTCTTTAAATTCTTTTCTCCGTAAATTCCACCATCTGGAAGTGAATTTTGTTTATATAACATTTTATTTGAAGAGTTCAAATCGCTAAGACATTTCTGGGCTAAATAAACTACCAGACTTGTTGAAAATACCTTTGAAATGTGGGCTTTGCTTCCTCCTGTGGGTGTTCCTCAGCTGTGTCCTTGATAGTTTCTTCCTTAGAAAGCAATTTCCTCTCAGTGCTAAAGCAAGTGAGATTGCGAATGAAGATCTTCAAGGTCTCATCTCCCTCCTCAAAGTCAGCTGCCTACTGCCATTTTCACTAGGAGTCCAACGTCGACACCTCCATGTTTAAGCACATTAACTACACCTTCCTCTCCTTTCCAATATCCATGTCTGCAAATGAAGCCAATGTGCCCACAGTAATCCCAGACCTTTAATTCTCTAATAAGAGCATGATTGTTGGGATTCACACAGACATGGAATGACACCTTCCCTTCCCACTGCCTCCACAGGACAGAGGCCTAATCTCTGTAAGCCTCAGCTTTCTCCTGTCAAACTGGGATAACAATAATGCCTAATCTCAGGGTTGTCAGAAGGATTAATAACAAGTTATTAGGTGGGTGTTTATGTCAAGCCTAAAGTCCTTTGGCTTTCACTGAGCTCCCTAATCGGCCTGCCGTGTATCTGCCACCCTCAGTGCTCTTAACCAGGGCAGCAGGGTAGACCATAAACTGTGCTCAGAGCCATCTTGAAATTTGCTTTCTGCAGTTCCCCTCATCTTGAAAGTATTCCCTTCTCCCTTCTTTTACCCAAATTCTCTAAGGAGCCCCAAGGATCACTTCCTCCATGAAGTTTTCACTCAACCACTGGATTCCAGGATTTCTCCTTCCTCCAGACTCCTACTGGACAGCCTGTACTACACAGACCATTTGATTCTTAAAGGAGATCATCTCATATTCTTTACATAACCATAATGCTGAATCTATAGAAAAAAACTATGATCAGTGACACAATAAGTTTCTTAAGAGGGTTAGAAACCAGAATAGGCTGAGACCTCTCATCATGGAAATGGCAAATATGTAGCCCAACTGCTGCCAAAACATCCTCCCATATCATTACAGACATAACTAATCAAGTTCAGAAAGCATCTACCCTAGATTTCCTTTCCATACTACACTTGGGAAATCATGACCAAACAATCCAAGATGGGATGTGAGATTAAATTGATTTGTTATGGCTGCTATAGTATACTGATTCTTTTTCAGATGAGGTAAACGAGGCCCACATGGTTACATAACTTGTTCTATATAAAATAACTTAATGGCAGAGCCAGGACTAAATCCTTGCCCTCCTATTTCCTTGTTGGTTGTTCTTTAGATTCACTGCAGTTCACTTTAAAAAAACAAACAAAAACAACAACAACAAAAAACTATTTATTCAGCTTCATGAATAAAACACTAAGAAACTGAACTGTTGATTACAAAGAATGATCAATTTTTCTCTCTTTTTTCTTTAACTGTATTTAGGTGATTCTAGAGGCAAAATCAATTAAAGGGTGAGTCACAGGATTTTACCTCAATGAAAAAAAGAAGTTCTGATAATTAGAACTGCACTCAAACAGAGCAGGATCCCCATGTGCTGGCCTCTCCAGGATAGCCAGAGTCCAAAGCAGATTGGATGAAACACTTAAGAGGTAAGAGGCAAATCTTATATTAGGTACAAGAAAATACTGCTCAACGCCAGGCCATGGGCTTTACTTTCTATGTATTAACACATTTCCTCCTCACAACCATGGAAGGAGGTGTAATAGTGCCCAGATCTAGGTGAGGAAGGAGACTGAGCCTCAGGAAATTAAGTGATTTGCCCAAGGTCATATACTAGAAAGTAATGAAACGGAGATTTGTATCAAGATCTGTGTGACCCCAAAGGCCATACACTTTTTTTTTAATACTAGGGTTTGAACCTAGGGGCACTTTACCACCCAGCAACATCCCCCATCCTTTTGAATTTTTATTCTGAGACAGGGTCTTGCCAAGTTGCTAAGGGACTCCCTAAGTTGCTGAGACTGACCTTGAACTTGGGTTCTGCCAGCTTTAGCCTCTTGGGGCACAGGATTCTAGGCATGCTCCACTATACCTGGCTCCAAAGGCCATCCTCTTAACCAGTGACAAGAGACAAGGATAACACTGAGATCACTGGGGTGACTGCTGAATAAAGGGGAAGGACAGAGAAAAGACTGAGAAAAAGGTGTTTTGGAAACCACACGTTTGGGGATTTTTTCCTAGGGGTCACTCTAGGGTGTGAAGGTGGCTGGAGGTGTCTCCCTATATGTATCTGAATTCCTCCTAATTCAGAAACTGACTAGGGTAAAGCTTGGTCAGGATTTAAGAGAATATAGGGATCTTGTCATTTCTCTTATAAGTGGAACTCAGTGCAAAAACAGGCAGGTGTACATTCAAAGAATTGTAAATCATAAAGTCAACCTGAGATCATCCTGGTTGGCTCTGAATACAAAAATAAGCAAATTGTGGTCAGACAATGTGAGGTAGACTGGGCTTGAACCCAGAGGTCCTGTGCTCTTCCAACAACATCATCTTCTCTCCTCCCCAGTGACAAGATTTAATTTTGCTGAGACAATAGGTGTGAGTCATACTTTGAGTACCAGGCTGCTAAATAATTACTTTATAATCTTCATTTTTAAAGTTACTTTAAAAATCTCAAACCTGTAAGATTATCAAGCTTTTGTCTAAACAGAATTAATTATAGAGAATGACTGAAATGATAAACATTCATTTGGTAACTAGAGACTGTCTCAAGAGAAAAAGATCTGATGCCAAGTTATTTTTTCTTTTAATAAGATTTATTTTCAACATAAGAGTAGAGTATACTCTTTAGACAAGTTTCTTAAAATCACAGACTAGAAGTAAAAAATAAGCCATACTCTCTGAATCCAAATAAAGTGTTGTTGATATTTAGGTATGTTTTACATTTAATCTTTTAAAAATAAATGAATTTGTAGTTCTACAAAGTTATAATTACATACATATATACTACTTCAATTTGCCTTTTTCCATTTAATCTCACCTTATACACATTGTTCCATGTTATTTCCTACTATTAATAACATTACTTAAAATTGTTAAATGATTGATGATAAAGTCTTCTGTGATCCATTAATCTGAAATCCAAATACAGAAAGGAAAATACAGGTAATAATAACTTCCATTTTCCACTTCTCCAGCAAAAGCACAGCCCGACTTACTCATGGAAAAGGTCACAGTTTAACATAGATTTTGAGATGCCCTTTTTTGAGCCAATTATCAGGGATGTACAATAAAAATGGCATCCCTCCTAGAAGCTGTCTTTCCTTAACAAAGATTTTAAAAATTAATATGAAAAAGGCAGAAGAGTCAAGGATCACAGACTTTTTTAAAAGCATTAGGATGAAGGCCAAGACTCAGGGAAGTCTAGGTTCAAAGCAAAGTGAAGGGTTCACTAAAAGAGCTATGGGAGGGTAACCTCGGCCAGCTCAATTTGGCAGGACAGCTGGGGTCTGAATGTTATTAACCATCTGACAGATGCTCAGTGGCCTGAGTTAACTGAATCGATCTCATTGCAGTTCTCCAAGAACAATTCTGCAAATCACCAAATGAGAGAAGGAAATCTATGGTTAAAGATGGCATTAATTGACATCTTTGATGACATCTCAGCAGAAAAGCAGGTTCAATGGCTGTGGAAGGGGCTAATTTGCTCTGGAACAGGTACTTGATAAACCTTGTGAACCCACAAATCTTTCAAACGAA
The DNA here is from genome assembly GCF_048772815.1 of Callospermophilus lateralis. Taxonomy (NCBI): domain Eukaryota; kingdom Metazoa; phylum Chordata; class Mammalia; order Rodentia; family Sciuridae; genus Callospermophilus; species Callospermophilus lateralis. The sequence goes on along the minus strand of NC_135308.1, from coordinate 117,907,995 downwards.
CATCCACAGCCTTGAAACTCCTCACTCTGACACATGCCTGGGTGGATGTTGTTTATGGATGAACTATGTTGAAACCCTCAAACTCTGAAAACATAGTATACTAGTCAGCTTTTCATCACTGTGACAAAATACTTGATGGTAAACAACTTAAAAAAGAAAATTTTTACTTTTGGGTTATGGTTTCAGAGGCTCTAACCTGTGTTTGCTTGTCCTCATTGCTTTGGGCCTGTGGTGGCATGGTACATCATGGTGGGAGCATGTGACAGAGGAGGCCTGCTCACCTCATGTTAGGTGGGATGCAAAGAGAGAAACAGGAAATGGCCAGGGTCCTAATATCCCCTTTAAGGCATGCCCCCAATGACCTAACTTCCTTCTACTAGGCCCCACCTCCTAAAGATTCCAATACCTCCCAATAGTGCCACCTGTAGGAACCAGGTCTTCAACACATTTGCCTTTGGGGAACATTCAAGATCCAAACCATAACACCTAGAAAGGCAAGACACATCAGCAACCTTCCCTCCAATTGAAAAAGTATATGTTGCTAATTGCATTTCCAGTTCAACTCCTCCATCTTGCATAATATCGTGCTTATTTTTTTATCAGATTTCTTTTGTTACTCTATGTGTTTATTGCCGACTGTGCATTCTGCCTAGTGATGTTATTTAAGGTATTTTATAGTTTGCACAACCTGACAAGTACCAAGATACTGGCCTGGAAGAACTGGCCTCCTTTTAAGTTGCAAGAGCATCAAAGACATTCCAGAACATGCATATTCCCACCTGTATCCCAATAAGCCTTGGAGCCTCTCTTTAGAGCCTGCTTATCAAACCAAGTTCCTCAGCCTAGGTAGCACTCAAGGACCTATCCAATCCTTTACCCACTACATTCCTTATTCTTCTCCAATTTGACTTTACCTTATTTGCCAATCCTGTCCTTTCTTCTCCAATCAACACATCTTCCTTGCTTTTATTATACACTCGGCAATTCTCTACTCTGTTCCCTTGAAAAAAATCATTGCCTCCACCAGGAAGATTCTCTTCCCCTTCTTTCAACCAGTCCACAGCTGTGACCCACTTCCTCCAAGACTTAGTTTGAAGCTCTTTAACTACAGGAAGCCTTCTCAGACCATCCACACATGGTGCATGTTTTTTTATGTAATTTTTTAAAATTTATATATGACAGCAGAATACATTACAATTCCTATTACATATATAGAGCATGATTTTTCATATCTCTGGTTGTATACATAGTATATTCACACAAAGTCGTGTCTTCATATATGTACTTTGGATGGTAATGATCATCACATTCCACCATCATTAATTTCCCCATGCCCCCTCCCTTTCCCCCAACCTCACCCTCCCCCCCCCAACCCCTCTGCCCTATCTAGAGTTCGTCTATTCCTCCCATTCTCCTTCTCCCTATCCCATGTGATATGAATGAATGTGATTCTTAGAATGTTTAACAAGCACATATTAAGATAGAGTGATTTTTCTTAACATAGAGCTTAGGTTGTGGGTATATTTTTCAAATCCAATAAATTTATGATGGAGATAAGTACAAGACTCGTAAGTAAAAAGACTGGTTGGCTACCACATCATTTGGCCTCTGCCACTGTTATGTCTGCCATTTTGGCCCCAACCATAACAGGACTTACTATCTGATGAGTGTGAACTCTTTGCTAAGCACCAAACATACCTTACATTATTTGAACTTTAGAAACACAAGCTGCTCTTCTATTATTACCATTTTACACAGGGAGAAACTGAATCCAAGGGAAGTTCAGCAAGTTTCTCAGAATCACATTTACAGTGGACAATCTACTTCTAAAATCAAGTCTCTGGTGTACACATTAGAGAAGACTGAGTTATGAGAAATGAATGGAAGAAGTATGAGAAGGAAAATGCATGAGAAAGAAAAATCCTTGGGTCACCTTTTTTAGAGCTCTTTTCAGTCAACTCTCCCTCCATAACTGTGATGGCTGCGTGTTGGTCTCCTCTCTCTATCATCCCTGCCCAGTGCTCCCTTGGGTTCCAGGGAGGCTCTTGTTTTCCAGCAGACAGGGTTGGCAGCTGAGCCCCCAATCTAGAAACTGTCCTTGGTAGAAGGAACCCACCTCACCCAAGTTACAGTCCCACTCTAGAACTGGTCAGGCACAGGGGTGCAAAGAGCCACATATCCTGCCTAACTTTGGGATAGCTTAGAAGGCCCATCCCAGCTTGAGTGCTTCCTGGGATGCTGGCTGAGGCCTCAGAGACAATATCCCAGCTCCATCTCTCCACCTGCCAAGTTCTGCTGTCCTCCTGACTTTCTTACATTTGTTGTTTCTGAGAAGTCCCCCTAAAAATCTCCTGCTGTCAAGACTCTCCATCTGAGCCTATTTATTGGGGACCTACCCGAAAGCATGAACCAACAGTGAGAAAGTGGGGATCAGGGTCCACAACTGTGTTCTCACCAACACCAGGAGAGAGAGGATGGGCAGGCATACCCCAACCATTGCTGCGACCAGCGCAGCCAAACTAGCAGGTTTTGATGAGGGGCAATGGGAGATTAGAAAAAATAGTCAACACACGCAGATCTTGAAGATAAAACAGCTGGGGTCAGGTGGAGCACTGCTCTCTGATGGAGAAGCAGGTCTAAAAAATGACACAAGCAATCTTTATAATATATGTCTCTAAATCAGATTAAAGACTGCGCAAGCATTATTCTTTGTATTCATGAAATTTACAGAGTTAACAACAGTAAGCAGCTATTTCTTCAGTTATATTCTACAGCTGCAATGTGCAATGTTAGGAGCATTGTGCAGCTCTGAAGAAAGTCTATTGTTTAAAGTTAATAATTCCAAGGAAGATTCAGAAGCAGCGGTACTGGTAAAATATTGTGGCTATCTTAACAAGGAAGTTCCTTCATTCCCAGAGCTGCCCTGCCTGAGAATAAGGTTGAAGCTGATAAGACTCTAGCATGGAAGACAACTCCATAACAATGGGGCATCCTATGCCATTGCACAGAAACTTTCCCAGTCACCAAGTATGCCACAGCCATGAAGTCATCAGGGACCCCAATCTCAGACACTGGTTTCCCAATCACTGTCACCGCTCTCCCCAAACCACCTCACCCTGGGACAGGCACTGGGAAGTAGGCAGAGTCTGCATCTACTTCCCTCCCACACTGAGGCTACTTTGTTCCAGCCTGTGGCTCTGCTGGTCCCTCTCTCTCCACCAAGAACCAGAACCTCAATGTCCTCTCCTTCCTCACTTCTATCTCCTGCTAACTCTGCTTCAGGAAAGGATTTGATGAACTCAGTCACACCAAGGAAACTTAATAAAATCAATGTATTACCATGTGGGATTTAAAATAAACTAATGCTTACTTTAAGTTAAACTAATGAAAAAATACATACAGCAAAATTCCAGAAACTTATTCATTCAGTAAAACATATACTTGAGCACCTACTATACCAGTGTTGGTTGCAATCCATAGGCGGGGGATAATTTTAGGTTGGGGATGACCACATCAGCCCATTGAAACCAATGCCAATGGGTGACTCCATCAACCCCTGAGACTTTCACTGGCCCTCCACGTCTAGGTTCTGCAAGGGTGCATCAACATTATGCTGACTCTAGGGAGCCACCAGCAGCTGATGAATTTCCACACTACAATAGGAACAGACATCTGTGGGTAGTTCCCACTTCTCCCTTAGGACTTAGTAAAAATCTAAAGTCTTTTCATGTGGAGTTCATTTCCATAAAAACAAATAAGCAATCAGCTCTTCTTCTGTTCAAGTCAAAAGTACACTAACAACTCTTTTTTTCCCCCCAAAAAAAATAGTAGAAAATGGTCCAAAAGAGGCAGCACCCTTCTCAACTCAGTCTCCCCTAATATTTAGCAAAGAAAATGTTCATGGACTTTTCTATAGGTTCAAGATGAAGGACACAGGAAGAATTCACCAGGGGGATTTTCCTATAGGGTATATATGTTATCTAAATGAGGCATTATGTCTGCTGATAAAGAAAGAAAGGAGACTCTGCTTCTGACTTTCTCATGTCTCAGAAGTAAACACTAGGGCTGCTACTTGTCCTGTCACCTATTTATATATGAAATTACGAGACAGCAGGCTCAGTGGGATAAGCAAGACATTAGATTAAAGGACCAAGAATTTTAATTGCTGTTTTCTACTGTAATCTTAGAAAGCCCTCACTCTTTCCTTAAACCTCAGTTTAAAAGAGGGAGGAGATTAGTCCAGGTTCATGTCACACCCTGCTATCAGGTATAATTAATAAAGTACACAGAATTGTTCATTAGGAATTCCCGAAGACAAATAACCTCTCTCTTTGTCAATATAAATGCAGCTTTTAAAAAACTCTGATAGACACATTTTCATTTATACAAATGTTTGATTTTTCATACTTAGATGAGAATTCTTCATATACCCATACATACCAGGAAAACTATAGTCAGCAAACAGTGTGAAGGATGACTCACCTGTGATGATGAAAGGGACTAGGAGGTGTAATTTAAAGCTCTGGGGTCAATTACCTTGATATATTGCCACAGATGACTGAGCACGGCTGGGTGTTGTGCAAGTACCTAACTGCTTTGGACACTCCTATTAATATACTGATTCGAATGTGCCAAGAGAGTGCAGTCGTGTTACCCTAAAAGACAACAAACATCATTGGGTTTCATTGCACTTTCTGAGTACAAGCTATCTATGTATTCACGACGTGGAAGCAGGCTATAATACAAGCAGGGGTGAAGCAGGGTGAGGGGTGAATTAACATTTTGACTTATTACAACCTATTTTTAATTCCAGATGTGTTTCCTGTACTACCAATAATTGTTATTGGTCTGTCTATAGATGATGGAAATACCACGAAATTTTTATTATTAACTTAATCAAAATATAGTGGACTGGGGCTGGGGGTGTAGCTCAAGGGTAGAGCCCCTGCCTAGCATGCACAAGGCCCTGGGTTGATCCCCAGCAGCACAAAACAATGACATCAAAATGTAGCTAGTAAGATGATGCTGTTCAAAAGTTCCATTAAATAAGATTTTATTTGTGGCACAATAGTGTGAGTAATTGAGAATAATCTACTTTTGTTCTCATCCTAACTGAAACTTAACCTATTTGGAATCAATTTTTAGATTTACCCTTTCAAAATATGAGAAATTACAGCATATTTAACTTCTTTCCCTTTAAGTAGTTCATATCACTTTTATGTCTATTCTTGGTATTGAAGGATACTTCATATAAAGTTATGCACATTAAAATTATCTGAGAAATAGGAGATGTAAACTCACTCAGGATATAGAATCAAGGAAGGATGCAACACATCTTTTGGCTACCACACTGCACAAAACCCAGTAACTTGGCTGTTTATGCAACCTTCCAGGAGTAAGAAATCAACTGGGGGAGTAGCCTTCTCGTTTCTGGGGAAGCCCATTGGTTTCAGATACCCCATCTGGCCTCCCAGCTTCCCTAGAAGGCTAATCCCCAGGCCTTAGAGGGTCAGAGGACAATGGCAGATGTGACTTACTACACACTGTAATCTGTCAAAAAGTGTTCCATTCCTCATATATGGATAAACCAGGCAAAACTTCTCAGTCTCTGTAAAATACGCAGTCAGCTCCAGTATGTTCGGATGACGAAACCTTGAAACACAAGATTTTTAAAGCCATCAAACTGTTTATTCAAATAAGTCATGAGTAATACTTTGGAGTGGCAAGAGAGGTGGGGAATAAAACAAAAACACATAAATTCAGCTAACAGAGAAGTAATTTCAATGGACACAGACTTGCTTTCTAAATTGGTTGATGAAGTTCAACAAATACTACACAACTCTTTTTGACTGTTATCATGCAAATAAAAATAAAATTTCCAAATACAAGGCAGAAATTTTAAAAAGTAAAATTTTCTTAAGATCTGAGATTTTTGGAAATTTTATAAAAAATAGACAACACCGATATTAATCTATTTTTATCTACATGAAACAAAATGTGGCTATTAAGTAAATAAATAAAGGTAACGCAACTGGAATTGTTCATTTGACTGATTTAAGTACACACATGTAAGTCAAGTCACCCAAATATAGGAGTACAGAAGACCATTCAAGTATCTACTGAGCTCTGCTAGGTCAGATGCTGGGTTACACAGACCAAAGAAACAGCACCTACTCTTCACAAACTTGCACTGTTATCAAAAATCCACAAAACGAGTAAAGTTCGATGTTGAAAAATATATCATTCAATTTAAATAACAGACTTTTATATCCCCATAGTATATATTTCTCCGGCTCCTTTCCTAATTGATTAGGCTACTAATAAAAATTCTACTCCCTGAGTGTATGTATCATTGCTACAAAGAACAGTGGAACCCAGGTAACCACTATCAACATAAAACTTGTGAAGCTCACACACATTGAAAACTCAGTTTAATCCAATCATTATCTACTGAATACTTGTTATGTCCTAAGTATTGCTGGGGATATTAAGATAAATTAAGCTGCAAAAAATGATTCTATTCTAAAGGCTTATTATTTGTTTCTTTAGTAAGAGAACTCGTATAAACACACACACACACCTATGTATAGGTGTATCTTTTTATCCCTGTTACTTCAACAAAGGAACCATGCCTGTGTACCTGTGTTCACATACATATACAAAAACACACAGACTTTTATTTTTAAATTTGTCAAAAACTTCTATGATACGAGGTTCTTATACCTATTATGATTCAGACCAAATCTATAAAATGAAAAGAAATGGACTGAAAAGAAATTGATGAAGTATATTTAGCTGCTTAAATAGTTGATCTATACCACTGGTTGGCTGATTCTCCTGCAACTTAAAATTCAAAGAGAAAAATCTTTTGAAAGGCAGCAGATGACAGACATCATACAGACCCAGTCATGGCCTGGGTGTTCTGCTTTCTTGCCCACAGAACAGAAACAACCATTTTCTTATTTTTAAATAGTACTGATCAAGCAGAAATACCGATACTGCAGAAGTCAGCAAAAATGGGACCTGGAGACATCATGAAGCCTCTGGGCTCAGGCCACCCATCCTTTCTCTACAAATTTTTCAATCCATAAGTTATACAGATCTGAAGGTCAGTAGTTTTGAAATCAACTCAGCAAGCATCCCTGAATGCCTACTGCAGACAAAAATGCTGAAAGTGGCTCCTAGTGTGGTAGAGCAGACAGACTTGAGTGATAGATTTGATCTGCGCTTGAATCTCTCTGGTCATTTTCCAGCTGTGTGAACTTGGGCAAGTTATTTTGTCTCCCTGTGGACTGTAAGATAAATTATTCTCTTCTTTCCCTTCCCTTAAGGAAGGAAGAAGAGTAGAAAGAGCAGTAGCAGCAGCAGCAGCAGCAGCAGAAGTAATATTCTAAGGAGTTTGTAAATCTGTGTAAGTAGTTTCCTCAATACTAAACCTTAAAAACTCTTTTAGGATTTGGCTTAGATGTGCATCTTCCTAGAAGCCCATTCTGCTGCTCACCTCCAAGCTCCCATCCTTTCCTCCTCTATACCTTCTCACAGTATCACTTACTTTAGTGAAACTACCCATCTACTTATGAACTTCTCTCCCAATCCCACTTCAGACAGCATAGTATAAGAGAAGGCTTCCCTTAGTAACATCTCAGTGTCTGAGAAGAGGAAGACTAAAGATGATCTAGGAAATAAATTGTACCTCGTAGAAAATCTAGGATTTTCCTGAGTTTCCTCTTCTTCAAAATGGGGATCTATAATAGAATTTATCTCATAGGATTGTTGTGATAATTAATGCATTAATACACATAAAGCACTTGGAATAGTTCCTAACACTAAATAAGTAATTAATAAAATGAATAATAATAACAGTACCTCATGAATATTCAACAACATAAATTTAATCCTCCCAAGATTATTTTGGGAACCCAGTAAACACTATCAGGATTGTTTCAAAAGAAACAGACAAGCTGTAGTTCATGTGTAAAATACCTCATCAGACAAACCAAATGGATTAGATATTTGAGTGTGAGAAATCAAACTATAAAAGTATTAGGAAAAAATGGGAGGATTATTTTATAACCGTTTAGTAAAGACAGATTACCAAAAAAAAAAAATAAACCAAAAACTTAGAATCCACTAAAAAGGATAAACTCAACTACTATAAAAATCATTTCTACTTGGCAAAAAGTAGAATAAGCAAAGACAAAATGATAGTATAGTAAAAATAATTTATATCTAATTTTGTAAAAATAGTCTAATTTTTTATATATATATGAGTTGTGTGTATATATATAGTATTTTATACACAGCATATAAAATTTTCCTTCAACCCATTAAGAGAAAAACTAATAATCTAATTTTTTAAATGGGCAAAGGATGTTATCAGATATTTTATAAAAAAAGGAGGTATATATTTTTTAAGGATTGTGATTCTCACTCAGAAAAAGGAATTGAAACTACACTGAGATCTCTCTCTCTCTAGAGAAGGCTCAAAAAAGTTTATAAACAAAAGAGAAGACATTGCAATTGATACCACAGAAACAAAAAGTATCATAAAAAACTATTATGAACAGCATGTGCCAACAAACTATAACTTAGAAGAAATGGATCAAATCCTAGAAACCTACAGTGTACTAAGACAGAATCATGAAGATACAGAAAATCTGAACAGACTAGTAATGATGGAGATTGATTCAGTCATCAAAAGCCTTCCAAAAAAAAAAGAAAAAGAAAAGGAACAGGAGGGATTCAGAGGTGAATTCTATCAAGCATTTAAGGTGAATTCTATCAAAATCTTCCCAAAAATTGAAGAGGAGGAAACATTTACCAATTTGCTTTACTAGGACCAGCATTAATTACCCTAATAACAAAGGACCCTATAAGAAAAGGAAATTACAGGGTCAACATCACTGGTGACCATACATGCAAAACTTCTAGCAACCCAAATGCAATAGAACATTAAAAGGATCATATACTATGACCAAGTGCAGTTTAACCTTGGGATTCAAGAATGATTCAACATGTGCAAATCAACACATCATCCATCACCTTAGCAAAAAGAAGGAGGAAATTCATATGATTGTTTCAATAGATATAGAAAAGCATTTAACAAAATTCAATATCCCTTCACAATAAAACTCTCCACAAATGAGGTACCAAAGGAATGTACTTCAACATAATAAAGGCCATATAGGATAAGCCCACAGCTAACATCATACTCAGTGGTAAAAATATGAAAGCTTTTTCTCTAAGATCAGGAACAAGCCAAAGATGTCCACTCTTGTCACTTCTATTCAACACGGTCCTGGATATCCTATCTAGAGCAATAAAGCAAGAAAAAGAAATTAGAAATATACGAATTGGAGAGGAGGACATTACATTAGCTGTTCGCAGATGACATGATCTTATACATGGAAAACCCTAAAGAGTCCATTAAAAAAACTGTTAGAATTAATGAACAAATTCACCAGATTTTCCTGATATAAAAATCAACATACAAAAGGCATAACACTTCTATACAATAGCAATAAACTATCTGAAGCAGAAATTAATAAAATCTCCCATTTATAATAGTATCAAAAAGAATAATACACTGAGGAATCAATTGAACCAAGGAAGTGATAAATCTGTAAGACAGTGATTAAAGAAATCAGACACAGTAAATGGAAAGATATCAAATATACAAGAACTGGAAAAATTGTGAAAATACATATACCACCCAAAGTGATCTACAGATTCAATGTAATCCCTATCAAAATTCCAATGACTTTTTTACAGAAATAAAAAAAAATTCTAAAATTCATATGAAACCATGAAAGACCCCAATCAAAGTCAATTTTGAGAAAGAACAAATAAAGCCAGACATCCACTCTCCAACTTTAAACTGCATTACTAAGCTGTAGCAATCAAAATAGTATGTACTATTTTGGAATACAACAGAGTCCACAAATGAACCTATATACATATATGATCAAACAGTCTTTGACGAGGGTGCTATCATGGTCTAGACATGGTATCCTCCAAAAGCTCATGTGTGAGACAATGCAAGAAAGTGCAGAGGTGAAATGATTGGGTTTTAAAAGCCTTTACGTAATCGTCGTGTGAATCCACTTGAATGGATTGACTGGGCAGTGACTGAAGGCAAGTAGGGTGTGGCTGAAGGTAGTGTGGTCATTGGGGGTGTCCCTTTGGGGTATATATTTGGCTGAGCTTAGTCTCTGTCTCTCTGGTTCCTGGTGACATGTTCTGAGCTGCTTTCCTCTGCCACTTTCTTCTGCCATGATGTTCTCCGCCTCACCTTGAGCCCTGAGGAATGGAGCTGGCTATCTAGGGATTGAGACCTCTGAAACCATGAGCCGCCAAATAAACTTTTCCTCCTCTAATTTGTTCTCATTATGTCTTTTGGTCATGGCTGACTAAAACAGATGCCAAAAATTACACAAGGGGGAAAGAAAGGTCTTTTTAATGAATGGCATTAGGAAAATTGGATACCAGTTAAAAAATAATGAAGTTGGACTTGTCAGACATCATACACAAAAATCAACTAAAAATGCCCTGAAGACTGAAACCATTAAGCTCCCAGAAACAAGTACAGGAAAAAAATCTCTCTGACACAGTTTTACCAATTTTTTTTTTAATTTTTGATATGACACAAAGAGAACAGGCTTTCCTGTTGCAACTTTATTTTTAAATAAAGGATTAGAAAAAAAAAATCTCTCAACAGGAGAGAGGAACGGTATAGCACAGAACATGAAAATGAACAATGTACTAATGCTACATTTTGTGTAAAAGAAGGGAAATAAAACACAATGTGTGTTTGCCTGTGCATAAAATATCTCTCATTCACAAGAAACTAATAACAATGTTGCCTTGGAAAAAAAATCAGTCTGGTAGTGGTGGAAAAGCTTATCTTCAATTGCTCTTTTATTTTTTTTGGAATTTTGAAATATCTGAATATCATTGTCATAAGCAAATAAATAAAACTTAAATGTAAAAACCTACTATTGCAATTTTGAATCCAGTTCTTTATTGACTAAATGATATTAAGTTTTAATGACTAGCCTCTAATATTTCGATTTCTGGTCCTGGGAATAAAAGGGAGAGAATTCAGCACAATATCTTACTCCCCACCTGCCTTTCCACCCCTCACTTTACATATCTATGCAGAAAACATCTGAAAAGGGCCTTTTCTGTTTATAAAGGGTGATGAGTGAGCTCTCCAGGGGTAGGGGCCTCCACTGAGGATGCACAGCTGCAGATATGAATATAGAGGACAATGAAGTCATTTAAATTTGTCTCTGAGGACTCTTGATTCCTGAATGAATTCCCAGAAAATAATATGCACATCAAAAGCCCTTGATTTCTTTGTCTAAAACTCTCTTTCTGAAGACAGTTATACTGAGGAAACAGCTTCTAGACTGCAATGTCTCTGAGGAAGGGGAACAGAGTGCCATATATATAGTTCTAATGTTTGAAGAATTACTATTCAGGCATGTTAGTCACACACGATTTAACCCACTTTCTTGTGACAGTTTCTTGTTCAAATATGTTCAAGTGAATTATGTAAATGGTCTATTTTTAAATGTACTTTCAGGAATATACTGAAGCAGATGTCAAAAACTTACAGACTGTTGGAATATCCAACCCCTGTTAATTAAATGCCAACGACGCTGTGCGCTGTGCTGTAGAATCAAAGATGAACATAGATGAACCCCAGACAAGAGGGGGGATTCCAGACAAAATATACTCACAGTAGTAAAACTTCAAGCTCAGATAAAAATCTCTTCCAGTGTTTCTTAGATTCCATTTTTTTCTCCTAGATATTATATAGAAAAGATAAAAATAAAATTAAGAAAAGGGTCTCTATTTCTGGGACTCTTAACCCAGAGTCTACAGTTTTCCTGAAATTAGATCAGCTTTTTATTATAAATGCATTTGGAGATTTTTTTCTGAGGACAGGATCCTTAGCTTTCATCAAATTCTCAAGAATCCATTAACCCTAAAACAGATTTAGAGCTGCTGCTCTTGAATTAAGTTTTTCATGTGATATATCATTTTGTCAAATTTTATATTCAGACTCTTTGGAACCATATTTTCACACATTTAAATAAATTCAGAAATATTATGTGTCTTCAAGGAAAACCCCCTGACAGAAACTTCTCACTTGATCTCACAAAGACTTCAATTTATGTCATCTGTATTATCCTGCAAGTGGTCACTAATCTGATATTTATGAATTTGGTCATTTGGATGTATCAATTCACATTTACCTTTGCACACTTTTGAAGAGATGAGCCTACTAATCAAGTCAAAGTGTGAATTCTTACTACAAACAAGCTTCAGAAGCTAGCCTAGAGCCTGACATGTGAATAAATGAATACTAAAAAAAATTAATAAATTCAATAATCTTGTAGTGAGCACCTACTCTGTGCCTGGCATTGTTGTTGATGCCTTCAAACATGTTATGTGGCTGCATATCCCTTGGTCTCAGGTTCCTAAATTCTACCATGAAAGAGTTAAATTAAGTATGCTTCTAGGTTGTACCAACTCAAGGTTCTCATTTGCAAACTACTACAGAGGGAAGAATTTTTAGAGTTCTTTCCTCAGAAATAAAAACAGAAATTCAACAGAAATTCTGGAAGCTATTTTCCAAGTAAAATCAGAAACAATAAACTAGGCTAAGAAAACACTGCTAAGAACTACTTTATCAAATTTTATGTCAGCCGTCCTGAGCGTCAAGTAGATTTGGTCTGAGGCCCATCCCTACTGATTGCTATTTGTGACTTTCTATTCATTCACTGAATCTCCCTAAAATCAGAGTTTTCTTAATCTGAAAAATGAACACTTTTGTGTTTCTGCTAGTATAGCACTCACACTTTGCTGCTTCAAGTTTGGTTTATGCACAAAAATCTTCAACTACACTGGGAGGTGTTAAGAAATGCTGAATCTAATACTGGGCTCCTCCTCGGATCTACTCAGTCAAAATCAGCACTGTAAGATGACTAATAGGTGATACTGTGCACCTGAAAGTTTGAAAAGCACAGCTCTAATACATAAAATTCCTACTTCAGGCCTTCTATGAAAGGTTATTGAAGGCAATGTCCCAATGTTACAAAACTGCATGTCTTCAAAAAGTGTTCTGTGGCCAGGCTTCATTAAGTGCTCTCATTTTTCCTGGTAAGTGTATGTGAGTGTGTATGTGTGTGGAGACGGGGTGGGGAGTGGCTGGTTGGTTGGCTGTGCTTTAGGTTAGAAGGCAGGACGTTAAAAGTAGAAGGCAAAAGTCCCAGAATACTTCCATTTACTACCTTAAGAGGGAGTTCAAATGTAGGGTAGGACCAGGGACACAGGAGTTTGTACAGTCCTTTGCAGTAACTAGGTCTTCTTACTCCTAGTGTTTAGCAACTAAGTTCTTGAAAAGGACATATGGGCTTCATTCGGTTCATCCAACAAACATTTTCTGAGCAACTACTATGGAAAGCCCCTGGAATAAGGCCTGGATACATGGACCAATAAGAGTTCTTCCAAAAAAAAAAAAGCCAATTTATCCACTGGGAGAAGCAAATGAAGAAATCAATACTACAAAATAACGGAAACCACACCCAAACCACACTAGAGTGGTAAGAGGCTATGAAGAAAAAATAGTTGTTTGGGGGACAAGAATGAATAGAAGATCTACAGGCAATGACATCCTACTCTAAAGTCAAACTAAGGGAAAGGAAACTCCCCAAAGAAATGTGATTTGGTGGCAGCTGCAGAGAGAAGATTGGAGAGGCCATTTGGGGAGGTGGCCCTGGGGCTCAACCACAAATGGAGCCAGGGCCAGTGACACATGGGCATGAAGAAACAGGCTTCAGTTAGAGCAACCACATTTCATGTGTTGAATGGTTTTTCCAGTAGAATTTTTTTATTAGACTCTTCTTGTTTACAGGAATTTTGAGACGTCTATATAGCATTAGTGGCACAAGATGCAATGTGGAGAAATGAAAAAAAAAAAAAGGTTAATAATTTCTTAAGGCTCTGTTACATAAGCTACAAACTAGAAATCACTTCAGACCTCACCGGCTCCCTCACTTCCCAGTCCTACCAGTCACTAGATCCATTTCGCCTCTTCTCTTACACATACCTTCTCACCTTCCATATTGACTTAGCCCTGATCATGACAATGGTTCTCAACACCAGCTACCCATTTGTACCATCTGGGGACCTTACAGAACATACTAATGCCTGCCACCACCCATTCTGACTTAACTACTTGCTATGGAGTTTGTTTTTTTAAAAGCTCCCTAGGTGATTCTAAAATGAAATCAAGCTGGAAACAATAGTTTAAGTGCTGTCCATCTCTTAGTTTACATATCTAAAATATCCCTCAACCAGGTCTTTCATCTTTCAGTCTAGTTATAGCCATCTTTTGCCAGGTCCCAGGTCAACTTACAAACCATCACCTACCCTATAATCAAAGTTATATTTCAAAACACAAATCTAAGTCTTTCACTCTTCGACTTAAAAATCCATGTGTTAAAAAGCAGCTAGCAATGAGCAGTGAAGTGCATGGTAAGGCCACAGATGTTCTTTAAATTATCTTAGGGTCTTCTTTAAACTACTTTCAAAGTAGGCAGGAAAGCAAACGGTGGTAGTTAATTTGTAAAAAAAATAAATAAATAAACAAAGCAAAGGAGCCAATGGGAAAATACATCAAAAGAAAAGGATTCATGGGACTAACTCTTAACAGTGTTCGTTGATGTTAATGTGAAGCTAGGAATTATGACTATAGGTGTCTCCATTTGTCTAGGAAGGAAGATTCCTTTAGAAGCTCAGATGCACTAAGGTAACTTCTGACCAGCTATTGACCCCAGTGCCCACGTTAACATGGGACTGACTTGTAGATGAAGCCTCCCTAAATAGGATGGCCACCATGACAGCTCCGGAAAGGACCAACTAAGGTCAAAAACTCCACTGCCTGATGTGAAGGAGGAATTGAACACCTGACTGGCAAAGAATACAGAAGGTGGTGCCCAATTCTCCTGGTAACATCAAACAGTAATAAATCTGGAGATAGTGTTGTCTCCTTTGTCATTTTCTGCTCAGAGATGGCTCTCTCTCTCTCTCTCTCTCTCTCTCTCTCTCTCTCTCTCTCTCTCTCTCTCTCTCTCTCCAGTGCTGTCTGCCTAAGCCTCACTTTGCTTTTACTCTACTTTCACTTATAATAAAGTTCTCTTGCATGGCTTTTGGTGTCTGACTTTAAATTTTCTTTCATTGGAACACAAGAATCGAGTTCTGGAATTTTGGTTCCCTGCTTTCCTGTGACACATACGTTTCACCTATTTTCATATCATTTCTTGCCACTTCCTTGCCACCCACACACTCTATTCCACCAAACCAATTGTTATTCACATGTAAGGTACACATTCTTGCAGACAGGTACCTCTAGACCTCTGCATCTGCAATATTCCACCCAGAATATACTTCCCCTCCTTACTGTTTGCTAAAATTCCACTCATTCTCAAAATCCAGCTGAAAGAGCATTGCCTTTCACCCATTTTTACATATATATATATATATATATATATATATATATATATATATATATATAATTTTGTGTGTGTGTGTTTGTGTGTGTGTGTTTGTGTGTGTGTGTGTGTGGTGCTGGGGATTGACCTAGGGTCTTGTGCATGCTAGGCAAGCACTCTACCAACTGACCTATATCCCCAGCCCTCCATTTATTTTAAAGAAATGTTTATTGAGTGGTCACCTGGGCCCCATCCTCTGCTGGGTACCAGATGCACCCCTCCTTTGGGTGGCAAGAAATGCAACCTTTTATGTGCTCCCAGAATCTTTTGTACAAATCCCAGTTAAATAAGTACTTCTTTCCGATCAGTTTCACTCTTTTATTGACTTGATTATTTCCCCCAAAAAAACTGTGAGCACCTTGCTATTTGTGAAGTAAGCCTTATTCACCTCTACACACTCAGATTATCAGGCCAAGATGGAGTTTAGTAAATGTTTCCTGATGCTTGACCAACAGTGAAGAGAATGAAGGTCAGCTCTATAGTGTGTCTGCCTAGGTAGTTGTTGCTAACTGACGCACAAGTTTGATTTGCCAATTCCCTCTCTGCTTTACTGGCTGTTACAGTCAATCAACTGTCTTCTAAACTGCTCTGATCATTGGTTTGTAGCTCCTATTTAAAGCCGCTTCTTTTCCACCCTCCTGAACTGTAAAAGAAGACAATTTATAAAGTTGCACTGAATGCTCACGTGTGGCACAAAAGCTGCCTGAAGAGCATGCCGCTCACCCTAAGCAAACTGGCACAACCTGATCCTCTTGAACAAAGTCCCAGAGGCCCTACAAGGCTTTTCAGAAAAGTTTTTCTCATGCAATATATCTGAGGATCTGAAGGATTTAATGTCCACATTCCCAAAAGACAGGCATTCATTTCTCAGTCATTTCTCCAGTCACCTGAGCTCATATATCTTATTTCCATTTATGAAATTTTATGTTCAAATACACCTTCTTTACTGTTGATGAAAAATGACACATTTTAATATGAAATGTGAAAAAATAAATGGAATCAATATTCTGTGATAGTAATTCTTGCCATACCTGTTTAAATAATTTAACAGCGTATGCTCGATTTTGAATCTCCACTCTGTATACCTCAAACATATCCCCTTCTCCAATCAGGAAGTCTTTGTGGAAATGTTTGGTTCCGTCTATGATGTTCTGAAAGCTGATGGAGGATTCAAGCAATATTCCTTAGGAAGGAGAGTAGAAAGGGAGAAGATAAGCCACCTTTTCTGAAAGTCAATATTGGAAACATGCGCGAGCCAAGGGGAAGGCCAATAGAAGAAGGCCCAAGAACTCAAACTATAGCCTACATTAACTTGGGTCTGGATCTCATCATCCCAAAAAGCAAATGGCATTTTAGGTATCTGAACACTAGTATTGTGGTTTTGTCAACTCTCCAAAGAAATCTGCCAAAGAGAAATTTGGGGAAATTTTTCCAAGATTCTGTTTCCTTATTCTTAGGTCAATGTGTTTCTGTGGAGCCATTATGAACCTAAAATCTATTAAAAAAAAAAAAAAAAAAACTGGAAATGAGCTGGTGCAGTGGCACATACTTGTAATCCCAGCAGCTTAGGAGGCTGAGATAGGAGAGTCGCAAGTTCAAAGCCAGCCTCAGCAATGGCGAGGCGCTAAGCAACTCAGTGAGACCCTCTCTCTAAATAAAACACAAACTAGGGCTAGAGATGTGGCTCAGTGGTCTAGTGCCCCTGAGTTCAATCCCTGGAACAACAACAACAAAAAAAAAAAAAAAAACTCTGGAAATGGGACTCTTCATATGACTAAACAATATTTTTCAAACATGACTGATAGAGATACTTTTCATGAGCCCCTAAATGCCTGACTTATTTCTCAGAACAAATCAGAAAGATGCTTCAGCTGTTTTTGGTTTTTGTTTGTTTGTTTGTTTGTTTTTATTTTTTATTAGTGGATCACAGTTATACATAACAATGGCATTTATTGTTACATATTGATATGTGCATATAATAATATAATATAACAATATAATTTGGCTGATATCACTTCTTAACACTTCTCAACTCTCCCCATGCTTCAGCTTTTTGGAAAATCACCCAAAGGAGATATTGGGAAAAAACATTTAAAAGTAATCAAAAGAAAAAAAAAAAAAAGAAAGAAAGGTTGGCTAAATCTTTCAGAGCCCAATCTTGGCTATATTTCCATAGTTACTACAAAATACTCCCTAAGATATTTAAAGGTGATTTAGAGTTTATTATTAAAGAACTAAAATCTTATTTAACTTTTCTAATTTTCTTTCAAACCAGAAAAGCATCAGATCCAGGCAAGGCAGGCTTAAGTAGTCTTCCCCGGTGGGACTAAATTATTCTCCCTACTAATAAAATAGGAGAGTTAATACAGAAAATAACTGGATTTTCACACTGACCTTCAACATTGCTTTATAATCACCTCAAAAGATCTTTGCAATTGCTATGAAAATTTCTAAAGCAGTGTAAAACTCATCTTAAGTTTTTAAGTGTTTTATTATGGCACTTAAAAATGGCAATTTTTACTAACAAAGAAAGACCACAATTATGTTGTTCATTAGCAAATGGATTCTTAAAATAAATGTCATTGATTAGAACTTTGTCATTGAGAATTGTGTCAATCAAAATTGAAACTACTTTTATATCTATGAAAGTTTTATACTGAATCTGAATATAAACAGTTAAGGTATTTATTGGGCATTTCCTCTTCTAAACTCATTTATGTAAAAGGATGATTTTTATAAAGCAAAGTTGTTGTTTATTTGTGTGTGTGGGTTTTTTTATTATTGTTGTTTTGTTTTGTTTTTTTTACCTTTTTCATTATGTTCAGGTATAAAAGCATCATCCACTGTGACATTGGCTTTTCCCTAAAAGAAAGAATGCACACCAGAGTAATTCCATTTCATAAGTCTAGAAAAAACAGAGCCTCAACAGAAATGCAAAGCTCCCTGGGAATCTATACAGTGCAACAGAGTGGAATATAACCTTTAAAAAGCTAATAAAAGCAAAGTTATTTTTACTTTATTCAATAGCATTCATTGCCGTACATTTTTAAAGTTTCCACATTGACTGTAAAAACTCAAGAATCAATGCCATAGTCAGTTATAGTCTATTTAAATGACTTCTAATGCTACAGAAATGAGTACTGCTTATTTGCTCTAATAAAAAATCAAAGCAACATACAAAATACCAACTAGAAAAGGAAAGTTAAAAGTTAAGCCAAATGAAGAACTCATAGTTCTAAATCTCAACTCTGACAGACCACAGATAAGTGAAAGCTCTTATTCTGCAAATATTTATAAATCTCTAATTTCTTGAGTCTTCAATTCAATAAAGGATAATGAGAGAATTAAGGCATTTCTGTGCCTTAGTTAAGTGCCTGCATAGCCAGCATCTTTCTGCCAGAGAATTTCATTCCTTCTGCTCAACTATATACACAATGGAGTTCAAGGATCATTTTCTAAGCAAATGTGATCTACCTTGGATACGTTTGGAAATCCATGCTCCTGATGACTCTGCTCTAAAGAATTCAATCCTGCTCCTGAAAGAGAAATAAAGGGAACCAGATACAAAACAATTTTAGGTCCCAAATGTGATCTTTGTTCCCCTTTCTGAGACTGTGAAAATAAATATTTTGCTAGTAATGTTCATTTTTAAAGTTCAATTTCATTCAACTGTAATGGTTGTAAATTTACAAATGTGAAATAGCTTTCTAATGAACAAATATTATACAAACTAACTTTCTTCACTTAAAACATGAATAGCTACTTAAAATCATTGGTAGGCATAATAAAATATTAAAGTGCAAAGTAGAAAATTGATAGGAAAAAATGTAGAATTGTTACCAGCTTTTTGCACATATATTTTAGATTTTTACAGTTATGAGATTACATCTTCCTGGGTTTGTTTATCTTCTGTACTATTTTGTGTCATAAATAATTAGAGCTGGTTGTGATGATGTTGATTGTGTGTGTGTGTGTGTGTGTGTGTGTGTGTATTATCAAACACCAACACTCACTACCCCTTCCCACATACAGAATTTCCTGTCATTTCTGACATTGTGATTCAGACTTTGGACAATTTTTATTTTACCTTCTAGTTTTGCTTAGCTTGTGTTCTAGTGTTTTTAAAATTATTTTGCTTATAAAACCAGCACCAAAACATAGTCAATTAATAACACACCTCCTTGAACTACACTATAAATCAACTAGACCTAATTGAGATCTATAGAACATTCTTTCCAAAAATAGAATACATACATACTCCTCCAAAGCACACTGAACATTCTCCAGAACAAACCACATATTGGACAAATGTAGTGATCCTTGAAACATCTGGAAGTTATGAAATCATACGAAGTACATTTGCTGACCACAAGGGAATTGAAGTAGAAGAAATAGAAGAAAAATTTTGGACATTCACAAACACATGGAAAGTGAACAACAAACTCATAAGTAACCAATGAGTCTAAGAAGAAATCACAATTAAATTATAAAATACATCAAATGAAAATGAAAACACAATATACCAAAACTTAAAGAATGCTGAACAAGCAGTTCCTAGAGGAAAACTTATAGCTGCAAATGCCTACCTTAAAAAAGAAGAAATATCTTAAATCAATAGCCTAAATTTCACAGTGAGGAAATAGAAAAGGTACAGAAAACTAAACAGATGCAAGCAGAGGAATGAAATAATTAAGATCAGAGTGGAAATCAATAAAATAAGAGAATTTTAAAAAGAGAAAAATCAACGAAACCAAAATTGGTTCTTTGAAAATATCTGCAAAATTGACTATTCTTTCGCTAGACTGACCAGGAAAAAAAGAGAGGATACTCAAATTACTAAAATCAAGAACAAGAGAGGAGATATCACTACTGATGTTACTGAAATGACAAAAATTATAAGGAATACTATGAACAAATAACACTCATGCCAAAAAATCAGACAACTTAAATGTACAGATTCCTAAAAAGACAAGAACTATTAAAACTAACTTAAGAAGGAATAAACAATCTGTCTCTATAATAGGTAAAGAGATCAACTTAGTATTTTAAAAGTTCCACAAAGAAAAGCCCAGGCTCAGATGACTTCACCAGTTAATTCTACCACACATTTGAGTTTTACACAAATTCTTTAAAAATACAAGAAGATAGACCAACTCCCAAATCATTCAATAAAGTCAGTATTATTCTAATACCAATGTTACATGAAGACACAGGAAAAGTACAGTCTAAGATCCCTTCTGGATATAAATGCAAAAGTCCTCAACAAAACACTGTCAAACCAAATCCAGAAATACAAAATGAATACATATTTTAACCAAGTGGGATTTATCCCAGGAGTCTAAGATTTGCTTAACATCTGAAAATTAATCAATGTAATACACCTCGTTAACAGAATAAAGGGGAAAAATCCACATGTTCATCCTCAACAGACCGTGAAAAAGCATCTGATAAAATACAGTACCCTGTCATGATTTAAAAAAAAAAAAATCCCTAGGAATAGAACGGAATTTCCTCAATTTGATATAAGACATCTATGAAGAGTCCACAGTTAACATTATACTCAATGGTAAAAGACTGGATATTTTTCCCTTAAGATTTGGATCAAGACAGGAATAATGTCCAGTTTTGCAACTTCTATTCAATATTTTTAAAATTTTTTTTTAGTTGTAGATGGACACAATATCTTTATTTATTTTTATGTGGTGCTAAGGATCAAACCCACGTGTGAGGCAGGCACTCTACCACTGAGCTACAGCTCCAGCCCTCTATTCAATATTACACTGACGATTCTAGCCAGGGCAAGTAGACCAAAAAAAAAAAAAAAAGTAAGGAAAAGAAGGAGGAAGGACAAACATCTTCAAGTAGAACAGCATTTGAAGTAAGGAGGCTGTAAGGGCACTAAAAGTCATTGTCCCCCACTTTTTTTAAAAAAAGATAATACTTAATTGTCATAAAATCGAAGGTTCAAAATGGTTCTTCTAAGAAATCGGTAGAAAGCTGTGGATTTCATGTCAAAATTGGAAAACAACTTTCAATCACTGAAATGCAAATGCAAAATATGTCATGTATGTATGGACAGAAATCTAATAAGTAAAGATTCTAATTCCTTGAAATTTTTGGTTATGTCTTGAGATCTAAGGAAATGTATGTGGATGCAAAGAAACCATCTAATGGCAGCAACCTGAACAGGGAGGAAACTTCTCAGTAAGACTCAAAAAACAATTCAAACATACAAAGTGATCCTGGAGGGTAGAAGACAAAAAGGTCAAACATTACTCTAAAAATAAAACTAAATAAACAACAAAAAAAAATCCCACCAAATAGAACATACCCTAAAGAAAATTAGGCATCATTGGGATAATTGATATATCTGTCCATGCTGGCAGCATAGAAAGACTAAATCTTTTCGTGTATTTTCCATTAGGAACTGCAACCTCTAGTAGCTGCCACAGGACACATATTTTCAGCAGACATGCTCCCAATGAATCATCACTGTCCACTTAGCAGGCTATCCAATTAACTTTCTCCATATTATGATTTAATTCAAAGCATCAATTCAATAAATTACATTTTCTTGGTTATATATTATATGTTATATTTATATGACATATATACTATATTTTCTTTGTTAAAAGACTCAGAGTGAAGTGCTCTTTTTTCTTTATCTCAAACTTATCTATTTTCTTGTAGTAGAGCAATAAATAACTGTCACTATAGTCTGCTAATCTCACATTTAAAAAAAATGAAATCAACTTTGCATGTGTAGCAGACTAGGAGTCACCCAAGAATGTGGAATGTTTGTCTTTGGATAGTCCAAATCATTCTCTGCTGCATAAATAAACAACACAGAGAATGAAAACATACTCTGAAATCTATTCCAGAAAACAGAATTATAAAACATATCTGGGCGTCCTATTAAACTGTGCTAGGTTGAGCCTGTGAACAGCAAGCCATGTGGTGGTTTGTGTGGTTGGAAAAGGCTGAGATAATGAAAGGCACGGTATTTGCAGTTCCCAGGGACTTACTGCATTCCACTTGCTCACCGTTGAGTAAAGCATTATGCTCTACTAAACCACGTGAAGAAATAGTGTAGAAAAGGTAAAAGGAATTAGCCAAGTTAGGTAATATCATGGCAGAAGCTTACTGAGAACCAATATCCCAGGAACGAATATCTACTAAATAAAAGTCATGTTGAAGCAATAGTTTTCTGGTACACATTTCTCAGGATTTCTTCTTTGTGTATGTAAATCTTCTCTGTGTAAGAAGGGACAGGCTCATGCACATTAAGTATGTGACCAAAGAACCTGTGTACAATTATATAAAACTGAAAATATGCCTGGATGAAATGAGCCAAAGAATGAAGATGTTGATTCAAAGGCTGTGGACTCACGAGTCTTGAATCTATAATGCAAAGGCCCAAGATCAATCACAATCATTGTTGAAGTGAATAAATTCAAGTGGAAGAAACAGAACAAATGATGTTAAGAGACTATTTACTGACAAAGAGTAAATGGAGAAAACTTCATGGGCATTATTTATTGGATTTCTCTGACTGTAACACATGACAAATAAGACACACAGGGAAGAATTATAGAATGAAGGACAGATAAGTGAGTCAGAGTTAAAAGCTATGACATAAAAATAGCAGTGAATATAAAAGACAAATTCCAAGTTTATTCTGCAGGTATTATTTGCACTAAAACATGGGAGAGAGAGAGCCACTTATTATATTTCATATAAAAACAAAGGACAGCATTACCTATACTTTACTTAAACATTGCAATTCTGATTATGCTTATGATTCAAGGAGTCTCTGAGTTTGGGAAAGAAAGCTGATTCTATTAGCTGATAGAAATAAAACATTTCAAACCTGCAGTTTGTAAGTAAAAGTTAAGAAAAAAAATCTCTAAAACTTCAAAAAGTAATGTG
This sequence comes from Callospermophilus lateralis, assembly GCF_048772815.1. Taxonomy (NCBI): domain Eukaryota; kingdom Metazoa; phylum Chordata; class Mammalia; order Rodentia; family Sciuridae; genus Callospermophilus; species Callospermophilus lateralis. The sequence goes on along the minus strand of NC_135308.1, from coordinate 117,884,503 downwards.
TTGTATAAGCAAGGCAATAAAAAAAAGTGTCACACACAAATACAAAGCTTCAAGTTCCCCTGAAGATAAAAGTGACAAGTAAGGAATCGCTGACATACAGCATAATGTGATGTGTAAAACACAACATTTCCATTTACAATTTAAAATTCCTATAGGATGGACTGAGAGCCATATTATAAGAATACAACAGACACTAGTATGGCAATATGTAAAACAGTGGATGTGTAACCGTTGTGATGCTGCAATCTGTATACATGGTAAAAATGGGAGTTCATAACCCACTTGAATCAAAGTGTGAAATATGTCAAGAACTATGTAATGTTTTGAACAACCAACAATAAAAATTTTTTAAAAAAAAAGAAAGTGGTTACCATAATTTGTAATTAAATGTATGGCTCGATGATGCCCCATCTCCTGAAGAATTTGTAAAAGGTCACCGATGGTCTTGTTTTTCTGTGCCCAGGACCACAGCAATTCTCTTGTTCCACTTTTACCTTGGTCTACGTATTTTTCAATATGACGAACATCCAGCCAACTGTTAGAAAGTCTCTCTGCTGTGGAAGGTACAATAGAAAGAACCAAAGAACAGATTATTTTTTTATTGAAATACTCTATATTTTACTTATCAATGAATAATTTGAACTAACTATTATTTTGAATAATTTAGCAGGTACTCCTCACCCACCTTCCACTAATATTGACAGTAGAAACCATGATACAATTATCAGAAGTAGTAATAACAAAACTGCAGATCTTATTTACTTTTATTCGTTCTTTCACTAAGTACTTTTTTGATTTGGATCCTTTCCAGTTTCCCACATTACATTTAATCATTTATTCTCCTGAGTCTCCTCCAGTGGATAGAGATTTTCAGTCTCTCCTCATCTTTCCAGACAGTGAAATGACACTGTGCCCTGCTCAGTGTGTAATATCCCGGGGGTTATGATATGATGTCTTATCACCATTAGTGTGTATCTTGATTATTTGGATAAGGTGGTGTCTGCAGGGTTTCTCCACTACTGAACTATCTTTTTATTTATAATTAATAGCTCTATTGGGGAAGATGCTTCGAGATTGTGGAAATTCACTGCTTCGCTGCAGATTTGGCCTACTAATATTTGCACCCACCAGTACTTTTGTTTATCAGAATTACTACTGTAGTATTTGCTTCATGGTGATTTTTCTACTTTGTCTTTTTTCCTTCTATGTTCATGAACTGTAACTTTTCTGTAATAAAGAGTATCCCTTCATTCTCATGTATTTACTCAACTTTTATGTAGAACAGAATGGATTTATGGGTATTTATTCTATTCTAATGGTTAAAATTCAGTGTTATCAAGGTCTAGATCTGGGATGTCCCCAAAAAGCTCAGGTACTTCAAGGCACGCTCCCTAAGCCAGCAATATTCAGAGATGAGGCTTTTAGGAAATGATTGGATCATGAGGGCTCTAACCTCATCAGTGGATTAATCCATTTGGTAGATTAATCATATTAATGGACTTCTAGGAAGAGGTGGAAATAGTATGCAGGTGGGGTATGGTTGGAGGAAGTGATCACTGGGGGTATGCCTTTGAGGAATACATCTTCTCCGTGGCCTCTTCCTCCCTGTCTCTGTTTCCCAGCTGCCGTGAGCTGAGCAGCTGTCCTCTGCCACACCCTCCCACCATGTTCTACTTTACCTCAGGCCCAAAGAAATGGAGTCAGCTGACCATGGATTGAAATCTCTAAAAAACATGAACCAAAATAAATTTTTCTTCCTCTAAGTGATTCATTTTTCATTTTTGGTTACAGTGGCAAAAAACTGACTGACACACTATGATTATTTATTTTGTTGCTGAAGCGGTTCTAGCTTTGTCTGTCTAGGTTGGCTCCTATGTTCTGACAAGGCCTATCTTTATTTAAGTACTTTCTTAGTTGCTGACTCTACAAGATGCTCAAGGCTTATTTTGTATTTTCCATTCCCCAGCACAGGAATTAATTACTTGCCCAAGTTTTCAGTGGTGATTAGAAGCTAAGATGCAGGTACCAAATGTGCTCATGGTAGCTACAGTTCCATTGCTTGGAGGCTTTCAAAGCAGACAGAGCTAATAAATAGAGATGTACACTGGTCCACACATCCACGTTTCTCTACCTGTATGTATACATATTACAAACCAAGAGTTTATTCTGGTACCCCTGATTCCAATCCAATCCCAGAGGTTCACATTTTAGTCATTTCTCCTTAGTAACTTAATTCTTGAGCAATAAGAAACTCTATTCTTATCACTAATGCTATATTTACTTGTTCATTTACTTCTACTACACTTTATAAAGTACTTTCAGAATTGCTAACCTACCCCCATGAGAAACATGTTCACTAAATTAGAGCGTAATAATTCTTTTTGTCCTTAGCTTAAAGGAATCCAGTATGATGCTATTTTCCAAAATTATTTAGGTTAATTCTTTACCTCCTTACCCCTTTCAGAGTGGGTATTATTTATTGGTAATACAGTTAGCTTCAACTGTTGAAGTTTTCATGCAAGAGTGTTTTAAATGCTTGCTCCACATAGTTTTGCTGTTGAATATTTTTGAGTAATTAAAAACTAATATCTGGGTGGGGTCAGGAAAAGATTTCACTAAAGATATTCTTCACTGCTCAAGACCCATGTATATGGCTTGTTTTGGGTCTTGTAAAAATACCTTAAAGTGATACTAAAAGTGTATGAATTTTTATGGTACCCTGAGTTAAAAGGATTTTTCAAGTGAAAACTTATTTCACCTTGCTGCACAACTTTCAAATTTTAAAGTGTACTGTAGGCAAGAGAGGGCGAGAGAAGGCAAATGATAGAAAGGTAGCTTTCTTGTTCCTATAATAATATAAGTCATTTTGAGTTCTAAGATTAACAATGTGCTTTTGAGTCATTGATGGTGACAGCAGTTTTCCCTCATTGCTTTACCTTCCAGAGACTCTAAAAAATGTAGGATCCCAGATAATGATCTGTGGATACAATTCAACTATCACCTGAAGTTGATCATGGGAATCCCAGTATACCACAATAATTAGTGATGGAGACTCAGTACCTTTTGCTCCCTGCCACATGTGAATATGGAAAGAACCCTCAAACAGCAAACAAATCAACTTTGTTAAAGGACTCTCCAATCTACCAATGATATTCTTCAAAGGCTGATGTCCTTTCAAAAGACAAACAGATGCTCAGATTTAAGGAAAGTGATTAGCCTTATGGAACTTTCTTCTGTTTAAAGTCTATTTCAGGGTCCAAAGTTTGTGTTAAGGAGTTGCTATATAAGTTATAATATTTGAAATCAAGACATTGGAAAGGCAAGCATTTTCTGCTTTAATATGATAATCTCTTTCCCCAAATTTTCAGTTCTATCTGGTTTGCTGCAATATTCAATTTACTTCAACTTTATGTTCTTGCTGGGACTCTCAACAAATCCTGAAAGTGGAAAAAATTCACAATATGAAACCACTACTCCCCCCCACCCCGTTCTTTGAGCCAAAAGTTGATATTATAGATATTTCCAATGCTCTCCAATATTTCCAATCCCCCACCCCATTACAAAGGATTACATTTTCCTTCTCTGTAAGGTTAGGTATGTGTCTATTCTAGCAGAAATACTAAAAAGTCAAGGCACAATTTACCAGGTTCCCAACCCTGTTACAGCAATGGTAGAAGCACATGCTGACCTAGGGTTGTCTCGTGATTAAAGAAGCCTAGGAATCTGGGTCACCACATGCGGGACAGATGCACTAGACTCTGAGTGCTCTTCCCAACAGCAAAAAGCAAACTTATATCAGACTACTAAAATTTTGGTATTGTTTATTATTGCAGCACACCATAGTCTATCCTGACTAATATATACAAAGTTACATCTTGAATTAATCCAGTCACTTCTTGTAGGAGAATAGAGTGAAAGAGACTGGCAGCTTTTGTGATCACATATCAAACAGGGAGGATAAATGAGACTTTCAATTCTAATGCATGTTTAGGCTACAAGGGGGAAAAAAACTAGCTACAATGAAATAGCTGACATTATTGAGTTGGAATGTCTTACTTGTCCCCCTTATTTTAAGTTCTGGCAAGAATATATTAATTCCTTATTTTTTTGTGGAGACAGTATCTCATGAAAAGGCAAAAAAACTATCCAAATGCCAAATATGTTTTAGATTGCTATCTTTACAAAAAAAAAAAAAAAAAAAAAGGGAAGATTGCTGCAGTCTGGCTGGGCACAAATCACTGAGCTGCCACAAAGCACTTGTATGTTCAAACAGGAAACTTTATTGCCCGAACTCCACCAGCACTCCCGCACACTCCCCAGGAACTCTCCCCACTCTCTCGGAACCCTGCGAGAACTCAACAAGAACTCCAAAGTAGCGGCGCCTGAGGCAGCAAGAGCCGCCCTATAGCCGGACAGTAAAGGTCTATATACAATTGAATACACAGCTTAACATAACCATCATCATCTCAATGGCTCGCTGGCGGCACCTTTCAATCATTCCCTCTGGCAAGATGCCAGGCGTCATTCCTACTCAGCTATGGCCCTCAACAGAAGATTGTAGAGCAAAAATATTGATCTGGTGTGTGATGCTGTTTAATATACAGATTAAATATCTGTTGGGTTTGCATCTGTAAATTCAACCAACTATGGATCAAAGATATTCAGAAAAAGATTGTCTATACTGACCAAGTAAAGACTTCTTTTCTTTGTCATTATTCCCTAAACAATACAGTATAACAACTATTTCAGTGGCCATTTACATTGATGTAGGTATTTTAAATAATTTGGAGATGATTTTAAGTATAAGGGAGGATATGGATAGGTTATATGCAAATACTATCCCATTTTATATAAGAGACTTGAGATATATAGATTTTGTAATCCCATAGGTCCTAGAATCAATCCCCTATGGATAATGAGAGATAACTGCTATTCTTTTTGATATATATGGTCTGGCTTTTTGGTTGAGACACATTTGTCATGAACACTTTAGTTAGCTATTTCAAGAAACCCTTGAAAGAATACTGTGGATTGGGGTGTTCAAACATTTGCTGTTATCTATGATGAGCCAGGGTACAGTAATTGCATATACCAGTGGGGCATGGAGTTAGGTCCCTAACTAAGACAAAGACCCAGGGAAGGTTCCACTACAGAAGTGTTTTACAGACATTGAGCCATGTTTAAGGCAATGAGTATTTCTAAAGGGAGACCAATTCTTAAGGAATTGAAGCCACTACTGCCCCTGTTCTTTGATAATTGACCTGGTGGACATAACCAATGCTCTCCATTATTTCCAATTCCCTTCCCCATTAAGGAGGATTACATTTCTCTTCTCTGTAACATTAGTAATGCGCCTGTTCCAGCAGAAACACTGAAGAGTCGAGGCACAATTTACCAGGTTCTCAATCCTGCTGCAGTAGTGGTAAAAGCACATGCTGACATGGGGTTGTCTCATGATGGAAGAAGCCTGGAATGCTGGGCCACTGGATGGGAAACAGATGCACTGGACCCAGTGCTCTTCCCAACAGCAAAAAGCAAACTCATACTATGTCAATACTGTAAGTATTGAAATATGTGTAAATACTGCATATGAGACTGATAGGGTACGCTAGAATTTAGAATTTCATCTGGAAACCAACAAATAAGTCTCAGCCCTATAAACTATCCTATCTCCCAAGAACAAAAGACTTCAGTCAAAACAGAGCACGGCTGTGGGCCTCGGTGTGAATTCAGGAACATGGGTGTTTAGTGGTGGCCCTGGACCTACAGGAAGACTTTAGGCAAACCATAGTCCCACTAAACAATCTCAAACTTCCCATTAATAACTGTTCTTTGAAGCTCTCCCACCTACAATATATCCTAAATTTGTGTTATCTTTCTTGGCCTGCTGGTTATAAAAGCATGGACTAAAACATCTCCAGTCTTTAGGGCTGGGGTGTGATTCAGTGATACAGCACATGTTGGGTGCAGAGCAGGCTGAACTGTGTTGTCTGCAGGGCAGGCTGAACAGATGTTGGCTGCAAGATAGCCCACGCACTCAAACCCCCCTCTATCTGGTCCTTTATCACCTGTTTGTGTCAAGTCCCGCTCAAGGCTGAGCACTCAACCCCCCTTGGGCCAACAAGGCAGCTTGCAGACCCAGAGGCCCCATTAGATTTGGGCTATAAAAACTCCCTCCTGCCAGGCCCCCCTCTCTCTTGCTCCCTCTCTCTTGCTCTCTCTCTCTTGCTTTCTCTCTCTCCCTCTCTCTCTTTCCTTCTTTCTTTTCTCTCTGTTGCACTGCTGCAATAAAGATCTTTTGGTTGCTGCTGGTGGTGAGTGTTGTGGTCACTTTCCTTTCAGCACATGCTTAGCATGTGGGAGGCCCTGGGTTCAATTCCCAGCACCAAAAAAAAAAAAAAACAAAGTGAAGCAAAAAAAAAAAAAAAACACTTCTAGTCTTCACATCATTTTGCATTCTCAAAATTCACATTCCTGTAAGAGAACCCTAAATATTAAAAGAATATTCCCTTCCAGAAAAGGGGAAGTTTAGGTTTCTGCTTTTTCTACTACAAAATTAAGTGGCAAATATTTACCCAATATTAGGCATAATGTACCATATAAATGAATAATGATGAATATTTACATAACACAGAACAAATTCTGCCTTCTAAAAAATAAATAAAATAGTTCCTTCTATATTTTTTTCTAAAAAATAAATAAAATAGTTCCTTTTATACTTCTACTATACAATCTGGGAAAAGACATATTGGCACATGATTTCACAGGGGCCAAAGGGAAAATGCTCTTGTGGGAAACTGCAGTCAGGGAAGGAAAAGGAGGGTGACAAGACTTCAGCTAAACTTGCAACTGAGACTGGAGCAAGGTTTGCCTAGACTGAAGGAAGAAGGGAGGTGTGTTAGATGAAGAATTGCTTCAGAAACAGTGAAGAGGACATGAGAGGGCAGAGCTAAGCACTACGCCCTGAGCAGAGGTTCATATTAAAGAGAACAAGCCCGTGAAGTCTCCATGTTGCTTTTGTATATCCAGGAACATGCTTAGCACCTAGATGATCAGTACATATTTGCTGAATGACAGACGGAGGACCTGGGTTTTTGCACAAAAACTTAAACTTCATTCTAAAAACAATGGGACCAATCTCAGATTTCTGAAAAGTGATGGCAGTTTTACTTATTTTTTTTTTTTTAAGATCCATCGGTGGCAATAGTCACAGGAATCTCATATACAATATTTACGTATAAAATGTAAAAACATTGCCGGGTGCAGTGGCACACATCTGTAATCCCAGTGGCTTAGGAGGCTGAGATAGGAGGATCTCGAGTTCAAAGCCAGCCTCAGCAAAAGCAAGGCACTAAACAATTCAGTGAGACCCTGTTTCTAAATAAAATACAAAACAGGGCTGGGGATGTGGCTCAGTGGTACAATGTCCCTGTTCAATCCCTCCTACCCATCTTCCCCCAAAAACGTATAATTTTATATTCACATAATTCTCACAATAGGCAAGGAAAAGTTTATAACTATTAGGGGAATCTAGATTTGGTGCTCTAACCTCCAGAGGGTGTCCATTTTCCTGTATAATTCCACTTCCAATATTTCTTTTTTCTTAGTTTGTGACTGTTCCTTTTAAAAGTGCAGTGGGTCATAACCCTGTGGTCTCCCATCCCTATATGTGACTGAGGAACTGCTAGTGTAAGATGTTCTCTATTAAGCACATTCCTGAGATTCAGCTGCAATATGAATGAACAGATGCCAAATGAGCTAGGGCTTTTAGTTTCCTAATGCTGACCAAAGCAGTCTGAACCTGCAAAGCTGGATTAGGCAAAGGCATCTTTCTAACAATAGTTCTCAGTGAGAAACCGATCAGGACTCTGTCAAAACAAATATTGCCCACATGTATGGATTGCCATCAGGACAAGAGATGAACTATGCTTTCTCAAACTGGCGATTCATGGTGCAGCCTTAAAAGCTTTTCTCTAAGGACCGTGCATTCTGAATAGACACACCACTACAGAGTATTCTTAGCATTCATAAAATGTATAATTCTGATAGATCAAATTCTACACAACAATATCTCCTACATGATGCAACAAGAATACAAATTCTTGATATGCTAATTACCTTCTCCAGTATCCCTAGCTTTTGCCAAACCTTCATTGCTTTTTCCCTTTCAGAATACAGGATTTTCTCTCAAAGAATGCATTTGCACTCTATTCAATGAGTACTAAGATCAATAGATGTTATGGTTTAAAAGTGGTGTCCCCTAAAATTTCACATGTGAGACAATGTAAGAAGGATCAGAGGAGAAAAGACTGGGTTGTGAGAGTCTTAACCCAATCAGTGATTCAATCCCCTGATAGGGATTAACTGAAGTTAGGGTGGGCTAGAGGAAATGGGAACTGGGGGCTTGGCTTTGGGTATATATTTGTATCTGGCAGAGTGGAGTCTCTGTCCCTGCTTTCTGAGCATCATGGGAGCTGCTTCCTTCTGCCACACTCTCCACCGTGATCTTCAGCCTCACCTGGAGCCCGGAGGAACGGAGCCAGAATTCTATAGACTAAGACTTCTGAAACCGTGAGCCCTCAAATAAACCCTTCCTCCTCTAAAAAAAAAAAAAAAAAAAAAAGAATACAGGACTTTCTTTATGCACAGTACAAATCATATGAAGATAAAATGGAAAGTTTCCAATGACTAGTAATGTTATTAAAGTCAAGAGTATTCCAAGTTGAAAAAATAAATTAGAAAAAGAAGCTGTAGCTCAGCAATATTTTAAAGCATTTTTTAGAAGGCAAATCTGTCGTTGAAAGGCATCTTGGTACAATATAAACCCAAAAGGTGATCTGCTAAGTTGAGAAATCAGTTTATATGAAGATAACCATTGCTTAAGTGCCATTAGTAGATGCTCAAAGGTCCTTGGAGACTGTTTTGAGAGTGCAGGACTGTCTAGGTAGTGCTAACCACTGGGGAATTCAGTTGCAGAAATCATGTCTCCATATGCAAATATGTCTCTGAAGGGGTTTTTTAGAATATTGCAACACACCCCTATTTGGAACCTTCGTATTTGCATATGACCACATGACAAAAGCCCTGGGAAATTAAGACAACATCTTACAAAGTTTGTTTTTAGGTAACAGAAAGATATCTGTCTACAAAGAAATTAGGCATTTTTTAAATGACTTATAAAATTAAAAATATTTTTAATTCCAAAAAAGTAAAATAAAATAAGACTCAAAAATCTAAGTTAGTTCTATCCCTCATCCCATAGACTATAAGAATGAACACTCTGTAGTGAATACATTTTACAAGAAATAATACTTAGTCATACCTAGGCTTAAGTTTCTGTGTACATTTTAACCCATATCTGAATAAGATTTATTCTATAGCCAGGTGTGGGAGTAAACATGCATGTTTGCTCAGGTCTCTCTCTATCTGTCTTGTTCTATCAAAACTAGAAACCAATTAAGGACCTAACATAAATACTCTGGGAGACAATAAAAGAAAAGTTCACTCTCAAAAACAGCACTTCGGGGTGCAATTCAGAATTTATAGAATTTCATATCCAGATGATGATCAATACAATTTTCCCATACATCCTTCCCTTATTTAACTTCTTTGTAACATTTATATAGGTCTGTTGCTTGCAAACTGGAAAATCCTTACAAGGAGGAGCCCCAATGTTGCATCTAATACAATGCTTGGTCTAAGATTCTGTCCAAAGAGGTTTTAGACATTTAATAGACATCTGCTCATTTGTTAGTTCATTCAAAACAGAGATTTACCAAATGTCTACTCTATGCCAAGTGTAAATTTCAGATGTTAGGAAAGTCACTATGCAATTAAAAAAAAAAAAAAAAAAGTCCCTGACCTGATGAAACTTATGTTTTGGTGGACAATACTCAAACAAGAAGGATGTGAGAGAAAATAAAAGTAATAATAGAGAAAAATAAAGCAGAAGAGGCAAGTATGGAAGGGTATCCTTTTTAAAATTGGTCAGGGTAGATAATAGTTACACAAAACGTGATGCTAGAAGCTAGCCTTAAGGTTACCTGCAGGGAAAACTGCCATTGCTTGTTCAAGGAACAGAGGCTAATGTGTTAAAGTTAAGCAAATAAGAGGGAGAAAGAAGCAAGAGAAGCCATGAAGAACTTTGGCATTTACCTTGAGTGATTCAGGAAGCTACCAGAGGTTCGGAATAAAGAACCAATATAATATGTTTTACCTGTTTAACAGGCTCAGTGACTGTTGCACTGAAAAGAGTTTTGAGAAGCTCAAGAGCAGCTAGGAGACTGTTGAAATAATCCAAGTGAGATCTCATGGTTTGGACCAAGTGGCAGTGATAAGAAGTGTTTAGATTAGTAAATAATTCCTAAAGGCAGAGTTAATAGCATCAACTGCTGAGAGACAAGATATGGTTTGTAAAAGAAAGCAAGGAGTCCCAAAAGACAAACTTTTTTTTTTTTTTTTTTGGTACTGAGGATGGAATCCAGGGGTGCTCAATCACTGAACCACATCCCCAGCCCTTTTTTATATTTTATTTAGAGATGGGTCTCACTGAGTTGCTAAGTGCCTTACTAAGTTGCTGAGGCTGGCTTTGAACTCAAGATCCTCCTGTCTCAGCCTCCCGAGCTGCTGGGATTCCAGGTGTGCACCTCCACACTGGGTCCAAAAGACTAATATTTTGACCTAAATAAGGATGAATATGGTTGCCTTTAACTAAGATGGGAAAACTTTGGAAGGAGAGGCATTTTGAAATGTTAGGTTAGAGATACTGTCAAGTAGACAAAGAGAAGAGATCCATGGACTAAGTCCAGGGGCACTCTAAGAGACAAAGAAGAATTTGTAAGAAGACTATCAGAAAGTATAATGTTCTAGAAGTAAAGAATGTGCTTCAAGTGATCAAATAAGAATATTGAGAAATGACCGTTGGGTTTAGCCATGGTGAGGAGGAGTTTCAAGGGGAGGAGGGGGAACGAAAACATGATGGGTAAAGTTTCAAGAAAGAAAAAAGAGACTGAACTACAAGTAGCCCTTTTGAATAATTTTACCATTAAGGGGAATAGAGCAATGAGATGGTAGCTTAGAGTAGAAGTGAGATCTAAAGAAAATATTGAAAGGTGGGAGAAGTTGTATAGTATTAAAAAAAAAAAAAAACAGGATCTACTCTACTTTCAGGGAAGGAAATATATCTCTCTCCTCCTTAGGAGGAGGGGAGGCTACACACAATGACTGCCTTCCAAAGAGTACAACATGGAGAGAGGAGGACAGAGTCATTTTATAGTGTAGATACCTGACAGCTCTGATTAATAGTGATAACTCACATATACAGTACATATCTGAGATAAAATGTGATTAAAATGGTGCTTTACCTCTATGGTCTTCACCCCAAAACCTGTCTACTAATGAGAAAAGCATCAGACAAATCCCAGCTGAAATACACACAGTACTCCTCAAAGCTGTCAAGGTCATCCAAAACAAAGAAAGTCTCAGAAATCATCACAGTCAAGAGGAGGTGAAGGATGCAACTAAATGTAATGTGGCAACCTAGAAGGAATCCTGGAACAAAGAAACACATTAGGTAAAAAAGAAGGAAGCACAGATAAAATGTGAACTTTAATTAATAATGTGTCAATATTGTAACAAAGATACTATACTAATGTAAGATGTTAATAATAGGAGAAACTGGGTATAGAGTATATGGGAAGGATATAGAGTATATATAGGAGCTCTTTATACCAACTTCTAAATTTTTCTGTACATTTAAAACTATTCTAAAAATAAGGACCATTTAAAAATTTAAAAAGGAGGAAGAGGAGGAGCTGGAGGAGGAGAAGGAGGAGGAGGAGACCTAAAGTCCAACCATTTGATTAGGATCCTAGTCTGGCATTTAGTAGACTGTGACTTAAGGTGAGTTACTTAAATTCTCTAATAATCAATTTTCTAATCAATAAAATTAAAACAAGGAAAGAATCTGTCTCAGAGAATTTTGTGATAAGTAAATAGATAATCCATGTCAAACGCTTACGATAGTGTCTGTCAAATAATAAGCACTTCATAGATGGCAGCTATTGTTATTACTGCTATTATTTGAAAATTTTATTCAATGTTCAAATGTACTCTAAGATGATTTTACATTTTAATTGTTTTAAAGTAATTAATATAATTTAATATACAGTTTTCTTTCCTTTTTGAAGAAGATAATTGAATATCACCCTGTTTATAGAATCTAAAAAATGACATCTCCTTTAATCATAAGTGCTACAAGGTTTTATAGTATGAGCTGCTCCAATTTAAGCTAAATATCTGTGTATGGCCATGTAATAATAGGAGTTGTTACTGTAATGCCAGATTCGTGGGACCACAATAGACCTCCATGAGCCGAATTCGAGGCAATCACACAAGAGTCTTTATTGCAAGCTCAAGCCTGGACTCGACACTGTGGTCCCAGGGAGTGAGTCCCGGTCCTTTGTTCAGTGAGGATTTATAAATTTTGGTATATGGGAAGGACACAGGGGGGAAGTACAGAGTTGCTGTGGTTAAGGGATACTCTATGCGTCACAACATCACACAGCAAATCATTCCACAACATGGGAAAATCAAACAACAACTTTTAACGTTGATTAGCACATTCACTGGTGGGAACAAGTTGGGTATGGGGTGATTGGTTAGTACAAGAGGGGGGTTCCTTTGAACTGATTGGTTTAAGCCACCAGGGGAGTATGTGCTGAACTACATGGTTTCCCAACATGTTATCAACCACCATAAACTACTGGGGGTCATCTGGTATCCCGGGTATTTTCCCTGTCTCATGCTGATTGGTGGTTGTTAGGGGGTTGCTATGGGTCCTCACCTAGCCTAACTGAGTCCGGGACACCTGGCGCCTCAGACCTCTCCTGTTATTTGTAGATAAACAACTCAGTGGTATGTGCCTAGGAGTGCTCTGTGGGTTTTTCCAAGGACAAGGGTCACACCCCCTTCCTTGGACAGGCTTTGCTCTGAGGTAGAGGCTGGTTTCTCAAAAACGGAGTCATATCAGTCTCTCATCACCAGAGGTTCTGTATATCTATTATAAAGTCTATGAAGTAAATAACATTTTCTAATTAGGGCTCTTGCTCCTCTCATAAAGCCATAAAGTCATTAACATCAACCTGGTATTATATCAGGATCACACTATTTTTAATAACAACAATTGACAAAATGATGTGAAGAGTCATGTGTAGAATATTCTTAAAGATAAAAAGAATTAAGTGAAGTAGAAGAGAAGTTGGCCTCACCCATGGTTCCCAAGCCAGGCCAAGCATCAGATTCATACTCACTTGGCATGCAACAAAAGATGCTGGAACTCCGCCCCGACTTACTGAATTAGCTGCTCCAAGAGTGGGTGGGGCAATTTTCTATTTGAAAGCTGATAGGGGTGATTCCAGTGTGTCAGCCACTGGTCTACCTTATCCTGCATCATAATATGGGGGCTGCAAGCTTCCATATCTGAGCCACCTCTGTCAATGTAGCCTGATGTTCACATCACCAGAATCCTGATCAGCTTGAGAGAGTTTCACCTATTACTGTTACAGTTGTTGTTTTCCATTTAAAATCGGGGTCCCTCTATACCTTCAGAATTTCACCTGGCCTAAGCATAAAAGTGCAGTGTGTGTGTTTAGGGAGGTTGTGTGTGTGTGTGTGTGTGTGTGTGTGTGTGCGTGCGCACGCGCTCACGTTGAGGATGGAAACCAGGGCCTCTTCCGTGCTGAGCGTGCATTCTGCCATTGAGCTACTCCTACTACCCCTAGCACAGCCTTTTGGTTCAGTATTTTCTATCATTGTTCCTTCCCCTCCTAAAGGTCAAGTTTTCCATTCCTGCATTCCATTGCCACTTTCTTCCTTCATTGTGTCAATAGGGAAACACAGCACATTTAACTCAGTTACCCCGAACACCCTGAACCGGGCATCCTTCCGTAGTGCTGAGTTAACAGTTTGTGAAGCAGTTTGTCAGTTTCCAGCTACGAGATTCAGGCAGTCAATAAGCATAACTCCCTGACAGTGAATTACAGCTGGAATATCAAAGAGCAAATATTTTATATCCCTCCCCTAGAGAATAAAAGGGACAATGACCAGACTACATGTAAATATAGAACTCTGGCCTATAATGAGTATCAACTCAAGCTCAAGAAGCTAGCCTTCTATCTACAGTAACCAGTCCAAGACTACTATCTGTAGCAATTAGTCTAAGGAGCCAAACAATTAGCAATTGGCCCCAAACTGCCAGGACTTGATCAGTATCTGACAACTTGCTTGATTTCTGCTCCTACTTTCAGCTTAAGACCAATTAGAGAAAGCCAAATATGCACACCCAAGCAACCAGAGAGGATGCTGGCTCACCTGGAGTTAGCCAGTCTGCAGTCAGACACACCTGAAAACTTCCCACTCTTCTGCTTGCCTTTTGTCAAATGTAACGGCAATGGTGGCTGTTTCGCTTGCTCTGAAGAGATAGCCTTTCTTGTCCTAACTTGAATCATCTTCATTTATTGCCACAACTAGGAAAACTTGGCTGTATATTTAAATAGCTCACAGAATTTTTTTTTTTTTTTTTTTTTTTTTTTTGAAGCCAGAAACGCTTCAAAAAAAATGGTTTAGGGAGGTTGTGAGGTGCAGCAGAAAAAAGAGGACACAGGGGGGAAGTATAGAGTTGCTGTGGTTAAGGGTGCAAACCTTGCATCTACTGTCATGGCTCAAGTCCAAGCTCTGCCACTCACAGCTGTGTGAACTTGGGCAAGTTACAAAACCAATTTGTACTCCAGTGTCCTGACCTGTTAAAACACTGGTGATGGTGATAGCATCAGACTTTCAGGGCAACTGGAGAAGGTATATAAGACACCTATTTAAAGCAAGAATATCTAGATTTCAGTGTTGTGGAATAGAAAGATCTCCAGCAAATTAAGCTGCACTTGCTGGAAAGCAGCAATGCCCAGGAACTGAATGCTGACTGCCCCTTTTTAATGGGACATAGGTTTTCATATTTTCACTGTCTCCATCAACCTGCTTCATTCATTTATGATATCTACTTGGCCCTATTCACTACTTGTGCACTGAACTAAAACATGTTTCCTGCACAAATTCAATGACTCTAGGAAATCTATAGGTACAAATATATATGTCCTATCTCAAAAACATCTCAGACATATTTGGTGGAGAAGAGCTCTTGTCTCTCAAATGCACGCTGAAAATCTATGCTTTCCATAAATCAGAGTCAAGTGCCCTTTCTGAGATTTTTTTACTGAAGGGCCATAATTCAAGATTATAGAGCTTAAAATATACAAATGATGTTTATATAACTAGAAGTCCAGTGCTATAATTTCAGAAAACATACACACTTTGTGTATCCAAAACCAAGAAAACTTCCTCTTCATAGGTTTTCTGCTATTCTTGGTAAGAAAAATTACTATTTCAGACAATGAAAGCTGTTTTGACATAATCACATTTAGCATGAGCTATCAAATCTAATCCAAAACACCGTACAAAACAAAGATTTTTGTCTGAAATTATTTCTGATGATTACACTCAACACTTCCAAAAGGCAGTTGCTCAACTTTCCAATCTGCATAAAATAGAGTTTTGAAACCAATTTTTCTAAATAGTCATTCTTCAGAATAAACTTTCATTCCACTAGGTTGTTAAATAAGCAAGATATGTTTAAGAGCCAGGATAGTAAAGTACAGTCTAATTAACTTTAGCATTTCATTTGTAAGTAAGTTGGGGACTCAGAAGCGCACTGTAAACATCAAAAGATAAACCTGTTAAAGTTCTCAAAATGATTTACTATGAAAATTCTATCCCGGATTGATTCCGCAATGACAGACATCATACATAAGTTCTTATTTGAAGACCACGAACCAAAAGGAATAGTTCGATGCTGTCCCGAGGTATCTTTCCCAAGTTCACTTGATTATGCCGCAAAGACTTCCCAAGTTTCTTTGGACGGGAAGGGGAGCGAGTGTGTGGGTCTCGGGAAACCTGTGCCGGTGCGGGTGGGAAGCTCCGGGGCCGCGCAGCTGGGCTCCCCGCCGCCCCGCCCCGCCCCGCCCCGCCCCGCACTCACCCAGGCCGCGCCAGCCCAGCGCGCCATCGCAGCTGTCCAGGACCGCGCACAGCTGGCCCAGCAGCGCAGGCGGCAGGTCGAACAGGAGCGTGTGCGCGGAGAGCGCGCCGCAGGCCCCACAGCTCTCCGCCATGGCGCGGCTGCTGGAGGCGCAGGGGGGATGCAGAACCCCGGCCTCTCGATAGCACCTCGCCCCGTTACACAACCGCGGAAATCTTGCTTCCACGACCGCAGCCCAGACCTCGGAACATACCGTGCTCTGGCGCCACAAGGGGCGGTCCTCACTTGACGCAAAGCGCCGCTCCCTAGAGTGCCCCTAAGGACCTCAGGCCTGGCAATGAGGTTTCCCTGCCTCTGGCTCTTGTTTGGCTTCCTGTTTTGAAGGGTTCTTTTGTTCCGCTGGGTGGAGTGTGATCCAAGAGAACAACCAAAGAGAAAGATCAGGATTTCAGGACTTAGGAACTTGTGTGCCCACCACCCCTTCTACCTGACCTGGGATGGGCTGTCTTCTGGCCTGGATAATTAGGAGTTCTGTCTTCATGTCTTTTTTGTGGGGGAGGGGGCGGAATAACTGGGGATTTAACCTTGGAGCGCTTTATCCCTGAACTACATCCTTCAGCCCTTTAAATTTTGAGACAGGATTGCACTAAATTGCTTAGGGCCTCCCTAAATTGCTGAGGCTGGCTTTGAACTTGTGATCCTCCTGCTTCAGCCTCCCAAGCTTCTGGGATTACAGGTGTCCACCAACACGTCGGGCTGTCTTGACGTCTATTAAAAGTTTATATCATGTTGTTATGTCAGAAGAGATATGTGTTCATTAGGAACACTTAGAAACCCCAGAAAAATTAAAAGAATTAAAAGTATAGAGGCTCCTCCTCTATACTATGATTTAGTTTTAGAACATTTTCTTCTCCCTAGACTTTCCTGAAGAAATTTTGACCATCTTTTCCTTTCTCAAAGTGCTTCACCAAATGTTTCTTTTACTTCATCATGGAGTTTAAGAAAAATAGCTGTTTTAAAATCTTCTGTCGTTTATACCATTATACCCTGCCACAGGCATGATAAAAGTGCACTGACCAAAAAAAAAAAAAGATAGACAAATGCTTAAAAAATGGTGAGAAAAATCTCAACTTTAAAGACTGGAAGAGGAGATGGCCCAGTTAGCACTAGCAGTTAGCACCGCTACCTGAAGTTCCAAAAAAGTAGTATTCCATAAAAACATACTTGAAAATTGATAAAATATGTGCTGTTTGGCAGGAGTTTCCATATCCCTTCATTCAAATGACTAAGGTTTTATTGTCAAAGTGTAAATGCCTTTGAAATTCCATCTCTTAAAGGGGCTACCGGATATGTTGAGCATCAGAAACAAAATACAATTAAGTACTGTATTTAGAAAGTCTTGAATTTCTAGAACAGGAGAGGCAAACTCAAATATGCAGAGAAACCAGGAAGTCAATGAAGGCGAGTATGTTCATTAGCTTCCTGTCACTGTGACAAAATACCTGACTTGACCAACTTAAAAGGAGGAAACTTTTATTTGGGGGTTTCAGTTCATGGTCCTTTGGCCTCCATGACTTTGGGGTCTATAACAAGGAGGTACCTCGTGGTGGGAGTGTGTGGTAGGGAAGGTTGCTTTCCTCAAGGTAGCTGGGAAGCCAAAAGGGGAAAGAGCATGCCCCGCATGTCTTCACTTCCCTCCACTAGGCCCTAGTTCCTAAAGGGTCCACCGTTGCCCTGTAGCACCAGATGCTGGTGAGCAAACCTTTATCATGTGAACCTTTATGGAACATTGAAGAGCCAAACCATAACAGTGAGGGAAACACTCAGAAATGCCTGCTTTGCTAATTCACCAAGAAGCAAGGATTTTAAGTGAAAGCTAGGTTATGTAAAATCTGCATTTCCAGTACTGGGTTATTAGACCATGTTCCCTCCCTATCCTAAAATTGCCTTTGAGTTTTCAACTTTATGTCATCAGTTTCAGCTTAAAACTGTCCCCCAAGGGTTCTCTCCCAACCTGATTCCTCTTCCTCATTTTTGGACTCTAGTTCCTGACTTACTGTCACTCTCTCCAATACTAATCCTATATTACTTCTAGGGGATTTAACATCTATGTAGTATAGATGATGAACTTTTCAGTACCCTAGCTTCTCAGTTCCTTGATTCCTCTCCTCCAGTGACCTTGAGCTCCACTCTACTCTCTGTTTCAGCCACTCATGTCAATGATTACTCCCAGTCTTGTCATTATCATTAACTTTACGCTATCCCTAACTTCTGTTTCATGATTCTGTCCCTCTCACCACACCTCCTATTCTTCTAAATCATTCCCTCTAGTGCTCTGACTTTAAAAACCCTTCCCTTTACCAGGATATTGAATCCAAAATCATTTTGCCTCTTTTCTGCCCCCACCCTCTTGACCTCTTTTCTCTTTATCCATAAAGTCCACAGTCAATTATTATAATCACTTCCTTGTGAATGACCTCTGTTGCCTGGTTCATCTCTCACTTTGCTGAACTCTCCTGGCAAATCTACCATCTTTTTTTTTATTATTATTATTTTAGTTTTTAGTTTTCGGCAGACACAACATCTTTGTTTGTATGTGGTGCTGATAATCGAACCGGGGCCACACGCATGCCAGGCGAGCTCGCTACCGCTTGAGCCACATCCCCAGCCCCCTACCATCTTGATTACATCTAACTTTCCAAGTTTTGGCTCTGCATCCATGTACTGTGCTGTAGCTATAAAAGACAAAAACAATTTTTAAAAATCCACTAATCCTGCTATTTTGAACTCATTTTTAAATCAGTTATGACTCTTTTTATGCTGCCAAGGATTAATACTATGCATCTTTATTCCATTTATTCTTCTAGTGTCTGTGAAAACTATATTTTGCTTTCTCTTCTCTCCTCAATCCCCATCACCTTCCCCCCATCCTCATGCTCAGTTGATGACCTTGAGAATGTTTACTGAGAATACTGATGCATCATGGGGGGGTGGGGAATTTTTGCAGAATCTCCCTACCACATTCACCTATCTACTAACATATGTACTAACATACAGTTTTCCTCTTTTCCTATAGATGGGATGTCTAGGCTCCCATCTAAGTCTAATTCTTTTACTTGTAAACTCAGTCCTATTCCTGTCCCTGAATCAAAGTCACCAAAGGCAGCTATTTTCCTTAGCTCTACTATTCAGTTCCAATACAATACAAATATGTTATCGTTTCTTCCACCTGAAAAACTAAATTATTTGGTGCCACTTCTTCCTTCCATTCACCACACCATTTTTTTTTTCTGCACTTTTTGGTGGTGCTGGGGACCAAACCCAGGGCTTCGCACATTCCAGGCAAATGCTCTACCACTGAGGCACATGTTTAGCCCCTTTGCTTCCTTTTAGGGTAGAGTTGGATGTTCTCATTATATTCAAATTTTCTCCTCCTATGGTCTCTTAAACCTACTCTCCATTGAAAGTGTTATCTTTCAGGTTCAGCCATGTCCTTCACATTGTAACCAAAATACTATAGGATTTTCAGTCCTCATCTTACCTAATCTGTCATAGTTTTTTTTTTTTTCTGATATTGGGGATTGAACCCAGGGACACTTTACCACTGAGCCACATCTCCAACCCCCCCCCCCTTTTTTTTTTTTTTTTTTGAAACAGGGTCTCATTAAGTTTCCTAGGGCATTGAGCATGCAATCCTCCTGCCTCAGCCTCCAGAGCCACTGGGATTCCAAGCATGCACCACCATGCCATCCTGTCAGTAGTTTTTGACACACTTGATCCCCCTCCTTCTTGGACACTTTCTTCATCTGACTTCCAGAATATCACATTCTCTCACGTTTTCCACTTACCTCCCACTGCATATTCCTCTTCTGTTCCTCCTCTTCCTCCTGAACTGTTAAAGTGGAAATGTCACACAGCTCAACCTCTGGTTCTATCTATACTGACTCCCTTGGTGATCTCAATCAGTTTCAAGGTTTTAAGTACCATCTGTGTACCAAAGACAAATTTATGTGTCTATCCCAGACTTCTCTTTTGAACTCCAGAGACAAGAGCAAAATTCAATGCTTGATCCTGTCTCCTGAACCTGTTCTTCCCATATTCTTCCTGTCTAGGTTAGCACAACTCCATCTTTCTAGTTCCAAACTAGAGTCATCCTTGACTTCTCAATTTCCTTACATTGCATGTTTAATTTGCAAGCAAATACTGTTTATTCAGAAAATATCTAGAATCTGACCATTTTCCTGACTCTGCTTCTCCCGGTTTGAGCCACCTTCCTATCTTGTCTGGATTATTATTGTAGTCTCCAAGAGCAGCTTCCATTTTTACTCCCTACAGCCTTTCTTCCATATTGCAGTGGATCGACCCTTTTAAATCTTGACTAATAATGTCATTTCTCTGTTGAGAAGTCTGCAGTGACTCCTAACTTCAGTCAATAAAAGTTTGACTCTTTCGGTGAACTGCGTTCTACCTCCCCTTCCCATTCCGCTCCTTTGCCCTTTACCCCGTGAACTTGTTTCTTTCTCTGCCTTAGCTACTTTCTCCCTGCTGGCCCTGAGCAGAACCAGGAAAGTCCCACATCAAAGCTTTTATACTTGCTATTTGCTTACCAGTATATTTTTTCAACATGGCTAAGGTCTACTGTGACTTCAAATTTAAGCTTACATAGATCCATATGCTCAGATTTGGGCTAAGTTATGACTTAATTGGTTCAATACATTTATAGCTTGGGGAAATTCTATCAGACCTCTCTTACTCTCTAACTCTATCTGAACAGGAACATATAGCAGCTCTGGTCATTTCTGGGAGCCATTTTTGCAATCACATAGAGGTCAATATTAGAATGAAATGAGCCCTGGGAATGATCTAGTAAGAGGAAAAACTGGGTCCTTGATAAGGTCATTGATCAGTTCATTTGTTCTGTGTCTGAATCCTATCTTGCTTATGGACTTATACAAGCTAAATACCCTTCTTAAAACAGTTTTTAAGGGACTGGAGTTGTAGCTCAGTGGCAGAGCACTTGCCTCAAACATGTGAGGCACTGGGTTCTATCCTCAGCACCATATAAAAACAAATAAACAAAATAAAGCTATTGTGTCCATCTATAACTAAAAATTAAAAAATAAATAGTTTTTAAGCCAGGAATCTTACTTGCAACAAACTACATCCTAGATAACATATTGACAGAAATTCAGTAATACTCTCTGGTTTGTTGAGCTCTTATAAAACTTATGGGAAAGAGACTAAACCCTATTCAAAACTGTAATTTAAATGTGTACAACTATATCTGGCAGAATGTGAGACAGACATGGAAACTGGATTGCAGAGAGAGGCAACAAGGCCACTGAAGAATGATGTAATGGGTAGATGTGATTATTATTGGATAGAAGAAGGTCATTCTGGCACAGGCAGTCTCTTCCTTGAAACTACCAAGGTGCTCACAACAAATCACATCATTAGAGAGATTCAAATACATTGGAACAGGCCTCATTGTTAATAACAAAAACACTCCTATTACTATAGAAATCCCAAGGAGTTTTGAAGTTCTGTGGCAAAAATCAGAAACAAAACCCAAACATTTTTAAAATCATACCATACATTCATTACCACAAGAGTACTCCTCAAAGAAGGTATCAGTGCAATCTGCACGTTACAGACAGGAAATTTGACAAATTATGAAACTACATGGCTGGGACTGGTGTAATGGCTCATTGATAGAGCATTTGCCTAGCATGTGTGAGGCACTGAGTTTGATTCTCAGCATTATATATAAATATATGAATAAAATAAAGGTCCATCAACAACTAAAGATATGTTAAAAAAAAAACTATATGGCCTTTCAACTTAGCTTTCTCCCAATTCGTTTTATCTCCAAATAAATCCACATTAAATAGAGTTTTCATCACATTATTTCTTTAAAAGAGGTGTCAGTGGCTCTCCGTTACAAAATAGAGTCATACCATTCAAGATTCTTTAAGACTATTTTCTGATGGTTATGTTCATTCCTACCACTGGCCATTCTCACCCCCACTCCTTTCCTCCTGCCTTCTGATAATCTCCCCATTCCTAAATAGCAATCATTCCTATCTTTCTTGTAAGATTCAATGAGGGAGAAAGGTAACTTTATTGAATACCTACAATCACAGAGCTGAAAGCTTTACACTTTTTTTTAAAGGTATCTCCTTTAAAACTCTAGCACTCTGCAGTTTACATATTCAAATTTTTATTTTACATTGGAGTAATGCCTGGAGATATTGATTTAGGTGCTTGAAAGCAAGTGTATTAAATTTCAGACTCAAATTTATTTGACTCTAAAACCTCAGGCTCTTTTTAAGTAATCCATAAGACTTATAAACCTCCTATACTCTGGCCCTTAAAGTTGAATTGTAGATAAAACAATTTAAAAAATGGAAAGATAGTTGCATTTTATATCTCTACTGCCTTTAGTATTAAATGCAGGTTATTATCCACAAGCAAAAACAAAAACAAAAAAATATGTGTTTTCTAGCTAATCCAGGGATAAGGACAGAATTATAGTCCAAGAATAGTCCACAGTAGATTTTAACTAAGGGGTTGTAAAACAAATATTAGATGACTAGAAGAGAAAGAGGAGCCGACAGAAAGAAGAGGAAGCATATAGATAGGTCTTTAAAACTACTAAAATTTATTTTAGAGCAGAGATTTTATTTACAAAATACTTTCCTTAAAATTATAGCTTTAGAAGAAATAGAGGAACAATACGATACTAAGCTATTGGATTCCATGCCTGTAAGTAAATTCTTTATTGTCACAAGATAACTTTCTTATCTAAACTGAGGGAGCAGATTTTCAGAAACTAATGAAAAAATCTATTGATAGCATTAAGGATTTAATTTCAGAATAGACTGTTCCTCAACTATTCTGAGTCTCATTTGCCTTTTGGTCTTTTGGGTGCTTAGGCTAAAACAAGGACTGAACAATGTGTGTGAAGCAAAGTAAATGCATCAAAAACATTTCAAGATGTTACAGAGCTGGGTTCTTCTGGGAAATTGGGACATCACGAAGAACCACCCCTTCCTCAAATCCTGATTCTTGCATTCAAGTCAGAAAGATTCCAGACAGGTCATTCAGTAATAGGCAATGTATTTATTAGAAGGTATAGGAATAGGTAAAGGAGACATTCTCAAGGGAGAGAATGGGTCCTCTCAGAGAGGACAGGGACAGTGTGCCTTTCCAGTACTCCAGTTTTACTGGCAATCCCAGAGAAGTTTTCAGAGACTCCCATGCAGGTCCACCTCTTGACTTCTTACTGACAGCTAGATGACATCAGACTTTCAAGTTCCCACTGCCATGACAACTCTGGCCCATGCTGGTTGGTTCTAATTGGATTCTTAACCATAAATTCTTACAGATCTTATGATTAAAAGGAATTATTCTTATCTTTTCCCAAGTTTCAGGATCTGAACTGTGAAAGGGGTCGCAAAAGTACCCCCCTTCAGGGTAACTTGTGTTCTTATTGCCATTATTTCTAACCTGCATTTCTCCTGCAGAAAACAGGTAGTTTGTTGAAGAATGTGACAAATCCTGGCCACTTAAGCCAACCTAGGCTGAAGGTAAATTGCTTCTTGGAAAAGAAAGCATGTGGGGTTCAGGGCAGCACAGGAGGCCCATTTTATAGACTTTTCCTCTTAATCTCATGTTCCCACTACTTGCATCTGTCTGTCCCCTATCAAAGGGAACTTGGGATGGTATTATTCTGGGTATGTCTACACCTCATGTTTGTACAGAAATGACAACAAAATCATGAATATTTTGATCCACTGTATTTGCCACCATCTTCTCTCGTAGTACACTATCCTCCTTTCCCTGCTTTTGATTATGACCTATTCCAATGTGCTGTATGTACATTGGCAGTCAGGGATCTGAACTTTATCCAGTCTCACGTCTTTGCCATCTGTCCCCTACACTGACTAAGCTTTGTCTTCTCAGTCTTCGCAAGTGGTTCCTTGAGAACCTACCCACATCACTGTTTTCCGGTTGGCTCTTATTGCCTTTCAGGAATAAGCATTTTTTTCACTCAGAAAGTATGGTTAATAGAAAGTGCCCAATAAATGTTGGATTATTATTAATAATGATACAATTAAAAGCTCTCTGGTATGATTATTGAAGTGAACGAATGAAATGGGTATTTATACTCTTTTAACAGTTTTAGCAACTTTCCTGGAGAGAGAATCTAAAAATTTGTTGAGAAAAAACTGAGAAAAGTTTCCCTGTAAATGACGGTGGAAGTGCTATCCGTTTTCTCTCTTATCTGAACCTGCAGCAGTCTCCTTTTTTTCAGACGAACTGCAATCTTTAAGGTGAGGTCATCGACCAGCTCGGGGCTCGTCCCACCGAGGCAGCTCGGCTAGTTCTGGCTGATCGCTTCATCCCGGAAGCAGGTTGAAGGCCGTTGTGGTCACTGTGGTCTCCCTGGCTCCGTCCGCCCAGGAGTGAAGGGGTTGTGTTGTCGCCATGGGCGACTCTGACCCCCGCTACCCTTGCTCCTCAATCGAGGATGACTTCAATTATGGCAGCTGCGTGGCCTCCGCCAGCGTGCACATCCGAATGGGTAGGTGCTGCCCCGCCGGCCCTCAGAGCCCGGTGTCTCCCCTGGGAGCTGGGGCTCCCGGGATTCAGTTCCCCAGCGTCGCCCGGAGGCGCTGGGTGCTGAGCTCTGGAGCGGAGCCGGAGCCCGCGGAGCAGCAGCGGGCGCCCGAAAACCGCAGCAGCCTCAATTTGGCATCTTTAAATTAAAAGAATCGAAGGGCCACTTTGAAGAAAATCAGTTAACTATGTGAGCCTTATGACGTCCACCCATATGGAGCCACTTACTTGATGTGTTTGCTTTAAGGGGGCGGATACACGTTGAAAGTCCTTATTTTCTCGTCTGCTTTGCTGGACTGCAAGCTCCTTCAGGCCCAGACCTTATCTGTTGCTCTATTTTCTTTTTTCAAGGCCTAGAATTCAACATGTTTGACCATTTCTGGGGCAGATGCTGGAAATAGAAACTTCCTGACTCAGTCTAAAGGCCCATGTTAGTTTTAGATTGTTATACAGAATCCTGTGGGCCGACATTATTTCGAATTTAAAGTGCTCAGTGTCATTTAAGTGGAATTCATTGTCCGCCCTAGTTCATCCTCTTGATCTTAGAAGCTGGCCCAGATTTTCAGGCTGTCTGGGCAGCTGGCGCTGGTTCTGGAAAAGGAATTATGAAGATAGTTATGATACATTATAAAAAATCTGGATGCTTAGCATTGATATTTCAGGGACTGAGTTTTGAAATTATTTTAATAAATGAGCTCAGCATTAAATTTGTTTTCTAAATTGTGGCAAAACAAACATAATAAAAAATTACCAAATTACCATCTTTACCATTTTTAAGTGTACATTTCAGTAGTATTAAGTATTTTCACATTGTTGTTCTTCCAGTCTCCAGAACTTACCACCACCACCATCACTATCATTATACTTCCTGTATATAAAATTTAACTACCCTAAATACCTCATATGGCATATGGCCAGGCACCCTGGCCAACGCCTGTAATCCCAGCAGCTCAAGAGGCTGAAGCAGGAGGATCACAACTTCAAAGCCAGCCTCAGCAAAAGCCAGGCACTAAGCAACTCAGTGAGACCCTGTCTCTAAATAAAATAAAAAAATAGGGCAGGGAATATGGCTCAGTGGTTGAGTGCCCTTGAGTTTAATCCCCCCCTAAATAAATACCTCATGAATGGAATCATAAACACATTGTCTTTTTGTTAACTGAATTATTTCAATTAGCATATCTTTAAGGTGCATCCATGTTGAACACATGTCAGAATTTCCTTTTTTAGGCTGAGTAATATTACATTGTATGTATATAACAAATTTTATTTATCCATCCATTGATGGAAATATTTGCATTAATTCTATCTCTTGCCATTGTGAAGGCTGTTATGAATATAGATGTGCAATTATCTCTTGAGACCCTGTTTTATTTTGAATATATACCCAGAAATATAATTGTTAGATTATATGGTAAATGTATTTTTTAATTTTTTAAGGAACTGCCATACCATTTTACATTCTCACCAACAACATACAAGTGTTCAGATTTCGTCACATCGTTGCCAATACATATTATTTTCCATGTGTGTTTAAATGAAAATAGTCATCCAAATGATTGTAGAGTGATAACTTATTTTCATTTTGATTTGTATTTCCCCAATGATAGTGATATTGAACATTTTTAAAGTATGCTTGTGGGCCATTTGTCTATATTCCTTGGAGAAATTTTATTCAAGTCCCTTGCCTAACTTTTTAGAAAATAGGTTTTATTAAAGCAATTTTAGGTTCATAGCGAAATTGAGCAGAAGGTACAGATTTGTTACATATCACTTGCTCTTCTACGAAGTCTCTTGCGTGAATCAACATCCTATACCAGGGAGGTATATTTGCTACAGTCAATGAATCTAGGTTGATATAGAATCAGCCAAAGTCCATAGTTCATACTAGGGTTTGCTCTTGATGTTATATGTTTTATGGATTCTGACAAATGTATGATGACATCTGTTTGCCATTATAGTATCATACAGGATAGTTTTCACTGCCTTAAAAAATTCTCTGTGTTTTGTGTTTATCTCTCCCTCCTGGCTAACCTCTGGCAACCACTCATCTTTTCATGTCTCCATAATTTTGCCTTTTCCATAATGCTAAGACATTCCAGAATCCTTTGGAAGCATAGTTGAAATCATACAATGTGTAATTTTATCAGATTGTCTTCTTTTACTTACTATTATAATACCCATTTAAGATGGTTCTACATGCCCTTTCATGTTCAATGGCTCATTTACTTTTATATGTGTGTGTGTGTGTGTGTGTGTGTGTGTGTGTTATGGTAGATAGAAACAATACCTATGTTTTATTTGTATGTGTGCTGAGGATTGAACCCAGTACCTCACACATGCTAGGCAAGCGCTCTACCAACTGAACTATAACCCCAGCCCTCATTTCCTTTTTATTCTGAAGAATATTCCATTGTTTAGATATACCAGTTTATTAATTCACCTTCTGAAGGACATCTTGACTGCTTCTAAGTTTTGAAGCAGTTATAAATAAAGCTGTTTTGTAAAATTCATGTGCAAGTTCTTGTGTGAACATGTTTTCAGCTCATGTTGGTAAATACCAAGGTATACAATTGCTGGGTCACATGAATCAAAGTATATTTAGTTTTGTAAGAAAACGCCAAACTATATTCCACAATTTACATTCCTGTTAGCAATGAATGATCGTTCTTATTCTTCATCTTCACCAGAATTTGATGTTGTTGTCAGTATTTTGGATTTTGGCTATTCTAATAGGGGTGTAGTTGTAGCTCATTGCTTTAATTTGAAATTCTCTAGTAACATGATATTGAGCATCTTTTTATATGTTTATTTGCTACCTGTTTTCTTTAGTGAGGTATCTATTCAAGTCTTTTATCCATATTTTAGTAAGGTTGTTTTCTTATTGTTGGGTTTTAAGAGTTCTTGTTTAGTTTGAATAATAGCCCTTTATCAGATACCTCTTTCACAATTATTTTTTCCCAGTCGTAACTAGTCTTCTTATTCACTAGATGTTGTCCATTTTTGAATGAGGTTATTTGTTTTCTGTTATTAAATTCTAGAATTTCTTTACATAGTCTAGATATTAACCCCTTATCAAATATATGATTTGCAACCCAGTCAGTGAGTTGCCTTTCTACTCCATTGATTATGCCCTTTGATATACAGATTTTTTAAATCTAGTCCTTTAATCTAAGTTTCCTTTTGTTGCCTGTGTTCTTTGGTGTCATGTTCAAGAAATCATATTGCCAAGCCCAATACATGACATTTTTTCCTTGTTTTCTTCTAAGACTTTAATAGTGTTAGGTATTTCATTTAGGTCTTTGATCCATTTTTAGGTAATTTTTGTATGTGGTGTTAAGTAAGGGTTCAGCTTCATTCTTTTTGCATGTGTATATCCAATTCCCAGCATCATTTATTAAAGAGACTTTTATCTTTTTTCCATGGAGTGATTTTTTTGATATGTACAAGGTTTTATTCCATTGGTCTATGTGTCTGTCTGTATTCCAATGCCATGCTCTTTTGATTACTATAGCTTTGTAATGAGTTTTGAAATCAAGAAATGTGAGAAAGTTTGTTCTTTTTAAATATTATTTTAAAAATTTTTTTTAGTTATAGATGGATACAGTATCTTTATTTATTTTTATGTGGTGCTGAGGATCAAACCCAGTGCCTCACACATGTGAGACAAGTGCTCTACCACTTGTCAAATACAAATATTTAAGGGTTGGGGTTGAGCTACAACCCCAACCCTTAAATATTTTTTTTGCTATTTGTGATTCCTTGAGATTCCATGTGAATTTTAGGATGAATTTTCTGTTTCTGCAAACAACGCTGTGGAAATTTTTGATAGGAATTGCATAAAATCTCTAGACCGTTTTGAATAGTATATCTTATATACTATTAAGAATAGTATATCTTAAGTCTTCTGTGAACATAGGATATCTTTCTATTTTTTGTCTTTTGTAATTTCTTTCAGGAATGTTTTATAGTTTTCATGTTTGTCTTCTTGGTTAGGTTTTTCTCTAAATGTTTTATTCTTGTTAATGCAATTCCAAATAGAATTGTTTTCTTAATATCCTTTTCAGCTTTCTCCTGTGAGTATAGAGAGATGCAACTGATTTCTGCAAGTTAACATTCTCTCTCACGACTTGCTTAATTCATTTGTTATGAAATTTTTAGAGTTTTATTTATGTAAGATCATATTCATGTTAATGTGAACAGACATAATTGTACTTCTTTCTTTCCATTTTGGATGTCTTTATTTCTTTTCCTTGACCAGTTGCTGGTTGGGACTTTCACTGCTATGTTGAATAGAAGTGGCAAAAATAGGCGCCCTTGACTTATTCCTGTCTTAGAGGAAGAACATGCAGTTTTTCACCATGTGTGATGTTAGTGTGCGCTTTTCATCTGTGGCCTTTATTGTGAAAAGGTAGTTTTTCAAGACTTCGTTTATTGAGTATTTACAACATGAAAGGATGTGGAACTTTTGCCATATGCTTTTTCTGCATAAATTAAGTTGATCATGTTTCCCTTCCATCCCATCATTCTGTAACCACATCAGTAGATTTTCATATATTGAACAATCTTTACATCTCAGGAATAAGTCCCATTTGGTCATGACATATAGTCCATTTAATGTACTCTTGAATCCTATTTGCTAGTGTTGTGTTGAGGATTTTTGCATTAATATTCATCAAGCATATTGCTTTATAGTTTTCTTGTAGTACCTTTGGCTTTGATATCAGAGTAATGCTGGTCTCACAGAATGAGTTTGAAGTGTTTTCCCCTCAATTTTTTGGAAGAGTTTGAGGAGGATTGGTATTGTATCTCAGCTTTGTAGTACATGTTTTTTAAACCATTTTTTAGGCATTCTCAGATTATATTCAATAGTAACATAGACCATGACAGTGTGATACTTTAGAGTAATTAAGAACTGGTCCACAAGTACTAGGAGTGGATGAGAATTAGCTGACAATAGCCATTTTGTAAAACTGTTCTGTTTTTAATCATTTGCTTTTTTGTATGCTATTGTGTACAAATAGGCATTTGGCATTTTCCTTTTGTTTTGATGAAAACACAATCTGGCCAGTTAATTTAATTTTTTAAGCTCATAATTTTTGGGAGGATTATATATACCCTTTGGGTTTTTAATTACTTTGGAGGCTTTTCCTTTTTTTACTAGTTTTAGTTAGTGATAACTCTAAGATTTAAGAAAGAATGCATGTAAAAACAATTTTTCTAAAAGAAATTTGGTCTTATAGTTCTCTATAAATACTTAAGAAAATAATCACGTGTAATATTTTTCTCTTTTAGCTTTCCTCAGAAAAGTCTACACCATACTTTCTTTGCAAGTTCTCTTAACTACGGTGACCTCTACAGTGTTCTTATCTTTTGAGTCTATACGGACATTTGTACATGAAAGGTAAAGTAATAGGATAAATCATTTTCAGACATTACATTTGATCAAAAGGATATATACAAACACAATTCAATTCTTTTCTGTAAACGCCTATAAAATTAGTTTTGTTTTTGATGAACAAAAATGTTTCACAGCATGGTATTTTATCTCTTTTTAGTTTATGGTTTTTTAGGGTTGAGGTTGTTCTCTTGGAATACCATTAAAAATTTTTACTGCAGATAGTTTGAAGTCTTAATTATTTTTACTTTATTAGACTATCTGCTCTGCCCACAAAGCCTAAGACAGTGTTTGAAAAACAGGTACTTAATAAATGTGCATTCATTTTAGTTTTGGCTCATAGCTAGTATAACTTCACTGAGAAGTTTCCAGAAGAGTTCTACTTTATCCATTCCTAATTAAAATTTTACTTCCAACATAATTATCCCTATGACTAAAAATAATGTGTTTTATATAGTTAAAGGAAAGGGAAAATAAAGAATAGTTTTATAAAAGTAAAGAGGTTTTGTCTCCACTTTCCCCTACCAAAAGAAAGTCTTACTTGCTATTTGGGATAAAATAATCTAAAAGTATACCCAGATGGCGAAGTAGTTATACATAAAATTTATTTACTATTTAGTATCTTTCATTTATTGCATTTTATTTATGCAAGTAGTATAAAATACAAAAGGAAAGTCTTTCCGAATTCCTGTGGGCTCTGTCCTGTTCCTCCCTACCTTATCCCTCTCAAGTTTCCCAGATATAAGAATAATTTATTTTGATAGCTTGGTGTGGATCATTCCAGATTTTTTCTTATACTTTTATGAAAACACAAAATATACAGATAAATTTTATTAAATTGGCTAACACTATTCATGGTATTTTTAAACTTGAAACTTTTTGTAATATTATATCTTTCAGTCCTGCCTTGATTTTGGTGTTTGCCCTCGGATCTCTGGGTTTGATTTTTGCATTGACCTTAAACAGACATAAACATCCTCTTAACCTGTACCTGCTTTTTGGATTTGTGAGTACTTTGGTGATGTCTGCTTCTTTAACAATAAGGGTTTTCAAAGTATTTACTTAATTGGATGCAAAAACAGATATGACAGAAAAAAAATGGAGTTTTATTTTTAATTAGAGTAGTATAAGAAATCACTTGTAATTTTGTAGGATTTTAAACACTTGTCACTGTCAAAATTTGTGGGTTTTTTTTTTTTTTTTTTTTTTTTTTTTTTTTTTGTTGTTGTTGTTGCTGCTGTGGTTTTTAGCTAGGATAAGATGGAAAAAATACCAAATCAGGGGCTGGGGTTGTGACTTGGTAGTAGAGCGCTTGCCTAGCACATTTGAGGCCCTGGATTCGATCCTCAGTGCCATGTAAAAATAAATAAATAAAATAAAGGTATTGTGTCCAACTACAACTAAAAAATAAATATTAAAAAAAACAAAAATCGGAACCAGATGACCTAGCTTTGTAACTACCTGTTAATGTGACGTGTGGCAAGGGATTTAACCTTTCTGTACCTCACTTGTCTCAAATATAAAATGAAAATATTAACAGAATCCCTGTGATACTTTCTACCTTTATATTTTATGATTGGGGGAGTATTTATTATTAGAACCTTAATTTTATAGAAATTAAATCAAGTTCTTTATTTTTTAGCTGATCAGTGTCACTTTTTCTTTTTTTTTTTTAATTTTTTTTTTTAGTTGTAGGTGGATCCAGTACCTTTATTTTATTTTTATGTGGTGCTGAGGATCGAACTCAGTGCCTCACACATGCCAGGCGAGCACTGTACCACTGAACCACAGTCCCAGTCCCCAGTGTCACTTTTTATTGTTGCTTTATTCTTTTAAAAGACCATTGTCCTCAAATGATGTGCTTTACCAACTTGTTTAAAATTCATAGATAGGAGAACCTAACTTCAAGTCGTGTTTGTTGAACTAGAGGTAGAAATTAAAACCCCATTTGTCACCTGTAGACAGATTTGGGATATTCGTAATGCTATGGCCATACTGCCTATAAAATATCTTGAGTTTGAGTAAGATGGTAAAACTCAACATATTTTTACATTATTTTGTTTCTTCTCATCGCCAGTATGATTTTGGTTTCTAATTTGAAAATTTACTTCAAAATATTCCAAACTAAAAAATAAGAATATTTGTAGTAAATAACAGCCACTGCTATTAATTTTCACTTTGCCTTTGTGATGTAGTCTATCAAGTGGATAAAATCTAGGTAGAGTGAGTCTACTTTTTAAGACAAAATATAGGTAATGTAATTAAGGAGAAAAAGAGGCTTGAGGACAAGTCTCAGTAATAGTGAAAAAGCTATGGATCAGATTAAAGTGCTTCGAACTAAAGAAAGTTGTGATTTCTGATAATGAGTTTGGGTTAATATAAGAAGAAAAAACTCATGACTTTAGAAATTTCAATTATAAGTGAGGTTATTCATTTAAATCTTAAGCTCTTCTGTTTGTAAGGTTATCAGTCCAAACGCAAGTTATCTCAAATACTATGAGTTTATTTTAAGAATATAAGAGTCTAAGAACCAATCCAAACCCATCAGATCTTAACAAGAGGAACTAGAGAAAGGTTCTAGAAATTATGCTAGAAATTATGCAGTGGCACCAGTTTGTGGTCCCTTTCCCCTTGTCCTGTCACATCTCTCTCACAACTGTCCTTAAACATTGTTTTCTTTTTTTGTCTTTCATTTTAACATGACCATCGTTGGCCCACACATAGTTCAGTTACCTTTCAGCTTTAGCTCCTGCTGCCATTGCCTCATTATCTAGAATTTGGCTTCTTGAGTGAGAAAGAACCTGATGGGCATAGTTAGTTTTGGTACAGGTCCCATTGTAGATTGTTAGACAATTCTGGATTGCTAGTCCACGAGCCAGATTCTAGCTTCTGGCCCAGTTAGCTATGTGCTAGGACAGATGAAGGAGGCACCAAAAAATGGGATCATATGGATTTCCTTTTCACAGTTTCTTTTAACAAGGACTGGTTTCTATGAAGAAAGAAGTCATAGCCAGTTTTTGCCCAGTGGAAAGGCCTCACTTGAAAATCATCAGCCAAATGCTTATAGGAAAAATGTTCACTTATTGACAAACCTGTTTGACATGCCCATAACTAGAAGTGGTTTAACAGATAAGGAAATATGTAAAATATATCTCCTCAGATTATTCAGTGACCTCTGTCTACTAGATTTTTGGCCCTTTGTTTGTTCGATTTTGTTTCTGTCTTGTTGCACCAAAATAAGAAAGAAACAAATCTTACCCTGTCCTATAAAATCTGTGTGTGTGTGTGTGTGTGTGTGTTTTAAAGGAGGGTGTTATTTTGGGTTGACATTATATCTTTCTAGTTTTATCTTTACTCCTATTTATATTGTTCAATCTCCTTCATATATTTGAATATGGTGTGGGATTTCTTTCCTAAAATCACGTCACAAATATTAAGAATGTAGTACAATTATATTGCTAGGAAAAAAAATGTTTTTATCATCTTTGCCACCATTTCCCTGGCAATACCAACAACATTAAAATATGGCAGCAGCTTCATTGCCTCCATATCTATGTACAACTTTAAATACCATTTTTGCTCTGATTCTGATAATTTGTTGATTTCAGGTAGGATGAAGTACAGGGAATCCTTCTACAATAAGTATGATTATACAGCCACACCTGTTACTTTGGGCTTTGCCTTTGCAATGTGGTTGACCCGATGGTTGATAAAAGTCTATCTAGAGTAAGAATATAAGACAAAGTAAAAATAATATAAATATAATTAAGCAGAAAGAGAGGCTGGAGGACAAGGCTCAATATCCTCCAATTTTTATTTAAATATGGATTCAGCTTCTTGTTACATGGCTTAAACAATGTCAGAATAACAGGTTAGGACTGGGGTTGTGGCTCAGCTCTCCTCACATGCCTGGGGCACTGGGTTCCATCCTCAGCACCATAAATAAAATAAAAGTTTTGTGTCCATTTACAACTAAAAATGTTTTTAAAAAGTTAAAAATAATAACAAGTTAAAAATAATAACAACTTAGTTTGTTTCTCTTTTATATAAAAATTTGAATGACTATTTAACAACTCCCAGGTTCCTGTTCCAGTTTATGCATTCTTAACATATTGCATGGTATAAGACAGCTCACCACCATATCCATATAGTGTCAGTTACAAAAGGAAAGAAAAAAAAAAAGGAAAGAAGGAAGGAAAAAGAAAAGAAAAAGAGAGAAGAGCAAGCTTTGTTCTTTTAGAGCACAATCTGGAAAATGTATCCTTCTCTACTCACCTTAAATTGGCTACAGTATAGTTATATAACCAGGCCTAGCAACAAGGGAGACTGAAAATGTAATGTTAAATCTGAACAGCCAGGTGTCCATGTAAAAATTATGTTACTAAGGAAGAGAGAGACAGTTTTAAGACTTACACAGCGAAGTACTACCTAAGTATTTTATCTTTATGTTTGTATTTGTTAGATACTGGGGTTTTTATAAAACACATGATTTGCAGTATCATTTATATTTCATTATCTTAGTAAGAAAAATAGAATTTTCTGTATTATTTCCACTATTACAGATATGAAAAATTTGATTAGGGCTTAGAGGGTCATGGAACCATATTTAGAGTTTAAATATTCACCCATAATTTTCATTATGGTGGGTTTGATAAACTGTCTCACATACTTCACCAGACTGCTCTAAAGCAAAAATGAGATCATGCACACAGAATCCCATTGACCTACTAGAAATTAGAAAATATACATGAAGTGGTATATATTTTACATGCATTTGTTAATTTCACTTTCTTTTTCTTAGACACTGTTGGAAGCTCTGACTGTGGCAGTTGTGGGTAAGTCATAATTGTGCTTCTTTTTGTTATAGTAACCTTTTATAATGTGGATAAATCTTTCAGGTAAAAAAAACTTGGGGTTAAAGTTTAATAGCATATAATGTTGTATTTTAAAAATATGGCATAAGATGAAGATTGCCTAAGATATAAGCAAAAATCAAATGTTTATACTTTACATAGTTCAGCAGAGCTTAGAGGAAGTGGAAAAGTTTAAGGAAAACTAAAGGAATGGAGAACAATATTTCATTTCTGTTTACATATTTATAAAAAAAATAAGACAACCATGACTGATCTTTTCCCTAATTTAAAGGAAATTCAGAAGAATTGAGAACATTTGTTTTAAGCTGTGTGCTTTTCATCACGAGTTTAGCTTCCTAAGAATTGCCTGCATTGAACCACGTCTACTGCTGTACCTTCATGTTTTATTCACTAAGTGATACTACAAGAAACAGCAGTAATTTCTGTTTCTATATTTTGTATTAAGTGAATTCAGAGGCCAAATGTCAAATTACATTATACAAATGTACTCTGTGTAATGCTTCAAGTAAAATATTTCAGTGAGTTAATAACAATTCTGATTATTTTTAAATGGTTAGCCTTGAGTACCAAAAAAGTTCGGCATTAACTATTACTCTCAATAATGGCAAATTGTTAATTTTTATGGTTTATATATTTCTCTCTTCCTATTTTGACATTACTATTTTTAATATCATTTTTGTTGAATTTATATTTTTGGTTTACCTTTTAAAAAAGAATTAGAATATTAAAATGCTAAGAAATATCAAAATAAGTAGAATTGAAGCTTCTCAACATAAAGGAATATTAAAATAACTTACTTTTAGTGTTGTTATCTATTAATGTTACGTAATGTTAGCTAGTCCATCTCTGAATTAGGAGTCTTTTTTATTGGTGAGTAGTATTGGAGAAATGAAACATTTCTGTTAAATAACATGAAATGTTATTTTAAATATAACAGTTTTATATTGAGGATGTTTATGTACATTTTAATCAATTTCTTAATTTTACAGTTACTTTCTACGATGTATATATAATTCTGCAAGCTTTTGTACTGACGACTACAGTTTTTCTTGGTTTAACCATATATACTCTACAATCTAAGAGAGATTTCAGCAAATTTGGAGCAGGGTAAGTTATATATTTTGGGATATAATAGATAGATGTCTTTAATATTATAGGTGGTTTTGAGAGAGTGTTATACTGTTAGTTTTCTGTGCCTTTTAAAATTTGAGTAAATAAAGTACTAGGACTAGGCCCTACTTTCCAGAGCATTCAAGGAAATGGAAAGTGGCTTTGAGTCATTTTCTTCCCTTCTATAGTGAAAGGAAGTGAATTTAAAAAAAAAAAAAATACATAAATCGGTTTTCCAGAGAAGCTATACTTATGTGCTGTATGAATAGTGTGGAATTTACTAAGATTATTTCAGTCTTTGTTTTGGCATAAATGTTACCAAGACCATCCACATCTTTGGCAAAGGCAGAACAGTTGTCTCCGAGAACTTTAAAACCTTTTGATCTATCTAGATTAACTTGTATCTTTCCTGAAACAAATAAATATATGTAATGATTCTTTATATTAGAATAATAGTAGTGTGTTGCCCTCATCTGGTAAGAAGTATAGACACTTCTCAGCTCACAGTGGCCTGTTCCCACACAGTCACTCAACCATTTTCTGTTCTTTCTCCTATTAACAATACTAAATATTTACAAAAGTCTACTCTTGCAGAACTTTCTTTTCTCTTCCCTTTTGTTTCCTGGTAGACCAGATTATCAGAAATCCCTGTTGGGATAAAGTATAGTCATGCAATTTGCCTAAGTAGTTTTATTAGAATCAAGTTTGGTTTAGGGAGAGACAGTATTTTCTTTTCCTTCTTTTGGGAAGATGTTTCATTTTGTGGTGTACATGAAGAAAGCGTTGCTCTGTGTTCTCTTTCCATCCCCATCTCCCAACTGTACCTCTCCCTCCAATTCATTCTAGTATCTCTCCTGAATTCCTAGTAAACAATTTCCCTTGTATTTCAGCTTTTTCATAATAAATGCATATTTATTGATACAACCGATGTTAAAATTATCATGTATCAGTCTAAGACCAAACACGTATGAAGTCTGTGTACAGCTGGCTGCTATTTCTGATCATTTTTATATTTTATTTTCTTATGTGTTAGGTTTTTACTAGGTAATTGTCCTTAAAAAATTATGTTGAGGGCTGGTGATGTGGGTGAGTGGTAGAGTGCTTGCATAACATGTGGGAGGCACTGGGTTTGATTCTCAGCACCACATATAAATAAATGAATAAAATAAAGGTTCATCAACATCTAAAAAATATATATTTAAAAAAATTTATGTTGAATTTCTTTAAGCCCTACACTGCTGGTGCATTTTTCCATAATATTTTGGGTTTTCTGCTACCTGGCATCTAGAATATTACTAGATTGAGTCCACTTAAAACTAAATTCATGGTTCACAATATTTTCCCAACCATTAAGGTGTTGTGAATTTGAACTAGAAATCTGTAAAGGGATAGCTTGGATATCAATTACTTAGGAATGATCCCTCTGCCTCTTCCTTGCTTTATGCATTGATAACTTTCCTTATAGTCTCTTGGTGGGGATGGGGAGGTGATTGATACATGGTT
This sequence comes from Callospermophilus lateralis, assembly GCF_048772815.1. NCBI lineage: Eukaryota > Metazoa > Chordata > Mammalia > Rodentia > Sciuridae > Callospermophilus > Callospermophilus lateralis. The sequence goes on along the minus strand of NC_135308.1, from coordinate 117,846,912 downwards.
GCCCTGACATTAAGGTTATTCACTTTAGGTAAATCCAGCTGTGGTACCATGATTACTTCTTTGGATTTCTACTTTTATCTAGATTGTGGCTTGATAATTCCCTTCCATTTTGTCAGTTATTTGATACTTGTAAGAAGTTTTTCTTTTTTTGGTTTCTTTTTAATTCATCACTTCAGTAGTTTTTGAGGAGATGGAGGATGGTGTCATAATTGGTCTAAATAGCCTTGTTTGCTATAATACTGGGAAAAGAACCCTTTCAAAGTTGTTTCTTACCGGTATTACTGTAACCATCCTTGCTATCTCCAGTCTTACTAATTTCTAGTCTATTTTTCATAAAGTAACTAGGTGATAATTCCAAAATGCAAGTTCAATAGTGTCATATTTAAAACACTTGAACACTTTACTATGGCTTGAGGATAGCCTGATTCTCTACTGATGTGCTTTTATTGACATCCACTATGGGATATTGCTATGTAATAATTATCTAGAAAAATCATAATATTGACCATATTTTTGGAGTGGCATTTTATTGCCAAAATTTAATGGCACTAATTTTTGTGAAGTATCAAAATGGTTGTGGAGGGGGGCTGCAGTTGTGGCTCAGTGGTGGAGTGCTTGCCTGGCGCAGATGAGGCACTAGTTTTAATCCTCAGCACCACATAAAAATAAATAAAGAAAAATAAAGGTATTTTGTCCATCTACAACTAAGAAATATTTTATTTATTTATTTATTTATGGTACCATGGATTTAACTCAGAGGCACGTGACCACTGAGCCACATCCCCAGCCCTATTTTATATTTTATTTAGAGACAGGGTCTCATTGAGTTGTTTAGGGTCTCACTTTTGCTGAGGCTGGCTTTGAACTCAGGATCCTCCTGCCTCAGCCTCCTGAGCTGCTGTTATTACAGGCGTATATAACACTGCACCCAGCTAAGAAATATATATATTTTTTTTTTTAAATTTTTTTTAGTTGTAGTTGGACACAATACCTTATATTTATTTTTATGTGGTGCTGAGGATCGAACCCAGTGTCTCGAATGTTCTAGGTGAGCGCTCTACTGCTAAGCCACCACCCCAGCCCAAGAAATACATTTTTAAAAAACTTTAAAAAATGGTTGTGGAGGCTAAGTGCCAAAAGGGGATACAAAGGTTGAGCAAAAAGATTTTATTCAAAAAGGTGTATAGGCTCTTCATCCCTACCTGTTTATGGGAGTTAGTAGGGACTAAAGAAGTATATTTGAAATGTGTGAATATATGGTAGCAGCAGATAATGGTAGCAGTGCTTTATATATTGACTTAGAACTATAATGGGTTTTGTGACATCATTTTTATTTATTTATCATCACTTATTATCCTGTAGAATCTTGTCACAAAGGGAATTGAATCTTAGAACTACATGTGGCAACTTTTTTTGTATCACCTTAAATATTTTGTCTTGCAGGATGTAGAACAAAGTTAAAATTCCTTGGAAACTGTCTGAATCTCCTGAGAATCTGTTAGGCAGAAAACAGCTTTTAGTTTTAGAAATAATTTGGCCCATTTCCAACATAGTAACTTTCTGAGGAGTATTCAATCCCCTATGACTTAGGAGATCTTTGTACCCTGCTTGGTATGATTCAAACTATCCTATCCCTATGTGAGCTCGAAGGATTGTTCTTCCTGCCTCTCTGTGGTGAATTTTTCCACAGCTTTGGTCCACAGTCTTCACATGCATGTATCGATCAGTATCCAATTAAAGATTCTAGTGGAACCCTACAATACGTACCACCAGAGATTACTCTTTCTTTCGGTACAGCTCTTTGGTCACTGGTATTTTTTTTTTTTTTTTTTTGGCATATTCTAGCCACCTTGACCACCCAAACCTCTAATTTCTTGTCTCTGCAACTCGAGAAGACTAAAAGGTTCCATAGGGTTCCTGACATGACATTGTGACCTAAAAATTCTCTAGCTGGGACAATTATAAATTTCTGTTTCCCTAATTTTTATTCCTATGGAATGATTGTCCTGTGCTGGTTGTTGTTCATTGTGTGAAATCTCTTGTTACATATATTTTTCCTGGTTTTATTTAAGGAGGGAGGCTTGTGTAATTTCTTATGCCTGAAGCAACATATTTGATACCAAAAGACAGACTTCTTAGATGTTCTTTGTCACATATTTTATGTATATAATGTGAATGGTAACTCATAAAGTTATAGAAGTGGCAGATTTGTCTGCATAAATTATGTTCCCTAATACATAAAAATAAAATAAAAAGTACATTGTGAACTTTAATATGTATGCATGTTCACAGAATAACTTGCTATTATTATTTGGTTTTAAAATGAAATTATCTTTATTATTATTTGTGTATATGAATAAACTAGAACTTTTTATAAATCTCAATGAAAATACTTCTAATGGTTCCTGCCTATGTCAATATTTTCCTTGTGCTAAAATTGAAAACTTGAAAAATAATACTCTTAACTAGTTTTGTATACCATAAAATTGTTAGTTATACTTTCAATAACATTTTTTAAAAAATAAAATGGGTATTGTTTTCATTTGTTATTTATGAATTCCTATGCTTTAATTTCTTTTCACAAATCTGTATGAATTTCAGAAAATGTGGAATGGAGCCAGGCATCACAGCACACACCTGTAATCCCAGCTGCTTGGGAGGATGAGACAGGAGGAGCTAGAGTTCAAAGCTAGCCTCAGTAACTTAACAAGGCCCTAAGCAACTTAGCAAGACCCTGTCTCAAAATAAAATATAATAAATAAAATATAACAAAGGGCTGGGGATGTGGCTCAGTGGTTGTGCACCCCAGGTTCAATCCCTGGTACCAAAAATAAATAAAGAAAAAATGTGGAATGGGTTTACAGTTTTTGTTTTTTTTCAAGGAACTCTAAATTATTAAAATTTTCTTTTTATAGGCTTTTTGCTGTTTTGTGGATTTTATGCTTGGCAGGATTCTTGAAGGTAAGTTGTTTTTAGAATAGTTAACCTGAAACATAATTCTGGCAATGACAATAGAAATAACCTCAAAAAATTGGAGGAGTTACTCTTAGATGACACTTAGTTGTAATTATCTGAAACATTTGTATATAGAATGATTATGGAATAATCTCATTTAATAATCAAGGCCTTATGTTATATTATGAATGGGTAAATGAGTTAAATTACATAGAAAAAGGCTCTTAATAACTGACAACCTCCAGGTAGCACATTTAATTCTGAAAAAGATATACATATTAAAATAACTTGTATTTAGAATGCTGCTATTCATAGTGGGTAATTTAATTGAAAGGAAGAATGAACAGATATTCATTCATACATCCATTTTTCCATCATACAGAAGCACGCTCGACTTGCCTTGCCTCTTTCTGCTTTTAACATTTGTATTTGAAATTGTATAACATAATATGTATTAACAATAGATCATTAGGAGAAGTAACTAAAGTGCTGTTACTGCCATTCTCAAATATATTTCTTTAATCTCTTGCCTATAGATTTTTTTTTATAGTGAGACAGTGGAGTTGGTCTTGGCTGCTGTAGGAGCCCTTCTTTTCTGTGGATTCATCATCTATGACACACACTCACTGATGCATAAACTGTCACCTGAAGAGTATGTATTAGCTGCCATCAGCCTCTACATGGATATTATTAATCTATTCCTGCACCTGTTACGGTTTTTGGAAGCAGTTAATAAAAAGTAATTGAAAGCCGTATACAGAACTGTTTATTAAGTAATAAAGGTTGAGACATAATTAAATATCAAATACTTTTATGGTCTTTATTGATATTCTGTATCCTTCTGAGCTTTAAAATTGTACCATTTTTTATGGTTTATCATTCTTAATACTTTGATTTAGAATCTCAGGTAAGAGAGATCAAAATTGTCTTTTTTACTTTTTTCAGTCCTAAGTTAACTATGCCTACCTATTTGTTTATAATTCAAAATAATTTTATGAGCATTTCAAATATCAGTTTCTTAATTTAGTGATTTAATCTAAATTTTCTCTTAACTAATATTTATTTCTAAAGTGCTAGTGTCTTTACCGTTATAAACACTAGTATTAATTAAAGTGTAAATCTTTTACTAAGAGATTTTAATCTCATTTAGTAAGGAAAATAATGGAAAAGATAAATTCCAAAGATAATTACTCAGTATTATATTGAAATTATATTAAAATGTTAATGATGTCTCATTATAAAATGATGTGTTAAAAATTAAAGGTTTACTTAAAAGCCGATATAAAATTTTGATAGTAGTTATTTATCTCTGTAAGTAAAAGTTTCATTTTAAAATTATAGAATGGTCGTGTGACTAACGGACCCCCAAAGATACTGGTTCATCTGACATTAAGTATATGTATTCAAAATAAAAATATTTGAAAACTAGTGTCTGTGGTTCCATTTGTGTTGGTCCATACAGCATGTAGATGAACGTACCAGTGATCAATGGAAATTTGGCAGATTCCCTTACTATATAGTATTCCTTCATTATTTGCAGTTTTATGTTCTGTGGTTTCATTTACCTGTAGGCAATTGTGGTCTAAAAATGTTAAATGGAAAATTCTGGAAATAATTTATAAATTTTAAGTTGCATGCCTTTTTAAAAAATTTTTTTAGTTATAGATGGACATAATATCTGTATTTTATTTATCCATTTTTATGTGGTGCTGAGTTTTGAACCCAGGGCTTCATGTATACTAGGCAAGTGCTCCACCACTTAGCTACAACCTTATCCTCAGTCATATGCCCTTCTGAGTAGCATGATGAAATCTCATGCTATCCTTCTCCATCCTGGTTCGGGACATGATCTCCCCTTTGTCCAGCATGTCCACACTACGTACATTACCCATTTTTTCATGGCTTAGTGACCCAGGATTTTCTTTCTGACACATTGTCAGAAGACCAATGGTAGCTTACCTCTACACAGCACAGTGCTGCATCATCTCACTTCATCTCATCACACAGTCATTGTATTGTCTCACATCACAAAAAGAAGGGTGAAAACAGAACAATAAGATATTTTGAAAGAGACTGTACACATGACTTTTACTATACAGTACATTGTTCCAATTTTTCTATTTTATTATTGTTGATCTCTTATTGTGCCTAATTTATAAATTCAAGTTTATCAGAAGTATGCATGTATAGGATAAAACATAGTATGCATAGGGTTTGGTACTATATGTTTTAGGTATCCATCAGGAATCTTGAAATATATCCCCCAACAAATAAGAGGAGAATGCTTTATTAAATAAAGTTTGCTAGGACAGCCATAGCAAAGTACTATAGAAAGAGTGGCTTAAACAGTAAACATATATTTTCTCCGTAGTTCTATGGGCTAGAAAGTCCAAGATCAGGTTGTAGACAGGGTTGGTTTCTTCTGAGACCTCTCTTCTTGTAGATGGTTGTCTTCATAATGTCTCTACCTTGTTTTCCCTCTGTGTTTGTCTATGTCCAAATTTTTTCCTCTTATAAGGACATCAGTCATTGAATTAAGGTCCATCCTAATGACCATTTTTCCTTAGTTAACTCTTTAAAGACCTATCTCCAAATACATACATATGTTGAGCTACTGAGAGTTAGGACTTCATAATGTGAATTTTTAGGGACACAATCCATAACACTCACTAAGTACATCATTTCATACGTACTAAGTTGAATTCAGTTAGTTATATAGATTTAGTCTCCAATGACTTTTAGATGTTAATTGACTCTATCATGAATTGATTTTTGAAAAACCAATTGTGTGATACTTTACAATCAAGTTTAGCATAGCATGTTAGGTATAAACATCTAGATTGGAATCCTTATTATATGTGACCAGTTACATGTTTGGAAAAGTTACTTACCTTCCTTATATAGGTCTTGCCTCATTTTTATAATGAGAATAATCATAACAAATCCTGCCTAATTGGGCTTTCAGAAGGATAAAATGAGATAAATACATAAACTAAATGATTAATTAATGTAAGCTGCTGTTATTAGTATCATTTCAATCCAATGCAGAATAGACTGAATTGTGACTAAAGACAATAAGCAAAGGCAGATTTGACATTTAAAATGTAAAATAATACCATTCTTTTTACTAAATTATTTTTATTTAGGAAATAGTTATTTAATATAAAAATGCCACCTAATGAATTTATCCCTTTGAAATGACTTAAATTTTCAAAAAATTATTTTAATTTCTGATATATACCATAATTATTAAGTCTAAAGGGATTACACTAAAAGTTTTGAAAACCACTGGTATAAAATATTACATGAACCAAAATCATACATTTTTCTATTAATAAATTTTATATGGTTACTCCTTTCTTACTGTCACCATCAACGCTACTCTGTACATCTTTGTGTGTCCTACTGTGCATAAGCATGACAGTTTTCTAGGTACAATGACATGTGCAACTTTCAGTTTTTTGCCAGAGGTGAAAATGTGCAGATTTAAGAAATACTAAGAAAGTGGCATTAGCAGGTTGACAGAGCAACTGGCAACTCAGTGTACAAGGGACAAAAGAACAAGTAGGAAGAGAATGAGAGAAGAGTAGGAAGTGAGAACTTCTGTGTTTATTGAATATTATTCAGCTTAAGAGATGCCGTGGGTTCCATGTACCTGCCTTCACTTCTTTACAGGCCTCAGACCTAGCTTCAATTCACTTCAATGTAGTTCTGGCAATGAGTGATAGCAGCAGGCGTTTTTTGAGGAGCTGGGAACAGATTTTTTGTTGTTGTTGTTTTTACTTAGTATCTTTGTAGAGTTTAGTCCTGAAGTATCCATGATCTAGGGAATTGGCAATATGAAGTCACCATCTGAATTCCAGAAATATTCTTGTTTGTTACTAAATCATTATGCAGATCAGGGACTCCACTCACTGGATGAAGCCAGTAGGTTAGCATGCCTTTTGGATGGAGAGTCGATTGGTTTTCAGCCAGGTATTCAACATTACCCACTGTGCCTCTAGTTCCATAAACTCCTTCCAGCTCTCTTGAGTTATAGCCATATCCAGGTTGACCCTTAATCTTTATTCCTCCATCAGGGATTAAAGTGTCCCAAACATAGTTGTTTGTTTTCCTTCACTTTTGTATATCCAGCAAAGTGCCTACTGCAGAGTTTATACTTGAATGTATGAATGAGAGTGGCTTATGAGTTTTTAAATATATTGTTAGAAATTAATTTGTACAAACTGAACATGAGTTAAAACTTTTTTCCCCTATATCATAGTCCATGATTGTTTTATAAAGTATTTGTAATGCTGAATTGTGACATGTATTTTAGCACAACAATTTTCATAATAGGTTATTGTTTCTTTTGCAAAATTTCTATTCAAAAGTCTTGGCCAGGTATGTTAAGCAAGATGCAGTCATTTTTGACTATGTGAAAGGGAATTTACTCTAGCTTAAAATGCAATATGCATGGGCTGGGGATGTGGCTCAAGCAGTAGCGCGCTTGCTTGGCATGCGTGCGGCCCTGGGTTCAATCCTCAGCACCATGTACAAATAAAGATGTTGTGTCCGCTGGGGAAAAAAAAAGGCATAATAAAATGTAAATATTTAAAATAAAATAAAATGCAATATGCAGATATATTTCTGGGGAAATGAGGCTAAATTCTAATTTGAAAAAACAGGTATACAGTTAACACAAGATAGAAACAATCTTCCATTTAAAGAAATTAGGTTTTCTCTTTTTTTTTTTTAACCTAGGATTTTTTCAGCCCAATGTTTAAAAAAAGAGAAAAAAAAAAAAACAACTTGTTCTAAGAAATCCAGACTCTCGATACCATATTATTCTCAAATGATCTAACCAAAAATACAACACCGACCTGTGTGGTTCTAATGCTTATACCATAAGAAGTATAAGTTAGGGACAGCCCAGTGGCACACACCTGTAATCCCATTGACTTGGGAGACTGAGGCAGGAGAATTGAGAATTCAAAGCCAGTCTCAGCAATTTAGCAAGGTGCTAAGCAACTCATTGAGACCCTGTCTCCAAATAAAATACAAAAACGGGCTGGGGATGTGACTCAGTGGTTAAGTGCCCCTGGGTTCATTCCCTGGTAGTATTGAAAGGAAAAAAAGTATACGTTAAATAACAGTGTTGTTCATGAGCTCAATGTCCTAGGCGTATCACTTCCTGGTATGCAAACATTCAGGCAGGTAAACATCACTTGAAGTGAAACAATTAAATTTTATACTTTAAATTCTCCTTTGGAATAGGATTACTTTCTGATTTTGGTGACAGTTTTGAGACATAACTGACAAAATAAGTTGCAAGTATTTAAAGTGTACAATTTGCTGAGTTTTGGCATATGTGTAAGTCCGTGAGATTGTAGTGGCACCCCCTTTCTCTACAGAAAAGTCTTAACTGGGCTTCTCCAGAAATCTTCAACATGGCTGATTTGGGGACTGTCAGCAAAAGAGTTTAATGTAGATAAACTTCCTATTTTCCTGTCGCTCTGTTTTACTTGGCCATTGGCAGGGAAGATATCAGCACTCCTCTGCTGGACACCCCATTACTAGTTTTTCACAAACGTATCAAGTATAGTAGGTTGTAGAAATGTGCAAACAAGGCCGTGGCCTTGAGCTGAGCTTCACAGAGATGTCTACATTTTTAAGGTAAGAGAAGTTACCAATTGGGCTCCATGGTAACAGCTGGCAGGAGGAGGTATAAAAGGGGAGAAGAAGCTCTCCCCTTCTCAGGTGTTGTCCTTGAAGGGTTAACTTGCCCAGAACAATGAAAGAAAAAAACTGCTGTTATGTGAACTTCTGCAGACTGTGAACTTATGAGTCCCTCCCCTTATATACTGGGTATAAAATTCTGGAACTATTGACCTCTGGGTACAGGGGATTGATTGATTATAGCAAAAGCTGTGCCCTCTGAACCTGGCTGCAGTCAAATAAAACTGTTTCCTGCTATCTTCAGTGTCTTGCATCAGATGGAAGTGAGTTTCCAGGCTGCAAATAAGGATGACCTCAATACATCTCCGAAAGAACCCGTGATCTAAGATGATTGGCTTTAAGCAACTTCTAGAGTAGCTGGTGCCAGTGAGGTCAGCTTTTAAAGGTGGGCTTTGCTCTATCTGGGTGCACAGTTCCCAGGCGGGATTCACTCCCTGTGCTAAGTTTCGGGTGCTAAAGCGCTCACTTCCCAGAAGCAGGTAAACACACGTCCAGACCGCCGACTGGAACTGGACCGCAGTTTAGAATTGTCTAAATCCTATTTCCGAGCAGGTATGGGACCTACCAGGGTTCAAAGTCTGCGCAACACCTAAAGCAGAAGGCGTGTCAGAGCCTGCCCCGCCTCTGAAGCTTTAGAGGCCGTACTGACTCCCGGCATGCACTCCGCTCACCGGCGGAAGCCGGAAGTTGGGGGCTTCCAGTCGGTGGCGTGCTTCTTGCAAAACGTGATCTTGTGAGTTTGTTGCTTGCGTCTTCCCTCCGGGGTACAGTAGGGTGTGAGACCTGGGGCTTGATTTGCTGCCTGTGGAAAATTTCGTGCCAAGCTTTGACCCTGTTGCGCCATGTTTGATCTCTTCGGTGTAAAAAGCCAGGACTCGGTCAAGGACGAGAGTTCCTGGCTCCTGATGGCGGCCCTTTGACTTGCTCATTTTCTGTGTAAAATGAAGCCTTTTCTTGTCGATCAGTCATGCTAAGGTTAACTTTGACCCTCAAAGACTATTCCGCAATCCTGTATGCTGTCCCCCTGTCGGGCTTGGGTTCTCGTAGACAAGGTGGCCAAGTAGGTTTGTGATTGCTGGCATTCGTGTTTTGGTATTCAGCTAGTCACCCTTCATCCTTTACTGTGCGCAAACCGCTGTGGACTGAAGAATTCAAGGGTGAATACAATCTGTAACCTCTACTTTCCTGGTACCCACATTCCTTGGAGGGCAGTTTGTCAAAGTCATTTCCTAATTAGTAAACTTAAGGTGGTGATGCTCTTTGCATTTGGGGGGAAATTACTCTATTTTGTAGGGAAACCAAGGAGGTTTCAGAATTGGCTTTATTTACAGTTTGCCTTTGACCACTAGGAATTTGATTTAACGTTCTTAATTGTTATTTATTTAGTGACAATAGGAGCCATATTGACCCTCACATAAGTTGCACATTAAGCTGTCATAAATCTTGAAGAGTGAAGAGTTTATCTTCTATTTTTTCCTGTTTTGTAGAGAAATACCTGGTGTCTTGATTTCCCAAGTATATGCCTTTTTTTAGTAGTAAACAGTTTGCTTTTGAATGTCTATTTTTTGTTAACTGCCAGGTAAAAGATGGCTAAAAGCTTACGGAGTAAGTGGAAAAGGAAGATGCGGGCTGAAAAGAGGAAAAAGAATGCTCCGAAAGAGCTCAACAGACTTAAAAATATTCTCAAAGTTGGCAGTGATGTTTTAATGAAAGATGTTGAAGAAATAGCAACTGTGGTGGTACCTAAACATTGCCAAGAGAAAACGCAGAGTGTGGTGAATGATGAAAAAGGTGAGTTTATGTGCTTTATTTAAAAAAAAAAAAAAAATTATATTAGTTTCTTTTTGTGGGTTTTGTTTTTTTTTGTAACTGCTCTCTGCCTACCTTCAAATCTGCTCATGTTTATTATTGAAGGCTACATTGCTACAAGAAATTCTGTGCTAAACTTTTAAAACCAGTTCATGTGGATAGGCATGTTGTGGATTATTCAAGATAGATCTTGTGTAATTAAACAATAATCTGCTTGAGGAGTAGATGATACTACAGGAGACAAACCTAGACTTGTTGGAAGGGTGCACAATTCAGTCAGAGTCCCCCACAGAATAGAAAGAGGTCTTCTTTGCAAGTTTAACATACTGTGAGTCTTATGCACTTATCAGTTATCCTGAAAATCACAGTTTCACTGGATTTTATTTTCACAAACTCCAGGGACCTCTGTGTCTTAACCATAGTCTTAAGGTAGAGACTGTATAAGGTGCTAGTTTCAGCAGAGCAAAAAGTTTGTTGGATCTCACATCCTAATGCACCAATTTGGCAACAAGTTGAATTAAGCACTCTCAGCATCCATACTCTAATTTTGTTTTTTTTAAAGAGAGAGAGAGAGAGAGAATTTTTTAATATTTATTTTTTAGTTTTCGACGGACACAACACAAAATCTTTATTTGTATGTGGTGCTGCACGCATGCCAGGCAGGTGTGCTACCGCTTGAGCCACATCCTCAGCCCAGCATTCATACTCTTGAAATAATGTTTATGTGGTATATATGGTCAGGGAAGAGAGCAGTATTCTTCAACCTTACAATCCTAAAAGTTTCCTTTACCATTCTTCAAAATGACCATTTTTAAATTTTCTCTTTCTACTCAATCCCTCTCCCTACAGTATACTATTCAGTTGCACTTAGTACATTTACAGTTTTATGTAACCATCATCTCTAGTTCCAAAACATTTTCACCATCTAAAAAGAAACCCTGTACCTATTAAAGAGCCTTGAACCCTCTGCCTCCACAACCACTAATGTGCTTTGTGTCTTTATGTACTTACTTGTTTTGAATATGAAATGGAATCATACAATATGCAGTCTTTTGTGCCTTTCTTTTCTTAGCATGATATTTTTGAGTTTCACCCATGTTGTAGCATATATCAATACTTCCTTTTTAAGTTAATATCTGCTTTGTATACTGTATTTCATTTATCCATTCATTGGTTGAACAGCATTTGGGTTGCTTCTACCTTCTCACTCTTATAAATAGTGCTCTTGTGAACATTTGTGTATAAGTTTTTTTTTTAATGCCTGCATTTGTTTTTTTGGGGAATATACTTATAAATGGCAGTGTTGGATCATATCATTCTTTGTTTATTCTTTTCCACCTCAGCCACACTATTTTACTTTTGCACCAGCAATGTACAGGGTTAGTGTCCCACAATTTTGATTTGTATTTCCCTAATGACTAATAAAGCCAAAGATTTTAAAATCTGTATGCCAGATTCCCATGCACTCCTGAGTCTTTAATTGATCCTTTAATTTTCTTTTCTCTCCTGTTTCTCTTTTCTCTCCTCTCTTTTCTTTCATTATATTCTATAATTTCCTCAACTTTATTTTCTAGTTCTTGTGTTATTTAATGTTACTAATTTTCTTTTTAATATTTATTTTTATTTATTTTTTTTTAAGTTTTCAGTGGATACAACATCTTTGTTTTATATGTGGTGCTGAGGATCGAACCCGGGCCACACGCATGCCAGGCGAGTGCACTACCGCTTGAGCCACATCCCCAGCCCTAATGTTACTAATTTTCATTTCCAAAGTTTTCCCCCCCCTTTTATTGTTTAATTTTTATAACCTCCTGTTCTTAATGGATCTATATTTTCTTTAATCTCACTGGGGGTATTAATTATAGTTTTTGAAATTTGGATCTACTGTTTGCATGGTCTATCTTTCTTTTGGGCTTCTCCCTGTCTCATCCCCACCCTTCTGTTCCTAAATTTTTATCTCTATCTCTATATTAGAGGTTTTTCACAGGTATCTGGTGATCAGTACTCATTGCTTGTATTTAAGTGAGGCACTAAAATGATGATTGGAAGCTGGAAGGAGTGAAGGCACGGGGAAGGGTCTATTAACTGCTAGACCTGTAGAGTCATTGGAGTGAACACAGGAGGTCCTGTTAGGAGATCTCCTATGTCAGAATTTATGGCTCTTCTTTTTTCTCATCATCCTCAAAGAGGCATTCTCTCATCCATCTCCTGCCTAGGGAATGTCTAGGGAATGCCCTCATTCTTAGAGTATTTCAGGAGCTAAATGGGGACAGGACTGAGGGTGAGGAGAGTCCCACTTAGTAATCAAGATGGTTCTTTATTGCTGCCCTTAAAGTTCATGTTCCTTATTTCTATTTTTTCAGCTGCCTGCCTAGTTTCTTAAGCCACAAAATTAGTAGTCATCCTTTCTTTTTTCCTCTATATCTAAACCATTAACAAATCTTATTTATTATTTCAAAATTTCAGCAGAATCTGTTTTTTTCCTGCATTCATCTTAATTCAAATGACTATTGTTATGGTTTGAATGTGAGGTGTCCCCCAAAAACTCATGTGTGAGACAATGCAAGAAGGTTCAAAGTAAAAATGATTGGGTTATAAGATATTAACCCAATCAATGAATTAATCCCCTGATAGGAATAACTGAGTGGTAATTGAAATAATAGGGTTTGTCTGGAGGAGGTAGGAATTGGGGTGTGGTTTTGTGGTATATATTTTGTATATGGAGTGTCGCGACCCCTTGCCCGCAAGGAAGACGCAACTCAGGAATCTTCTTTCAGCAGTTTATTCAGGCCTTGATTTAAGTCTCTTTTAGTGACTCCCTTTCTTTCTTCTTTCTTCCACCGAGGGCCCAAGCACAGCCTAATAAAGCCCCCCACGTACCAATCTTAAGCCGCCGCGTGGATCTTTCTTATAGGGTGGCAAGAGATATCGTGCCAACTCTCCACAAAGGAATTTGATTTATCACAGGCCACAGTGGAAGCCGGCGCCATCTTCTAATGGCGGCCACAATTTACAACAATGGCTTACTACAGTTCCCCCTTCTAATTTATAAAACAATGCAGGCGAAAGTAGAGGTCCTATCCTACTGTGCAGAAGTGGCTGCAATGTATGGTTCAGTCCTAAGGAGGGCCCTTCCCCAGACCTGACCCCATATCAGCCGACGCCTTTTTTCGTAGGGCGGGGGTGTGGACGTCAAACCCGCATGCAATAGGACATGCTTTCCTTGAGGTCCGTTGAAGGATCACTCAAGTGCAGTGCTTTGCCTCGCATCCTGCATCGTGATGAAGGTGGACGAAGGGGGACAGCTGAGGCTGTTCTGTGGCTGTACACAATGACAAACGAGTTGACAGCACCCTGAAAGAAAGGCACGGACTTTAAGGCGATAGAGAAGTATTAGTGTGGAAACCCACCTGCGTGCAATGGCAGCAAGACCGGCAGAGTGCAAGGGCTTTCCAACACTAAGAGAATAACGAGGAAAGACATGCCGATCCCAGTGCAATGTTATAACAACTTGGGGTGCAACGGCCATGTCAAAGATTTACTGTTTAAGCTGCGCAAGCCAGACTTGAGGTGAATTGCCACTTTCTAAAGCTGCAAGAGCTTGGATGATCATAGCCTTATCGTGAGCATTGCGGGCCTTGAGGCGACAGAGAAACCACAAACAGAGAAACATACCAAAGCAACACATTGCACCAAAAATGCCTACCCCCACCCACTCTTTAAAAAAGGAAAAAGCAGAAGATATCCAATCGGTGAATTGACCCAAAGTCACGGGATCAACACGGGTGTTATTCAAGACAGCTATCTGGGTTAGTTGAGACTGGATCATGTCTTCCGCTTCCATGGACCAATTTCCAGCCAAATATTCGCCAATGATGCGGGAAGCATTCCTGGAATCATTAAATCTGACAGAGGTTATGCATAAATGTGCACGTTGGTCAACACAACCCAAAAGTACTAAGTCAGCCAATTCTTCTACCTGAGCTTGGAGTAAATCTATTCTTTGGTTGGCAGCTAAAATCCCTGACAAAATATGTTGATTAATTGTATTTTGGGATTCAAGTATAGTGGAAGTTTGTTGGACAACTTGATTAATGGTGGCAGCAGTTTGTACTTGATTGGCCATAGCCACTCCGGCCGTAACCGCTGCAGCAGCAGATATCGCCACGGCTGTCACTATAGCCGCTGTGATTTCAAAATCTCTGCGGATTCTAAGTAGCTCAACAATAGGGAATCTATCAGGATCCGCAGTGACCGGGATTGGGACAAAAGTTGGAATTTTCATAAACACTGCTATAGTCCAGGAACCATTCCAACACTCAGATAAGAGACAGGTAGTATGAGAACAATCCAGCATCTCCGATGAGGTGGCCTCAGCCAAAAGGAATAAGAAAGGGGATTGGACACAGACCATTGCAGGAGGCAATGTGGCATTATACAACAGAGAGTTGAATGAAACAGATGTAAGTCTATTACCTTGTTCACTTTCCCTAACAGTACCAGAAATATTAGCCAGCCAACTTTTGGCTCCTAGCAACTGAGCCAATGCAGAAATATCGGCTGAAGCCCCCTTTTCATTAGAAATCAGCCACTGAAACCAGGACCAACCTACTCCTGTAGAGGAGCTGGCACTATTGTTAAAGTTATAAACATACCTCTTAAGAGAGGGGGAAAGGGAGAAACCTTTAGCAACTTGATGTTTCTCCCAAGAATGATCCTGACAAGGCGTAAATGTTGGGGGGAAACCAAGATTAGGGGAACAGTAAGGAGAGGCCTTAAAATGAGTGGCCTTATAAATACTACTAGAAGAAGGAGGCACTGGGATTAGTACCTCGGAGATAATAGCCAAGGTAGTTATGTTAAGAGCAGAGCTGCTGTTTGCGGGGGTCCCTGAGCCTGATTGCTTCCCCGAAGCTACTTTGCTCAATACAGCACTGATAATGCTTCCTGAGACCTGATTGGACCGCAATGGTTCCTCCCAGTTAGTCAAATTTTTGGTCTTAAGGCTAATGCAATTAGCGTTTTTAAGGCTGAAACAAAAAACTCCTGTAAGATTAACTTGAGATTGATTAAAAATTCTCTCCATGTCCCCTCTAGGAGAGGCACAGGGAGCAGACATCTCACATGAGGTAGAAAAAAGAGTGGGGAGGACATTAGAATTACCATGAACCGGCATCGGCATTGGCCATGCCCGTGCCACTGCCCACCACCGCATTGGTGTCGCCTGTGCCATCGGCACCAGCACCAGAGCCAGAGCACTTAGCAGAATGAAGATCCTCATCACAGGATTGTTGTGGTATCTCTTGTTGCTGGTCAGTTGATGTCGAGACTCTTCTTGTCAAGCGTTCAGGGACCCACAACGGTTCCGTACGATCCTGGGGAAAAACACATACAGATCCTCGTGCCCATGTCAGCACGGGGTCAGGGCCGTTCCATTGGCCCGTGAGAACATCCTTCCACTTAACATAGCCAATCACAGAGGGCTGAGGGGACACATGTCTATCGGCCGCAGAGCGACCATGAATATCCAAATTCAAAAAATTAATGGTAAAGAGAGCTAAGGACAGGCGTTCTTTAGGAGTGTGTTCAGCTCCTATTCCCCCTTTTTGTTTTTGTAAAGTTTCCTTTAAGGTGCGATGAGCACGTTCAACAATGCCTTGTCCTTGAGGATTATAAGGCAAACCATGAGTAAGTTGCACTCCCATAGTAGAACAAAAAGCTGTAAATTGTCTGCCAGTATAAGCAGGTCCATTATCAGTCTTAAGGGATGCAGGTGCACCCCATGCTGCCCATGCCTCTAAACAGTGAGTAATGACATTACGTGCCTTTTCTCCCGATAAAGCAGAAGCATGGATAATTCCAGAGCATGTATCAACGGAAACATGCACATACTTAAGGTTACCAAAGTCAGGTATATGTGTCACATCCATTTGCCAAACAATCAATGGCTTTAATCCCCGTGGGTTTACTCCATAATTAGGGGGATGAAGAAATGTGACACAATGGGGACATTGCAATACTATCTGCCGAGCATCCGCTCTTGAAATGGAAAAACGCCTGCGCAGCGTTAATGCATTAACATGGAAGTTTTGGTGAAACAACTTAGCCCTCTCTAAGGAGGAAGCCAAGCATATCAATTGACTTCTAGTGGCTAAGTCCGCACAGGCATTACCTTGGGATAACGGACCAGGAAGAGAGGTGTGAGCCCTGATGTGCATTGGATAAAAAGAAGCAGTGCGGTTAGAGATAAGCTGTTGAAGCTGAGTAAAGTAAACAGACACATTGTGGGCATCACTAATAGTTCCCACGGCCTCCAGGACTTTTAGTGCTTGTACCACATAACTGGAGTCCGAAATAAGATTAAAAGGAAAAGAACACTGTTTAAAAACTTCAATAACAATTTGTAGTTCTACCCATTGTGGATTTCCAGGAGCAAATTGATGCTGGATAGGGGGAGAGTCATTAATTACGTAGGCTCCCATTCCAGACTTGGAACCATCAGTAAAAATGTTAACAGCCCCCGGAATTGGACTGGATGAAGTTACCTTAGGGAAAATGATGGGATGTTCTTTAACAAAATGGAGTAATGGATGAGAAGGGTAGTGATTATCAATACTCCCTTGAAACGAGCAACACAGAATAGCCCAGTTGTCTAGAGTAGCACATAAAACATTAAGTTGAGCTTTAGTGTAGGGTATGATAAGAGAAGAAGGTGATTGGCCGAAAAATTGAATGCTTTGTTGAATCCCTTTAAGTGCCAATGCTGCAACAGCATCAGGATAATATTCTAAGGATTTTCCTGGGGATACATGTGGGTGGATCCATAGTAAAGGCCCATCTTGCCACAGTACTCCAGTAGGCTGCCGCATAGTGGCAAGCACACATAACTGGAAAGGTTTATCACTCTGGAGCCTGCATAGAGTGGCATGCTGTATAGCTTGTTCTACTTTTATAAGGGCCGCTCTAGCCTCAGTAGTGAGGCTACGAGGGGAAGCAAGATCTGGATCACCCTTAAGAGTAGCATACAAAGGCTGGAGCACAATATTAGGAATATGTAAATATCCTCTTATCCAATTAATATCTCCCAGCAATTTTTGAAAATCATTTAAAGTTCGGAGATCTTGAGTCCTGATGGTAATTTTTTGTGGTTTTAATTTGTCATACCCAATTGTCGCTCCCAAAAACCTGATAGAATCCCCCGTTTGAACCTTTTCAGGTGCGATGTGCAGTCCATGTTGAGCCAACAGCATCACGAGTTCTTTATAAGCCTCATAAACTGTCTGTTCTAATTTTGCGGCCAATAACACATCATCCATATAGTGAATGATCTTGGTGGAGGAATACTTATGTCTGAGAGGTGCGAGTGCCTTTCCCACATACATCTGGCACATCGTGGGACTGTTAGCCATCCCCTGTGGCAACACCACCCACTCAAACCTTTGATCTGGTTCCTCATGATTACACGAGGGAAGGGTGAAAGCAAAACGTTGGGAATCTTTAGGATGCAAAGAAATGGAAAAGAAACAGTCTTTAATGTCAATAACAATTATATGCCAGCCTTGAGGAACAGAGGAGAGCAGAGGCAGCCCTCTTTGAATGGGCCCCATAAGCTGCATCTGAGCATTAACTGCTCGTAGATCATGCAGTAGGCGCCACTTCCCTGATTTTTTCTTAATGACAAATATGGGAGTATTCCATGGAGAAGTAGAAGGTTGGATATGACCCAAATCAAGTTGTTCTTTGACTAGATCATGGGCTGCTGCCAGTTTAGCCGAGGGAAGAGGCCACTGAGGCACCCAAACAGGCTCCTCGGTGAGCCATGTTATGGGTATTTGAGCCCCAGTGGCCCCTAGGAAAAACCCAGACCAAACCTGTTAAGCTTTTGATGACCTTGCACAGGATGCTTACGTCCCTGTAGGTGCCTTCCTAGTCCTAGACCTGGCTTATACCCCATATCTTGCATGATATGCTGAGACACTGGGGAATAGTCATTATTAAGAGTGAACCCCATGTCTTTCATCAGATCACGGCCCCATAAAGAAATAGGTAAATCAAGTACATAAGGCTGAAAGGTACCATCGTGTCCTTCCGAGTCCTTCCAAGATAGATGTCTACAGCTGATTTGAGGGGCTTGGGCATATCCAAGTCCTCTTAAGGATTGATCAGAAGCCTGCACTGGCCATCCCCTAGACCAGTCCTTAAGGGCTATGATACTATGATCTGCTCCTGTGTCCAGCAGTCCCACAATAGATTTACCCTCTATGCTTAATTCCAAAGTGGGGCGATTGCTCATATCCAGTGACAAATAGGCACAATTTCCTCCGGTGGTACCAATCTGATTTCCTGTCCGTGACCTTGAGTCAGCAGGGAAGTGATTATGCAAACTAGGCAAAATTAGCAATTGAGCAATCCGATCCCCTGGGGAGATAGACACAATGCCCCTTGGAGCTTCTACCATAACCTTTACTGCCCCTACAGTATCAGGGTTTACAACTCCGGGGAAAACATGAAGACCTTGTAGGATAGAGGATGCACGTCCAATTAACAAACCTACAGTGCCAGGGGGTAAAGGCCCTTTGAACTCAGTTTCCACCAATTGGACTCCCATCTTAGGTGTTAATACGAGTCTGGAGGTGGAACAGAGGTCCAATCCTGCGGCACCTGTAGTGGCTCTCCGCATCTCGTGGGATGGCGCAGAGAAGGCCATGTCTCGGGTTCGGGTGTGACATTCTCCATTGCCCCATATATTCGTGGGCCCTGGGGTCGGGGGCCCCTTTGGCCGTTTTTTGGCCCAGCTGAAATAGGCTGTCCATGGATGTCCCTCACTGATCTACACTCCCTTGCCCAATGCTTCCCCTTTTTGCATTTTGGACACAGCCCCGGTTGACGAGGGCCATTAGAAGGGCCACCGCGAGGAGGTCCAGTAAAATTGCCTTTTTTGGGACAGTCACGTTTGAAATGGCCGGATTGACCACAATGGAAGCATGTTCCGGCACCAGGACCGCCCCCTTTTGCAATCCGAAGGACAGCAGCTGCAAGACCTGCATTAGTTAAAGGTCCTCCAAGCTCTCTACACACTTTCATCCAAGATTCTATGCCCTTGTTTTTATAAGGAGCGATTGCTGCTTTACATTCTTTGGTGCATTGCTCAAAAACAAGTTGTTTAATCAAGGGCATTGCTCTATCAGGGTCACCAAAGATTTTTCCTGCGGCATCCACCATCCTAGCAACAAAGTCCGAGAAAGGTTCTGTGGGGCCTTGCATGATTTTTGTTAAATTGCCAGACACTTCTCCTCTATTTGGGAGTGATTTCCATGCACGGATACAAATGTTATTGATCTGTTCATATACCTCAGGGGGATATCCTGTTTGTTGATTAGCATATCTGCCTTGTCCCAAAAGCATTTCCTTGTCCCAATGGGGGTGTCCTGCTGCATAGTTTTGGGCAGCCTGCTCTACAGCACCCTCTAGCACAAAGGCTCTCCAGTCCAAATATTTGCCTGGAGAAACACAAGCCCGAACAAGGCTAGCCCAATCAGAGGGAGTCATACAGTATCTAGACAGACTCTCCACCTGAGTTAATGTGAAGGCGGCATCCACCCCATAAGTACGCACAGACTCTGCCAGGGTCTTCACAATTTTGAAATCTAAGGGCTCATGGAATCTTCCCCTATTGTCATCCTGGAAAACTGGATAAGCAAGACCCATCTCAGCATTAACAGCCCTCCATGTTTGGGCATGGAAAGCTCTCCTCGAAACACCCTCACCGTACGGCGGCGGGTCTGGAGGATCATTTTTCTTGAGCTCCTGTTTATTTTTGTTTCCTTCTCCCATAGTTAAATTCCCTAGCTGCCGAGACAGTCTCCCGAGCTCCTCCTGTTCTTCCTCCTCCTCTTCTGACCCACTTTTGCATGGGAGTGTGCGCAGTGTACTGAGATCTGGATACAGGCGTTTCCTCCCCCGTTTCTCGCTCTGCACATTCCCCTCCTCCTGAAATATTTCACTCCGTGCCAGAGACAATCGCCTCCTCCCCTGTTTCTCGCTTCGCACACTGCCATCCTCCTGAAATACGTCACTGCCTGCCGGAGATAATTGTTTCCTCCCCTGTTTCTCGCTCCGCACACTCCCACCCTCCTGAAATACCTCACTGCCTGCCATTTCTGATCTTTCTTCATGTAACTGCTGTAAAACTTCTTGTCCTTTAGTAAGTGCTTCCTGACATCTGCTATCTGTGAGGCAACTACGAATCATCTTCCAAAGGGGTATCACCCCACCCTCTAATATGCCCTGCTCAGAAGCAAAGTCAAGGTCTCTGCCTAACTTATCCCAGCTAGGCAGAGTAAAGCTGCCCCAGAACGGAAACCACGATGCAGCAATATCTGTCTTCTGTAAAAATCTCTGTAAAGTACTACGTTTCACTTCTAGGCCCTTGGAATGTAACAGGTTATCTAGGGCCAGGAGAAGCGGACTTGAAGATACGGCACCCATGACACAACAAAAGACACACAACAAACAAGAGTGAAAGTAAGAGCAAAAGTACACAGTGCAGCTGCAATAAGATTTAATGCTCTCTCTGGCTTTACAGAGGAGCTGCCGCCTTGACAGCGGGTCCCAATTAATCTGGGACTAATTAGTCTGGGACTAATCTCCGCTTTGATGCGGGTCCTACTTATCTAGGACTGATCTTCCGCTTTACCTGCGGGTCCCACCTTACCTGGGACTAATTGGTGCACCACCCCTGACTGCTGAAAGTTCTGGTTCCCGGGTCTCTCGGCACCACTTGTCGCGACCCCTTGCCCGCAAGGAAGACGCAACTCAGGAATCTTCTTTCAGCAGTTTATTCAGGCCTTGATTTAAGTCTCTTTTAGTGACTCCCTTTCTTTCTTCTTTCTTCCACCGAGGGCCCAAGCACAGCCTAATAAAGCCCCCCACGTACCAATCTTAAGCCGCCGCGTGGATCTTTCTTATAGGGTGGCAAGAGATATCGTGCCAACTCTCCACAAAGGAATTTGATTTATCACAGGCCACAGTGGAAGCCGGCGCCATCTTCTAATGGCGGCCACAATTTACAACAATGGCTTACTACAATGGAGAGTGGAGACTCCTTCTGTTTCTTGATCACCAAGTGAGCTGCTTCCCTCTGTCACATACTCCTCCATGATGTTCTGCCTCATCTTGAGTGGACTAAGATCTCTGAAACTGTGAGCCCTCAAATTGTTCTGGCCAGATCTTTTAGTCACAGCATCGAAAAAGCTGACTAAAACAACCATCATCTCTTGCCTATACCATTATAGTAATCTTATCACTGGCATGCTTAAAATCTCAAGTCTTTTTTCCATGTTCTTAACAGAACCTACCTAAAGTAATCACTCAACCACTAGTTACTGAGTAACTATTAAATACTAGCACTATTTTAGGCAGCATGGAAACAATGGTGACTATCGAATATAACATCAGGTAGTAAAGATGATAGAAGATCTTGTATAACTTGGTTAAGTACATGAGAGGGACATTCTGGGCATGTTCCTTACCAGTTAATAAGATTAGTAACAGATATGCCATAGCATAGTTGCATGGAACTTCAGTCAAGTTCCCTGTTAGTAGAGCTGGGTCTCTGGGTATTACCTGGTTAGAAGTGTGGCAACCCCAGCACAGCCCCAGGATGTGTCCAGGTCTTTCTTCTCTGTTGTATGCTTATCTTTGTTACCACAGCCTGCTGTTGAACCATTCCATTGACTTCATTTAAGTTCTTTCTAAGTTCATTAAAATTTAGTTCAAGTTCATAAGAAATGGCCAGTCATTCCTCATCATTTACTTATAAGATCTGTCCATTAGAAGTATGGATGCACTTCTTACTGGCTCAACTGTCTTATGTAACTTAAGGAATCACTTAATGTGAGAAGCATTCTTACAATTCATATGTGCTCAGAACCATACATTTATCCACTAATTCAGTAGCTCAAAGCCATAAATCCTAATGCTTCCTTTTTGACTGTATTATTCCAAAGCACAATCAGGACAGCATTCTTTAGAAAAGTTCCTCAGTGAGTAAATAGATGGTGCCTGTAGTTACAAACACTTAGGTCATTCATGATTATAGTAATATATAGCATGTGTCTGATTTTCTCAAGTTTGCTTCGAGGAGTTTTGTTTGAGTGAATGAGAGCATTCTAGAAAAGGTTTTTCTGCAGTTTCAGACTGCCTTCGGTTCTGATAGGCCCAATGCATTCATATGCTTTCACGGGGTAAGTGTTAATAGTTTTTTCCATATTTTTTTAATTCAGATGACATGAAAATGGAGACTGAGATTAAAAGAAACAGAAAGACTCTTCTAGACCAGCATGGACAGTACCCTGTGTGGATGAACCAGAGGCAAAGAAAAAGACTGAAGGCAAAGCGAGAAAAAGGAAAGGGGAAGAGCAAAGCAAAAGCAGCAAAGGCAGCAAAGGGTTTGGCCTGGTAGACTCTTAAAAACTTGAAGAATTCTACATGGGACAGATGTTTGATTGGAGAATGTATACATTGATTTTGACTGTCACTGAATGAAAACTATTCATTTTCATATTAAGTTGACTTTTTGTCTTCAATTCAAACCCAGAATAACCCCTCAAGTTTGTTTTGGGAACTTGAATAAAGTATTTTCTTTGGTAAATGAAAGGTATATTGAAGTTTTAATTGGATGTCACTCAATATCTATATACTATAAGACATCAAAATTCTGTCAAGAATTAATATGGTTTACCAGGTGTGTTGGAGCACACATGTGCTCCCAGGAGCTCAGGAGATTTAGGCAGGTGGATCACAAGTTCAACAATAGCCTCAGCAACTTAGCAAGTTCCTAAGCAACTAGACTATGTCTCAAAAAATAAAAAGGTTTGGGGTGTGGCTTAGTGGTTGAGTGCCCCTAAATTCAATCCCTGGTACCAAAAAAAAAAAAAAAAATTGATGTGGTTGTAATTGTTGGATCTTACAACTTGGTAAAATCATCCAATAAAGGTAAAATGATAAACTGACAAATTTGAGCGAACTCAAATTTAAAAAGCTATTATCTAGTTATATTTTTAAAAAATGTGACATCAGTGGGTCTTATAAATAGTACTAGATTGAAGTTTTGATTTCTGTAATTCAGAATAAAAGATATTTTGTGTGTAAAACTTTGATCTTTTCTTCTTTTGTACATTATGAAGGTTTCCTAGTACTAGAGAAGACCAGAAATTTCCATTAAATTATTTAAAAGTCTTTGGTGGAATATGTGAATTTATACAAATCAATATGTTTCAAATTAAAGTACCTCAGATTTTTCCTAGAAACTTACTTAATGTTCTTCAGTTTTAATATTGTGTAGCCTAAATATAATATAGTACAGCTTTCCCAGAGTATGTTTTTCAGAATCCACTTCTCCAGGTGCTTTTGGGGAAGAAAAAAATTTGTGGTCATATCAATTTTGGTAATGCTATATACCCAAAGAATGACAGGAAATGTTACCTTATTATTATATGGTCTTATATAGGTCAGTTTCTGAGAAATAGAATACACTATCGAAAATGTTGGTACTATAATGGAAGTTAGTTTTAGTTAAATATCTTGCTATAATTTGCTAATTTCAATCAACTTTAATCAATCTAAATTTCTCATTTCCTCTGAAATTCCAATCTAATCAGATTAATAATCTTATTTGTTTACTGACATAATGAAATATTCATTGAGTACTTCCTTTGTGCCAGGGACTTTTCTAGGAACTGGGTAATATTATTACCTGGGTACGTAGAACTGAGAACTGTGCACCTGCTCAGAAGAAGATGTTAAATTCACCAGAAAATCAAGTGAAGGGTGAAAATTTTTAGAATAAATTCACTTGGCCATGAAGTCACAAACGGTGCCAAGAATCCTAGGATGCTGGGGCACAGTACAGATAAATAGGATATGACCAAAATCCTATAGAATATTGGAATCTATAAAATTTAATGCCAGTAAAATAATTGAAGTTATTTTAATAGGCGTTTCTTAATTGACTCTATTTCATTTCAGAAGTTAGTGGATAACTTCAAATATTTAAAATAGGTTGGACATGTAGGTCAGTGATAGAGTACTTGCCTAACATTCATAGAGTCAGGTTCAATCTCCAGTACCACATACACATACACACAGAAATTTAGACTGGTGTTTCAAAAGTAGGGCAGGGTGTGATAAATCGAGAAGTATTGTATAGCACTTATATCTATTATTAACTGATCTTTTTTAAAAAATTTTTTTAGTTGTAGATGAACACAATACCTTTATTTTATTTTTATGTGGTGCTGAGGATCGAACCCAGGGCCTCTGCATGTGAGGAGAGCACACTACTGCTGAGCTACAACTCCAGCCCCTTATCTTTTTAAAATTTGTCCTCTTTTAATTTGACTGATGTTTTCCAGAGAACTGTAAAACCACCAGGTGGAGCTCAAGCTAAATACCAAATCATTTTTGGAATTAGGTTGAGCTATTGCATTAGGAATTAAATGTAAAGGTTTTTTTTGTTTGTTTTTTTTAAATTATATTCAAATATTTAAGAATAATCAAAATAGCATAAAGTATTAATTCATTTAATTCATCCAGCAATCCTGAGTTGGGTGCTAATATTCTCTCTTTACACAGAATGAAACTGAGGCACACAGACCATGTATACAAAACCAGGAGACCTGCGATTCAAAGTCAGGCAGCTGGGCCCTAGAGCCTATAAGAATGACAATCTGCCTCATCAGGATGCCCAAAATTGCTAAAAGAAAAAGGTGATTTTAGGGTAGAACACTTAATTTTTGGTTCAACCCATGATGGGTTAGGTTGATACAGACTCAGGATCAGATAAAGAGCAGGTTTTAGTAAAGAAATGATTCATAGAATGCTCCTCAAACCTCTGGGCCTAAAACACTGAATTTCCCTAAGAAACTCTTCATTAGGAATGGACCCACCTTTTCCAAAAGAGGAAGGTATGGCCATGATCATCAGTGCACAGGCTGCTACTGATAAGAAATGTGAACTGCAGTTGAAGCTCTAAGTAGTGGTTTTGACCACATTATTTTTTCTGTTGTCAAATTAATGTAGATGCCTATCTTTTCCCACTACTTTGCATGCTATATAAATATGCAACAGTGTATATTTGCTTGTTAAGAAATTTGAATGTTTTCAAAATTTGGACCTACATATCTAGGATTTTTAGAAGCTGGAGAAGAAAAACTATCTGGCTATAAATGACTTGATTCAACGATCTGAAAAGTACTGGTGGGTGGTGACAGAGACAATGGTGTATAGTTTAGGCTAGTGAAGTGCTAGTCACAAAATAAAATTAGGGGCCTCTAAAGAGACATCAAGGAATTGCCAGATCTATCTATCTATGTATCTATCTATTTATTTATTTATTTTGTACCAGGGATTGAACTCAGGGGCACTCAACCACTGAGCCATATCCCCAGCCCTATTTTGTATTTTATTTAGAGACACGGTCTCACTGAGTGACTTAGCGCCTTGCAGTTGCGGAGGCTGGCTTTGAACTTGTGATCTTCCTGTCTCAGCTTCCAGAGCCACTGGGATTATAGGCATGCACCACTGCGCCTGGCCAGAATTGCCAAATTTATAAGCACTACAATTGAAATTCAGATATTAGACTTGGGTAATCTTGCTAGCTAAGTGACTGACTTATGCCACCTGGCAGATTGATTCAACTATGTGCTAGGCACAAATATAAATAATTCTTTTTTCCTAGTATTTGCTGGCATATGAGAACACTATTACAGCAGACATATGTTAGAGTCTGTAAACAAGTCAGGATGGCGCCTGGCAAATGTTAGAGTCTGTAAACAAGTCTGGATGGCGCCTGGCAAAATGTCAGAGGGAGTGGTTTGTGAAGTAACAGAAGCGAGCCATTAAGTGTGGAGATTCCTTATTGGTTGACTGCTGTATCTAGTTTATGCTAATTAAAATAAGCTGTGTGGAATGTATAAATATCACTCTGGTCCTACAATAAAGGGCTCCCATTCCTGCTGTATCAACGTACACAAGTTGTTCATCACCCCCCGGTTATTTTGCTGCAGCCGGACTGAGGCAGACATATGCCCGTTTTATAAGAAAGGGTTTGTGGGTGAGGGATGACCTTTAAAGGCTTACAAGAGTTTAAAAGCCATTCTGCTGTCCACAGGGGCTATCAGGCAGCTAGAAGGACCAGAGCCAAGGTTGGGCCTGCTTAGGAAAAGAATGCTAAAATTTACATAGTTGAATGCCAAAGATCTTTCACACCTATTTTAGAACAGGGAAACAACACAATTTCATGTCACATGAGACTCATTCATTAGGGTAGTAGTAAACAACAACAAAAAGGGCCAACATTTAGAGAATGCTTATTCTGCTAAATTCTCTTAAATAAAACAAAGAAAGATGTGGGAACAATACTCATCCCTAATTTCAGATTAGAAAACAGAATAGGTAGTACAACTATTAAGTAGTGAACAAAACTGTTCTGAGTATAGAATGAATACCTATGATGCAAAGTCATAAAGAGGGCCTGACTGCATCTATAGAGGAACCTTGTAATCAAGATAACTGGGAGAAGTAATGAGCTGAAATGGGATATTACCCTGTCAAGCTCAGGCTGGAAAACCAAGTGAAATATAGTAGAATGGGTTCAAATATTGTACTTGGAATTCTGGTCAAAAGTTGCTGACATTCTTTTAAGCCAAGAAATTCCTTATATAAAAATGTTGTATTTGAAATGTATTGGGTTTATTTTGCTCTATCCAGTCTTGGTGCTACATGATTGTAGACTTAAGTATCTTTTTTTGATGGAAATAACAAAATCTGAAATCTTAATTTTATTAATGTTAAGTCTGGTACTCATTCAACCAAGTTTCAAATTAAAGTATGGAAAAAACGTTATAAACATCTGCTTTAAACAATGAATGGAGTAAAGACTTTCGAATTTTAATTTAAAGAATAGCATAGCTTTATAATATATTAAGTTTATAATATGCAGAATGTATTTTATTTCCTAAAGCGATGAATTGTCTTGGCATTATGCTATCTTATGAAACACTTTCTCACTCTCACATTGTGTCTTTGTAGTTTTCAATATCAGCAAAAACCTTTAAGTGGTCTTAGTTGGGTGTTGTGTATCATTGTACAGTAACTGCTAGTACATATGGAATTTCTGATCCGTGTAATAAAGTACATTTGTCATGGATCTTGTGATCTGCATACCTTTCAGCCGTTACTTCATAAATCTGTTCCATCGGAAAACTGCTTTGTACAGCAATGGTTGAAGCTGCTTTTAATAAACTAATATTTTGTGTCTTTTATATGTAATCAACAGGGAGTATTATAGACTTGTGCCTCTGTGGAGAAACATTCCACTAAACTTCTTTTCTCTTGACAATAATGGAAAAAAATAGCTCAGGAAAAGCACAGATGTTCAAGAACATATGTTGTTTGCTCCTCAGTCAGCTGAGGATCTTTTGTATAGCTCCAGATTTTTCCCCCCAATGCTTCAGAGAAGAAACCGTTTGAGGTGTGTGATGGGGAGAAGACAGTTACAAATTTCATTGAGAGACCAACGTTGGGTGCTATTTGTCAAAATTCTCAATGCCTCAACTTGCTCCCACAGAGAGATGATATTCTTGAGCAGAACTGAAGGCAGTTGGCCAAAGATTGGTCATTTCCACATGCTTCCCTATTCAGATGTAAGCACTCTACTCTTCTTTTAGTTTTCCCCCAAACTTCAATTTACCAGTATCTTCAACAAAGCAGGTATTTAATCATTATTAAATACAAAGTGGTTGCCTCTATGACCTCTTCTACCTTGAGTTATTGGATAAGGGCTATTCTTTCTTGAGCTGTGGAAATCTCCACAGCTAAATCTGAAATCTCAATGAGTCAGATCTCCACAGCCTGGGCAACTGGTTATTAACATATGTACAGGAAAATATTCTTGGAAAATACTTTATAAAAAAAGGAGCTATGTGCCTTAGGTGAGGTTGGTATGAATGTCCTTTATAAGCCTGTGAATCTTTAAGAAGACTTGCCATAAAGAGAATGGAAACCAGCTGTTCCAAATCTCCACCGAGGAAACAGGTTTTAACTAGCAGAAAGGATTTAGGTTAAATGTGAAGAAGAACTTCCTGAATGTGAGCATTATGTAAAGCCAGGTATGGATTGAAAAGAGGCTGTTGAATTGTCTCTAGAGGAGATATGAGAGAAAGAAACGGAAGCGGACAAGCACAGAGATCAATACCCATTTAATTAAGGTAGTTTCAGTGTAACTCTACCCAATGGTCCTGAGTGATTTATTCTTCTTTCTCACACCCACATTTTAGGTTATGAGGTTTATAAGGTCAAAACTGAAGACTTCAGTCCTTAGAACCAAAGTGCCAGAGTACTCCCAGGTCTGGAGATTCTGTTCATATAGTTCTTAATTGAAAGGCAATGGCAAGGTGTGACGAATGGATGAAGACACTGATTCATGTTAATTTCCCACCCTTGTCATTAAAGACCAGTGCACACATTGAGCTCAGAGCAGAGGAATCTCATATTGGCTGAGGAATGGCTGTGATGGCTGTATCATTGCTGGGTATGCTGCAGCTGACTGTTTTGACCAGGAAATCCCCAGCAGGTTCAAAAGGTCTCAGCTCAGACTTGGCACTTGGAATTCTAGAAGCAAAGATTGAAAAGACAGGAAAAAATGGACACTTTTCTTTTTCTTGCTTCCTGGCCCACACCCTGCTCCTGCCTCCATTTGACACTCTTTCCACCCCTTTACTTTTTGTCTTTTACCTTCCATCTTTTTTTCTTGCATTTTTTAATTGTTTTGGAAAAGATTTTAAGCTGTGAGTCAAACTTTTTTAAAACCACTGAATTCAGTTATACATGTTTTTTGTTTTTTCAATGATCCCTAGCAATTATCCTTATGGACCAGTGACCACGTTAGAAATGGGTTTCTTGCTTGTTATTTTTCTTCACAACTTGACTATTAATTTCTCTGCATTTTTCTTTTTTTCTTTCTACATTGGCCTCTTCAGTATTACTTTAATTTCCTCTTTGGGCTCAAGACACTAGTGAGTAGTAAACCTACTCATTAGGTTTTTCTTCCTCTTCCTCTTCACCCTCATCTCCTTTTAGCTGGATTCAATATGAATAGAAAGTATGCTTTCCAACAGAGGTACGCAAACGTGCTGATCATCTGTTCTTGCAAATAAAGTTTTGTTGGCACATAACCACCACCACTTTTTCATGCACTGTTTATGGTTACTTTTGTGGTACAATGGCGGAGCTGAGCTGGGCCCACTAGTACATGTCTGTAATCCCATCGGCTCAGGAGGCTGAGGCAGAAGGACTGCAGTTTCAAAGCTAGCCTCAGCAATTTAGCAAGAATGTAAGCAACCTAGTGAAAACCTGTCTCAAAATTAAAACATTTTTAAAAGGGCTGGGTATGTGGCTTAGTGTTTAAGCAACTCCTGGGTTCAACCCCTGGTACAAAAAAAAAAAAAAAAAAAAAAAAGGTGGAGCTGAATAGTTGAGACTCAGACCTTTCAATGGCCTGCAAAGCCTGAATTATAATCTGGCTTTTAGAGATAAATTGCTGACTCCTGCTTCAAAATAATGTCTGTATTTATTAAATGAAGGTTTGTCTTTATTTGAGAATTCAGGTGAGTTGAATCTTATTTCTCCATCCTGAAGCATTTTACATCTGGAAGTGCCCCCACCTCAACTTTCTAGCTTGAAGGCAATTGTGTCCAAAAGAAAAAAACTCACTGAGTATCAAAGCACGTGTTTTAGTCAGCTTTTTTTGCTGCTGTGATCAAAATACCTGACAAAAACAATTGTAGAGGAGGAAAAGTTTATTTGGGGCTCATAGTTTTAGAGGCCTCAGTCCATGGACAGCCATCTCCATTGCTCTGGGCCTGAGGTGAGACAGAACATCATGGCAGAAGAGTGTGGTGGAAGGAAGCAGCTTAGGACACGAGAGCCAAGAAGCAGAGAGGGAGCTCTCTCTCCTCACCAGGAACAAAATAAATAACCCTGAAGGCACGCCTGCAATGACCTACCTCCTCCTGACACACCCTACCTGCCCACCTCACCACCCAGTTAATCCCTTCAACTGGATTAACGCATTGGTTAGGTAAAGGCTAACATAACCCAATCTTTTCACTTCTAAATGTTCTATTATTGTCAAATACATGAGCCATTGGAGGACACCTCATAGGTAAACCATAACAACAAGGCAGGTGGCACCAAAAGATTTTCATTGTGTTGTGTCTGTGGGTTTAGGTGTGTTACCCACCTGCCAACAAAGATGATTTTGTTGTAAAGATTTTCGCAAATCTCATAGCTGATTTCCTGAAAGTTTACAAATCATTTTTGAAAATGTTAAATGCTGGAGAAAGGATTCTGTTTTAATTCCATATGGCACCTAGAATACTGACACGTGTAATGGCATTCCAATATAGTTTGATTAGGTGGGTGGTCTAGCTGAAAATATTTTACACAAATCCACTTACAGGTTGGTTTCATTAATATGAAATTAATATAGATTAAAATAGTCATAGCATTTTAAGGCTTGGAAACATTGTAGAGATCACCCCTATTTTAACCCTGGGCTTTTTAGCAGAGAGGAAATAAAGACCAATTTTCCCAAGATATTCTTAGTTTGTGGGAGAGCAGTCCTGGGGCCCAGGTTGCTGTATTCTCACACCAGTCTTTTCTAAACCATAAATCAGTGATAACTAGCCACACAATTGGTAACATTTGGACTAATGTCAAAATTAATTTTATTCTTTTCTATAAAAAGAGAAGCTACTAAATGAAACTTATGATGTGTGACTAGTGATCTTTTTTGCAGGTCTATTTCTTCTGTAATTAATAACCAACTTTTCCCATTGGTGACTGTGCTCTTTGCCTCACAGTGTATTTGAATGAAAATAAAATAAAAATAAAACAATAACCAACCTCTCCTTATCCCCTATGCCCACACGAAAGGTCAGATTTTTAAAATCTACTTTATTCATTCTAATTCATCCTGTGTGGTTGTCAATTTCTTTTATAATTTTTATTATCTTTCCTCATAAAAGTAACATATGTATATTGTAGAAAACTTAAAACTCAGGAAAGTCTAAATGAAATGCAATCACTTGTAATCCAACCACCCAGATGATGTATAGCTGTGTGTATATTTTCATAATTGTTTTAAGACTGTATAATTTTATATCCTGCTTTCTTAACTTTATAGCGTGAGGATTTCCCCCATGACGCTGGGGATGTTTTAAAAGTGTTGTTTGAAAAGTTACCTCATAGTCTATCTTGTGGAGAAACTATACATTTTTCTTATTTGCCTTTTGGACGTTTAAGTTCTCTTTCTGATTTGTTTTTGTTTTTTTGCTATTAAAATACTTCTCTGTAATATTAGTGTCCTGACACTCAAGTCTAATCATTATCTGATTATATTCTTGTGGGAGAGTTCTAAAAGGGCATGAACTTTCCTGAAAAAGCTCAGATCCATGTTGCCAAACTGATTTCTCCTCAACCCAAAATAATTATTAATCCTTCCAGGAGTGTAGTAGGGCCTATTTGGAGCACCTTTGAAGGACTGTAAAAGAAACCTTTTAAAACATTCCTTTTAGTATGTAAACCTTTTAAAACATTTCCTTCTAGGAAGCTTCCAGTGACTGCAAGATGGGATTCTTAGTATACCCTCTTCCATTTCTTCACATCCAATTGATCTCTCAGCCCCTGCAATCTAGCTTCTGTCCGCATCAGCCTGCCTAGAGGCATCAAGGAAACAGCCTGGAACTGGACAGAGTCAGAAAACTAGGGTTCAAATCCCAGTCCTGCCACTTACTAGTAAAAGACCTTGAGCAAGTACCTTAATTTTGTGCCTGCTTCCTCAGCTTTAAAATGGAGATAATAAAACAGAGCATGATTTGTGAGGCTCTCATGAGATAACAGATGTAAGAAATGCTTTTAATCTCTATAGGACTATGTAAACCTTAGGGGGTATGTTGTTATTCAGAGTAGTGTGTGTGTTATTTAGTGCTGTCTCCCAAATATTTCTGATTCCTTTTAGGTCTGTGATAGATTTCCACTTGCCCACCCATTTCACTTGGATGTGCTCATGTGACTGACTTTGGCCAATGTGATAGGAATGGAAGTGACATGTTCCCTCAGGGGCAGAATCTTTTGCGAGCTGGGCCTTCATCTCTCATCTCACTGTCTATTCTGAGACAATCTTTTCTTCTCAAAACTCATTTTTAGGAGCTGGGCATGGTGGTGCAGTCCTGTAATCCCAGTGGCTCCAGAGACTGAGGCAGGAATATCACAAATTCAAGGCCAGCCTCAGCAACTTAGACCCTGAGCAACTTATCAAGATCCTGTCTCAAAATTTAAAAAAGGGAGAGGGGATGTGATTTGTGATTAAGTGCCCTGGTTCCATCCCTAGTACCACAAACAAACAAAGTCATATGCAGTCTGCCTTTATCTGCCTCAAAGTCATATAATCTCTGAACTTTCCTGTTAATGTTTCCCAATCGGGCCCCTATCTTTTCACCACTGGACAGATGACTTTGAAGATACACTAGTGATTTCCTTCTGCAGATAAATCAAGGATTTTAAAAAATATTCTTGGTAAATAAATGTAATGATGACATAGGTTTCATTTGAGGTGGGGGTTAGCTTATTTCAAATGTGTTAAGTACTTTCAACTGCTACAAATAGCTTTTTAAATTTTTTTTTACTTGAAATGTTGGTGGTGGGAGATATACAGTGGCCCTCCATGCTGTGCTTATGCTGACTTGTGACATCTATTAATTTGGTGATTTAACTTCTGAATTTTGAAGAGTGGTACATTTCATATCCTTGGCATTATATTTTACGTTTCTTAAGGGAGGAGACCATTCTACACTTTGATGTATCAAACATTAAAATCAGAAAAGAACATACATGTTTTAAAGGACTTGATGCATATTTGGCACCCCTTAAAACATTTCTTTTTCCTTTCTGTTTCTTCCAGCATCATGTGACAAAATGTGCAGATAGTAGTCTTGCTATCGTTTAGAACTTTACAAATTGGTTGGTCTATTGATTCCAGCTTTCCAGAGGGCCTGCTCTCTATCTTCTTTTATTTGATACTAGAATATGTGGAATAGTCATCTTCACTGGTAAATACCGGCATTGTAATTATATTCAGTGTTGATCTTCAGCTCTAACACAAAACTATCAATATCAACTCTGCTGATAGGAAAAAAAAATGTCAGGGGCAGAGTATGAAGGTGGTTTTTTTTTCCCCCCTAAATTTTATCTTTCTCTGTGGGCCAATGCTAGTTTGCATCTCTGGTTTATATCATAAAATATTTTAGTGTCTGCTTATTATAGTATCATAACTCCCTGAGATTTACCAAGGACAAATATCATCTTAATATTATATTGTTTTTCATTTCACCACGTTTGCTTCATAACCTCAATAGTTATTTCTAGTTGCAATTCTGTTTCCTCTCTAAATGTGTTAATAAAATGCTTGCATTAAGATTGGCTTTGCTCCAGAATCTGATATGGTCACGCTTCAAGTAAGTGATAAAACTTGTGACAATATAGCACTTGGAGATCTTTGGATGCATCCTAACTATACAAGTGGGGAAACTCATAGTTCCTTATAGAGTTAAATTAAGGTCAGACCTGGTTTCCGACATGAAGTTCAGATGTATTGGCAGATCCCCATGCTTGCATTTATTATACTGTAATTTGGGGCTTAAAGAGTTATATCCAGTCCATCCCCAACATCTGGATAGTGTTTATAACGATCACATTTGATCCTAATGTAATTTTGTTGGGGAATTCACTAGAATTCCTCTGTTGGCTACATTACAACTGAACATGAGATCTGCTAAAATATTACCCCAAAACGAGAGAATATCCATAGAGAATACAAAAATAGATAGATTTCATTCCCTCCTTTCTCCCCTTCCCCCACCTCTAGCCACTAACCCACCCTGTCCATCTATCTGGGCTTCCTTGCCTCCATTGATAAAATGGGGGTGATGCTTTAACAGCAGCCAATATCTGTCAAGGGGTTTGAACCTTGAAAAGCAGAGCAGACACAAAATTCTTTCAAAGATGATTATTGTACATGTGCAACCTCAATGGCAGTGTCACAGACTGCTGATGTTTTGAAGACATGGGCTTGAGGGCAATTTTCCCTTTCATTTTCATTTTGATTTAGATGCTATTCCTTAGGGTTAGGAAGACATTATTTGGAAAGTAGAGCCAAAGGATTGGTTTAACCATCTTCCCCCCATCAATGGGACCCCCCAATGAATCAAGCTGAACCGTTTAAGGGCTGTAAAGGGAGACTTTAATTGTGGGAGATTGACAAGGGGACAATTGGAAGTTTGGCAGTGCAGTTTCAGGACCTCCCAGTCCTGCCAGCAGGAAGATTATTAGCATATTTCATGTAATTTGTGCATAGCTCTGTACCCTTCCCATGAAATAATTTTAACATTCAAAAGGAGACAGATGGGAAGGGGAAAAAAAAGACAGATAGGGAAGGACAGAGACTCTAACAGTCTTTGGAGAGGGAAAATTATTTCATTAAATCTAAAGAGCATATGCTTTTCTGATGTATAGCATATGCAAGTCTATGCAAATTATTTAATAGCAGTGCACTCAGGGTAATTTCCATTTCCTCCCTCGCTTGTGACGGGAATATTCCTTTTAATCAGATTAGATGACATCCTCCTCAAACTTTTGGGGGTTTCAACTTAATTTACCATGCTAAGTAGTTAGGGTAATTTAAAATAAAGCAATCAGTGGGCTGAAAAGAATGAAGCCAAACCTCATTTCTGTGTTTGCGATGCCGGGCTGGCCGGCTGTGTGAGCCCCACAGGACTTCGTTCCCCCTCTCCTCTCCCTGCTCCCCAGCACCCTAGACCTTGGCAGGTTTTCCAGTGGCCAGTTGTGTTGTTTTGATGGCACCTAGACAGATCTGTTTCCCATCCACCGAGCGTGCATGTGATCCTGCATTCCTTTGGGTCTCCCCTGACTGTCACAATTTACAGTTCTGCCTGCAGCAATGATGGAGAGATGAATTCACACCCCTTCAAAACATTTTTCACCTGGGGAGGTCATGGACTCCTGAAGGGGCCTTTGGAAGAGTTGGAAGGGTCCCTGTAGATTTTCCACTTTAGATGTTGGAGGGAAAGGGAGCAGCATTCCATCTAGTACCAAGGATGGACAAGCATTACCAAGGGATGTCATGGCAGCCAAAAATTCATGGGAGACACACCCTGAAAGGGACAGCCACTTATCCATGGCACCCGTGCTGCCACAGTAGTGCTAGTCCATGGCAAAGCTGTAAAACTGGTTTCAGGGCATTGCTTTCAGTAGGGCAGGCTGGGTACTTGAAGTCATAAGGGAATTTGTGTGATATAGGTACAACTTTCCAGCAGGTGGCAGTAAAGTGTCTTGAGGAAGGAGTTACTTTAAAACCACATCAAGTTACAGTTTGGATTAGACTAGAGGCTGGTTGGCCTCCTCTTTCACAGCCCTCAGTTTTATGGGCGGTGGTGTTTGGGAAAGGGGAAGATTTTAATTGCTTAAACTAATTCCTTGCAAAGTGTTAGCAGATGAGGTTTAAATATCATCCATATTAAGACTGCTAGGGATTTACTAGCCACCAAGATATAAAAGAGTGAAATTTAATGGTGAAATTTTATGTACCAAAACAAAGAGTTAACTTTTTTTTTTTAAACTTCATTTCTCTTTTTCTCTTTAAACTCACCCCCATTCCAAGGCAAGACCTCCTCTAGGATCCTGGCTTGAGATCTTCTCCTAAGACCTGCTCCCTCCTAAGACTTGCCCAGGGAGATGTTCTTGATCAAAGGCTTGTCCCCAATCTGGAGTGTGTGACAGATGGAAAAGACAAGCTGTCCTCAATTAACTTTTATCATTATTAAGGCCACAGCAGGCTGTGGCTTTCCAAGTAGCCACTGTGTCTTTCCATTGCTTATTTTCATGAACCTCCCCACCGCCCCCTGCCCAAGACAATCCTTTCAGATGATTGTCACTTTCCCCACTTCACAGAAGAGATGACATCAGGAAAGTTGAGGGGACATCTCCAGTTAGCAAATCTTAACCTGTCTGACCCTAAGGCCAACTCCATATTGGTAGGCTGCTCTGCTACATGACAACTAAAAATGGGATTAAAGTAGGCTTCTTCCTTATTATTTTGTGGGCTTTTTGTTGTTGTTTAATAGGTAAGATTATATACATGATAAAGTCAGATACACAATCATAGAAGGTTTCTTTTCTTCCAGACATTATCCCTGCCTGGCTACCTTCCCCTAGGCAACTGGCCATGACTTACATAAAGTGGATTCTTTCATAAATATTTTGGTATTTTATGTTATATAAATATAAGTATATACATATATATGTATATATTTATACATATATATATATATACACACACACCTTTGTTCTCACATAACGGTAGTTGGGTAAACACCCATTGTGTCTTTTCTCATTTAATGATACTTCTTTAGGTGAGCAAATACTTGTTTGTAGCAGCCTCAGAGTTGGAAATACTTCCTATTGTAGAGACTATAATTTTATTTAACTGGAATTAATGTATTAACTTATATATTTATTCAAATGAGATTGATGAAACTTATAGATGTGTTTGTGTATGTGTACAAATATATGCCTTTAAAAATTTTTGCTGGACAAATATGCCAAATACTCCAAAACTAGATTAACATTTGGCCTCCTCCCAGAGCAACATTAATTATCAGGTATGTTGTTGAATAATTTGTTTTGTGCTTTAAAATATACATTACTATCACTTTTAACGTATGTATGTGTCTACATACATACACAGGCACACACACACAAGTTATTTGAACTAGAATTAGAGGTTATCAAAGAAAGACACCAGAACCTCCAGATATTCAAGAAAAGTTAGCCTCACTTAAGGGATCCTTATGCATTTTTACAGCACTTAGACAACTAGGTAGTCCATGGTCTGTCCAAACCTGTTTGACTTCTTTGGAGGAGGATGAGATAAATCAGTAAGAATAAAATAAGAATAGGTCAAACTTCCAGGAGGGAAGGAAAGAAATAACAACAACAAAAAAATTATACTCTCTACAGATAAAGACATTTCTTTCTGATCCAGTAAACTTTAAGCTCTTTGGTTAGAAGAATTCTTTCTGGGCTGATGTGAATACTGGTCTCCTTTCTTGCTGACACCTTGATGAATTATAACTCTAAAAGTATTCAGGAATACCCCCAAAGATGGAATTTATATTCCATTAATTTTGTATGCTCCCTAGAAGTTACAATGGGGTAAGGGAGGGGAGAAAGAAAGAAAAAAAAAATTTATAGTAGAGAGACCAGGCTGATACTTGTGTGAATATGAAGAAGATGTACCTTACACCCCGTCAGTCAGACAAGTTGTCCTGTTATAAATAATAAATATAATAACTTTGCAAATTGAATATTGCTGAAAGGTGATAATTATTACAGAAAATCAGAAACTAGAGTAGGTTAAGGGGAATTGGAAGAACCAGATTAGGGTTGGGAAGGTGGCCAGGTTGCAATGTTAAATATATTAGCCAGTGTTGTTCTCACTAGGAAGGTAGCATCTGAGCAAAGACTATGTAGATGTGAGGGAGGTATCTGAGGCAGATGGATAGCAGCATTTGTTGAGAGGAAGAGGATTTGGAAAGAGAGAGCCAAGTCACTAAGGCAGGAGAATGGATGCTGTGCTCAGTGACAGCCAGGAATCCACTGTGGCTGGAGCAGGGTAGGTGAGGAAGAGGGGATGGATGTCAGAGAAGTGAAGGTGGAGAGCAGTTGATAGAAGGCATTATAGGGAATTGCTAGGATTTGGGCTTTCAGCTTGGGTGAAAGGGGCTTTTGAAAAGAATAATATCATGTAAATTACATTTCCAAAGGATTTTTCTGAATAGAATGGAGGTGGCAAAGTAGAAGTGAGGAGACAAAAGAGGAGGTTTTGTCAGTGGTCTAGGTGAGAGATGGCTTTGATAAACAGAGTCATCAATGAGGGTGCTAAGAAGTGGTAAGATTGAGGTTCTTTTATGAAGGCAGAACCAACTGCCTTTACTGGAAATTGGATAAGGATGTAACAGGAAGAGAAGACTCAGTGACAACCCGAGACTGTTGGCCTGAATGATCATAAGATGATTTTCCATTTTCACACCAGCCCCAACCCCCAAAAGCAGGCTGTAGATAGACCAGTTTTGGGAGGGACATAGTAAATTTGAGATATTTGTGAGAAATTCAAGAGGGTATATTCCTCTGGAGCTCAGGAGAGCAGTCCAGAGGTATAACTGTGGGTGTCCTCAATAGTGATAGCCCCAACAAGAGTAAATAGAGAATAATGCAAGGGAACGAGTCCTGGGACTCTCCAATATTTTACCACAGGAAAAGTTGAGGAATATCCAGCAAGGCCGATAGAGAACCATGAGTCAGGTGTGTTGGGAACCAGTGAAGACAGAGTCCAATTCTCCAATGCCATTTCTTCTATTTGTCCCCTCCCATGGGACTGGGTACTCCTATAACAAGGCTTTGCAGTGGGAGCTACTCCCCTCTGGCCCTTCAGCCTCTACAATTCGAGGACCCAGTGTTCCTCTCCTTGGTAGTATGCAGTCCTCACCAGACACCAGACACTGGTGCCTTGATCTTGGCCTTCTCAGCCTCCAGAACTTTTGTTGTTTGTAAATCACCCAGTTTCAGGTATTCTGTTATATCAACACAAATGGACTAAGGTATCCACTCCCCTGTAGTGAGATTACATGTCCACACCACTTGCCATGTACCTTTACAGAGCTCTCCTCTGTGGGTGGAGAGACTTCCCTACCCCAGTGCCACTGAGCTTGAACATATGAC
The DNA here is from genome assembly GCF_048772815.1 of Callospermophilus lateralis. Lineage (NCBI taxonomy): Eukaryota > Metazoa > Chordata > Mammalia > Rodentia > Sciuridae > Callospermophilus > Callospermophilus lateralis. The sequence continues at coordinate 117,807,513 of NC_135308.1, read as the reverse complement.
TTGCTTTGGTCAGTGTAAAAAGCAGAATCCTGGGGCAGGAAAGATGGTGGAATGAGATGGACATCACACATTACCCTAGGTACATGTATGGCTACACATAGGGTGCGACGCTATGTCGTGTACAACCAGAGAAATGAAAAGTTGTGCTGCAATTGTGTACAATGAACCAAAATGCATTCTGTTGTCATATATACCTAACTAAAATAAATTAACTACTAAAAAAAAAAAAAAAAAAAAAAAAAAGCAGAATCCTGGATGGACTTACTTTATTTTTTGCATTCCTGGACATTTTTCCTGAGAAGCACATGTCTGGGTAGCTGCTGGTTGAAGGAGAATGAAGGATGCATGGAGCATACCTGAACTTAGCCTAGTGTCTGACCATATCTGTCCCATTTGACCCACAGACCCGTGAGCATAAGAATGAAATGCTAATTATTATGATCACTGGGTTTGGGTTTATTGTTATAATAGTAATAAGCTTACATCTTGCTGTAAGCCACTGAGCCTGTTATACAATATCATTGCAACAATAACTAACTATTATAATCCCACAAGAGTTCCCCAAAATATTTTTACAACCCATCAAGAAGGAGAATCTCCCTACCAAGGTTAAAACTGCCATCACTTGACTTAGCTAAATGATGTGACATTGTAGTAAAACTAATAAAAGTTATTAACAAATATTTTACAGTAGATACTTTGAGACTATAAAATCTCATTCCACTTTGACTCTCTAATTTTTGCATTCACCAATGTTTCTTGCCAGAGTTAATTATTACTATAATGATGGCCAAATGATGGCTTTCTAATTCTGTTTTTCTTTCTGTTTTTATTGGCTAGCTTTCTACTTCAAGGAAGACCATTCTCTTCCCATTCATTCATTCATATCAATTTAGACTCACGAATTCTTATTTATGCAATTGGTTGTATTCCATTACTGTTATTATCTATTGTATGCATGCTCACATTGTCCATATTTGAATGTTTGGGAGCCCCTTCAAATTGGTTTTGAATTCATGTCTTATAGGTTTAGAGTTTCTTTCATTGTACCCATTCATATTACTATAAGAGTGACAAAGAGGAAAATAAATGCAAAATTAGACAACAAAAAAGGAAGTAGATACAGTTTTGACATAGATTCAGCGTTCAGTTAAAATTATAACTAGTTAAAATGCTAGCTGTCCTGGACTTTGGTTAAAATTTTAGCTGTCATGTCTTAGTTGAATGGCATTGGGAAGTTCTCTGCCTTACTGTGCTCTCATCTCCTTATAAGGTTCAGAGGATGAGATTTATCTTACTAGATTGTAAGAATTAAAAAAAATAATGTGCCATATTTAAAAGACAAGCACAATGCCAGCACATATTTAGCATTCAATAAGTGGTAGCTATTGCAAATTCTACATAATTATTAGCCACACTGTCCCCCCACCCCACTAAAATGGGGACAAAAATCTGTCTCACAGAATCATTAAAAAGATTTAATGAAGTAGCATCTGTAAAACCACTAATCACACATAAGCACCCCAAAAAATGCAACCAGTGGGACTGATATTATTGTTCTGTGAGTTTCAGCTTCATCATCATTAAAAGGGCAATGATATCCACATCACAGATTTGTTGTGAAGATTAAAGGAAATTACATATGTAAAACTCCCAGACCAGCACCTGGCATTTAGAAAGTACACCATAAATGGGAATTATCATTATTGCAAAGCAGACAAAAGAGCATCTGGAGAAGTTTTACAGATGCAAAAATACCATTTCACCTGAGGATAATCGTGCATGCACTCCTGAGTCCATGTGTGTCTGTGTGCAAGTGTGTGTGTTTGTGAAAAGCCAGTGACTGTTTACCATTCTCAGAGTTTGAGTCTCTTGTTTTCCTTGATCATCACTTTCTGCTTTGGATTGAAGGAGAAGCTAAACTTAAATGTGATTGGTCTGGTCAAGTGCAGTGATTTAAAGATACACTCACATTCCCTAATCTCATTTTTATCCACTTGCCTCTAACAGGGATTCTAATCAGCCTCCCCACTGATTTACTTCACTTCCTGTAATAAAAGAGCACTCAGAAGTGACATGAAAGCCACAAAGGCGGTCACAGAGGGAGCAGCACCTCAGCTGAAATGGATAGAAGGCTATTTTAACAGTAAAAGCAACAGATCCACATTCATGTTTATAAGTTAGTGAGTCCTGCCTTAGTTTAAATTCTATATTTTCATTTCAAAACAATAGCATTCAGGGGATCTGCAGCCAAGCAAGCCTGACTCCACATTGTTTATCCTTCACAACCAAGATTGGTGATTTGGACATAGAGTCTCAAAAAAAGGGTAAATAATGCTTGGCACCCAGTGGCTATCATGGAGAGAGGTTTAAATGGCTCAATGCCAGCCTAGTACTATCCCTTCTCATTCATTCATAATAAATGCCAAAGGCATTTTATAATTGAGCATGTTACAAAAAAACCGAGATCATCAGTTCAATGCTTTAAGCAAGCTGGGGTGGCGCTAAAGTTCAAATAATCCAACAAAGAATCTAGAAAACATTTGTATTTAGCTGGGTATTGTACTTAACACAGTACCCGGCTGATTTTATTTAATTCTCACAACAATAATGGGTGCTAAATACGCTTATTATTTCACTTACGGACTAGCAAACTGAAGTAAAGAAACTGCTTTTGCAAGGTCATCCAGCCAGTGGTTCATGAGGTTTCCCACTGAGGCAGCCTGACCCCAGAGTTCAAGCTCTTATTCTCCTCTAAATACCAGAGGGATTAGATTTTTGTTATTACTGCTCTTTTGTTTTTGATACTTCTATTTGATTATGAAGCTGTCAGTTGCACTGGGAATTCACTTCAAGCCAAGTAATGACATCAGACGATGCTGAATGAGGATTGCTTCCGAATTCTTTGTGGATGTGGACCACTTCCTGATACCCTCTGCCCACTCCCAGACCAGTGCGAGACATCAGTCCAAGGCATGGCGTTGCCTGTCAAGCATTTAATTTTTCAAAAAGCTACCCATAAGTGCCTATTTGGATTGTACTATGAAAGTTTTTTTTTTTCAACTGCAGTATCCAGCTATGTAGCTTCTGTTTAGTCATTTAACCTCCCTGGTCCTCATTTCTGAACCTGTACTTTGAAGGGCTAGATGAGACCTTAGATAATGTTCCTTCCAGTTCCGACCCGCTGAGTTTCTAAATGGCTGAATAACTATTCTTTTATTTCAGTTCCTCAACCTCTGCAGGAGTCACCCCTCCCCCCACCCCCCTCCCCTGTGGAGCTTCCATTTTTGCCCCTGCATTTCAGTTTCCTCCCTTTTCTACCCTTTCTTTCTTGATTTTTTAAATTTTCCTTTCTCATGCTCTATTCTCTCCTTCTGCTTTTAATTTCTATTCTCTGTCCCTTTTGCTATCTTGCCCTCACCCCCCTCATTTCTTTTCTTGTCCCTATATTTCTTTCTCCGTCTCTCTCTTCTGTATCTCTCTTTTCTCTGGATTCTCTCCCCTGCCCCTTGCTTCCTCTCCCTTTCCTTTGTCTTTCTTTCCCTGAGTTCAACATGCCTTCCATTTCCTTGGCTGCACTTTTGAGATACAAATAGATCCCTGGAATATAACAAAGGAAATTCAGAACCCATGGTACATTTCTTTCAAAAGAGAACAATGAACACTTGGGATAAGAGGAAGTTTGGGTCTGAAAATAAATTCTCTTGGTTTCTCTGTGGCATACAGAGCTTCTCTTCATTATCTCTGCAAATATGATTGAAGTTCTAACTCAACAGAAGCATTTTCTTGGGTGGGTCAGGTTCTGGTCCTCTTCTAGAATAATCTGGGGCACCTTCCTACAGTAAAAAATAGCTAAAAAATTGTTAGCTTTGTTTAGGAAACTTGAAACAGAATGATGATCCTTAAGACACATACCCAAACTCATACCACTGTTATATTGGTAGGCCAGGTTGAGAAGACATAAATCTATCAGCTAGATATGGGTTCTGAATAGATACAGCTGACGATGTCAATACTGTATTTTTGGATACTTAATACTTCACAAATATGTTTTGTATTCCTTCATTTTGGATTAGATTACTGAAGATGTATCCTTTTCTAATAGGCCTCTTCTAGAGCCCAGATATTTTAGAAAAATAATATTTTGGGTGATGGATCTTTCATTGACTTGTTGGCCCATGAGGCATTCATTAGGGGTTGTGTCAGTACTCTTAGTGTCAAAATCTTTCTTGGAGATAGCCATTTTTTTTAGGTATTTTTTTTCTGTGCCAACTGAATTGGAATAAGCTTTTTAAAATAAAACATGTTTGCCAACAATCTTTATTTTAAAAGTCAACCATGTTTATGGAACTTGTTTGAAATTCTTGCTGGGATCTGGGACTTTATGCCATGTGCTGTTGAAAATACCTACATCCTTTCCAAGTTGCCATTCTTATTTTTCAGGGGGAAAGACCAAATGCTAAAATTTTCAGGATGCTTCTGGTATTGTGCATATGCCATACCAATACTTTTAAGGACGTTCAAATTGGCCTATGTTTGATGGAAAAGAGTGAATGAATTATCTTCGATCCCTCATTTCTGCCAAATAGTTTACATACCTTTTGTTAGAGACCTCAAGAGAATCACAGCATTTAAAAGGGGCTAAGTTGATATTTGGTTCAAGAGGGCCCCTACCCTTCTCTCAGAAAGTTGGATTCTAGCCTCAACATCTACATCAGATTTGGAATTTAATTTAATTCTGGGGAAAACAGTTTCTGCATAGATTTTTTAATAAAAAAGAGATTTCAGAAGTGCGATCAGGTGGTCTCCACACAGAGACCTACAGGACACTTCCTGATCTGGGGACGATCCCCTTGTGTAAAAGGACCATGGCTGCTCAGTCCCTGGCTTAAACAACAGCTGGGGCGGCTCTGAAACAGCCCGCTGAGCCTGGGGTGGGCTTACATCCGAAAGCGTCCAGGCCCATGGGAGCTCTGAATTCCGAGTCGTTCCACAGGGGGCCGGTCAGCATGATAAATGGCCTCTCCTCAGTGATGTGTGGAATATCCACAAGGGTCTTTTGCACCTGAGATACAGAAAACGTTAAGGGGTGAGGGGTGCTTCTGAAAGACAAATCCAAGAAAAAGATTCCTTGAAAAGAGCATGCGCTCCCTGGGGTTGTGGTGGGACCTGCTCTTCAGGAACTGACCTCCAGACCACTTGCCAGAAAGTGAGCCCCGAAAATTCAATGTCTCCTGCAGCCTTTAGTCACCGCAGGGTTCCTGAAGGGGAGGAGGATGCTCTCTCTCCACTGCAGTCTTTCCAGAGAGATGATATTTTGACACCAACACCCATCACCTCCTTGCTCATCAGCTTCACTGTACTGGGATCTTTCTAAGCTTCTGGCATGGCATTTCCAGAAAGAAATGTAGTTAGCCAGGCCTGCTCCAGTGTCTTCATTCTGATGATCAGAGACAGCAAGGCAGGCTGGGGCGAAATCTGCCGTTACTCGTGCAGAGGCAGCTCAGTCTGCATTGTTAGCAATATCACTGTTCAAAACTGCGACGTGTAGGGCTGGGGCTGTAGCTCAGTGGTACAGCCCCCGCCTGGCACGTGGGAGGCACTAGGTTGGAACCTCAGCACCACAGAAAAAGAAAGAAAGAAAGATATTGTGTTCATCTACAACTAAAAAAAAATATTTAAAAAAATGAGATGTCTTATCCTTCCAAGGAAACTCAGCAATGTGGATTGTCTTTGTAAAACAGGAAATCCACACAGGGAAACAGGAAATCCACACAGCTGGCATTATCTTAAAATTGGGCCACCATTGGAGCTGCTGATAAATGGAGAGATGCGGTTTTGCTTTGTATTGAAAACAAAACTTTCCAAACCCAGGTCTCACTCTAGAGTCATTTAACAAATGACCAGTAGATGGCACCATGAGCATCTGCTATAAGATCCAAAGCAAGCTGTAGCTATTTATCTTTACAAAACTCTTCTCAAAATGTTAAGCAAAGCTTTGACTGAAACGCAACTGTATTTGGACAAGCAGGTTTATTTTACTTTAGTGTTTTGTTATTAGAAACATACATATGTATGTATATATTTTACTATCAAACCTTTAAGTTATGGAAAATATCCTTGATGGTTAGGATAGACTGTAAACTTTTACAGTATTATTTGCAGGCAGAGTTTCTAATCTCTTATTTAAACTTTTTCTTCAAATGAGGCTTAGTGGTTATGTATCATACCATTGCTCAGTAAAACTCTGGAAAATATTTTTGATGATCTAAATACCCCTATGAGAAAAAAACACTCATGTAAGGGAGAAGTTGAAATGTAGTCTATTTAAAACAAAAACAAAGCACATAAATGCTTTTATTTAATATATGCAGCTATGTGGAAATATGTACATAAACACATTCAGCTTTTTATTAATATTAGCAAGTACATGGATATAGGTCAGTATAGGAATGCCCACCATCTCAGATGTCACTGTACCCTTTGACCTAACGTATTTCAAACAGAAAATGACCCTTAGAACTCAATGGTAGATGCAGTATCTGGAGAAAAAGCTGTCTCCTCACTAAACAGACCATTTCCTTGCGTGGGAAGCCCAGATGCAACCTTCTACTCTCTCTTGGGATATTCTCTTACCTGGTCAGCAGGCAAACAAGTCACGGCAAAGTACAAACAAAGACTAAAGGACAGAATCAGAGATGCAGGTCGAATACCCAAACTGTTACTTGGAACAGAAATAAAATTTTGGACCAGTGATCAGAAGAATATTAATGAGACACACCAATGTTTCAAAGGTATGTGTGTGAAGAGAAACTGTGGGAACATTTAAGTTGCATATGACTCCGGCTTAGGGGGTGGGCACGATTGACAGCTTGTTGGTGATTTTGTTCCATGTGAAGAGGCACAAGAGCTGCCATCTGGGATGCCTCTCTGCCACATGGAGGCTCTCATTTCCTTTTTCCTTGTTGTTTGTTTTTGTATGCAGCATCTGATGGAATTACAGGTTTCTTTTCAACCACAGCTATTGACTTCAACATTAACTCAGAGTTTATTTAAATGCTACATTTGATGAAGTTATACCTTGCCGAAAATAAAACAAATAATCATTCTCTGAGGCAACCTGATATCCCTGGGGAGGAGAGGTCCTGGGAGTGTCCACAGACAGTGAGCTGGTATTGGGGCTCCATGGGAATTTTAATCATTTGGGTTGTAGGTTGGTTGGGGGGAATCTTTCTGGAAGTTGAGTGGGAGAGAAAGACAGGCTGGAGACACAGAAGGAGAACAAAGCTGGTCCATGACATCCCTGCCCAAGTCTCTGTGTTAAGAGCAATGGAAGTCTGTTAACACTAGGGGTGTCACTAGGAACACTGACCTGTTGGGGGGCAATGCCTTTGCTTAAGGCACCAGGAAACAGATGCAAATATAGTCAGCTTCATCTGCGTGTAAAATAGTGATTACTAGAAGCTGGTGGAGAGAGAATGGAAGAATGGACAATAGGTACCAAAACACAGAGAGAAGGAATGAGTTCTACTGTTCCGCATGGCAGGCAATCATAGTTCCCAACAACCTATTGCATATTTTATGATGAACCATCAGAGAGGAACCCCACGACTCCAAACACAAGAAATGTTGAGAACATGGGAATTCCAATTACTCTGACTTCATCAGCATAGGCTGTATACAAGCCTTGAAATATCGCACTGTGCCCCATAAATATGCATGATTCTTGTAAGTTACTCGGAAATCAAAGATCAAACTCAAATGTGTCACGTCTGAGAGGCTTTGTAAGATCCTTCCCGGAGGCAGGCGTATTTCTACCAGCTTATTGTCTGTCCTGCACTAGGAAGAGAACAGCGAGAAGAAAAAAAAAAGCCATGTGGAGCACAGTTGAATTCGAAATATGAGGAGAAAGAATATTAGAGTTTACCAAATGGAAACAGGAATGAGTCTGTGGGAAAAGCAGTTTTATTTTCAGTCTTCCAAATAGATATTGCCAATGGCGAACCATAAAAGCAAATATGAAAACTATTGAGGAACTGCTGACATACACAAAAAGGGACCAAGCCATTGTTCCAGCAAACAGTTAATCATGAAAGTGATATATGGCAATGGAGTCCACAGGAATGTTGGAGCCTTTTAAGGAGAGAAAGCACAGAGAGAAAAATACATCTAATTGCTTCTAAATGACCAAAACAAGCTAAGTCTGATTCTGTCCACCTTACGGGGGCAGTTAAAGATGCTGGAAAAATCTGAGAGTTTGTTCAGTTTATTCAATAAAGAAGATGATTGTTTAGTGCTAGCTTTGGTATTAGGTCTGGTTTTGAGTTCATGTTCCAATGCACATTAACCGTGTGATTTTTAAGATGCCGCTTAACCTCTTTGAATCTTAGTCTGAAAAATCTCTCTTTATAAAAAAATTCTTTTAGTTGTATATGGACATAACTTTATTTATTTATTTATTTAATGTGGTGCTGAGGATCGAACTCATTGCCTATCATGTGCGAGGCAAGATCTCTACCACTGAGCCACAACCTCAGCCCCCTTAGTCTGAAAATCTTATCTTCCTCAAAGTCTAAGTGAAAACATGCTACTAATGAACATAGAAATATTATGAATACTAATTATTAATAAATACTTATGGAATGCCTACAATATTTTAAACATAGCTCATCAATTTTTAGAAAATTTTCATAATTATGTTCTAGATGCTGGTTGAAGTCTTTGTATCACTGGGGAGAAGCTATTTTCCTTAAAGATTGAGTGTACATATATGTCAGACCAAATTTGCAGGGCCTTCTGAAGATGGAACTTATTCTTTCCATAGCAAAACCATGAGAAAGTAAATGATTGTTGATATTATTTTACAGAGAAGAAAGGGAGAAACATATTTTTGGGTTTCCTTGGGTGTTTTCATTGCTATTCTTGCTAAATTTTCTTCTGCTCATTCTGACACAAATTACCTTACAGACACAAGTAGTTAGCAGGGATTGTGGCTCAACATCCTAAAATTGAACTGCTCCTTAAAATGACTATGCATTTGGAGGCTCTACAATTTGTTAGCCTTGGCCTCAAGTCACAGAACAAGTCACAAGGCTAGACTTGGTCTTCTGCTGCAGGGAAGAGAGATCAGGAAAGAGTGGGGAGCCGGGAGAGGACAGAATATAGTTCATGTTTGCATATAGGCAGTTTTATTTTTTTCCCCTGTGGCTTGAGTTGTGTACCAACTACTAGAATTACATAGAATTCAAAGAATTACATAAATTTTGTGTTGGCTGCAATAATTTTGCTACAGAAATTTGTCAACCCTGGAGGAAGTGTAATGCCACAGTCTATCCTGCATCTGATATAGATAGTTCCTTAGGTTTTTCTAAGATCTTAAATTTTATATCTTTAGTATTCTACTTTTGAACTGGCAGAATTTCTATTTGGTTCTTTTTCAAATCCTGTCACTTCATAGTTTCTATTTCTCCAATAATATTTTCAGATTTCGTTTTTGTTTGTTAAAAAAAAAATAAGCATGATTGCTTTGAGGTCTTCATCCAGTCATTTCTATATCTCAAGTGTTTGTGGGTCTGTTATCTGTTATTCCTTTCAGTTGTCATTTGTAGTGTTTTGTTTTCTTGTGTGCCTGGTTATTATTTGTCTATGTGCTAGACACTGAATTTAGAAAAATGTATTAGTGGGACAACTGTGAGGCCTTTAAAATTTTTTTACCTTCCTCTAGAGCACATTATTTTGCTTTGACCAGTTGCCTGCGAACACTACCAACCTGGGACCATTTTAATTCATATTCAAGGCTGGAAGTTTCCTGAACAACCCAGACAATGCTGGTGTAAATCCGTGTAAAGACTGGGTTATTTCCGCTTCCTCCTTACCCTGATCCAGAGTAAGGGAGTACTGATCAGAGTCTTTGCCTAAGTGGGCCCCAGGTTTTTACTTTCATCCTCTCAAGCCCATTCAAAGCACAGTTTCCTTTCAAAGCTGTTTCTTATGAATCAGTTAGTGCCCTCTGGGTAAAACAGTTGAATGCTGGGCTTACTTCTCTGGGGTCTTCACTTGGATTCTGGCCCAGTAATTCTTTACTACTTTGTTAGATTTCAACACTTTTTTAAGAAGATACTTCTGCCCTTTTAATTTGCTTCAGTGGGAAGACTCATCTACATGGCTTAATTCTGCCGTGTTTGGGAAATTGCTTTGGTTTGTAAATATGGGATTCTGAAACTAGTACTCAGCTCAGAAAATGGTGTCTATATAAGGAAAACTGAATACAAATAAGCAACAATGGGAATGTCATTGTAGAAGAGAGCATGAAGCCTCAACCTTCTTCTCCAATGTATAATGTTCCTATAGTGTGGTATTTTAGGGGTCTTTCTCAAATTGAATTTGGAAGTACTCTTTAAAAAATCTGTAAGTGTATCAGTTAGTTATTGCTGTGTAATAAACAACCACAATACATCACTTACTTATTCAATAAGCATATATTTTTTTTTCACATGGTCTATGGGTTGGCCTAGGTGCAGATAGAATTCAGGTCTTCTCATCCTCATTCCAGTGCCCAAGCTGGAGGGATAGCAAGTGTTAAAAGCTCCCAGAGGGATGAATGAAAACAAGTGATGTCTTTTAAAGCCTAATCTAGAAACTGGTGCCCTGTTATTTCAGTCCACATTTCACTGATCCAAACAACTCATGTATCCAAACCCAACACCAGTGGGGTTAGAGTGGAATCAGAAAAATAATCTAACCTCCCACAAGTAGGTATTCCAATAGACCTCCAGATGCCGTGAGTTAACAGTGACTGCAAATTATCGAGCATATTGGTACAGATTGGGTAATATAAAAACCAAGCATTCAAGTATTAAAATCCAATAAACTTGTTTCTATTTAAAGTCCTCCATATTGATGGTCTTTGGACATTTTCTCTCATCAATTCCTACTTGATAATGAGTATCTCAGAAGTATTAGAAGATCATTTAATAAACATTTCAAGTGTCTTCCACATCCTAATAGACACAACACATTAAACATGCTCTTAAAAATGTGGACTTTTCATTCAGTCCAACTGAATTCTTTCAATTCAGTTTTTATTATATATTTTATACACAAGATTTCTATTTTATCTTGTATTTATTTACAAGACCCTCCTCCCTCAAACTCCAATTCTTGTGCTATGAATGCTTTTTCTTCTTTAAGATAATAATGGTGGTTTGGGATACATTTTTCTACAGTTTATTTCAATTCCTCCTTATTTTCTCCTCTTTGATAGGGCCCCCAGTTTTACACATCAGATTTCTGTAAAAACTTGGGGATACTTATGGTTTGCTCATATTTAATATTTGAACTTAGAAGCAGTTTGGAAGCCCTATGCATGTAAGAGGCGTTTGCAAATTGTAAAGCATTTGATACAGAGTGGGTGATATGAAACCATGTGAGGGCACTTTGCCGAGGTTAGTCACATGACCTACTCAAGACTTTTCCAGTCTCTTGCCTGGATGACAGGGTTCTGGAAGCTCAGTGGGAGAAGAAGACTGTGAGTTCTCAACATAAAGAACATCACTTCCCATTTAATCCTTAGGTTGATGCCCTTGCCGTCAACAGAACCTGGTGTCCACCAGCGTAGAGACCCTCTATTTTACTCTCTAGAGGCTGAGCCTCCTGCTTCCTGCTGGGGAGGAAGAGGGCAGTTGATCAACTTTACAAAGTGGAATGGAAGCTTCTGGTAAACGGTATCATTGGTTCTCAAACAGACTTCCAATAGATACTTTTATGTTTACTTCCATCTTTATTTCCACTAACAATATTGTACCACCAATATTTGGGTCTTTTGTGGGTGCTCCCTATAATTCAGGTCACTTGTCACATTCTTACTTAAATGTTGGCTTCAAATATAGCTCCCAAGTCTGTGAATTTCTTTGTTGTCATTTAGAAGGTTTCTTCTATCATGCTATGCTATCATGATTTTAAGGAATAAAAAAAAAAAAAAGTGGGAACAACAGGCAGTGATCTGGGCACATTCCATCTTGAGGGCCACTGCCTTTGTTGCCCAAACCAGTTATCTTGTATTGGGTGCTGCCCTTGCCTCTTCACGCTTAGACCAGGATTAGAGATGCTTCTCCCAGTAATCCCTCCCTGGCACACAGATTCACCATCTCCTAGCCCTCCATCCGTGAGACTGCCTCTGTCACTTTGTCCCCCACCTAGTCCCCAGTCTCTGAGATGCAAACCCCCCAAAGATGTGCATAAACTACTACTAATTCCCCACACTGAGCCAGGGTTGGGGATAGTAGTATTGGAAAGTCAGTTATTATAAGACCAATTGAGAAGCTTAGAAATTCAATGTAGATCTCTCTTTCTGGGGTGGGAATGGCAAAGAAGATGCTAATGCTATCTAATTTTTTCTTTTAATTCCCATTGTTAACTCCTTGCTTGGAAGCCCTCTGCTTTCGTCTTCCCATGGGCATCTCTTCTTTCATACCTTGCTCATTCCATTGAGTTTTTAGAATTTACTGAATCCTCTTCTCTGTCTTATGGGTCTAACACATTGCCTCTGTGTTGAAGAAAGGCCCTTTGAGATGGGGGCAACCATAGTCTTGTGTGGTTGTGGCCCATTTCTCTCACTGGACCCAAGTAATGGTGGCGCATTCTATCATTCTGTCACCAAGTGTGAATGAGCTTCTCTCCTTAAGGGCACCACACCGCCATCTTCTCTCTCACCCTGGTTCCTAATCATTTGCGGGCTTTCACGGCAGCTACAGGGGTAGAACTGAGCCACTTCACTTCTAAGAAGTAGAGCAAGTGTCGTGTGGAGGTCCCATTTGGAGGGGACCCGCTCTGTGTCTGTTTCTCTACTTCCAGTCTTACACAGACTTCACTCTCACACTCAGAGAGAAAAAGGATTATGAAAACTTGTGGATGTTGATATGCTCAATCTTTGTTATGACCAAATAAATATGTAGAGAAACATTTAGGTGAGTGATTCTTAACTGAATGTGGTAAATCATGAGAGACATATTCAAACCATGCCTTCTCCAATTCTAGCATGATCTCCAAGGGATATTGTTCTCCGGTAGTAAAACTCTGTCACAAAATGTCATTATTATCGATGAGGTACATTGTCTCTCTCAGATATTTTAGATTAGAAAAAATCTTGAGAAACACGAGTTCCATGTGGTACTTCACTTCGAAGTAACTCAGTTATTGAGATTCAAGAGGAAAGCATCCGTTCAGTTCAGAACAGTTTGGTTTTAAGATGCATGAGGAAAGTTTTATTTATTTAAGTGATCAGAAAACTTCAAATTAAAATGAATTTGCCATATCATATTTAAATTGGCAAATGTAGTTTACAAATGCAATAAAACTGGGTAGATTTCTCAGTAAATTAATAAAAATGTTTTAGAAAAGCAATGTGACACTATATTATCAAGGTCATAGAGCAACTCCAATGTTCAATATAAATTTGGAAGTATTTACTGTGTGTCAGACACTATGTTAAATATTTTATATAAAGTATTCCACGTAACCCTCTTCATAACCCTAAGCCAGTAGGTATCTTTATCCCCATCTTACAGATAGAAGATGGGAATTCAGAAAGGTTTGGAGGGTGGTGGCTCATGCCTGTAATCCCAATAGCTCAGGAGGTTGAGGCAGGAAGATTCAAAAGGAAGTTCAAAGCCAGCCTCAACAAAAGTGAGGCACTAAGCAACTCAGTGAAACCCTGTCTCTAAATAAAATACAAAATAGGGCTGGGTATGTGGCTCAGTGGTCAAGTGCCCCTGAGTTCACTCCAGTTCCAAAAATAAAAAATAAAAATAAAAATAAAAAATAAATATACATAAAGGTTTGGAGGGCAATCTGTCTCTAGTCACATAGTGGCAGAGCTGGGATTTCAACATGGATATTTATTTCAAATCCTATGTTTTCATTCCTCTGCATATGCTTTAACTTTCTTTCCCAGTAATTCTACTTTAGGAAATGTAACCTAAGGAAGAATTTTTTTTTTTTTTTTTTTTTTTTAGGAAAAAACTACAAATGCACAGATGTTTATTATAGCAGACTACATAACAGAACAAGTAGTTGCAAGTATTAGGAAACCACCTACATTTTGCACAATAGGAGAATGGTTTTGCTCCATGGAATATTATGTAATTGCTGAACTGAATCATTAGGTTGTTTTCGTAAAAATGTAGAAAGATGTATATAATGTCATAACTTTAGAAATTCTAAGCTTTTAAATGTTGTTTACTACTGAGATTTCAACTATGAATATGTATGTATACATAAAACAAGGTCCTACAAAATAATTCTGAAGCATGGGATTATGGGTATTTACCCCTCAATTGAACACAAAGGAATTTCTGCCTCAAAACAATAGCAATTCATAAAAATAGCAGTGAAGTAAAATAAGTTCTTGCAAAAAAATTATTGCACAGATGTACTTCTTGGGGAAATATTGAGAAACGCAGGGCTTCACAGATTGGTAATTATCTGTTCATGTGCAGATATCCATCACAAGGCTTCTGGCTTCTGGGGAAAGGAAGACCCTGTCTTCGCAGTGGATATTTGCTTTTGTTTTACCCATTCAACATCCATCCCCCCTTTCTTTGATAACAACTCCCTACTTTTCTATCTCTATTCTTACTTCATGTAGTTTGTGGGGAGCTGATTCCACTCCTGGCTTCAGGGATGGGCAAGTGACCCAGACCTAAATGAACACAATATTTTATTATTGGTCACAGTGAATAGAGGTAAGCAGGGACATCGAACTGAGTCAAATCCATAAACTTCAAAATTTCAGAACTTTTTGCCCAGCAGCTTTAAGAAGAAAAAAAAAAAAAAAAAAACTTCCCTTTCCACTAAGATTGATGGATTGGAGTGCCAACAGGTGTTTTGATACCTGAGGGCAGAGTCTGCAAGAGAATGGAGAATACTGCAGAGGAAACCAGAGTCAAAAGGGAACAAATCTTACTGATCTTATGAGAGTCCAAGGATGCAACTGTGTCTAATAATATAATACCCTTTACTTGCATGAGCTAGTTAAATGTTTTTTTTTTTAATTTTCCTAATTTGAGTGTGTTTCTGACATATATATATATTTTTTTCTTTTTTGTTTTTTAGTTGTTGATGGACCTTTATTTTATTTATTTGTATGTGGTGCTGAGAATTGAACCCAGTGCCTCACGCATGCTAGGCAAGTGCGCTACCACTGAGCCACAACCACAGCCCTGTTTCTGACTTTTATAGCCAAGAAATTAGTGCAATGTTACACACCACATTTCCTTTTAGAGAAAAAGGAACAGGGATAAAAGGGCAAGACAAGGAAGGGCCGACCCCAGGTTGGAGACTAGGATGTAATCTGAAGGTAGAAAGTACCTGGTGGCCAGGTTCTGGAAGCCTTGGAGGTCAAGGTGTGATGTAGATTATCAAGGATCAAAGTGCCCAAGTGTTGTCTGGGAGCTCAGCCTTTCACTCTGGTCCATTGTAAACTAGCCCCTGGGAAACCAATCACCTCGGGCTATTCTTAGCAGAGCTGCTAACACCAGAGACCTTCTTGGAATTCTTTCTTTTACCAGACGGCTAATTGTTTGAGTTTTCTCTGAACTTCTGTTTGACTCAAATAGTCAATCAAGTAGCCATTAATACGTTCATGGAGCCTTCCATATAAAAAGCCTATAGCTTAACAGGCCTTGTACAGAACAGCAGCTCACTTGAACCCAGCCTCATCATAGCAAAGCAGGGGTGTCCACAAAGGGCCAAGGTGGAAGAGAACTTGGGGTGGGGATAAAGTCACCTACTCAGGGACTGGCAAGCTCCCCTTTAATCCCGCCCACGTCCCTCGAAGGAGGTTGAGTTGGAGTTCCTTTGCACGGGGTGAACTGGATGCGGAATAAAGCTAAGAAAAAGAAGCGCCAAGAAAAGACCACAGGACACAGAAGTAATTTTGAAAAGCGAGGGCAGGACGGCTCTATGACCTTAGGGGTCCAGCTTCCACGCTGGAAAGAGAGGGCGCCCAAGCGAGCCCTTGTTTGGTTTATTTATACAAAGGAACTTCAAAAGTTTTCTACAGAATGTTCTTTGCCAGTAAGGCAGGAGGTGGGCTGTCCAAACCCCACGGGTTACGCCCAGTTCCGGAGCTGCTGGGTTGGTAGAGTGAGGGCAGACATCTGAGGCCTTGGACAGTCTACACCGGGGGACACCTAAGTCCCCCATGACCCAGTACCGAGTAAAAGACCACTCAAGTAGCTCTACAGGTGGAGCACCACCCTTTAAAGTGAAAAATGTTTTCTCACTGGGTTACATTTTGTCATAGCATTTACTCAAGATATTTAGAGGAAACCCAGTTTCTTCTTCTCCAAGGAAAAAACTTAGTTTTATCCTTTTGTGCTACGAATTTTGTCTTTTTAAGATGGGGTGGCTTGGTATTACTGGCAATGTACACACTTAAATAGCTCAAATATCTTAGAGGAGATTTTAAACCATTCAACATTTTTATTTCAGCATGAGATTTATTAAATATTTACTTCAACTCACGCATATGGGATTTTTCTTCCCCCAACTCCATTCCAGCCTCCCAAATCATAGTTCATAAAGACCGTAAGTTTTAAGGGGTTTTGATTCACTTCATTCTTCATCTCATGAATATATAGAATCATCAAATTGTTTGGAATACAGATTTTAAGGTGAGTGAGAGTTCAGGTCTAGGATCCGCAAAATAGCGACAGTGTGATCGAGAGACAATTCCTCACCCTTGACTTTTTTCATCTGTGAAGTGAAGCGATCACTGCTTCCCTCAGGGACTGTTGGAAGTCAGTACAAAATATTGATTGTCAAGCACTTGCACAAGTGAACACTGAGTGAATTAAAATATAACTGGTATTACTATCAAGCAAAATAAAAGGCCAAATTTTCTGGTAGTTTCTTCCATCTGTAAGGGATCCAGAAAAGAACAGCAAATTTGGGGGGCTTCCAAAGTTTCTTTTTTTTTTTTTTTTTTTTTGGTTTCTCAATATGAAATATAACATCTATCTTCAAGAGAGGTTTGTGTGCATATCATAAAGATATTGTTTTAGACAAATCAAGTATAAATTAAATTTATTTTGTAATAAAATTTGTTTCAAATATGCCTGTGGCCACTAGCCAATCATACTAACTCCTATTGAAAATGGCAGAGTGATGGGCTGTCTGTGGTCAAATCTGCATCTTTGTCATCCCTCCTCAATTTCCTATGCGCCACATGTCCCAGAGTCCCCTTTTCCACTTGGTCTGGACTTGAGTCAGCCAGAGGGCAAGATCCATGGGTGAAATCTGGAAGAGGGAAGAGAAGGAGAGGCTGTTTCTCTCCAGAGGTAGTTTCAGGTGGATGTGTGGGCAGGTAGGTGGCTCATGAGTGCTCCTGGGTGAGCTCCTGCTAATTGTCTGTACTAAAGGTGGCTGCTATAGATGGTGGTGGCTTTTTGAGGGTCATTTGTTTAGGGCAGGCTAGAGGATCAGGAAGAGCTCCAGAAGGGATCTGAAGATAACCAACAGAGAGTTACAGACTGAGATCATTTGCAATGGCATCTCTGACTTTGCTCCTCAGCCTTACCCCAGTTATGTGAGCCTCTACTTCCTTATATTACCACCTTTCCTACTTGGAATACTTAGAGTGACTTATGTGTTCCTGATCAGTTCCTGATGGTAATGGATAACATTGTGTATTGAATACTAAACTTGGAGTTCAAAGACTTCATATGCTATGGTTATTCCATATCAGCCTATATTGACCCAAATCATTTTAAAAGTAATTTTGATTCCCATTTTTGTGGATGTATTATAATTTACTTAACCAACCTCCATTGAAGGATACTCAGTTTCTCGGTTCTAGTTTTCCTCTATTGTGATGAATACCCTTGTACGTGCCCTTTGCACACCTGTGTTATCTATAGGATAAATTCTTGGAAGTGAATTCTTGTGTTCCCAAATAGAAGCACCAATTTCAACAAAATGTATGATTTTAATTTTTGTCCTTTAGAAACCATCTGTGCAGCCAGGTACTGTGGCACATGCCTGTAATCCCAGTAACTCGAGAGGCTGAAGCAGGAGGATCATAAGTTTGAGGTCTGTTTAGGAATTTATCAAGACTCTGACTCAAAATTAAAAAAAATAAAAAGAGCTGAGGATGTAGCTCGGTGGTAAAGTGACCCTGGGCTCAATCCTTCATACTCACCTGTGGAAAATAAAATAAAAAAAAATAAAAATAAAATAAACCATTTGTGTAATTGGATAAATTAATTAAATAATCAGTTTCACTCTGTCAGAAATCCCATATCTAAGAAAGATGTTTTTATATTCAAGACGATAATAGTAATAGTGAAAGTACAAGCATTTAAAATGTATTTTCTTTCTAGAAAACACAATTTAAAACATTATAAAAATGCTTTACACATTTTATATTAAAAAAATACATCATATAAGGTAAGTTGATTGAATTTTAAATAAAGAGTGTCAGAAGAGTCCCATTACCATGTGTCAGCTGGGATACAAAGAGGCCATGAAATGAGATCCTTGTGTTTTATGCCTCCTTCCCTCTGTAATGCCAGGACTATGTGAGAGGTCGGGGTTTATGTTAGTGGCCAGATATATATTTGTGTGAGAAACAAGATGCTTGAAGCATTGTTTCAAGTTCATATGAAGTTTTGTGTTGCTCTTCATTGCAACTGGCATCAATTCATGTAGCTTCACAATAAAACTTAGCCCTTTTATCTTTGGTATAAAAAGGCTAACGATGGCTTTCATGGTTGGATAAGACACATACCTTAATACTAAGATTATACTTCTAGTTAGTGAGGTAACCAAACCTTTGTTTATTTCAAATCTCAATTATGAGGTTAAATTGCGAGTTTGGTAGTGTTTAATTCATAACAAGAATTCAGCAAGCATTTGTTAAAAGAGTAAATGATTATATTAATTCTGAATGCATTGCAGTATGTCTTTTCATTAAAAATAATTTCTACCACATTGAAGATATCAGAAAAATTTCCTGCATTCCTTGTCATTGACTTCATGTTATCAACTAAAATGAAAACTCTCATGATTAAGTACAAGGACACTTACATGATTTCTGAGTAGAACTTCTTTTTCAAAAATACTAGAAGACATGATAGTTGTTTTTTGAATGAACATTGTTGCACTTCTGTTTTTAAGAAGGATAAACTATGGTTGGCATGGCAAAATGAGTGATAGGAAGAGCTTTGAACTATAAGGGAAGTGATATTGAATGGACTCCTTTCTGTCCACCGTCATTCTTGGATCTGATTTGTGGATAATTTTGTTTGGTGACCTTTCACCAAACAAGGATAGGTGATATTGGAATTGGAAGATGAGTGGGATAAACAGTAAGGGCTAGTTGATGATAAGCCCTTATGTGGCTCAGGGTGTAAACTGTTCCTAATATGGGAATTATAATTGGAATTTTTACATATAAACCCATAGTGTATTGGAAACCAACACAGACAAAACTACCTTGTGACTGAACAAAAAGGAGGCACCGAAGCTAGTTTTATTTCACTTTCAACTTATACAAATTGTGTGACTTCAGGCAAGTCCTTTTCCTCATCCAAGCAAGAAGGTGATAATTTTGTCCTCATAGGGGTATTGAAACTGGAATAAGAAAAGACCAACAGCCCACAATAGATAGATACATCCCAACACTTTCTCTTTTTGTTATCATTGAATATTTCTGCATGTTCAAGGACCCATGAAAGGAATGAGTTTTCTATATTGGTTCCTTCAGTATTAAAATTTGTAGTTAGAAGAGCAACAAAACAGACTCAATGAACAAATCTTAAGACAGTAGAAGTTGTAACTAATCTGTCCTTACAAATTTATTTCTTTTTTTTCTAAGTCAATCTTTTGAATACAACTTATTTTTTTAACAAATTTTTGTTTTAGGCGGACACAATAATCTTTATTTTATTTTTATGTGGTGCTCAGGATTGAACCCAATGCCTCCCGTGTGCTAGGCAAGTGCTCTATTGCTGAGCCACAACCCCAACCCACAAATTTATTTATTATAATTGGGTTTATGAAAATGCCTCTCATTTTTAATAGTTTCTCCATTGTAAAGTGAAGGTATTGTGGTAAAAGAAGCTTCCAGCTTTCCACAATTCTGAGAGGAGGCTTATTCTGAGCACATTTGGGACAGAACACAACTTTGGGTTGTTTTCCCTCCTGGCTCAGAACCCTCTTGGAAACACACCCTATTCTATGTCACTAGCTGTCTTGATAAAATATTCAGTCAAATTTTATCTTCAGGCTTTCTATAGTCTCTTCAAAACAGAGGAGCTTCAAAAATATATTCCTAGGGGCTGGGGATGTGGCTCAAGTGGTAGCGCGCTCGCCTGGCATGCGTGCGGCCCGGGTTCGATTCTCAGCACCACGTACAAACAAAAGATGTTGTGTCCGCCGATAACTAAAAAATAAAAAATATCAAAAATTTCTCTTTAAAAAAAAAAATATATATATATATATATTCCTAGAACTTAGAAATAGTAACTCGTCAAATTGTTGGAATAAGTCATAATTTATCTCAAAAAGGTAAAAACTTATTGATTTCATTCAGGCTTTAAAAGTATTTTATTATTATTATTTTTTAACCTCAGTGTTGGAAGGGAAAGATAAGACTGTGAGACTAGTAAAATGTTGAACTTATATTTAAGGCAAAATACACTGTGGTCTTCTCCAAGTGCAGTAGAGAGTGATACTGGTAATCCTCCAGGATGAGCAGACTACACTATTTGCAAAGGAGAAGTCTCTGCACCTAAAATGGTGAAACTGGGACCCTAGTCAGGAAGTGATTTTTTAAAAAATATTTTTTAGATGTCAATGGACCTTTATTTTACTTATTTGTTTATTTATTTATTTTTAATTTTTAATTTTTTAATTTTTTATTGGTTGTTCAAAACATTACAAAGCTCTTGACATATCATATTTCATACATTTGATTCAAGTGGGTTATGAACTCCCATTTTTACCCCGTATACAGATTGCAGAATCACATGGGTTACACATCCACGTTTGTACATATTGCCATACTAGTGACTGTTGTGTTCTGCTATCTTTCCTATCCTCTACTATCCCCCCTCCCCTCCCCTCCCATCTTCTCTCTCTACCCCATCTACTGTAATTCATTTCTCTCCCTTGATTTTTTTTTTCCCTTTCCCCTTAGAATCAAACCCAGTGCCTCACCCATGCTAGGCAAGCGCTCTCCCTCTGAGCTACAACCTCAGCCCCAGGAAGTGGGGGGGGGGGGTCTCCACTGAGGAAAGAGAACTTGTGAACATTCCACCATTTGGGAGCTAGGCCTGAGCAACTAAACAACAAACCCAGTTCTCCTATCCCTGTTTGGGTGCAACCCCTGAGCTATTTAAGTTTTCTGCTACAGGTGAGGCGGGCAGAGAGAGAAAAAAAAAAGCCAGAACTCCCAAGACTTGCTGGGGTTGAGGGTCAAATCCTTAACCCCTTCCTCTCTTTCTTCTGTACCACATCATTAACCCATGACAATGGGGGTTGGCTCAGGGGAAAGCAGTCAGGACAAGCCATGTTATCGGAAGCCAGGATGGTGTCGGGCACCGCAGCATATGGCGGTAATCCCAGCAGCCCAAGAGGCTGAGACAGGAGGATCACAAGTTCAAAGCCAGCTTCAGCAATGGCGAGGCACTAAGCAACTCAGTGAGACCATCTCTAATAAAATACAAAATTGGGTTGGGGATGTGGCTCAGCGGTTGTGTGCCCCTGAGTTCAGTCCTTGGTACCCAAAGAGGGGAAAAAAGCCAAGATGGTGATGCAGCTTGGGGCCACCTACAATGTGGAGCAGGGGTCCTCTTAACTTTTGCACCACAGACTGTTCTTTGGTTGGCCTACAATTGCACTGATCTAAACTCCGCTCTCAGCTCTAATCCATCCAAAACAATCCCACATCCTAAGGCACAACACTCATCTTAATGTTTCTTCATCAAAACCAAAGATAGAACTTTGAATAGCTAACTATTATTTTCTGAGTTAAGTAGCAATTTCTCAGGGCCCTCCAAAATATATTTCCACTGGTTTTTCCTTTTGTTTCCTGCTTCTTACCTTTTTATCCTCTTTATATACCCTCTACTTTAAGAAATGTCTTTACATAGTTCTAGAAATTACCCCATGTTTCCCACTTACATGCTATTGCTCTTAAGTCCCTTCCCTTCATCTCTCTCCTTGACACTAAGGCCTGTTAAAAATGCATTCTTTCTTTATAAAAATCCTCTCTTTCAATTTGGTGGGTAATTTTTAAAATTTTATTTATGTATTACAGTTGAGCCTCCCTAATCCAAATATCTCCAAACTCCAAAATGTTTCAAAATCCAAAACTTTTCGAACATCAACATGATGAGCTTAGTAAATCAAAGTACACAAAATATGTATCATGCACAAAATTATTAAAGATATTGCAAATAATACCTCCAGGCTGTGTGTGTAAGTTATATATGCAACATGAAGAATTTTGTATTTAGACTTGGGTTCCATCCCCAATATATCTTAAATGTAAATATTTCAAAATCTAAAAAAGAGTCCCGAAAATCTGAAACACTTCTGGTCCCAAGCATTTAGGATAAAGGGTAGTCAACCTCTATTTCACCTTTTATGGCATACAGTCAGAAGTCACTTATGATGGCAGGTTTGTTTTGTTCTTCTTTGTATACCCAGCACGCATGTCACAGTTTCTTAATAAATAGCTATTGTGAAGGATTGAGCTAAATCACTTTTTCATACCACTACTGTAGATCTTGAGAAGTATAATCTAGGGTTCCTATTTTAGTCAACTTCTAAGCTGCTGGGACCAAAAGACATAACAAGAACAATATT
The DNA here is from genome assembly GCF_048772815.1 of Callospermophilus lateralis. Classification (NCBI taxonomy): domain Eukaryota; kingdom Metazoa; phylum Chordata; class Mammalia; order Rodentia; family Sciuridae; genus Callospermophilus; species Callospermophilus lateralis. Next base: position 117,784,641 of record NC_135308.1, on the reverse strand, counting down.
GAAGGAGAGAGAGTGTATTATTGGCACTTACAGTTTCAGAGGTCTCAATCCATATGTGGCTGGCTCCATTGCTCTGGGCCTAAGGTGAGGCAGAACATTATGGTGGAGGATAAAATCAGCTGAGGGATATGGCCACCAGGAAGGAGAGAGAGAGAGAGAGAGAGAGAGAGAGAGAGAGAGAGAGAGAGATAGAGATATGTATGGGGTAGGGAGAGCACAAGAAAGTGTAAGCTCCATTTTCCATGGACAAATATATACCACAAGGCATACCTCCTTTAGCCACACCCTACTTGTCTACAATTACCACCCAGTTAACCCCTATCAGGATATTAATGTACTGATTAGGTTAAGGCTCTCAAAACTCATTCATTTTACCTCTAAACTTTCTGGCATTGTCTCACACATGAACTTTGAGGGGGGACCTAATATCTAAACCATAACCATTCCCCTTCTGGTCAGTCTTAAGAGACATAATGATGTGATATGACATTCAGAATGAATGAGCTATCCAATGAGAGCCAATGATAAGGGCCAAATTGGGGCTACAGACAGTAAATCCTGGGTGAGTTCATGATGGAATGAATTTCATCTGGCCATAGACTTGAATTTAAACTTGGTGAATAAATGGATGCACCAAGACAGTGAGAAAAGAAATTTTAGGCCAAGGCTGGGAGGAGGGGCTTTCTTCTGCCTCTTTGTAACTTCTATCCACTGGTCCTGGTTTTGCTCTGTGGACTACAAAAGTGTGTTTGTGCTTCAAATTTCAGCTTGTCTAACTGCTTTCTTCTTTTCTTTCTTTCTTCTTTCCTTCCTTCCTTTTTAGCAAAATACCCCAAGTTCCTCTAACCATCCCTCATATGACATCATTTCTAGACCCCTTCTCATTCTGGTGGCCTCTGAGGACATGCTCCACTTAGATGAGGTACTTCTTTTCAATGCATCTCCCAAATTGGGTGCCCTGCCCCAGATGGGTATTTCTGGGTCAGAGGGCCATGACCCAGAAGTCTCTCCCTCCACCTCTCTTTTGTCCTAAATTTATGCTTCCATTCAATCAGTCCAAGATCACATTGACGGAGTCTCCTACAGACAAGACAAATCTGTGGACATTGCTGCCACTTTACGTCCTATGAGCATTTTAAAAACTGAGGTTCTCTGCATGCTTTTACGAGCCCTAATTAATTAAACGTTACCACACCTTGGTGCGGACTAAGGACTCACTTCTTCCCAGCATGGAATTACAGGCTGCTTCTCCGTGGAATGCTAACCACCAAGCGGGGCAAAGTGGTCGGTGAGACGCAGGCTTGAGACTATCGGATTCAATTGAAACTGCAGGGGGAGTTTTAGGGAATGTAATTACTTTAGTTGGACCCAGGCCAGGATTCTGGAGTTAACACAACTGCTCTTAGAAAGTCTGCCATAAGATCTCTGGTGACCACAAATGGTTAGGTCTGTGGTTTTAAGTTTCATCCAAAAGGTAAACAGCTCAGTACTGCACACTGCCCCCAACACCATGCGGGGCATCGATTCACAGGGACCCAGAGAGGAGAGGCCACCTACTGAATAAGAAACCCCATTTCCTGAAGTACCTACTTGTTCCTGGGAGGTCTCTCATCCTCACACCAAAGCAGGCCAGCCTTTACTTAGCTAGTAAGAACTGACAGGCTCACAGCACTGAGTGGTATGGCTGCCAGACTGAATTATGTGCTTGTCATTTCTCCCTGTGTTGTCCGAGATCCCAGCAACAAAACAGTAGGGAACTCCCCATACACATTTCTGCTCAAAACACATTCGTTTCTCCTCTCTGTAAAGTTCCCGGATTGCACAGTCCAAGTTAAACACAACTGGAATTTCCCTATAAGTCAAAAACAATATTAATTCTGAGACCACATATTTTTCTTCTTGTAGGGTATGTACACATTTAAACACAGCACATGTTGCGGACAGTCTGCAAATGGTAAAAAGCTCTGGAGGAACAAACAAAAAAGGAGAAATACAAGAAAACATATTTTTAACAAGAGAGCAGAGATTTGGTGGGGGTGTCTGACCCAGCAATGAGAATTTTCCTCTGTGGTCTGTTGAAAGAAGCGCAAAGACTGGCATCATGTCATGGCTTGAAGGTTGAAGGTTTCGATACCACACAAATCTTCAGTGAGCATTACTCCCCGGTGGAAAGAGAGGCGATTCCCATAGATGATTAGCATGGCATAGGGCTGAACTAAAGGGTCCCCCCACTCTGGCTGCAGAGGAATTGTGGAAGTCCCTGTTTATCTGAAGTCTTGAGATTCCCATAGCCATCTTTTTCAAATTAAAATGGCAATACAAAGTTTTGTAAATGTTAGCTCTTCTAATTGACAGTGGCTTGTAATATTAAAATAAAGTCACCAATATTTTCTCCTGTTTTCTTTTTTATCACCGAAAGTTCATTTTTCACTAACTCAGACAAGGTCTTCATTTTTATGAAGACCCATGCTGACCCCTAAATATCTGATTTTTTTTTTTTTCAGTTCATGTTTGTGCCCATCTGGTTTGAATTTAGCATTCTTATGAGTCATTTCACTGTGATAGGAACACTCTGCTATAGAAAACTTCTGTTAATATTTTAACATTTTAAATCAAACGCCACACAGAGCATTACCTAAGTCTCCTTGCAATTACGGAAAACCGTGCCCTCTATTTGTTCATGATTCCTGCATTCACGTTTATTTTCTTTAAATTGAACATAGTATGTGGTAAATAAGTGCATACCCCATACGTGTGCTCGAACACTTAAGCATCTTGGGCCACATATCCTGCTGCTGCTTAAAAGCCTTTTGGAGGCAGCATTTGCCTGAGGAAGGAGGAAGAATTCTCTGCAAAGTCAGAGGGTCTTTGCTTCTCATGGCCAACACTTAACCCATTTAAAAAAGCTCGATTTATTTTTTGCTCAACATTGACTTTATAACATACATTTTACTACCCAAATTTCCTGATTTTGAAACTTGAACTCATTTTCCTTTTACTGCTGGGCAACATTTCTCAAGGTAGTCTTTAAGGCGAAACGAAGGAGGAAAAAAATGCCAGGAATCTCTTTAAGAAAATACAGCGGTGTCTCCTCTACCTTCTTAAGCAAATGGATGGTTCCCAGAGAGGCTGGGCTCGGTTGTGTACTTAGTCAGTAAATTGAATCTGCACATGGGGTGGACATAATTTAACTTAAAAAAATAAAAAGAGGATTTTGAAGTATTATTTGTCTATATTAAAAGTGAAGGAAGTATGCCTTAACAAGCCAAGCCATTTTGTCGTTTATTTGCTATATGTAAAATATTTCATCTTAATTTTGGAAGGGAAAAAAAAAATAGCAGTGGTTTAAATCAAGTGCGTCAGTAAGGAGCTTGCCATTGGTAAGGGACATATGAGTTCCACACTTCAATGTAGATACAAATGAGCTCCTGCTCTGAATGAATAATAGAGTTTTACTCCCCTATTCCCCCATTAACGTTTCTTGAGTTTATTTCCTAATCTGCAGGAATAAAGCTTAACAAAACAAAACGCCTTACCTGGGCTCTGAGCACCAATTCCTTAAGACAACTTTATTCTAATTCTCATTACATTTTAGTTCACTGATGGCGCTTGGAGAGGTTTAAATCAAAATAGAAAAAATAATAACCGTTGACTCACAGAGGTGGGGCCCAGTTTCTTAGTCTTTGTTCAGGCAAAACATGTGTTAGAGGCTATGAAAGCTTTGCAAAATCCAAATCTGGGGATTTTAGCAGCCACATGCCATAACTGCAGATCCCAGGCTCTGGGCATGACGAATACGTTTGTACTTCCCATTTAGCCATATTGTTGTGACTGAATAAAAAATGTAGTCTTTTTCACACAATTTAATTAGAAGTACCAGATGTGGTGTTGTATGACTGATGTCAAAATATGACACTTTTATGTAAACACTTTAACTTAATCAATCAAGTAAATAGCTTTCACTATTTTAAAGCATTTCAAATGTGCTTGGTACAAATACATTATTTTCATGTTATGCTAAATAGATCATGGCCAGCTGCAACATTATTAAGAGATTAGGGGAATAAAGTTAGATTTTACTATATTATTTTTCAAGGGCCAGCCTTTACAATTTCCTCCTCTGGGAAAGAAGAAAAGAAGACAGGGTTACAAAATCCTTTAATTTTGTGATGCTGAAGAAAGTTCTCCTTGGGAAAAAAAAAATGGTTTCTCTCCGTCCCCATAAAAAATTATTTTAAGATACACCTTTGCATTCTTCAAAGCTTCTGGAGATAATTTTTTTTTCTTGTTCCCTATCTGCTAAACAGTCCGTTGCAGAGGGAGTGCACCTTTACCAGCAGATTAAGTGTCCCAGAAGTTTGGTATTCCCAGGAGAACAGCCTGGGAACAGAACATTAGTTTCCAAGCACCTCTCCTTATGCTGACTAGTTTGAATTCCTCTCAGTTCAAACAACCCTGTGTCGCTAGGGCCAGTTTAACTTTATCCAGCAATTTAACTCTATCAATTTAACTTAAAAGTTGTGCCCCAAGTTGTCTTTGAAGAGCAAAAGCTTGGGGGAAGTGACAGACACTAAATGGAGACAAGAAGTTCAAGGTTTCTCCTGCGAAGGGAACTCAAAGTTACGCATTGTGAAAATCCTGTGAATCTTCCTGTGATATTCCGAAGGGAGGGTGGCTACAATGGCCCTCCGTGGAAAAATATTTCCATTTAAGAATTCTTAGATGCACAAAGGAAATTGGGTTTTAGGCTTCTTCAGGGCAACAGTGGCTCAGAAGCATGATTGGGTCAACCTGTTTCTTAACCTGGTGCTGCCTCTTCTAGTCCTCTTTGTCCTTTGTACAGAGCATTGGAACAAACAAGAATTATTTTGGAGAAAGAGTAGTTGGGAGAAGCACTGTGGAACTATAGAAATGAATCACATCAGGCCAATATTCTAGAATATTCTACAGTCCCTAAACTTGATTTGCTTTTACCAAAGTTCTACATTGTACCATTCATCACGGTGGTTTAACCAAAAAATATGGTGCTCTCCACTGTTGGGCAACACTGTGATTTGCTCTTGTGGAAGCTAAGAAGAGGATAGTATGGAAATGAGAATAGTATTATGGAGACTTGACTATTCCTGCTGTAAGGACTATTGACAGAGGAAATCTAAAGAAGAGAGAATTTGACCTATCAGGTAGATGTTTTTTACCTGCAGGTAATATTTATTTGGCTGAAGTGAAAACTTTTTTTGTTAGAACAACAGCGTTGCTTTAAAGCTCAAAATGGAAGGGAGAATAAGTTTAAACAGTTCACAGTTTCTTTTAAAAGCCAGTCATAAACAGGGAGGGATCTGTATGGCAAGGTGGGCAAGATTAAATCTCCACCTGGACCCTTGAACAAGGATTGAGGCTGTTGAATAACCCTCGTGTGGCCAGTAGCTGCTTTCTCTATTCCCACAAGCCAAATTGGGACTGTTTTATCAGAGTAGTCTCATGGGATTCAGAACTAGGCAAATGCTGAGTAACCTGTGATTCAGTTTTATAATAACTTCTAAGCAAAACTTTAGTAACTCTTACCCCTGTGCTTTTCCCAACTGCTCTGTCTCCTTGCAAGAACACTTAGCCTCAGAAGGCCCTGATCAGGCTCCTCCTAGTCTTGGGGAAATGGAGGCTTCCCCACAGCCTCTGCCCTCTCCTGCACCTCCCTCCACCTCCTCCCTCTTATGTTTCCTGTACTTTATCAAGGGCTGCTTACTTTCCTGATCCTACTTAGGTTGCAGGCATTACCTGAAGAAAACAATAAGTGAGGAAACCGAATGAACTTGCAAAGAGGAGGTGTGGGCTTTGTCCTCCAAATGGATTGGTTTTCTGGACCACACACCTTGAATGCAATCAGTTAGTGGGGATGCTTTCTGTGCCACTTAAGCTGGGTGATGGGGTCGTTGTGTGCTTTGAAAAACTACAGGAGCTGGGTTGGCATTCTGATCGTTTTGCTGTGTGAATCCCAAAGGGCGAGAAGTCCTGGAGGGATTGACTTTCCCCTTTCTTCCCCTTTTCCGCTTCTTCTTTTTGCTCTCTAAGCCATCTCTGTTTGTTTTGGCAGATGCTTAAGTCTAAGTGAAAGGTGGGTGGAGGTGTGGAGGGAAGGAAGTGTGTGGGGGGAAATGGAAGTGCTGTGTAGTGAGCCAGGTCACTACTTTATTTTGCTTTGCTCAATAATTATCACATGAATATTTTGGAAGAGATTCATTTTAATGCCAGAGACTATAGGATTCTTTCTCTTCTCCCCTCTTTCCCTCTGCCCTCTCATTTTTTATGATAGTAGAGGCAGCAGGTAGGCCTGACAGAGGCCATAGGGTTTTAATAATGGAGCCATGAACCTTTCAGAGGTTGCTCCTAGAATGGTGATTACAAAGAATTTCTCACAGCACAGCCTATTGGTGGTCTGTCTTTAGTATCTTATTTTCTAGTGCTCAGTTTATGGGTCAGTTTCTAGAACTTAGTACTTTATAGGCAACCAATGAAGAGTCGATTATTTAATGATAGGAGCCAACACCCATGCTGCATCCCTTTCCTTCCTGCCTCAGGGTCTTTGCACATGCTGTTCCCTCTGCCCGGAACATCTTCCCTCTTTCTCTCTTCCTCCTGCTTTGGCAAACTTCCATTCATGTCTTGGGCTAAACATCTTGTCATTGAAGTCTCCCTCACTCCTCCAAGCTGGGCTGGTGTCACTTAACATTTCTCATGTATGATGTAATTCTCCTTGATAGCAGGTATTTCAATTTTAATTTATTAACTCCTGGGCAATTATTAGTTTTTAGTTTACCACTGGGCTTTCTTGCTAGTCTGTAAGATACTGTTAGCGGGACTGTTTTTTTTGTTGTTGTTGTTCATTACCATCTCCCCAGGGCATGATGGTCAACAGATGTTCTATGAATATCTGGGCAAGTGAATGTTTAGGTTACTACTAGGTAGCTGCTGCTTTAAGGGAGTTGCTACTATTTCTGGGTGCAGTCATCTCGGGGATAGTTATTCAGAACAGTAAAAAGCCAGTTTAAACACATTCATGGGAAATTCAAGCACTGAAAAAAAAGATAAGGGGGAAAGGAGGGTGTGTGATGGGCACCGTGTCAAGCCTCAGTGTGCGATTAACCCTTCTCCACTGTTAAGCCATCCTACTAACTTTCAAAGATCCACTTCAGCACTTTCATGGCATCCTTTCCCTTCTGTTCTAGTAATATGTGAATATGTTGGGAATTTGTGGGTGGGAGAACTAAACTCCCTATTTAAAATGCATTCACTTATTCATTCACATATTCACTCAAGCACATATTGAATATGAATTACGGCATGTCACAGTTGTCAATGGGTGACACTGGGAACAACACTCAACCTCCGTATGCCTCTTCCTTACATATAACACGGGGTTCTTCAGATTAAATGAGATAATACTTGTAAAGCTGTTGGCGCACTGCCTAGCATTCAGTAAGCCTTTAACAATGTTAGTGATCATCTTTGTTTTTATATGCTGAACTCTTGCCATCCAAACACTAAAAAAGAGGTGATCCTGGTTCTCCATCAGTTCATGGCCGGTGGATGATTGGCATGACAAGGCTCAAGAGTATTTTTCCCTTTCCACAATCAGCCAAGTTGATACAATGACCATCAACGGGAGTTTCTCAAAGCACTCACTCTGTGTGATGGCCCACAGCTTTGCAAAGGTTTCAGCAGAGCTGCCGTGTGCTCACACCAACAGCAGCGACATTTGTTTTTCTGCCTCTTCAGGCAAGTGAGTCCTCTCCTGCATACCCTGGGGCATTGGAGTGGCAGGACAGATGGCCTGCTGGCCATTTGCTGTCGTGCTCAGATGATATTGAGCTTGGGTGCTGCTGGATACATGGTTGAAGGTTTATAGAAAAATTGTTCACAATCTGTGAAGCATGTGAATTATATCCCTGTGACATTTAAAAAATTCTTGGCAGAGGAAGAAGTGTTGAGTGAAAGGTAATAATCCACTGTTACCTTCCCCTTCTTTTGACTGCTATAATGACGGTTGGAAAGGCCTCTGAGAAATCTTGTCGTTGTGCTTCCCATTCCTTAGACAGCCTTCTTATTCTTCTGTGCCATTTCTCACTGGCGGTCTGTGATTAAAAAATATTTGGGACACAGGGATGCAATTGATGTTTGATCCCCCAAGAGGTTTACCTCTTAACACAGTGGATTCTATGTGAAATTGAGAACAAGTTTTGGCCATTACTTTTGTAGGTGAAAATGCTCCACAAGTGTCTGCTATTTCTTTAAAATGCTATCTCGGCTTTGTGGGAGATTGTTTTTATTCATGGGAACATTCAGAAGACATATAGAAATCTTCATTCAAATATCCTGGAGACTTCTATCCAGACGGAAAAGAAAAGAAAATGCTGGAAGTTTGTAACTTCAAACCACACATATAATCTGTAAGTTTTTCTAAAATAATTTTTTCTGTACTATGGGCAATTGTTCTTTCTTCCATCTTGATTTTTTTCTCTCGCTTGTATTTTCACACTGACTGTATTTATGCCTATAGTTAGTACTTAACAATTTGCTATGCATCCGTCATTACTTTAACAGTTTTACATGAATTAACTTTGTTGTCACCTTATAACAGTGTTAGGATATAGCCCTAATATTATTCTCATCTATAAGCAAGGGCTTAGAGGCAGAAAGAAGTGAATTAAATCAACCAAGATCACAAGCTGGTAAGCAGAAGATCTGGGATTTGAACACACAGAGTCTGGCCCTTAACCAGGATGCTTTGTTATCAACTGCCATCCTGGTCTGTGCAAAACAGACCACAGAGAGGGTGTAGCTCCCTCCCAAGATCTGCCAGTGAGTGACTAGAGAACCTTGCAGGGTCACCAATGGCTCTGGGTCTCAGTGTTGGAAAACACTGCTCATGTACCTTTTTTTTTACTGCTTAAAGTAATGTCTTTAAAAATTGATTCAATATTTATAAAAAACATTAATGGAATAAGATATTAAGCAAACAATTTTCTGAAGAGGAAAATTATCTTTTGTTGTATTTAACACATTCAATCTTACAAAATATGGGTCCTGAAAATTAAAACAGGCTGATGCGCACATCTCTCTCCTTTTTCTGATTAGAGTTATTTTACGGCATCGTATATCTGAAATTGTGTTTTGTATGTTAAAGATTGCCCTTTACTGGAAACCTAGAAATTCTGCAATGAGTCCACTCAGACTAAGTCTAGAATCACTCAGTTCTATCATTGTTTTTTTCATGTTTGTTTGTTTTAATGAGTTCAATTTCTCAAACTCCTATTTGGTCCAAAGGGATGATGTGTTTGACATAGACTGAGTTTACTGACTTCAACATCTGTTTTTAGAAATTTCAGCACTTCTCACCTTTAGTTGGAAGCTGCTAAGTTTTACCCCTAGAATGAGGTACACTTTGAGCAGTTAAGGTGAAGATTTTACCAGGCCCTCTTAAACATTCATACCTTTTATGCCTTCCTGAACAGAGCTCTGGGGACAGAGCAATGTGGTCTCTGCTATTAAAGATAGTGGGCCAGGAACACCTGGTTACAATAAATATAGGTTCCTTCTTTCAGCCCTGTCTGTGGTCTTAAAATGAATCTACAAATTCTAAAATTTGTCATTTCCAGAATTATGATAATCCTAGGTAATGAGACATTTTCACAGAGTCCCACATTGTAAATTTGATACTTGCCTATTTAAAAGGCCATACCCAAATGAGACTGAACTTTGTTAATTGCATAGTTTCTTGGGTTCCATTTATCTCAACACCAAATAGACTTAGAAACTGAAAATATTTACAAGACAACTAACTATAAAACCATGAGAACAAATGAATTCATTGAATGTTATTTTAAGAAATCGTCCACTTGTATGAAAGCAGTTAGGCAAATTCCTGAAGAAATAAATTAGGGTGAAGCCAAAATATCTGTGGGCTTCAGTGAGTCTAAAATATTTTCCCCAAAATAATAGCATTTATTAGTGTGTTTCTAATTATAAAAGTTATTCATGCTTACTTTAGAAAATGGGGGGAGGCAGATAAAACCATCTTCAATTTCTAACTCATGTTAGAAATTGTGACATCCAGGAAAAGAGTCATTGCATATTCTGTCGAGAGTCCTTTTACAAAGCTATCAAACTATTGAACTTAATATGAGCTTGAATTTAAAATATAAATAATACCTTACAATAGCACCAATTCTAGCGACTCTATGCTGTATTTCCTAATAGTGGGGCCACCCAATTTAAGATACCTTGTTCCTTACTTTTATTTTTTTTTAGGTTACTGTTTCCAATGATGAATCTTACATTTCAGTCATGGGACATTTGGAGGGAACAGAAAAAAAAAAAATCATACTTAACCACTGTACTTCGCCTCAAGGCAATAATGATGCTGGTCTCTTTTCATTCAGCCCCCAAACTCATCCTTACATCAGCGTGTCTCTTTAGCTAGGTGGACAAACTGGCAATGTCAGACCATGGTCTAAGGTTTGGCAGACTAGAAGTACAAAGGGAAGAGTTTCCAGTAACCATTCCATTCTGGCCAACCACAATGATGATGATGATAGAACGAGGAAAAGAAAGGAAATGGGAAGGATTTATGGGGAGACCGGCTAGGAAGGGAATTGAAGCTAATCTGTGCCTCAAAGGCAAATTCAAAGCTGTTGGGACCAAGGGCTCTGCCTCTCTGCAGCTCTGGCTAGTTAGCCCTGCTTCCCTGGTGTAAACAAGGGACACCTAGTCCTCATTCCAATGGATTCTTCAGGGAAAAGTGGTTTTCATTCCCCTACCCGCTGTGAAACAGCTTAATAGGATCAGGCACATAGTAGGTCCTTCATAAATGTTGATTGAGCTCAACTGAAGAAAGCCAACTTTACAATCTAGATGGCAAACTTACCCAAAAATATAAAATTGTTTTCATGAGAGAGCCTGAATTGAATTGAATTGAATTGAGGGATATATCATTTGAGCAAATATGGGAATAATTGAATATATACAGATGAGGTGATTATGATAATAGAAAAGGAGGAAATGAAGGCAAATGTGGGGGCCAGGAAGAGATATTCAACAAAGCATTGTGCTTATTTCAACGAATAGAAATATGTTCATATGTGCATACATGAGTGTGTAGGTATATATACACATCACTATGTATGTATGTGCAAATGAATTTTTTTTTTTTTACAGAAATGTCCTGGGCTAAGGTGCTAATGAACTTATTTTTGGAGAAAAACAAGAGGAATTGAAAACGTCAAAAAGTAGAGAATGTCAGATGCCAAGAAATATGCTCAAGAAGTAGAAAAAACATAATAAGAAAAATGTCACATTTGTATATTAGCGGGAATCTTGTTTTTTGCTTCCATGAATTTTAAAGTTGCATTGATTTGACTCAACCAATTTCATTAGCATCTCATATACACACAGGACTTTTAATGATATGCTAATGATCTATCTGAAATAACATTTGTAAAAGTGTCATCTGTGGATATCATCTACTTAGCATCAAAGAAGTGATGCTCTTTATAATCTTCTACAGATAATCATCTACAGATTATCTTCTGATTATCTTCTGATGCTCTTTATAATCTTCTACAGATTATTATATATAATCTTCTACAGATGTTCTTTATAATCTCCAAGGTCCTCAGACTCAGAGAACCTGCATTTGGAAAGGGTAGTCTATCAACCACCTATGCAAGAATCACCTGGGTGCTGATTACAGGCAGATTCTGTAGAGAAACATGCATATCCTTGGGCCCTAACACCAAGATCTACAAAAAGGGAATATCTAGATACAGTGTGCCAGAAATTCAGGTGACATTTATGCATGCCATAGTTTGAAAACATGGTACAGAATAAATGTTAAGAAGTATTTTTTTAAATATATTTTTTAGTTGTTGAGTACCTTTATTTATTTATATGTGGTGCTGAGATTTGAACCCAGTGCCTCATACATGCTAGGCAAGTGCTCTATCGCTGAGCCACAACCCCAGTCCAGGAAGCATTTGTTTTAAGTTCTCAGGATATGCAGGTCCAGAAGAGAGAAGGGAAGAACATTGGTTCTTCCTACCAACAGAGGTCATGGACTGTTTATTCTTTAAAAATTAGTTCTAACTGACTAATAGATAACAAAATCCACATGAGGAGGACTGAACTGATATTCAGTAGAGGAGAAAACTAGGAAGTCTTCTCTCTAGTGGATAAATCAGCTTTTTGGCCATTGTCATAATAATGATAAGTGCCATTTTTAATGACTACTTTGTGTCCAGCACTTTCCATGTACCACAGGAAGGGATCTCATGTGATGTTCTTAAAAAAAACAGTGAGACTGATGCATTTTTATTTTATGATGTATCTGCTGAGCCCCAGAGAGGTTAAATAACTTAGACTGGTCTCCCTGCTATTAAGTTGTAGCAATGGTATCTTTTTGGTTCTGAAACCTGGGGATCTTAGCCCTCAAACCACAATGCATTTACAACTTTTATAAACCACAACTTTAAGTGCACCTCCAGGAATTGAGTTTGAATTGACGTATTTCCCCCTTTTTCCTCTTTCTTGGATCCAGCTTGAGAAGTTGGGGCCACCCATGCCATGTTGGTACCCAGTAGCCCTGTCAAAAACATGAGCAGAGAGAATGCAACACTGGCTCTTGTTATTCTCCATCAAATTCCAGGTGCAGGGCTTCACCTTTCTTTCATATCATGACAGAGCAAGATCTAAATGTCCATCGTGAGTAGAGGTACATTGTTTAGTTCAAGGGTGCTAATAATATTCAGTTTCTTACTCTAGGGCCTGGTTTTATGGCTAGATTCAGTTGGTGAAAATTCAGCAAACTATATACTTATACAACACACACTCTTCTGTGTGATGCATATTAAAGGTAGATGAAAATAAATAAAATAAAACTGTAGTCTCAGATTGAATTATGCAGTTTAACTACTGAAAACTCACTCCTCTCTGCCATCTGCCAGCTTTCTTTTTCATTTCCAAATCAAGTTTTCTGGTGAGAAAATGGTAGGGTAATTTGTTTCAACGACTACTTATACAATACTGGTTAGACCCAAGACTGAAAGTGGAAGTTAACCCTGGTGAGGGAAATGGGCTGCTTCCCTGTTAAACCCTTTTCATCTCTTGGTTTCTGTAATCTTGAAAGTTTAGCACATTTTTCTATTATGTTAACACATTGTGTACTAAATGGGCAGACACAAAGCATCTTGAATGTGCTTTAAAATTTTTTGCTTAAGTAACCTCATAAGACTACCACATTCTTGAGTTTTGCCTGTATTGAGAATCAGCAGTGACTTTTAAGTTTTAATAAGTTTCACATGTTTTGTAGGGAAACTGTGTTTGGTTAATTCCAACCTTTAATTAGTAGCCTCTGGATTGGTGTACACCAGACACGGGGATGTTATTAGTGTGAACTGAAAGCGATGTGTGTTACTCCATAACAGATCAAAACAAACCTTGTGTGCTCTGACAGCATTAAACCCCACTGAGACCTGACCAGGATATGGTTTTCAGTTGTAAAAGAAAATTGTAATTCACAAGTCCGTGCCAGATGTTGTACCCCAATACCTCAACTTCATTACATCTACCCAGGGTAGGTGGTCATATGAGTGTTCGCCAAAGGGACCTGGTTTGTTCTTTTTAATCATTTAAAAAAGAGATTTGTTGAAAATATTTAAAGTGGGAAAATTGGTGCTTCTTGTTTTTTGAGCTTTTGTTTTTAAAAAACATTTGAAATGGTAAAATTGAAGGACTTTAAATAAATCTTTCCAACTTAGTAGATACCTTCAAAAGCCTCAAAAACAATGTTATTTTTTTTTACAAAATTAAATCAAGAAGAAAATTTTCATCCAAAAAATGTAAAAAGATGAGACTAAGATCATATAATTGGACATGAGCAAATGTGAGTGAAAACAGATTTAGGAGCTGGTGTCTGTTTCAAGAAGTGAATAAAAGAATTCTAAGATTTTTCTTGTCTCAATCTTATACTATACTGTGGATGCTACCAAGTGTAAAATTATAAAAATTTTACCAAGTTGTTCAAAGTGGGGGGAGAGAGAGAGAGCGAGAGAGAGCCAATGTATAATGTATTCTTAAAACCTATTTGATTGTCAGTGGCTTCTGAAGTGTTGAGAGGCATTTGATAAAGTTCAAATGCTAATGCACATGGTATATTTATAAGTGGTTCATGTGGTTATGTCAGAACAGTGAGGAGATTCTACCCAACCTGGAGTTCCACATATGGCCAAGAACTTCTGGGCTTCTGAAAAATTCACTTGCTCTTTCCCTAACAATTCTGTTATATGACTTTAGCAAAATACACATTTTGTATCTTACATTTCTCATATCCTTTCTGAAACTATTAGATTTGCAAATGTTTTCTTTGGTTAGACAATTGGTCTTATTTTAATATTTCACTTTAACTTCAATATAATTTTGCAGTAATATGTAATACAGATGGTAGGATATAGTAGTAGATTTCGCCTTACGGGGAAATCATATTTTATCTGACTATAACTATAAAAATTATTCCTGAGGGAATTTTGTAGCAAGATCCCTGTCCCCCAACTGGATTTTACTGTAGTTAAAGGTCAATGTTAAAGCGCAATGATTTAAAAATGTAAATTATCATATTATTTTTTCTCCTATAAAGGAGTATCTACAGAAAGCAGTTTTGCAGTGCTGGCTATATACATAATTTGACACCAAGTTCCCTGTTGACCAATTTGAAAGTATGATACCATTATGTTTCTTTGCTTTTAGAAGCCCCTGACTGCACATCATTGACAAAAAAGCAATGTTTTAAACCGTGGTAGAAGGAAATTCTTTTAAAGAAACTTCCCTCTCTGATCACACATCTTCAAATTGTAAGAAGCTAGCTTACTAATCACTTATTAGAGAAGAGCATGTCTATTCATCAAGATTGGGAGCAAAAGTTTTGTTTTTTTACTTGCTTTTAGGAGAGTGCTAATTTGTGTATGTGAACTAAGCAATAAAACCACACAGGCAAACATGACCTAAGCTGTGAGGTTGGAGAATAAATTTGAAACTTCTTGGGAATTTTCCCTTTGGACTTGTTTTCTTCTGAGATAAAAACCACAGAAGTGGAATTTGTTGCTTTTCATGCTGTGTATCAATTGTTGTTGGCGTTGACTTTTTGAAGAATATTATCCTCTAAACACCCTTTGGAGGGACAGAGTTTTATGCTCTCTTCTCCATTTTAAATCTTAAAATGTCAACTTCAGGAATCAACAAGACCCAAAGGTCCCTTCTTGATTTGTTTTCTTCTCAGAGTTGTCATTAACAATTCATTTCAGAAAGTTGTTCCTTTTGCAGATTAAAATGGGTAGATAATGAGTTACTCCCCCTGCCATGGTTAAAAAAAAATTTAAAATTACTATCTATAATTCTAAAACGTCTCCACTGTTTTTTTAAATTTTTTTAAACTTGTAGATGAATACAATATCTTTCTTTAAATTTATTTTTATGTGGTGCTTAGGATCGAACCTAGCGCTTCACACACGTTAGACAAGCTCTCTACCACTGATCTACAACCCCAGCCCTGTCTCCACTTTTTGAAAGGTCATTAAACAGGCAAAATAAAAATATATAACCTTATATTCAGTAAAACCATACATTTCATGAGTATTTATAAATAGGAGGATTTTTTTTTCCTTTTGTTATTAGGCTTGTTAGCAGTTTTAATCACTACCAAGTTATATTTTAAAAGTTGTAAGTGATGTTTTAATTTGAGTTATCATTTCATTCGTACAAGGAGAGGTAATAGTACCTCCTTAATTGTGGAGTGTGTGTGTGTGTGTGTGTGTGTGTGTAGGGCAAACTTTTCTAGCATTTCTCTTTTTACCTCTTTGATGTATGAAGTGGTGTAGTGGGAATAGCAGAAGTCTTGGAGTCAGGAAACTTGACTTCTAGTCTTTATTCTACTTCATATTAGTTGTATAATCTTTAATTTATTTAATTTTATTTATTTTTGGTACTAAGGATTAAACCCAGGGGTACTTAACCAACGATCCACATTCCCACCCCTTTTTAAATCTTTTTTTTTTTTTTTTTTTTTTTTTTGAGACAGGGTCTGGCTAAGGTGCTTAGGTACTCACAAATTTGCTGAGGCTGGCTTTGAACTTGGAATCCTTCTGCCTCAGCCTCCTGAGTCACTGGGATTCCAGGTGTGCACCACCATGCCCAGCTTTAATTTTTTCAAACCTTAATTTACTCAGCTCTAACTTGGAGGACTTAGAGGTTGCTCCCTGAGAAGCACTTACCTAGCAGGCAAAGGGCTCTGGGTTTGATCCCCAGCACTGTAAATAAGGAAAAGGAGGAGGAGTGGAGAAGGGAAGAGAAAAAGGAGATGGAAATTGAGGAAACAGAGGAAGAAGGCAAGTTAACACTTACCTTAAGGCCTGTTAGAGAAATTAGGCATTCCTGAGTTCAAAACCTGGTTCTGAGTATGATTAGCTTTAATAAACTTTGACAAATTTTTTTCTCTCTTGTCCTTGGACTCCTCACCTATAACACGGGAGACAATGAACCTAACTTAAGGGGTTACTGAGAGGATTAAATAAGGTAATACACACATACACAGAATACTTAGTATGTTACTGGTGCTTAGTTGATTGCTAAGTATATGGTAACATAATATTATTATAATTTTTCTTTGCCAGTGGTAATCACTCAGTTCCCCATGGGTCATTATAGTCATTCCTTCTTTTAAAAATGACATGTCATGTATTTTTATCTGACAGTGTCTATGCAGATAAAACATCGCTGATTGAATATACATAATTTTCAACAATATGGATCTTAAAATGTAATCTGTATTATCTAATTTGCTCAACCTTTTATGTCATAGGATAGTTATTAATTAAGTCGTATCTACATAAGCTTCCAGTCATTTCTTTTTTACCACAAAACTTCAAAGACATACTTGTAATTGCTCATTGTTAAAGGATTTTAGCCTAAGCTAGATTTTTAGACAGAATGCAATTATCTTTATATAGTATTGCTCCTTGCAAATAATGCCAAAATTGTCGATTGTTTGCTATAGGGAGCTCTCTCATAACTCAAGGACTTCAACAGGACAGTAACCATCCAACAACTCTGCATAATTGTTAAAAATGTTTTTCACCAAAAAAAAAGAAAAAATTACAAAAGAACAGTCTGATGATAATGTTAATTTTCTATAAAATGAAATAACCTCGATTTTCTGTGAAATGGATCAAACTTAAGAAAATCCATAAATTATTCTCGAATCTTATTGCACTCCTCCTCTGTAACTTTTATTAATTACAAAAAAAAAAAAAAAAAAAAAAAAAAAACCACCACTAGCTGAAAGAGTGGAATCACATAACCAATAAATTGTGTGCATAAATGCTTACAAAATATCCAAATAGTAAGGTACAGAGGAGTAGACATCAGTCAGCTGCATGGCTAATACACATAGTAAGCAACTCTGCCCTGGGATTCTGACCATAATCTATCATTCAAGAAGGTTCTCTCATGAGTCTAACAAGGACAGACCACTGTGGATGAGGTACTGCTGTGTACCTGGTCTTAGGGATGAAGTGCAAGGCCTTTTTTTCATGAGCTTGAGGAGTTAGAAACAGACACCATCATTATGTGACAGAGGAAGACAGTGAGACAGGGGAGGAGTCACAGGGGTCCCTGAGACTGCATGTCAGGGGAGAAGATGCTGGAGCACATTCCAAGGGCCGCGTCCCTTGGTTTCTGACTCCGCTTGCTATGCAGAGCCTCGTGTAGACGTTGCCCCACTCTTCAACCTTCTCAGGACGTTTTCTCTTTAAGGGCAGACTCCCAGGAGACTCCCAAATCACGCCATTTTTACCTTTGCACATGCTTATTCTTGTGCCTGGAAAAGTCCTCATCCTCCTGTCACCTTGGGGACCTGTTCTTTCAGAAAGTGCTCAAGCCTCTCTTCCTCCATAAAGCCTTCCTTCCTTCGGCCACCCCCCCACACACACACACTCACGTGGTACATGATGTCCCTAGGCGCTGTTCATATATTGTAGGTATGTCAACCACATTCACCTCACGGTGTCTCTGTCTCTCCTCCACTTCACTGTCTGTCAGGACTCGTGCTTGATGCCCTTTTTTTATGCTCAGCCCATACCTTAGAACTTGGTAGACAGGAGGCCCCAATTTAGCATCAAATAATGGAATATAAATGTAAATTCAGCAGTGTTTATTTGTATTTTGATGATGTAATTGTTTTATAAGGGAAGGTCAAGTACAATGACTACTTTGTTATAGTTAAAGCTTTGTCCCAGGGTTTCATAAACTGACTTCCAGACCACTCACGTATAATCGAATCAAACCTTTATTGAAGCACACCGGTGGCGGCTGACCCAGAACATAAAGCTGTTCCCCTGATCAGCCCCGAACAATTGCAAGGACACTCCTTATAAGCCAGAAAACCCCAAAAGGGATGTTCAGGGGGTCTAGCCAATGCAAGCAAGGTTACAGAAGCAGGACAGTGCAGTCAAGCGGAGGGAAGCCTAACCAATCACAGTTAGCCCAGTCACCCCAGTTACAGAAACAGAGCCCCATTACCCTAGTTACAGAAACAATGTCCCATTAGGTAGTTCTGTGTTCTTAAAGGTTTCTATAGCCAAAGGAAAAGAACATCTTGCTCCAGGCATGACTCTTCTACTTGGCATGGTTGTTTTACAGGATGAAGTCATAAAACAAAATGGAGTCACATTTGCTCCTACTACTACACTTAGGAATTTCTCAACCTGAATATTGATTGAGAGATTAAAAATTAATTTTAAAATGGAAAGAACAAATGATAGTGGCATCATTAGGTGCTTCTTGAAAATATTTCAGGATTCAAAAAGTTAAAAAAAATATGGACTCGGCAAAATAAAAAATAACATATTTACAATTTTTATCAGAGGAAAATGTATTCTGTTTCTTTATGTAAATTCTAAATTCCTTGAGGGGAAAAGGACAGTACTTTTACTTTTGTTTTCCAACAGGTAGGTACAAAATGCTTGATTTACAATGAATGTGCAATAAAGGTCTAATTTGCACCCCCATCCCCCACCTTTACCAGTGCACACAAACACCCAAGTCTTAAGAATCAACAGGCAGCCTGGAACTATTTTTGGCCAGGACACATACAACATCAGCATTTAACTGAATGCCATTAACGCACAGTCAATTCATGAATAAGTAAGTATGTGTCATCATCTGGGAATGATTTAGGGCCCCCCCCCCAAATTTGTGGCAGCCCAATGACTACAATTAGAGAAATATAATCTCAAGGGTATTTTCTCATATGGATTTGTCATTGGCTTTTATTTTTAATTTTTTTTTAGAAATGCTATAACTGGGACTGTACCTCAAAGCTAGTGTCATGTGAATATGCCTGTCATTGCAGGAATGATTTCAGCTGTGAGAACATCACTAGAAAACCTGCTTTCTCTATTTGCAGGAGGAAGAGAGAGTTCAAATACAAGAATTCCTCCATATAGTGCTGACTTCCTCTGTGGCCCCAAAGAAGCCATTTGAACTCTCTTCCTTAGTTCTTCCAGCTGTAAAATGGAACTAATAATGACTATTATTGTATTTCACAAGGTACCTGTTAGGATTGAGTGGTCATTGTTTCAAGGTGGTAGGCCACATGCATGGACTATTTGTATAATATAAAACTTGGTTGAACCAATATTTTTCCTAGCTGAGTATGAGTGTTTCCTATTAGATAGGATTTGAAAACCTAAGTTCATTTAAATTCCCAAATCAAGTGACTCAAAAACAAGGTGCTTTATTTCTATGTTAATAATTCCATTTTTTTTAAATAAAGAAGTTTCTAGAAAACAATAGCACTTAGTATTAAGAGAAACAACATGAATTCTTACCCCAGCTCTATTGCAACTGTAAGTAGGTTACAAAATTTCTTTGCTTCTCTGTTTCCTCACAGGTCCTAAAGAAACGTATCTATGCCCAACTGTACATGATTGTGGAGTAAAGAGTAACATGTGGTAAAATGCTTTAAACTGGGTGGTGAAGATATCAGAGAGTATTATTCTACAGATGGGAAAACTGAGTCCCAGAGAAGCAAACAGGCTTGTGTTAAATCATGTGTCAAGTGAACCTCAGGAAAAACACTTGGTGCACAGGATTATAACCAGTTATTTTAGGTTTATGGCTTCTGTAGAGAATGAGTCCTGATATGGGTAGAATTTTCTTAGAGGAACCACCCTTCACACTTTCACGATATTCAGTTTTCTTTCACCTCTTGAGATAGTTTTTGCCCCATTCTAAAAGTGAAGCACTTTTCTTTTTCTTTTTTTTTTTTTTTTCTGAGTTGTCTGTGCCTGCAGGATGGAAGAGGAGGTGGCCAGGGCTTGTTGCCAGGGGAAAGAGCCTGATAAGTTTGTTCAATTGAAGACTTATTATTGACTGCAGAGAATGCTGTATTATGGTTTATAGAAATCAAATAAAATCTGGAGAGGAGGCCAGAAAGTCAAAGAAGTGCTGTTAAATCTCCAGTCTTATATGATACAGCATAAGTAAAGAGAAAAATATAGGGTGTAAATTGAGTTGTAATTCCAATCAAGTCAATGCAGTCAGTTATGATGGCCACACAACAGATGCATAAAGGTTGAAGGGCCCCACATGTTACAGGCTCTGGCTGTCACCCAAACACCCTTGCAGCTGAAATCAAAGAGGCCTGTATTCTTAGACAAAGTCTTAAAGACAAAGCAGCAAACTCTCTCGACTAAAAGGGTTTGCAATGGATAGATATATTGCTAATGATTTTAAACCCATTTAGCAGAGACTGGTAAGTTTGGGAAGCAAACAGCTATTCGCAGAATGATGGAGTTTGAATAATGCCTAACATATTCTTGACACTCAATGGCCTCATTATTATTATTTTTTCAAATATTAGTTATGGGGCACAATAGTATATAAACATAAGACTCCCTGGATGGCGAAGAAAAGAAACTGGAAGAAATTTCCTCACATCTTCCCTGTGTTGGTTCCATCTTTTGGAGTTTGTGCTGAAAGGAGAGGAAAAGAAAGGCAAAAAATAATGGCTGACATTTTTTTATTGTTTATTATACCCCAGGCTCTCAGCTAAATACATGTGCATCATCTCATTTAACCAACATAATTATTCTATGTGGCTTATACGTTACATTTTTTTTTTTTAAGATGAGAAAACAGGGGCTTAGGTAGGTCAAAGACCATGTAGTCTTTAAGAGCTGTGCTCTGGAGCCAGACTGTCTGGGTTGGAGTCCCAGGTCCTGCACTTTTGAGCTGTGTGACACTGAGCAAGTGACTTAATAGCTGACTTGTATATAAAATAGTGTGAAAATGGTACCTATCATCACTGTGATGATTAACTAAATGAGTAGACACAAAACATTAAGAAGAGTAACCCTGCACATAACAAACGTTTGTGCTACTTGATTTTGATCATAACCCAAGGTCATTAACACAACTTTAAACTGTACAGTGGCAAAGCCAGGTCTGGAACTCAGATCTCTCTGAAGTCAATCATCAACCATCACAGTCAACTGCCTATATAAGAAAAAAAAAAAAAAAAAAAAAAAAGGTGGGGGGGAGAAGTTGCCTAGGAAAGGCAAAAGCTATGTTCTGAATTAATGTCTAGTTGCCCACAATAGGAAAATGCCAGAAAACAGAATTTCTTCTGCAGTCTTGCCCTGACTCACTCTCACCACCATCAACCATATTCGTTCCTTGCTATCACTGAAAGCCAAAAATCAGAGCAGCTCAACAGCTCATATTTATTTTGGTGCTGTCCCTTTCATGTTGTCTGCCTGTGGTGCTTCCCCGCTACCCGTTCTTCCCTGCCATTGCATCGGACACTTTCTGACAACCAGGAAAGAAAGAAGGTCTGCCTGGTGTTCCTCATGAACAAAGAGCTTCAGGGAGAAAAGTCATCGATGCTCCTCAGGGTTTTAAGGCACGGGAGTTTGCATGTGGCAAGGGCCCTGTCTAAAGTGATTTCCTGGACATAACCCTTTGGGCTTGGCTTCAGCTTTGACAAAACATTCAGGAAAGCTCTCGGCAGCGTGGACACACACTGCCTCCCTCACAGTCTCACTGTGTTGACCCCACAGAGAAAAAAAAGAAAACTCTGTCCTCTTAGGCAGCTGTCAGCCATTCTGCTCTGAGGCCAGCAAAACCAAAGCTTCTGTGCAGGTCTTTGGTAGATTTCAAGTTAAGATTGGGAAGTTTCATGGCTGTTATCAGAGAAAGTTGTGTAACTCACGCTACCTGTTCAGAGGACTAAGGCCGTTACTAGGTTTTTTCGTTTTCCTAATGATTTTATTTTTTTTTTCAAAAATTGAGGACCAAAATATTCAAATGACGGCATTCAGAGCATTTTCAAGTTTTCACGTGGGAAATTTGAATCAATTCCGTCACGTTGGCAGGCCCAGGCTGGGCGTGAGCTCTTCTTTGATGCTCCAGTGAGACTAAAAAGTCAGCCTCAGGCAGGTCTGCTTGTTAAAATGATGCATGCAGGTGGGGGCCTACCCAGAAGTCCCTGAGACATCTTCTCTGAGGTCAAAAGCATCATGATGTTATTCTGTGGCAGGCAATACTCCTTTATTTTTTCCCATCTGTTAAGTGGGGAAAACTGGCCTTAAAGTTGTGAGTTTCCAGAGAGATGCCAATTCAGACACACTGGGGTGGTACCTGGATTACACCCCAACCCATGTAGTGGCTAGAGGGTGGGAGAGTAAGGTTTAATTTGCCAAAAACGGATGCATTCAAGAAGTGATCTCCTCATGGTCCTTCTTAGTTCAGAAAACAGTCAGTCACACCATCCTATTTTCTTTATGCTTTTTGCATTAGTATAGATTGACTAAAAGTCTACAGTATTTATTAATGTTGCAGCAAATGGAGCCCGCATTTTACATCAAAGATCAGGAAACTGGCCTTTTCTGGTGAACCCCAGAGAACACTAGGAAGCTGCAGAACAATCCCTAGAGGGGTTTAGACCTCATTCTCTGCCTGACCCCACATAGTGAATGTTCACCTGGAACACTTTGGTGGCTGGAGCTACTTGATGCTTTCACTTGAGAAACCTTGTCAGAAATGTCTCGGTGGCCTTAGGTCAGGAGCAGTCTTCTCTCTGTCTTGGGTGGGCCTGTTCATCTGCATATCCAGCATCTTCTACTCAACATCTGGAATCATTTAATCCAAAGGCCTGTCCAGTGGGAAATCCCTTCCACCATATTTCTGATACTGATCTGATACTGATTTCTGGGGCAATATTCACCACTTTCAGTGGGTCACAAGAATAAATAATTTTTATATTAAGTCAAAGCGTGTTAACAGAGAAAGGATAGTATGTAAGGCTGATCCATTGTCAATTCTGAGCTAATATCCAATGTGTTGCATCTGCCTTCTTTTTGCTATTCTTATTATATTCATCTTCACCTTGCAGATTTGGGTCCACCTGGAATGCTATTTATGATAATTTTCATGCTTTGTCGTGTGCTTGACCAAAGATGTTTCCTGTTTGATTGAGAGAAGCCAAAATCAATAACCTAAATGAAACAGTGGAGTAATCTATTTTTATTACATAAGCTGTTGTCACAGCCAACACTGCTAAAGAAAAAAAAATCCATTATTGAAGATTATTAGGAGGGTTTCCTGATCAGCAAGCCACATCTTCACCTACCCCTTTCTCTTAGAAATGTGAAAAGTCACCTATATGCTGGTGGAAGAGCATTTGTCCCCTGGAGAAATTGACGAAAACATGTTACCTGCTGGATAATCAAGACCTGTCCAAAGTAAAATTGCTTTCCATGAAATGTTTTGTCTTATATCAGAGACAATAAGACATACTTCTCCTCAATTGCTGAAATCTGGGTAAAACTCTCCAGGATATCTGAATGAAGATTTCTAAATAATCATCCAGATTTTCACTGGCTCCTTACCTCCCTAGATCTGTCAAGTACTTCTCTTTGGCTTAGAGATTGGTGTTTCCCATACTGGAAGAAAATGGTCCAAAATTGTTTCTGTTCTCAATGAGTGATAGATCATGCCGTCTACTTAGACATGAGAACAAAACTGCTAGTCAAAGTTTCTCTTTGTTCTAGGTTTTTCATGTCCACGTGGTCTGTGTGGTAAAATAGTTACTAGTGAAGGGAGAGTCTGATTTGTGGCATGCCCGTGACACACATGCATTACAGATGGGTCAAAAAGAAAAAGGCACAAATACTTTAGAGCAATGACCATGTGTCAAAATGAGGTATCACCCATGAGAAATCAGAAGAATGTAAGAGTTTGGGTCTCAGGGAATCTAGAGTTTTCATCTCTGTTCTACCTTTTAAAAGAATGATAAGACAACATTTTTTTTAAAAGCACCTTTCATTGACCCTGTTTCAGAATTTACAAATTGAAACAACAATAACAAAAGAACATGTCCTTCCTCTCACCTACAGCCACTCTGAGAGGCAATCCAATGAAGGGCTGCATGTTAGTCAGCTTTTTGTCGCTGTGACCATAATACCCGAAAAAAACCTTAAAGGAGCAAAAGCTTATTTTCAGCTTACAGTTTCAGAGGTTTGGTCCATGGTTGACCATTGCTCTGGCCCTGAGATGAGGCAGAACATCATGCAGAAGGGTTTGGCAAAGGAAAGCTTCTTAGCTCATGGCAGCTGGGAAGGGAGGGGGAGAGAGAGAGGGAGGGCGGACACCAAGGACAAAGTAGAATTACCAAGGGCACTCCACCAAGTGTGTCCTACCTTCTGTGGCCACTCCTTGCCTGTCTACAGTTACCACCCAGTAGTCTATTCAGATTGTTAATCCATCAAATGGATTAATCCATGGATTGGGTTGCAGCTCTCCTAATCTAATCATTTCACCACTGAACATTCCTGTGTTGCCACATGAGCTTTTCACGGGACATCTCATATCCAAACCATAACAGGCTGGGAACTTTGGCTTTGGAGCCAGACTTCCTAGGATCATTATTGGACTCCTCATTGTGTGACTTTGGGTCTCAGGTTTCTGTATAACAGGAATAATACTGTAATTACCTCCCGAGGTTGTTATGGGAATTAGTTGAGATAATACAAATAAAGTGCTCAGTATAGTACCTAGACCCTAGTAAGGCTTTAATTGATAGCAATGCTTACAGTAAAATCTTGCTGTATTTACATAAATGTACTCCTAAGGTTTTTCAGTCAATATCTACTTATTGCAAAAGATACACAGAAGACTAAATAGTACAATTGACCATTTGCTGAATTAAGAAGGTCCCTAAGGAGGTCCCCTCTTGAATGCATCCTCTTCCAGAACAGGGTGAAGGGAAGTGTCGTTGAAGGTGTAATTTATTATTTGGTGGCTGTCTCAAACCTACTTTTGACCTTTCTAGTTGGTGCCGTGGCCCTGGATGCACATTTGAACTACTCAAGGAGCGTTAAAGACATAGCTTTAAGACAGGAGAGAAGCCGCAAAATGTAGTCAACAAACTTTGGCTCAGATCCTGTCTCCACCACATTTGGCCATGTGACATTTGACAAACTATGAATCTTTTTCCTAATCTGTGTGATAGGGATTGCTATAAGGATTAAAGATAATGTACCTGGAGCTCTGAGTACAAATCTTGGCATGCAGCAGATGATCAAAAAGTACTTGTCATTAATTAACCTATTTTCTCTTAAAAAAAAAAATTCCAGCTGGAAGAGTCATCTACCTCCACTGAACTTGATTACAGAAACATGCTTACCTTGAAACACACTATTGGATTAAAAAAAATGGTGAAGATCTCTTCTTCTAAAAGTGAGAAAACTGAAGCACAGAAACGTTACTCAAGGTTACACAGCCAGTAATAGGCTAGAACTTGAACCCTCACATTTCTCCTTCCAGCATGGGGAACCCCTAAGTCCTTTCAGTGTTTACTTCTTTGGTGCATAACACCATGTTGGTATTTTCTGATACTTGTGACTACTATTGCTCATCTATTTGTTTTGGCTTTATGTGATCATTCCTACTGGAAATGCTCTTCTTACCCTCATTTCTAACAACCAACTTCTTGTCACTAATCATGCAGACCTAAAGACAATGGAAAGTCATCATTTAAGTGTTAAAACAAACAAAACAAAAACCAAACTACCAGCCTAAAATTCTATACCCAGTGTAGAAACTTTTCAAAGATGAAAATAAAATAAACTATGCAGGTTAATTAAAAGAAAAAGAGACCTTCACTTTAAGAAATGTTAAAAGAAGTTCCTTTAATAGAAGGCAAATGACCAGAGGGATTCTTAGACCAACAGAAAGATCAAGAGCACTCCAAATGGTAAGTATATGGATGAATAAAAAAATGTGGTTTTTCCCTTCATTTTTCATTTCTTTCACACCTATTCCCTAAACAATTTATTATTTTTACAAGTGAGCTCATTCCTAAGAAGAAAATTTATGCTTCTCTAACACCTATTCTTATGTCAGAAGTGAAAAACTCAACTGCTTATGTAGACCTAGATTGATAAGATAAATGAATGGCACCTTGGTATCTTGGTAAGAAATACTGGAGAAAGTAGTAAATGGGAGAACATATGTCTCATTTAAAAGGAGCATCTGTTACTGAATTTCAGGTGATAGTTTTGGGGGGTGGGAATTGCACGCAACTATTCATTTATTAAATATGATTTATTAAATCCTGAGGGTGCCCGCCCCTCCACTTCTTCCACTTAACCAAAATGAAAAATCCCAACACACACAATCCCTATGGGCCATATTCATCCTTTGGACCATAGGGAAATAATTAATATTTTAAGTATTCTACACTTGTACACTCATAATATGTATTGGATATCTGCACTGCACTTACTAAAATGCTTTCCAATGTTTTGTTGATATATATGTCTTCTAGACTGAATTAGTATTGTTTTATGGCCAAGAATTATCTTATTTATTTTTATATTCCAAGTGACAGATACATGACAGCATAGTAAGCACTTAACAAATTTTTATGAAATGAAGGTCATTTTATTATTTTCATAAGTGACTCATTCTATTCTGCATCTCAGAGAACTAGAGAACAGTTTAAGAGTTAAGCATGGAATTTAGATTTTGGTGGAGTACTCTAAGAATGTGTCAGAACAATTTGGTTAACTTCCTTGCATTCAGTCAGTAAGTCTTGTGCTATTCCTGCCGTGGAAATTTTCTGTGAGAATCATAAGTATGAGGGTTAAGGCCATGTGGTATTTTGGTAGCTGCAGTCTTACTTCAATGCCTTTTTTTTTTTTTTTGGTCTAAAAAAATAGAAACCACAAAGTGTGTCCCTCATCTTCTTCAGGAAATGCCTCTCCTAATGCAATTTCATGGAGATGCATCTGTCACTGGGCATTCCTTCCCTCTGAGCATGAATGAAAGCCTAGGTGGAGATTCTTCTTTTGATTCTTTCCAGCTTTGTGTTTGTTCTAACCACTCCACCTGCTCCCACCCCCACAGTTCACCTCATTGCACACCTTAGTCTTACCATTGAAGAATCAAGTTGACAATAGATATTAGTGTTTTTGAAATTGCCCCCATGTTCGAAACAATAAGAAGAAAATACAGATAGTATTCAATGGAGTCTTTATTATGTGTCTGGTAAATAACATGTCATTTAATGCTCACAATAACTTCATGAGCTCACAATACTCTGATACAATAATATTGTAGTCCCTACTTTATGGATAATTCATTTCCCCTGGTGCCCAACTTTCTTCTCAGGAGGGTTTTGAGCAGCAGGATTTAACTTGCATTGTATCTACATGAATATTCATCCTGAGGGTGCCCACCCCTCCACTTCTTCCTACTCTCAGTCAATCATCATGTCTCAGTTTCCACTTTTAAACACAGCCCCAGGCCATGAACAGGGAGGGCTCTGGTGTTTACAGAGAAGTGGATGAGCCATTGGGGGTTTGTATGGATGGCACAGCCAGGGAAACTTCATGGGAATTATTCATCATGCAAAAATCTTGGCAGACCTGAAGCTATGGAAGTGGTTATGGGTATAGAGGTAGATGGTTGCTGGCAACTCTCTAAAGCTTATTTTTGCATTGATATCACCCATAAACAAAAGTTTAACCACTTCATACACATTTTTTTTAGTCCAAAATACTGCAGAACTGAGTTATTATAAAAGTGGACTCTCATAATACTACATGAAGTCACAGTTGTTGGATGGGTGATGAAAAAATTATTTTCCCAGTTGAAGCGTTTCATACACATTTGCTTTGGTATGGCAGTGATGACAAAGGATGCTTTTATGACATTCTTCTAAGGGCCATTATGATGTTAATAAATAATTTAATTTTTCTCTTCTTTTCAAGAGGTAGGGTGTCTCCAAGCTTTCTGTTTGCCAGTTCTCTCTTTGGAAACCTTTTGTATTCATCAACACCCTTCTGCGGGGGTCTGAGTTAAGCAGAATGGGCTGCTGTAGAAAGATGGGGGGAATTCTTTCCTCCTGAGACATGACCAGTTGGGGCAGAATTCTGGGACAGAGGCCAAGTTTTTGCCAACAGTGTAGAGCATGAAACTGTAGCATACTCTTTAATGTTGTTATAACTTTATTTTCCACGTTAAATTAATGGAAATAGTTCATAGGAATAATGTTGTTTTGTAAAGGCAGTGTGGCATAGCGGACCAAAGCCATATCTCTGGGCTTTGATCCACTGGGTAGCCAAGGGATAGTCTTCACAAGGCTCCAGCATTCATAATATTAAAACATGAGAATATCTTTATCCTACAATCAAAGCTCTCAAAGGGGGCGCTGTAAGATCATTTTATATGTTTTCTTCTTCAAAGATAGGCAGACCTCCAAATTTTTACAGAGATGAGAGGCAGTGAGGTAAAAATATAAAGAACAAGGCTTTGGCTGCAGCAAATCTTGGAATGAATTTTAGACCTATTATTTACTAACAAGACTTTGGGGGTAATTGTTCAACTTCTCTGATTTTTAATTTTTTTTTCCCTATTTGAAAGTGAGGAATTAGGCACTTTTGTACTTTTGATCCTGAAAACATGTTCTCAAGTTGATTGTAAGGTAGTGAAACAATGGATTTAGTCTAAAAGGCAGGGAGGGGGAAAGATCCTGTTTCCATGGAAATTTTGCTTTCAAACACATTATTTGAATGTTTTAAATTTTAGCATCTCCTATATGTTCTGTAATTATTTTATTTTTATTTTTTTTGCAGTTGACAGCCTATTTAAGTAAGGGTCTTGCCGCAGTCTGGCCTGGCTGAAGTTAAGATTTATCACTTTTAACCTGATGAGTAATTTTCATCTTTTTCTGGATTATATGAAATTTATTATACTTTCATTACTAATATCTATACCTTTATTTTTCAATTTTCCACCATTTTAGTGGAAAATTACAATGAAATATTTTTGTTTGAAACACTCTATAGCAGGAGTTATTTGTTAGGGTAGTTATTGTTAATTACTGCTGTTACAAACAACATACAAACTTTCAGTTCAATTATTTTGCTCACATAGAGACCTATGAGGCTATCTTACTTGGAAAGCTATCCTTTAAGATGGGGCTCAGGAGTCCTGGCATTTTTCCTTAGTGGGCTCACCGTCTATTAGGGCCTCACACAGGGAAGCTGGGGATTGATCTGTTATATCCAGCACCTGATGATCAAAGAGGGAGAACCAGCACAATCTAACAGGTCTTTTTAAGGGGCGGGGCTAAAAGTACATGCATCACATCTGCTCATATCCATTGGTCATCAGTTAGTCACAAGATCCCATCTGAAAGCAAGAAACCTGGAAAATGTGTGTAGTTTTCCTCTTGTGCCCAGAGGAGAAACAAAGTGATTTCATGAATCCACAGTACCATCAGTCTGACATTACTTCTGCCATACTAAACTATTATCTGTCAAGTTACCACCAGGGGGCATCTCAAAAAGTTTGTTCATCAGTTGATGTGCAAAATGGTGGTTTCTGTGTACAGCAAGTTGTTTGTAGCTATCTACATATGTTATGAAATTTGACTTCATGATAGCTGAGGACCATCTGTATATCTCTCTTTCAAAGTTACATTCATTTCTGAGTTGTTACAAAGAGAATTAAGTATTTATGCAAAAGTGCCCGGCACAGAGTTTGATTGACCAGGGATTCTGATCATTACTCTTCCCTTAATTCTCTATCAATGTCAAAGCCATTCAGCTACCTGTAAGTCTTTTCTTCTTTTGGCTTGCTTAAAACTTTTTTTGATATGTCTACCAATTTTCACTCATCACTTAATGTATTTTAACTGCTATTTTTCCTGTGGTTCTTTGTGTATGAGAACTGGAGCACTATAATAGTTTGAGATCTTGCAAACTTTCTTCTGACTTTTATTTCCCACTCAAAAATGGATGTTCATCTTTTCATTACTTTTTTTTTCAAATAAGAATGTGTCTTATGTGAGAATAGCTCAGGAAAACAAGAATTTCTTTACAAAATTCAGAATGTGAATTTAGCCCAACAAGGCCACTCTACTGTTAACCTGAAGTTGATCAGTCCTACCATCTCACCTGAAGGTTTTTAAATCAGTAATTTTCTGCCAAGAACATGTGAGTGATACCTTATCCATTTCTTTAATCTTGTCTCCACCACCAAAGTAGAATTTCCCCACTGATTCCAAGTCTTCTAGCAATGAATCAGAATTTGTCCTGTGTCTTGCTGATGCACCCTATGATTCAGATCCTCATGAATCAGCAGCCACCTCATAATGCAGACACTCATGAATGGAACGAGACCGTGTTCTCCCGAGTCTGATTTGAATTTGGGAGAGCTAACTTGCTCAGTTTCAGAGGTGTCACGGGTAAGAGGAACAGGGCCACAGTTTCCTTGCTTCTTTACCAAGCCACTCTTCAGTTTCCTGTATTGTTTCCTTCTTTTGCCTGGTAGGTTTCTGGGTATTCTCATGGATTAATGTTTAAAATGCCTTTTTGGATGAATCACTCATTTACACATTCAAGTTAAGATTTTCATTTCCCAGTTTTATCACAGCTGGCATAATTAACAATGTCAAGTTTTAAAACTATATTGTGACAACATTCAAACTTGTTATGCTTTGCCTGTGGATGTAATTAAGACAGTGTGTTTGGTATCAGTTTATTCTTAAAAAGCAAAGTAAAAGCAGATGAGGTGTATTTATAGACTCATCAGCCAATGAATGGATGAAAGAGAAAAAGAAATTAATGGGGAAATGTCAGCCAGAATGGAGGAGGGACCCACTGCGAAGTTCATTTCCAGACCAAGTATTTGGAATTTATTCCAAAGACAGCTGTCCCTTGATTTACAGTAAGGGGAAAAATGACATTGTAAGACTATCGGGCCTCTAGTTAAGAAGCAGGCAAAGAGTAACATACTTCAAATAAACTTCTGCAGTTGGGGTGGGGGCCAAGGCACAATACTTGCAGTCAGAACCCCACCTGGAGGTACATGCCCTCCTACAAAGACTGGAGCTTAGAAAAATCTGGGAAAAGAAGGAAAATCTCTAAGAAACGTAGCAGCTTTGGAACTTGGTCCTGGCCACTTGAAAGCTGTTTTGATTTGGAGCCAAAGACCCTGGGGGTGGGGAGTAGAGAACAGTGCAGAAGACAAAATTGTAGTCGAAAACCCCAACCCAGGGAATTTGGTTTTCAGAACAGACGAAAAAGAAAAATGAATCGCAGAGCTTAAGGGATACAGATTCATTTCTCTTGTGTTTTCTCCTGAGCTTGGGCAGCTCATTGTGCTAATTGTGAAATGAAACACAAAGTTGCCGGAGTTCCTTGGGCACATGTGTAACATTGAACAGAACAGGTGAGACAGGGCAAATCTGCCTTGTCTCCTGGGCTGTGTAAAGGACAGTACTCGGGGAGGAATGTGATTGTCCGGCATCCTATTTTTAACCCACCCATATTTCAGTCTAGGAGAAATGACTTGGGCCCAAGGAAAGCCTGTGATGTGGGGCAGTTCAGCAGTGGGGAGGGGAAGGGAGGGATGGCTTCACCAGTTTCCTTCCCAAAGGCTTCCAAGGGAATGCTCCCTACTGAGTTTTAGAAGTTTTTAAAGTTTCTTGAGATTTTCATGGGTGAACAACCAAGAAGAGTTCTTCAAAAATTTGGCCCAGTGTTTTGGAAGGCTGAGGCACGAGGATCAAAAGTTCAAGATCAGCCTCAGCAATTTATAGAGGCCCTAAGCAATTTAGTGAAACCCTGTCTCCAAATAAGAAATAAGGGCAGGGGGTGTGGCTCAGTGGTTAAGTACCCCTGGGTTCAATCCTCAGTACCTCCCCCCCAAAAAAAATTGGATGGAAAAAATCCTTTTATTTTTTCCTCTAGATGGTTAAACTATATTAATAAAAGCTCTGGGGTGGGGGGGGGCAGGGTGGTGAGATTCCTCTGAGAATTCATGCAGGCATCTTTTGTTTGGTGGACCCTTGTCTCCAGATCCTAGTTTACCTGTGTTTCTCAGTCATGTTTTTTTTTTTTCTTTGCACATTGCTCAACTTTTTTCTTCCTTCCTTCACCTCAGTGAGTTTTATTGATGTATTTTATTGATGTGTGTAAACATGGGCTCTTGGTTTAACTCTTTAAAGAGAAAGAAGATGATTCGGCCTCTACAGAGAAAAGAAAGAAAAAAAAAGGAGAAAAGAAAAAAGGAGGGGTGGGCGGGGCAGAAGGGAGAGAGCGAAGGTTGTAAGGAAGGTAAAAACAGAACCAAGACCCAAACAATCCATTTGCTTCAGTCGTTTAATCAAGCCATACCTATTCCTCAACAATCTCCTCAGCTGAAACACATCTGGAGAGACCAAGGAAATGAGTTTTCTGATTCACTGAGCTTTGAGCTTTGTTTGTGTTGAGCTGACTAATCTGTTATATAGATAAGGACTTGTGTGTGTATGTGTGTGTGTGTGTGTGTGTATGTGTGCGCGTGCACGCATACCTGCCTGTGTGTGTGACTATGAGTGAACATCCGTGTGAATAAAAAGCTACATTTAATTCATAAGACAGTTATCTGCGTATGCAGATTGCTTTGTTTAGACCAGTGCTTCTCAAACTATCTTCAAAGGACCAATTTTTAAATTTCCAATCAGTCGTGAACTGATATTTTAGTAGAATAAAACAAAAGTGTAATTCTAGATAATATTAAACTAAAAAAAAAAAAAACCCCAAATCACACAAAGTGCAAGCCTCTAATGTTTACTATTAGATTTGACACCCCAAAAGAAATTACCTGTAAACTTTCTATTCAGCTTTCTGAATGCTCACTCTGTTTCTGTGTTTGTCTTTGCAGTGCAGTGACAGTTGGCTTCGGAGTCAGTGTGTCCACAGAACACCCTTTGCATAGGATCAATTTAGACAGTTTTGAAAGGACAGGATAATAGTTGAGGTTGTGTAAGTTCAAAGCTACTTACTAATGAACTGTAGATGGCAAAATTAATTCTGGTAGTTTTGAAATAATTTGGTTGCTTTGTATAATTATGTACTCTTTTCTTTTGAAAGAAAATATTTAATTGCTTGGGCAGTGTTGATTTTTAAAAATCACTGAAGTGTTTGCGTAAGTAAAATAAACCATATACAAGGAGTATCTCTGTTATGATATGGACCCTGTTTGTACTCAAACACTGGAAGAATAAATCCATTTTAATGCTGAAATAGCTTTAAGAATGAAACAGTTTCTAGAATGTAAATAAGGGTATGGTATTCTGAAATATATATACAGATGACTGACATGATATACATACATTCGTGCCTGCCATGTTATTTTTTTTTCAATTGATCTTTCTTTATCCAAATATCATGAATTAATGTGGGCCATTGCCTAATCCAGTGTTGACTGAAGTCATATGAACTCACATCTTGGGTTGAAACGGCTAGGAATAGTGCAGAGAGCTGAAAAGCTTCAGAAGTGAATTGCATATTTTCTTCTTAAACTCATTTAGCAATTCCCACTGATTCCAAGTTGCCCTGACAAACTTTCCACACAGAGACCAATGGAATTTATGTCCTTTAAAGCAGTAAGTTGAAGAAATAGAAGCTTGAGTCAAAAAGAAATTCCCTTGCTATAAATTTATTATTTGCCAAGAAGAATTTCT
Source organism: Callospermophilus lateralis (assembly GCF_048772815.1). Lineage (NCBI taxonomy): Eukaryota > Metazoa > Chordata > Mammalia > Rodentia > Sciuridae > Callospermophilus > Callospermophilus lateralis. The sequence continues at coordinate 117,750,524 of NC_135308.1, read as the reverse complement.
TTTTTAACAAAAAAATGCAGAACAGAGCTATTGCTTATCATCCCCACATGGAAGGAGTGGTGAAAGGGCTGTGGCGTCGTGGAAATCATATTTATTGTTATCATATGTTTTCCTTAGCTGTGGCTATCAGAGAGAGCCTTTTTGGGAGGGCATCATTTACAATACCCTATTGTTTGACATCCAACTCTATGATTCTGTTTCAATAGTAGTTTATTGCCATCACATCTTTTTCTTTTTCCCTTGCTAGATTTGACTTCAGATAAATGTCACACTCTAGTAATGAGATTTTAAGAATTACTCAGTAATCGAACCATGTGAATTCAATGGTCTATAGGCCTGGAATCTTTAGAAATTACTGAGTAAATAAATTCGGGGTAGTGAGCATGAGAACAGTTCACTTAAATATGTCACTTAAAAAAATGGAACTAAAATCTATTGAGCAGGAACACACTGAACTGAATTGGCTTTGCTGTGGCCAAACCAGAGGAGCTGGCCCTCTGATGGCTCCTTTAGTAGGGACCTTTGTGGGTGGCATGGGTCATCCAGCTGCATAAAGGTTTGGTGTGTGACTTTTTTTTTTTTTTTAACTTAATTTTATTTATTTATTTTTATGTGATGCTGAGGATCAAACCCAGTGCCTCACACATGCTAGGTGGGCGCTCTACCACTGAGCCCCAGCCCCAGCCCTGGTGTTTGACTTGTGGCTCTTCATTTTGGACACCTTGGGTTGCCCTGTTTGAATGGTTTGCCCTCCTCATGAAAGTGTTTCAGGGTTCCCAGAGGGCAGGAACCATCCAGCTTCGTCAAAACTCATGCATAAATCTAAGGAGTTCTGTGTTCTGTGAGAGGAGGCTAGCAGGAGAAAACAATCATTCTCTGGCTCCTCCGAAGGATGCGGTTTTGACCCCGGAGTGTGATTTGCTATCTTTTGCTAACTCTCCTTCTCCATCTCCAGTTTCCGCTCTGCATCTCGCACAGGTTAATATATAGCTCCCAGCTGGTGCTCGCTCTCTCAGTGCCAGTCACAGCCCCAATTTCCACAGTGATGGTATTGGCTGCTTTGGTTTTAGGAACTGTCAGAAGTCATCACTAATGCAGAGAAAGAGAACAAGGACGGGTCCCGGATAATTTGGTCAGTAGTGCTGATTTGGGTGGCTTCATTTTTCTTTTGCCCCCTGGAAAGAACAGATACTATGACCCACTGCACTGTCTGAACCTGGAAGGAAAATTGTGAATTCTACTGTCTTGTCTTCACTCTATAGATCCAAGAGCTGCATATTTTAGGAATCAGGACCAGGTTAGGTACTCTGACTGTTCTGCTCCTCATATAACTTAACACTTTTTTTTTTGATAGTGAACACATTTACAATCTACTCTTTTTAGCGATTTTGAAATATACAATATGATTATTATTAACTAGGGTCACCATGCTGTCAATAGATCTTGAAAACCTATTCCTCCAGTGTAACTGGAACTTGGTTCCCTTTGACTACCATCTCCTCATCCCATTCTCACTCCCAGCCTCTGGAAACCACCATTTTATTCTCCACTTCTACAACTTTGAGTTCTTTAGATTCCACATGTAAGTGAGATCGCATCAGTATTTGTCTTTCTGTGCCTGGCTTATTTCCTTTAGCATAATATCCTCCAAGTTCATCCCTGTTGTCACAAGTGAGAATTTCCTTTATTTTTTCCCCCTTAAAGTTGAGTAGTGTTCCATTGTGTCTATATGCCACATTTTCTTTATCTTTTCATCTGTTGATGAACACTTGGGTTGATTCCATATCTGAATAATGCTTTCATAGACACATTGCAGATGTCTCTTTGACAGACTGATAAATACCCAAAAGTGGGATTGCTGGATCATATGGTAATTTTATTTTTAATTTTTTGAAGAAATGTCATACTGTTTTCCAGAATGGTTGTACTAATTTACATTCCTGCCCATGGTGTGCAAATATTTTCTTTTTCTCTAATTCCTTACCAGCATTTTCTATTTTTGTCTTTTTTACAATATTCATTCTAACAGGAATGAGGTGACATAGTAATTTCAGTTTGCATTTTCCTGATACTTAGTGACATTGAGCAGTTTGCATAAACCTTTTGGCCATTTGTATGCTTTCAAATAGGAAAAATCTTAATCTGACCCATAATCTACTCTTTCTCCACACACACACACACACAAACACACGCTCCCCATTGTAAATATTTATTGAGATTGAAGTAGGAAAGAAAATAATATAGCTAAACCATCACTTGAGTGAATTTTAAATTATTATTTGCAAGGCTGCTTCAATTCATGTCCAGATAAACAGAAAAAATACTTTGGTCTAGACTTTATTGAAGTAATATTTCAAGGTGGGAAAAGTGCCTCTTCATCTCAGAAGTGGTTATAATGTTGGTTATTCATTTCAGAAGTGGTAATAAGTAACACATTGTGCTTTATTGCTAAGGTGTGTAAGATATAGAATTATAGAAGTCCAGAGGAGAAAATATCTTTAGGGAAGCTCTCCATGAAAAACCTATCAAGCTATGGATTTGAAGAGTGCTAAGTGGCTTCTGGTAAATCCACATGCTGGGAAGGGTTACCACTTAACAATGTTAGCACGTGGAATGCTCCAACCCTGTGCTAACCACAGCCAACAGCTACTAAGTTCCCTGGACAACTACACAAATGTTTTCTTTTAGTGTGAAATTTAAAGTATCTGCATTAATTCTGAAGAATTTGCTCCTACCTCCCACATCTGAAACAATTCAATGCTGTTTTTGAAGTCTCTTCTCCTTGTTGGTGAGCTGACTGTTGGTGATGTATTACATACAGAAGTTTCTGTAATGTGAGTTCCTGACCATGGCAAGATGAATGAGAATCACAATCACAATAAGTCTGAGGGCTGTGATCACACTTAAATCACTATCCTTGAGTTGTGTGGCTGTTGATTTATCAATGTCTTCATTTTTAAGAATGAAATCTTCTCAAGGTGGCCGTATACCCATGTAATATGTCAAATATGGAATAAAGTTATATTCTCTCATAACTTTATAAATAAGAATATATTGTTTTGAGGGAAGAATGAAATGACAAGCTTTGTCTTTAGACATTTACAAGGTCATGAAGAGATTGATGGTTTTTGGCTGCTGGTCAAAATTCCTTGATGTACACTATTTTTTTTTCTCAATAGAATTATGCACTTGCCACTCCCTAGATGAATTGCCCACACATTTATGTACGTAAATTATGGCACATATTTATATCCTCTCCAACCTATTTGGACACAAGCATGGTAGGATTTTTTTTCCCTGTGTACAACTTCCATTTGGATGGCATTTCTGTTTCTTAATAAATCCTAGACAGTCAAAATAGATACCCACAGAGCCGACAGACAAGCCATTGCTGAAAAGTGACTACCATGTACACAACACAGCCGATTCCAATAGTAAGACTTTCTGTTCTAAGAAAATCACACGCACTTACTCACACATTCACCCTCCCACCCACCCACACACCAACAAAGGAAAACTACCCCAACTCTCAGAATGAATTATTTGTGCAGATAGAATTTTTGTTTTACACAAGGCTTCTTCTCAATCATTTTCTTTTTTTATTCAATAATCTCTATTGCATTAAAAATGGTTCACTTAAAAAGTGAAGTTTTAGAACAATGTTTTGGTAAATGCGTCTGTGTGTTTTATACAGCTGATGGAATACACACATGAAGGGCTATCACTCTGTTTTGTGGGAATGTCTTTTCATTCTACCATGTAAGAAATTCTGAGTTTTCTTTTCCTCAAAGACGAAGATATGGCGGTTTGGTATATGGACTGATCTGAACACTATGCTCAGAGCCAAGCAAATAAAGAAAGCTTATTTACCTACTAAATTGAATTAAAGGAGACCTCATAATGGGCTATGTTGAAGAGTTTCAGATATTCTGGTACATTAGCATTCATCCAATTAATTCCACACGTACTTCCTGAGGGTTTATGACAAGCATAATTCTAGGTGTGGTTAGCCCGTAGATCCCTGCTCTCTCTGACTTGTGAAACTTCCAGATAATGATAATCAGATGATAGTAGTTGGGAAAGAGGAGCCACTAGATTATGGAGATTATGGTTATGAAAACAATGACTCTATTTCATAAATTATTGCTGAAAGTCTACTCTATGACAGGCCCTCCACCAGGTGCTGGGCAGTAGTACCTCCTTTCTGCACTTTGAACTCTTTAAGGTATTTTTTGTTATGTTATTTTTATTAGAATTTATAAGTTATAATCTAAGAAACTGGTCAACAAACTTGATAGAACTGTCCCCAGTTAGCTAAGTGTTGATCTGACCAATGACCTTTTCTCTCTTCCCATTTGGTAGGATACGAACACCCAATCCTTGGCTTCAAGGATCTTGCAGGCATGAGAGTAAGAGGAATCAGACAATATGGCAAAATAAATGTTAATTAGCTATTATATGGCAAGTAAGTACTGTGGCTAGGATAAGCTGTAGACTGCTAGAGGCTTTGTCATCGTATTTATTTAAATTTATTTTAATTAGGCTTATATGACAGCAGAATGCATTTTGATCCATTGTACACAATTGCAGCACAATTTTACATTTCTATGGTTGTACACGATGTAGCATTGCACCATATGTGCAGTTATACACGTACCCAGGATAATGATGTCCTTCTCATTTCATAATCTTTCCTACCCCCGTACTCCCTCCCCTTCCCCTTCTCCCTTTTGCTCCATCAAAGTTCTTCCGTTTTTCCCATGCTCCCCCCGCACCCATTATGGATCAGCATCCACTTATCAGAGAGAACATTTGGCCTTTGGTTTTTTGAGATTGGCTTACTTTACTTAGCATGATATTCTCCACCTCCATCTATTTACCTGCAAATGCCATAATGAAAAAATGTTCAACATGTCTAGTAATTAGAGAAATGCAACTCAAAACTACTCTAAGATTTCATCTCATGCCAGGCAGAATGGCAGTTATCAAGAATACACACAACAATAAATGTTGGCGAGGATGTGGGGGGAAAAAGGCACACTCATTCATTGCTGGTGGGACTGCAAATTGGTGCAACCAATCTGGACAGCAGTATGGAGATTCCTTAGAAAACTTAGAATGGAACCACTATTTGACCCAGCTATCCCACTTCTCAGTCTATACCTAAAGGACTTAAAATTAGCATACTATAGTAATGTAGCCACATCAATGTTTATAGCAGCTCAATTCACAATAGTTAAACTGTGGAAGCAACCGAAAAGCCCTTCAATAGATGAATGGATAAAGAAATTGTGATATATATATATATATATATATATATATATATATATATATACACACACACACACACACACACACACACACACGCACGCACAATGGAATATTACTTGACTTTGTCATTTTAACTGTAGGTAGTCAGAGAAGGTCTTACTGTTCAGGGATATTAGAACAAAGCCCAAATGGAGCGAAGGAAGAGAGCCTGTGGCTCTCTGGGCAAGAATGTTTCAGGCACTAGGAGCAACAGGACACTAGTGCAGCTGTAGAGAAGTAGAGGAAAGGAGCAGAGCAGGTGGCATGTCAGTGTGTCAGAGAGAAAAGCCACCTGGGCAGATAGATGGTCTTCTACTCAGGCTTCCAGAATAGAACACTGGAATAGGCGTATTTAGATAACATACATTTATTTTCTTGCAGTTCTGGGGCTTGAAGTCCAGAATGAGGTGCTGTCAGGGTTGGATCCTGGTAAGGCCTCTCTTCCTGGCTGCAGAGGTGCCTCCTGGCTGTGGCCCCATGTGGGTTTTTCTTAGTGCACGTGTGGAGATAATGCTTTGATGTCACTTCCTCATCTTATAAGGACACTAGTCCTGTTGGATTAGGGTCTTAGATCTCTTTTAGCCTAAATTATTTTCTTGAAGGCCTTAATCTCCAGATGCAGTTGCACTGGGGGTCAGGGCTTTAATGCATGCATTTTGGGGACAGGGGTCAATTCAGTCTGTTATAATCCATGGTTACAGACCATTGTAACTTAAGAGTGAGGTAAGGTTGGGCATTGGTGACCAGACTTTCTTTTTGGAAGAACAGCTGGTGAATAACTTACTCCTTGATGCCATTCTTACCTTCTTTTTGGGAAGCTGGAAGATCAGTTGGGATAAAATGGGGAAGATGGTGACAGTGGCAAACCACAGACAGAGGAATTTGTGTATACTCTGGATATGACATTGGCCATGCCATTGGGCTCTTCCGTGAACCACTCCATTCCTTTCTACAATAAGCTCTCTGATAAGGTTGCTCTGTCTTAATCTGTTGTAAAACAAGTAGGGGATTTCATATTGATAAAAATTAATATCATTAATAGCTGTTAATTTAATATCATTAATTTACTACTGAAACTTTAAAATTCAGAATACAATATTTTGCTCTGTTCCTAGAAGGAAATCCCTCCTATTCTTCTGCAATCTAATAAATTATCTTGGGTAGGAGGAAACACGGGTAATAGAGGAATAACATGGGGGTTTGTAGGATGTGCCTTGGTGGAGACAGCCCTTCATGTGGCTGATGTTTTCTGGGCATTCAGATCTCAGCTCAGGAATCCCTTTTCAGAGCCTGTCTCTGACTCCTCCAGCTCAGGTATTGCCTGCTGTCGTTTTCTAACCTGTCATTCTGTTTTGTTTTGTTTTTTTCTATAGAACACTTTTTCTCTCTGACGTTTTCTTGACGTGTTTGCTATGTGTCACCTGCCTCACTCCCTAGACTCTGCACCCCAGGAGAACAAAGGCTTATTCACCACTGTGTCCCCAACATCTAGAACTGTGCCTGACACATAGTAAACACTCAATAAATATCTGTCGAATGAATGGGAGAATGAAAGAAAAACCTCCGAGACCCAGTCATGCAGCTCAGCAAGACTTACACACTGTGTAAGGGGAAAAGATCCCCTCTGGCTAGTGCAATGCTGGAGGTTGACAGGGGACCACACAGTAGACAAAGGGCTGGACGGATTTTGAGGCTAGAAGGTTTGTATTTTTGATGGTTTATGTGCAGATCTGGGAATCCAGAGATTGGGGGTTTACATCTGCTCTATCTCCGATGCACAGAGTGACTGTGGTACAAATCATTAACTTCCGCCGGCATTAGCTGTTCCATCTGTGTGGTGTTACCGACTAGTTTAAACATTTAGAAACCTTCATTGGCAAATAGGACTCTATTTATGCTGTTTCTTTCAGGAGATTGAGTGCTTTGTAGAAGCAAAGCCCGGCTTTTCCCCTTTGGTTTCTGATCTGTACTTCCTTGGCAGGCAAGGTGATTAATTGCTCTCGATTCCTCATCTGCTCCTTTCCCAGACTCTCCCTACTAGTGTCTCCCTGCAGTGACTTTTCTGGGAAGGGCAAGGCCATGACCCCCTTAAGACGGGTCTTTGTTGCCCTTTCCTACCTTAAGCCTCTTCACCCAGCACCTCAGTTAGGTGAATTCTGCAGCTGCCCACCACACAGAGGCTTGGGCCTGGCTCATACCCTAGGGAGCATGTGTAGCTTTAATCTTCTACTTAACAGCATTTGGAAACTAGGTCTTTGGTTTGTTTGTTTGTTTGTTGTTTTTGTTTTAACCAAATCCAAAAGGCTGCCAATTCACCTCCTACTTCTGTTCCCTGCCAACCAAACCTACTCTGCTAGGAGGGAGCCTGGCCCTAAGAACAGTTGGTGAATAACTTACTTCTTGATGTCATTCTTACCTCTTAAGCGTCCACCTTCTCTCTAGGTTTGACTCTGGGCTCTGATCTTTGGCCCTACCCAATTCTGAAGCAGAAGGGATACCAGGCATGGTAGTTAAGGGCATAAACTTTAAACTCAGCCAGATTTGGGTTAAAAAAAAATAGCATAATCTGGATGCAACATTTGGAAACTAAGATTACTAATTCTGTGATCTTGGGAAAATTACTCAATCTCTATGTGCCTCAGTTTCCTCATCTATAAAACAAAGATGGGGTGGTGTTGCAAGAACTAACTAATAAAATACAATTTAGATCAAGAATTCAGTACAAACCAGGCGTATAATACTGGTAGATGCTATTATCAATTACTAGTGCCTCCTTCAGTAAGTCGAGGAAAACCACCTGATTTTGTGAAACACCCATTCTTCTTCGTTCCAAGGGTCATTCTTGATGGTTTATTTTTTTTTTTTTAATTTTTTAGTTATAAAAAGTTCATCTCTACCTTTCTGAGACCTTCACTTTGTTCAGTTAGATAATCAAGCAGTTTTTAACTTAGGTATTATTCACTTAACAGATGATCTGATGGCTAGCATTGCTGATGTCCTTTGGCTGGTACTCAGAAATCCAGTAACCCTTTAAAAAGTGTGCTCTCCAATGTCACATCTACACAAGCAAGATCAAGGAGAAATTCATGTAATTTCCTAGAGAATGAGAATCAGAGGCAGCAAACCTGAGTGATTCCAATTGGGTTATAAAAGTGAATATTTTATGGACCACTTAACTTTTCTTCAAATGTTTAATGTTGGCAATATTTTCTAAGAAATGATTTTATTCCGAAACTGGCCTGATCTAATCTCTTCCATGCAGAGAATGTTGTATTGGCTTCCCCATATAGTTCAGATTGATGAAATATTTGCTTAGTCCCATAAATGGAATTTGTTTCCTCTATAAAAGGAAATATCTCAATAAGGGGTATTTAGTATACATTTTCCAATTTATCAAGTAGTACAGCAGGTTTTCGTCAATGGCATGTAATGCTGCTTTCTGGTTTCAAGCTCTAACATATTCTGTAGCTTAGAACAGTGAAGGAGACCAGAACTTATTGATGTTAAGAATTGTCAGCATGAAAGAAAGAAAGAAAGAAAGAAAGAAAGAAAGAAAGAAAGAAAGAAAGAAAGAAAAGAAAGAAAGCATTGTGAGAAATATTTATAAGTCAAATGTTACAGAGAAAACCCCAAACCAAAACCTATTTCAAAAAATGTTGGAGGAAATGGTATATCTTTTTATGTGCTTAAGAAAACAGTTAAAAAGAACTTCACAGCATTGGGTCTATTAAGTACATTTATTCCAGTGATTTCCCAGATATTTCCAAGTTCCATTTAAAACAGAAGTCTCCTATCAAGCAATCCTTTGAAATTATTTACTCTTTTATGGTTGTAAAGTATGGAAACATAATACTTTTAATGGAAACCCTAATAAACGGCACATGCTACAAAGTGTCCACTGATACGCTTTATAGGTTGGGATTCTTACATCACTCAAATTTGCCAGGCTACACTTCTGATCCCAGTAAATGCCCCAGTGATGTGGAAGAGGATACTTGGAGTGGCATGGGTCATTCAAGCTCACCAAAAAGATATGGTGGGCAGAATCCATCTCAGGAAGTAAACCACGTCAGTGGCCAGAAACAGAATTATTTGGATTATGGACTTTGTTTTTTTTAAGAGATGGTGACTTGGTTAGCACCATAACTTATGGGGGAAAAAAAGGGTTTTTTTTTCTACTCAATATAAGGGAATGTTTTGTAAAAACCTGGTTGTGAATCCCCAGAATAAAATGGCTTATAATATTTTTAGTACATATTTAATTGGCAACAGAAAAATTAAAACCACTTGACTTATAATGTGAAAATGGCATTCTGGACAAAATCAACTCCTGATCAAAAAAATTTAATGTGCTCCTCCAAATGCATATTTTCATACAAAATAAATATATTTTAAAGTTATATATCCTTAATTTTATTCTGGAATAGTACTAACAGTTCATGATGGATTTTCTCCCCCTGGCAAATTATTTTTCATTGAAATACTTTCAAAGCATTCTCACTTGGGTATGCTTCGATTTAACAATTCAGGCATTCTGCATTAAATAGTAATTGATTTATTGACATATGATGGATTCATACTCACGCCCCATGGTTTAAAATCTTGTTAAAATGTTGTTAATAATCTGTGGGTATATATTTCAAATGACTATCATTAAATCTAGAATAACTATCATTAAATAGAGAGAATTAAATTTAATAGAGTAGTTACTATATATTTAAATACCAATGAATAATTAAAAACAGATTTATTGGGACTTAATCATGGCTGAATAGATTCATGTCTTTTTTTTGCAAATATATTCTTTTTACTTCTGCTTTTTCTATTTTAAACGATTTAGCAGGCATTTAAGTTGGTAGTGCTACAAAAGCTAAAACTTCAATTAATTAGTATTCAAAATTTACAGAATGTGTTACGCTTTCCAAGACATTTCAAGAGTGTGCATTAATCCACTGTGAGGCTGGAAAAATCCACCCGCTGCAGACTCAGGAAAGCCCAAAGAAAACGGTTATTAGGAATAAAGATAAGAAACTCACCTGATTTTGTTCATATTTGCAGTTGAATGACTTCTCTTAAAATGTCTTTGATGTTATGGGTAAAATATCAAAGACCAACACTTTTAACAACATTGCTCAGAAATGTCTGTTTGATACACTCAGACTATCATGTTTTAGCTTTGTTTTATTTTTAAATAAGAAGACATATCTCCCAAACTATCTGGAGAGGTTGGTTTCTTTTCCCTGCCCTTCACTCTGCCCTGTTCCAAGTTTGGAGCATTTTGTTGGATCTCTTTGATCTTCTGTTTGACTTCTGCTTCATGGAAAAATGCTCATAAACCTTCAGAGAAAGGCTTTCTTTACTTTCAGCCTTATTCAAGAATTATAAACAGTGGACAGGTCTATAGCAAAACGATTTTAAGAGCACTTAGGACTCACATGCTAATTTATTTGCTCACCACGAAAAAGAGGCTTGTTTGGTAAAAAGTTTAAAAAGTTCAACTGTGCTTGGTGAAAAAGAACTCCACTTTTAAGTGGCTAAAAGTATTATATTTCGGGGTTTTTAAAGAATATTAAGATCTCTAAAGCAACAATCTTTTTAAAGATGTTATGCACTAGGATTGGTATGACATTTGAAATGGCTTCAAGAGTCCCGTTACTCTTGACATGCTGGCAAACACTTCACAGATGTGCGTTCTCATTGCAGCCACGCCAAGGGAGAATACAGAATCTGGGACTACAAAAAATTCTCCCCATGTCTAATGCTAGGGTGAGGGCGGACCGTGAGACATTAGGTTGAGAGAACACCCTATTTCTTCTAAGCCATCTCTTTTCCAGTTTTATAGCTTCTCCCCAAATTATGGGATCTCCTGCATGATCTAGAGATTATTCTTAGATGTTGGGTCACAAATGGATTTTCAGATTAAAAACAATCAACCAACCAACCAACACACAGAATTGTAGATTTTTGCCATTTGACATTTTGCAATGCTAAGACTATTTATTCAGTGTTGAAACAAAAAAGGGTTAAAGATTACTTACTGCCCTGTAAGAACGTAGGCTTCTAAAGCCTTGCCAGGGTTGGAAACAGGTTCTCTGAGCTGAATAAGTATGACTGAAGTATCTTATTTGGAAAGACACTTAATTTCATGTAGAAATACTGATTTCAGTTTTTCTTGAAAAATTAGATCTGACCACACTAGCGTCTTCTGCAGAAATATTAACTATGGGTAATAAGCCTATGCATTTTACAAAGGCAGTTTAAATAATACGGTCTTTCCCACTTTTTATGACACTGGGCTTCTTGACTTATATGATCATGGTCCTCAAGATGGCATTTGGGTCTTCAATTCCTGAAGTGTGTGATCAATCTGAAACACAAAACCATGTTACTGGGGGACCGATATGAAAGGATCTGCAAAATTCAAGTTTCTGTTCTTTCTATAGGTGTTATCCATTCTTCAGAACTGGATCTTTGTCTTTAGCAGGTTATTAATATGTTGATGCAGAAGGTGTTCTGGAAATTTGTAGATCATTCTCCCAGTAGGTATATTTCAGTGACCTTACTTGTTACCTGTGGAACTGCAGTGGGGTAAGGAATTCTACTTTGGGCTGAGTGGGTGAAGAATCTGTGTGATGGCATATAATATAAAAATCACCCAACAGAACGCCAGTTCCAGGAGAACAGGAACTTTGTTTTTTTTTTTTGTTGCTGTTGTTGGATCCTATGTAATTTAAAGAGTATTTGTGGCGCATAGTAGTTGCTCAATCAATCTTAAATGAACTAGATGGACTATTTATAGAATATTCAAGTTTCAATTTAGGAAGGGAGTAAAATAGTAATAATTATTATTGTTTATGGAGTGTCTTCTATGTATTAGATACTTCATAAACATTTCATTTATTTGTCACAGGAGACACACATTATTGACCCTATGATGTGTATGGGCCCATCGAGATATAGAAATTTTTAATTGTTTAAAGTCAAATGCCTAGAGACAGCAGTGATTGCTATTCAAGTCACCTTGACTTCAAAATTTATTCTTTTCTCATGTCTTCTTTCCATTTAAATATAAAATAATATTTTGAAACATTAAGCAAGAGTGATCACAGATGGTCTCTGTCCAAAAGACATCAAAATAGTTGACAAATTGCTGACGTTGGTTTTTCATTTCACAAAATCAGCTGCTTAGCTGAGTTTACCGATCAGTTTTGGTCCTTGCAAGGAGGCAAGGTGAGTGAAAGGAGCCTGACAAAGTTCACCCGTGAACTCGGATCAGAAAAAATGTAAGGCACTGCAGGTAGCACCAGATATTCACCCAGAGGTTCTCCCCTCTGAGCTGGCAATTGGCCTCTCTAACCCTACCCTTTTTCCGAAGAAAGTCTGAAGGGCTGCATTTCCTCTTGGCTTCTCCTTTGACCTCTGGTTTGAGCACCAGGGCTTGAAGGACTGCTTCAGATTTCCAAAGCTCTTAGCCACCCTCACTTTCCTCTTCATCGTGTCTGTTTTGTCTCAAATCTGCATCTATGTCCAGCTCTGACCTTGTAATTTTACTCCAGCTCTTGCTTTTCCCCTTCGCCTGGCAATTTGGAATTGTGTATTTTTGACCTCAAACAGCAGTCAGACCTAGTTAATCCCATCACAGAAGTGCAGCAGTCAAGACTTGGGCCCTCAACTTACTGTTGGGCTGTTCTAAAGTGTCGAATTTAGCATGAAACTGCCAACTTGCTTAAATTCCATGCCTCGTGATTGCTTTTGTCTCTCTTTTTCATGGAGTTGTGGGGAAAGCTTTAGTGGTGCTTGTAAATCCATTAATTGAAAAATGCTCATGAATTTAAGGGAGTATAGGAATACCATGTTTTACTAAAATTTTATTTACTTATGTCTAAAATAATTATGTAGGTATAACACATAAATAATCCTCACATACAAGAATCAAGTAATGATGAAACCCAGAATGAAGAATCAAAACCAAAGCAAATGTAGAAAATGATGACCATTAGGATGAAATAACTGAACAACTTGTTAAACTGGGATTGACTTCATTTTTAGATAATGGTTTTTCTGTGTCTCTCCCCATAGACAGATTCATTCATGTACTAGAGACAGCAGTGGTTGTTACTCAAGTCTCCTTGATTCCAAAATTTGTTCTTTTTGCATGTCATGTAACATTTAAATCTAAAATAATATTAAAACATTAAGTAAAAAAATTAAGTAAGTGATTATGAATAGGTTCTGTCTGAAAGTCACCAAAACATTTGACAAATTTCTGACTTTGAAATGAATCAGTGGTTCATTCATTAAAATATTAAGATATAGTTCAGGCATAATAAAACTTACCATTTTTAAAAGCACAAAGTTCTCTGAGTTGTGTTAAATGCATATAGTCATATAACTACCACCATATTCAAAACAGAAAATAGCCTTATAATACCACATCAATTGTTATGCCTTTTATTTGTCAGATTCACCCCTCATCTCTAGCCCACTGAGTATCAGTGACAACCAGTATAAAATATTTGGATGCCCTAACCATTGGCGGATATCACCTGGCTGTCTTCAGGGAATACTCTGAGGAAATTGTGTTGGAAGGATCAACACAAGAAAATGCTAATATTCTGGCAATTGTTAATGATGTGATAACGATTCCTCTGACCCAGGAATCTTATGCTTTCTGCTAATACCCCTGAAACTAGGGCAGGAAAACTGATTAGTTTGCAAGTAGGGCAAAATTTCAGCTTTCTCACATAGTTCTTGAAAATTTACATAGTTCTTGACACTTTTCAAGTGCATTCATTTTATTTCTTTTTCTTACTCTATTGCATTGGCTAAGACTTCTATTAGAGGCTAAGAAGAAATATAAAAAAGGAATATATTTACCCTTTTCACAATTTTAGGGGAAAAACACCCAGTTTCTCATCACTCTGTGTGATATTAGTTTTTTATTATGCTTTAAATACCTTAGCTTAAATGATATTTGTGATTTGTGTCTTCTTTCCCTCTTTCTCTCTCAGTGTTATTGTTCTTTTTGAAAAATCATCTTCTATTTTTAGCAATATTCTCTATGATTTTTCTATTAATCACATTGACTCTTACTATGACCTTTGTGACTTTTTTTTTCATCTTCTTTTGGATTTAATTTGCTCCTTCCCAAATTTCTCTGTCTGTCTGTCTGTCTGTCTCTCTCTCTTTCTTTTCTTTTTTTTTTTTTTTTTTTTTGGTACTGGGGGTTGAACTCAGGGGCCCTATTTTGTGTTTTATTTTGAGACAGGGTCTCACTGAGTTGCTTAGTGCCTTGATTTTGCTGAGGTCGGCTTTGAACTCTATCCTGTTGCCTCAGCCTCCTGAGCCACTGGGATTACAGGCATGCACCATTGTACCCAGGCCAGATTTCTTAAGGCAAAAACTTACTCTTTAATTGAAATCTTTTTTCTTTTGTAATATAAGCATTTTAGTACTATAATTATCCTCAAAGCATTGCTCTAACTGCATCTAACATTGTTTTGTTTCTTGTTTTTATTATTATGATATCTAATTGAGAATATGACTTCCTTTTAACTCATGAGTCATTTGAATATTACTTGATTTTCAAATATTTGGATATTTTCTAAACTTTTTCTATTATTGATTACTAGTTTATTTTTATTACAATGCAAAAAGAGCTTCTGTGTGATTGTCATTCTTTTATATTCCTTAAATTTTTAAAAAATATTTTATTTTTTAGTTGTAGTTGGACACAATACCTTTATTTATTCATTTATTTTTTTATGTGGTGCTGAGGATCGAACCCAGGGCCTCACACACATCCTAGGTGAGTGATCTACTGCTGAGCCACAAACCCAGCCCTCCTTAAAGTTTTTAAATGGTCCAGAATTCAATTTAGTTTGGTAAATATTATGTAGACATCTAAAGAACATAGTACTCCTCATTTGTTGAAGTTTTCTATAAAAGTATACTTTAAACACAACAAGTTTCCTCTTCTCTTGCCTTCTTCTATATACGCTTACATATGCTATGTTATGGTTTGGATCTGAAATATTCTCCAAAGTCTCATGGGTTCAGAGTGGGGCTTTTGAAAAGTGATTGGATCATGAGAGCTCTGATCTTATTGGTAGATTAATCCATGGACGGCTGAATGAATTTCTGGGAGGCAGGACTTAGTTGGAGGAAATAGGGGGTCCTTGGGGGCATGCCCTGGAAGGATTTATTTTCTCTCCAGCCCCTTCCCCACTCCCTACCCCTCTACCACTCTGCTCTCCAGCTGCCATGAGCTGACCAGTTTTTCTCTGCAGCCCTTGTGCCATGAAGTTTCTGTCTTGGAGTCAATCGACCATGGATTGACTCTTCTGAAACCATGAGCCAAAATGAATCTTTCCTCTTCTAAATTGTTCTTATTAGGTATTTTGGTTATAGTGATGAGAACTGACACATGCTATAAAGACAAAATATTTGTGTCTTCATACATGTACTTTGGATAATGATGTCTATCATACTTTATATACAAACAGAGATATGAAAAATTGTGGTATATATGTGTAATAAGAATTGTAATGCATTCCGCTGTCATTTTTTAAAAATCAATAAAAAAAAGAATATTGCTAGTATTTTTGCTTAGGCTGTCAATTGTCTTTTAGAGCAACCAAAATGCAAAAAAGTAAATTTTATATTTCCCTTCATTTATACCATTTTTTGCACTTGTTCTTTGTGTTTATCCAAGTTTTTATCTGATTTCACACTTTTACTTGAAGGATGTTCTTCACCATTATTTTATTGTGAAGTTCTAGTAACAAGTTCTATTCATTTTTGTTTGTTTGAAGTTTTTTTACTTTTAATTCTTCCAAAGTATTTTTACTGAGTATAAAATTCTGGGTTGAGTCAGGCATGGTGGCATATCCCTGTAATCCCAGTGACTCCAGAAGCTGAGGCAGGAGGATCACAAGTTTGAGGCCAGCCTCAGCAAGTTAGTGAGCCTTGTCCCAAATTTTTAAAAAACTACTAAAAATAAAAATGATTGGGGATGAGCTCAGAGGTAAAGAGCCCATGGGTTAAATCTCCAGTACTTCCCCACAACCCTGAAAAAAAAAAAAATTCTGGGTAGATTGTTTTTGTTGTTGATGTTTTGTTTTTGTGTTTTCTGGTGCTAAGTACCACAGGGCCTGTTCATGACGGACAAGCACTCTACCACTAAGCTACATGCACAGCTCATTCTTTCAGTACTTATAAAATGTCATTCCATTATTTTTAAAGCAAATTCCATTATCTTGTGGTTTGCATTGCTCATAACAAGAAATTTGCTGTAGTTCTAATCTTTTTCCTACATAGATAATGGGTACTTTTTTTTCTGACTGCTTTCAATATCTACTTTATTTTCAGCAGACAAAGTGATTTGAATAAAACGTGCCCTGTGATTTCTTTGTGTAGTTAATTGATTCATCCTACTTGATGTTGATGTTCTCAGGGTTTTTTTTTTTTTTTTTTAAGATGTGTATGTGGGTGACATGTGTATTAATTTGCTAGGACTGATATAATAAAATTCCATAGTCCAGGGAGGCTCAACTTCACAAACTAATTCCCTCAGCATACTGGATGCTAAAGTTATTTCAAGATCAGAGTGTCTACGGGTTTCTCCCAAGGCTCCTTTTCTTGCCTTGTGAGCATGCTTCCTCTGTGTATCCTGTATCTCTTGGTGTTCAAATTTCTCCCCAGGTCACTGGTCAGATTAGATCAGGGCCCACTCTATGATCTCATTTTAACTTAGTCCCCAAGTTAAAGGCCCTGTCTCCAATACGTCACATTCCAAGGTACTAGGGGTGGGGACTTCAATATAAGAATTTTAGAGAGGTCACACAATTCCGCCCATAAAAAGTGTCTTCCATTAGTTTTGGAATATTTTTGACTAGTTTCACATATTTCTGCTGCATTATTCTATATTCTCCTTGGATTCTGGTTATGTGTTAGACCATTTACTAATGTCACACAGCTTTGGGAGGTTCTGATCTAGTATTTTTCACTTGGTTTTTCTTAGTTTCAATATGGGTACCTTCTATTTTTCATCTTTAAGTCACTGATGTTTCCCTTAGCTGTGACAAATCTTATCCCTCTATCAAAAGTCTTCTTCGCTATTGTCATGGTCTTTATTCTACCATTTCTTTTTTTAATCAGTGCATAATAATTGTGCAAAATAGTGGGTTTTTGTTGTGGCACGTTCCTAATTCACATATCATAATTTGATCAATTTCAATCCCCAGTGGGTCACCTTGCCCTCTCTTCTTCTCTTCCCTGATCCCCTTCCATTTTCATTAGATAAACCCCCCGCCCTCTGCTTTTTTTTTTTTTTTTTTTTTTTATCTCTAGCTTTGGAATATGAGAGAAAACATATGACCCTTGACTATCTGAGTCTGGCTTATTTCACTTTTTTATAATTTCCATCTTTCTGGTAAAGTTTCCCTTGTGATCATGCAAGTTGTGTAACTTTTTCACTAGATACTTTAACATATTAATCACAGTTATAAAATCCTTGTCTGAGGGCTCCAACATACCTCTCATAATTAAATGTGGTCTTGCTCATTGCTTTTCCTCTTAACGGGGTATTGTTTCTATTTGTGGCTTTGTGTGTCTTGCAATTTGGGATTGAAAACTAGATATTTTATGCAAAAAAAGTGAAGACTGAGTTAACTAGTTTTTTATGCCCAACTATGGGCAGATTTCTTTCTTCCTGCTTCTTTGGTATGTGGGACTGAGTCAGTCAAATCAAGCGTTGGACTGGGTTTGGGTTATCTTCTTGTCATGATTGTGAACCCTGGTGTCACAGGCTTCACTTTGTAGCATTATCTTATGCTTAGGCTGGGGAGTGGTTTGTCAGCTGGCTTTTCTGAATGTCTGCTTCACTCTTAGATTAAGATCTTCCCTTTGTGCCTGTGTCTCAGAAAATTGTCTCTCCATGCTCCTGATGACAGCTGTTGCTTTTGTCTCAAGTTTGCCAGCCTTGTGTTATGAAGTACATCATTTAAGCCTCAGTCTTAGATGATGTCCCTTGGTCTTAGAGGTTGAGTCTTCTCTGTGATCCTTCTGCTTGCCCACAAGTAGGGGATCTCTGGTAGTCTGAGCCTGGGACATATTCCTTCCCTTCTGCTTCAGTGTTTTCACCTGTGCCCAAACAGTGATGGTTTTCTTGTTCTTCCCCCTGTGGAATATGGATTTTTTTTTTCTATAGGGAGACAGATATGGGCAGATCTTAATATCTTGGCCTCAGCAGCTGCCCTTCCCTTCCCTATGTATCACAAATTCTGTTTTCTCCAGCATCTCCAAGTGATTCCGGCTCATGAACAGCACCAGTGCGTGGGCGAGGGCCTGTAAACAGATGTCAATTCCCCAGTATCCTCAGTTCCCAGTTGCTCTCATTCTGGTCCTAAACTGTCATGCTCAACCTTTAACTATGTTAAGATTTTTAGTCAATTTTTTTCTTATCCACTTGTATGATATTTGGGGTTTGCTATAGGCAGCAAGCACTATTTTTGGAGACTTCTGTGTTTCTTTATATTTTTGAAAAAACCTCCCCCCCCCCCCCCCGGGACCACAGCTCTGAGATAGATTCAAGAAACATTGTCAGTTTATAAATTATTTTTTTTGTCTTTGGTTGTAAGCATGGGGGATTATTTCCTTATTTCTATATCTAATAAAGAAGGCAGAAATCTTATTTATTGACTCACAAGAAAATTTATTCTAGGTGTTCAAGACATTTATAGGTAAACCTTATTTTAGAGGCCAAGTGTCACTTAGGTCATTTTGGATCTCAAGTAACAGAAATCTAAACCCACAGTGTCAATATCTCATTCGAAGAGAAAAGTGGAGGTACAAGGTTTAAATTAAACCAGGTCAACCATCTTGTTAGGTGTCTAGTTCTTTAGTGTTACAAGGATATTGTGGTGTCTCCTTTCGTAGTTTCTCATAGTGTCTCAAGATTGATACTAAAGTTCTGAACATGGCATTCATTCCAACATATTCAGAAGCAAAAAATAATAAATAAATATTTTAAAAATACAAGTACAACCGGGCGCCGTAGCTCACATCTGTAATCCCAGCAGCTTGGAAGACTGAGGCAGGAGGATTGTGAGTTCAAAGCCAGCCTCAGCAACATCAAGGCACTAAGCAACTCAGTGAGACCCTGTTTTTAAATAAAATACAAAATAGGGCTGAGGATGTGGCTCAGTAGTTTGAGTGTCCCTGAGTTCCATCCCTGGTACCACGCCCCTGCCCCCAAAATACAAATACAAATAAAAAGCATAGATTTATATCCTATTTTTAAGAGGAAAAAAATTGCAAGGAGTGTCCCAGTGCACTTTCTACGTGTTTTATTTGACTGGACTGGATCACGAGCTTATTGCTCAGTCAATTGCTAGAATACAAATGGAACTACCATATTTAACCTCATCAAAATTCACCTCAGATCTGGGAAGAGAGCAAACTGCTCTGAAGCACATGGCTACCTGATAGTGGAACAAAGTCAGGATTCTATTTTTGGCATTGAAGAATGTGGGGAGTGGCTGTTGAGTGATTAATGGTGCCTGGTAGAGTCTACAAGGCATGAAGACGACAAGCTTTGGAATCAGATATGTGTAGGTTCCAATTCTGGCTCTTTGAACTCTGGCAAAAAGGAAGGGGATAATATTTTGTAATTACTAAACATTTGGTATTTATCTTTTTTCCTCATTAAGTCATGTTCTTTGATATAATAAACATTTTATTACAGCTCAGGAAAGGGTGTGGTGAATACCACCTCAGGATGATAAAAGATATGATTTTAGATATGGTGGGAGCTCAGAGTAGAGTAGCTATTGTTATCCCACCAAGAAATTGTTCTAATGCGTTTCACTGGTGGCTTTTTCTAATCACAAGCTTTTTATTTGGATTCCAATTTCCACTTCAGGGAAAGATGGGGAAGAATTTCATAGCTCAAGTGCAGTGTGTTGGACCCAGAATAGCTAAAGCAATCCTTAGCACATTGGGTTTTTATGGTGTTGAGGAGGCAGGTTGGGACTAGAGGTTCTGTGCAGCCAGAGGTCTCCCTATGGTTTGAATCTCCCTTCGGTGCCTAAGGAGAGAACACCTAGACTCTCTTACCAGTTTGCTCTTGTGTGGGTAGGGGGAAGAGGGAAGGGTGAGGCTTCAAAGCTTCAGGAGTCAAACATCAGAAAATGGAGTCCTACTCTTTAATAAATGAGATATCTAGAAATACAACTGCTTGAGAAATTCTATTGAATATGATGTTCCTGATAGTAGGGTCTTTTGAGAATTGGATGGGAAAGTTGCAAGGAACCTGAGAGAAGGAGAAATGAATATTGCAAAATTTTTGCTAGTATCATTTTTTTTAAAAAAAAATTCATATGTATTCCTTTAGCCTAATGCTACTTCATGACCAGGTTCCTGACTGCCCATCTTTAGTCTCTTTCATTCACTAAGCTTTGGCCCCAGTGATCTATGGTTTTTAAATGCTTTAAAGCTATGAAATATTTTATATATACAAAAGCATCTTGTGCTTCTTACAAACCATTTTTTAAAATACAGCCAAATATTCTTCTACACTATACATTATGCAAGTTCAAATTGTTCAAGTTTGGATTAGAATAGCAATGAATTCATAGATTAATTTGGAAAACACATTTATTTGAAAAGGCCTTCAGTACCCAGAAAAGGCATGGGATTTTGATGAGCATCTTCACTTTTAACCAGATATTGCCAAATTGTTTCCCAAGATGATTGCACCAATTTGTGCCGCTAATATCAGTGAATATTGATGTTTTGTGGGTTTGTGTGTGTGTGTGGCTTCACATTTTTATTTGTACAAGTGTTGTCAGAATCCTCAATTTTGGACAAGCTGCTTAGTATAAAGTACTATCTCATTTTTGTTTGGTTTGCACTTTCCTAATTACTATAGAAGTTGAAAATCGGTCCATGTAGTTTTGGGTTATTTGGTTTCCCTCAGCTGTAAATTATCTTTTTGTGTCATTTATCCATTTTTTCTATTGGATTGTCTTTTTCTTTATTTATCTATAGATTATTAAGATGCATGTTTTGTATACTAATATTTTCTTGATTGTATCTTTTTGAATAATGTATTTTAAAATTTTGTTTGTCTTTGTCATGCAGAAAATTATTATTTCTTTAATGAGGTCAATTTTGTTTTATTGAAGAAATTCTTCCCTGCTTCAAGGTAATAAAGATATTCCTATGTATTAATATTCTTTATTTTTTCATCTCATAATTTTAAAAGTTTTTAAAATTTTATACTTAGAGCTTTGATTAACCTAGAATTAATTTTTATAAACAGTAAAGGGTTTTGTAGATTTTCTTTTTTCATCTGTAAGGATAATCATTTTTCTAAGCCTCATTTATTAGGTATCTCTTTCTTTCCCTACTTTTCATTGTTTCAGTTTTAGAGGCCCCCAGGTACCAGAAGTACATTCACCATGTTTTCTACCTGTCTGTCTGTTGGGGGGTTTTCTATCCTGTTCTAGTAGTTCACTTATGTGTCCTGGAGCTAATGTTACACTGTTTCAAGCACTAAAAGCATTATATTAATCCTGATATTTGGGAGAGAAAAATATCATCTTCCTTATTTTTATTTTTCAAAACTGTCTTAATTATTCTTGGTCCTTTATTCTCCTAAGTGAATTTTAGGATTATTTTGTCAAGTTCAAATTGTTCAAGTTTGGATTAGAATGGCAATGAATCCATAGATTAATTTGGAAAACACATTTATTTTTACAACATTGGGCCTTTCTCTCCATTGACATTGTATATCTTCCACTTATTTATTGGTAATGTCCTTGAGTACATTTATATTTTCTATTAAGATATTATATATTTTTTGTTAAAATGGTTGTCTGTTTTGTTTTGTTTTGTTTTGCTCTCATTGTAATGAGGGAGCCTTTCTTTTAATTACACTTTCTGAATTTTTTTTACTATGTATAACAAAGTCATTGTTTTTATATTTTTATCCCAAAGCTTTAATAAGTCATGATTAATTGTATTAACCCAGTTACAAATTATCTTAAATTTTCCATGTAGACAAAAATATCTTTGGTTAATAATGATCATATTGTTCATATTGTTTCCCCTTCCCAGTTCTCTCTCTGTCTCTCTGTTTCTGGATTTCTGTCCTGGACAGAAGTAGTGATTGTGAACATCCTATCCTTGTTTCTGACTTTAAAGCTAATATTTCTAGTTTTCGCCTTTGACTGATGTTTGCTTTAGGTTGTTGGTCCATACCTGTATCAAGTTAAGAAATTTCCTTTTTATTCAAAATTTACTACATTTCTTCTCTTTCTCCCTCTTCCCTCTCTTTTTCCTTTTTCCTCTTTTTCTCTCTCTCCTCTTTCTATCCCATAGTTTTTTTTTGTAAAAGAAATGTTAGATTTTTACCAAAAATTTATCATCTACATTCATATGCATGCCACAATTATTTTGTCATATTATGCTGCCTTTGTGCAGTTTCAATATCAAGGTTTTGCTAGCTTTATAACAGAAATTAGAGATTTTATCTCTTTTTAAATTCTCTAGAACTATAGTACAAAATAGAAGCTATCTGTTCTTTGAAAGTTTGGTAAAGCACCTTATACTCTCTGAATCTGACCCTTGTTTTATAAATGGATTATTAACAATTTTTCAAAAATATTGGTCAGTATTTTTTGAGCTTAGTTTCTTCTTGAGTCAATTTTAATAATTTATATTTGACTCCAAATATTTAATATGGAAATAATGGAGCATCCCATTGCACACAACCAATAAAGGTATTTGGCATGTCAGATATTAAAAAGTCCAAAGTGGGACAGTCTGCAGAGATTATTGAGGAATTCAACAATATCCTCAAGAGTACAAGTTCTCTCCACCCTTCCTCTCTGCCATCTTCAGTGGGTTGGCTTCCATATTCAGACATGGCAACCATCAGAAGATGAACAGGGATTGTCTCTTCCGGCTGTCTTAGGAAAAGGCAGCAGCCACCTCATCGTAATTGGCTGTTCAGAAATAGCTCACGTTCTCATTCCTCAATCAATCACTGGGCAGAGCTTAGATCCAGGATTCACAAACACTCTGTAGAAAGCCAGACAGGGTGTGTTTTATTTTGTGGGTTATATGTAATCAATGTTGCCTCTATTCACCTCTGTTGTTGTTAAGTGTAAACATCAGCCATAAACAAGAGATAAATGAAAGGGCATGGCTTTGTTCCAATAAAACTTTATTTTCAAAAACAAGCAGTAGGCTGGATTTGGTCCAAGAGCCACAGTTTGCCAACATCTAGCTTAGAAGACAACTGAATGCAGAGAGGGAGTCAGCTATCACTCAGGTACATGGATCTGTAGATCAGATGAGATATAAAAAAAAAAAAAAAAAAAAAAAAAAAAAAACAAACTAGGGCTCTTGAAATGTTAGAAATGTGTGGTGGGCAGAGAAAGAGGAATGAGAGAAAGAAACCTGGTCCTAAGATATGTTACACATTGGTCTCTATCTTTTAGACTGTGGAAAAGAACTTACAACAAGGGAAAAGAAGAGCATTTTCCCCACTGCTAGACAGGAGAAAACCAGCGATCTTCTTTTCATCAGTCAAGGAGTGACAGGCTTCATCCGGCCAGGGGAGAGGAAGGCACTTCATCTTCCATTTTCATTTGCAAGCCTATTTTCCCTCCACTTTCTTCTTTAATTCCTTAAAATCAGTATTGCCTGGAAATTCTTTTCACCACAATGATGCTGCTTTCTAAGAACCTTGGGAGCCACCACCAAGCAAGAGCTGTCCCAGTCCACATCAGGCCCCTGCATGCCCATCCTTATTCACAGCTCCTGTGGGTTTTTTTTTTTTTATTCCAGGACAGAAAAGATTCAAAACACACTCTTTGAGGCAAAAATGGCCCCAGGACGAGATTCATGCTAACATAACAGAGTCTGACAAGGAGTAGAGCTCATTCTGACTTCTCAGCCATATCAGTATGCATATTTGAGAGGAACTGCCAAGTAATAAAAAAAAAAGAAAGCACACAACTTCATTCCTGTGGGTTTTGTATCCTCTATTTCAGACAGGCTTGGACAAATTTTACTAAATCTATCACTAAGTGATGGGTCTGAAGCCCATTTCCAGAAACTGTATGGGGGAAAGAAGCCAAAGAGGGAGGAGGAAGGGGAAGATGGTAAGATAAGTTTGATGGGCCCTGGGGGACCACCAAAACTGCTGTAGGAATCTTTGGCCATTCATCTTTCAAACCCTTTAAAACTTTGTGTCATATTGAGAGAGGTTGGGGTAGACTTGGGGCAAGCTCCTCTATTTCCCTAAGCAAGCACCAGATTGGAGATTAAGGAAGGGAAAGCCCTCTTCTGCAGGGTGATAAGTTCAATTCTCAAAGCTGTTGTGCACAGAGGTGAGCAATACCTTTTGCTGGCTGAACAGCAGGACAGGACCTTGGCTCTGGCAGTTGTCTAGGTACTAGGACTGACCCAAGCAGGCCCCAAATCATGAGTTTTCAGTGTTCAAAGTCTGGGACTGAAAATATGAACAGGTATTATGTTAATCTATTTTGCATTGCTAAAATGAAATGCTTGAGGTAGGCTAACTATAAAGTAAAAAGGTTTATTAGCTCATAGCGTTGGATGCTGAAAGTCTAAATGGCATAGTATAGGTTCTAGTGAGGACCCCCCCCCCCAACATTGGCTGCATCACCTCATGACAGATGGCTAAGGAAGAGGCACATGAGAGGACAAGTAATCACAGCACCGAACAGGAAGTCAAAGAGCTGAATGGGACCATGCTTAGGTCCTCTTCAGATAACCCCCAAGAGGTCAGAGGAGAACTGCTTTAATCCTTCCCAAGGGCAACACCCTCAACTGGCCTGAGGATCTTCCACTGGACTCTGCTTCTCAAAGGCTCCATGCCACCTCCCAATACCACTTATCTTGGGGCCAAACTTCCAACATGTGAAACTCTGGGGGACACACCATAAAGCATACCCAAACCATAGTAGCTCAGAACACCTCACAGAGTAAAACAAAGAGTTGGAATCAAAGAGTCGGCGAGTAGACCTGGCACAGGTTTTGAAAGCAAGGTCTTGAAAAATTTCTCAAAGAGTGTTTTTGAAAGAGACATCACAATGACACCATGATGGGGAGGAACTAGATCAGAGAAGCGATCGCAGGATTTCATCCTCAAAGAAGGAGAGACAGCCACGCGAACAGGGATGCAACCAGGGATATAATCTCCAAAATGCTAAGGGGAAGGAGAGGGGAGCCTCATTGTAGGGAGAGCGCCTTAGGAAGTTTCGCAAAGGTGAACGTGGGTTTGAGTGATGGGGCAGATAAGAATGTGGATAAGCCCAAGAGACTAGCATGCGCAGAGACCGAGGTGCATGAAACTGCCTGGCCTGTGGGGAGCTGCAGGAATAAGGGAGTCCTGAGGGGGATAGGTCGCGGGGGTGGCTGTGGGGGTCAGGACGGGTGAGGAAGACCCAGAGGTGGCCTGGAATGCGGACCTCACCTTCCATGCTAACAAGTCAGATTCATTGTCTTTTTTCAACAGGGAGTGTGGAGTTATTGATGTGTTGTAACCTGGGCTGTGTGACCCAATCTGTTTTTGAGTTTTCAAAGGAACCATTCCTACCAAAAAAAAAAAAAAAAGTGATTGTGGCCAAGAAGATTGATTTGGGGGCTATGAGAATGAAGGGACTTGTCCAGTTAAAAAAATGTACCATACTGGTTCAAGTTCAGCTTAATAAGACTGGAACCCAAGTAGTGGCACTGGGGTTCGGCAGGTGGGGGGGCGGGGCATGGGAAACAGAGCCAAGAATGACTGGGATTGGCTCATGAGTCAGGTGAGAGTGGTGGGGTAGAGAAGAGAGTCGAAAATGACCAGCTCAAGTTCATCTGCTCTCACTTCTCATGCTCTAAGTTTCCCTTGAAAGACCCCAAAGTCTGCCACTCCTCCCCAACCTTTCCAAATTCATTGCCTGTCACTCTCTTGTTCCTTGTGCTTTGGCCGCCCTCATCAGTCACTCCAATCACACGCTTGCCTCAGGGCCTTTGCATTTATGCTTCCCATCTGCTCGTCCACCCACATATCCTTATGGCTGGCCCTCTGACTTCTTTCAGGTCTCTGTCCAAATATCGAAAAGCCCTTTTACCAAAAAGGGCTTCTCTAGCCACCCCATCTAATACAGAAACTGTGTCCTCCCACATCATTTTTTTCATATGCTAACCCTGCTTGATTTTTCTACAGAGTGCTTAGCACCCTCTCCTCTCAGAAGAGGTCTGACTGAGCCCAGGTGACTCATAGTCTCCCAAATGTTAGTGGCTAAACAAAGAAAAAAAAACCTGTCTTGGTCATGTTATGCCTCCACTGTCGGCCAGCAGGGGGCTCCACTCATGGTAGTTACTGGCGTCTCAGAGTGATCAAGTATTATTTGATCTGCTTTCCTAATGACTCCCACTGTGCAGTGGTGGCTTGTGCACTGACTCTCAAAGCTTCTGCCTACGAGTGACATGCGTAATTCCTTCTCCTAAGTCATTTGTCATAGCAAATCATGGTTCACTTCAAAAAGGAAAGGGAAGCTGGGCCCGATGGCACAGGTCTGTCATCCGACCAGTTTAGGAGGCTGAGGTAGGAGGATCACAAGTTCAAAGCCAATCTCAGCAACTTATCGAGGGCCTAAGCAACTTAGTGAGACCCTGACTCAAAAAATAAAAATGACTGGGAGTGTGGCTTAGTGGGTAAGTACCCCTGGGTTCAATCTCCATTATCAGAGAGAGAGAGACAGAGACAGAGAGAGAGAGAGAGAGAGACAGAGAAGGGAAGAGGGCCAGCAATCTGTGGTGAACAGCACAGATTTGGTCCTGTAATACCAGTCATGATAAAATTACTTTTTTCTCTCCCTTCTCCAGAATATGAGGTGCATGGTAGCCATATCATTATTCCCTGCAGTTTCCCCTATGTTAAGAACATGCTTGGCATGCAGTAAACACTTAATAAATATTTGTTGAATGACTGAACACACATCTAAGCTCTTGCTCTAGACTAAAACTCCTTGAGGGCACACGCAACGCTCATTTATCTTTGTATCTCCTTTCATTTCTGGACAATGTCTTGGACCTCCTGAACATTCATTAAACATATATCCCAATGAAAAACAACCCATGGCTTAGGACCACACGTCTTTGTTCTTCAGAACTCAGAAATAAAATATTTTCTAGCTTAGAGAATTCTGGAAACAGAATGAAAGAGTGAAGGGAGAGGAAACAGAGGAACAGGGCAGAAACCTTTTGACTAAGAATGGTGTAGAACATGAGATCATGAGGATTAATTCAGTCCAGACTTCTTCAATCAACGCTATTCGTTGCCCGCCTTTTGTTTTAACCCACTCACCCCCTCCAGACCTCCAGTACACACTTTAACACTCTGGTCTCTAACTTTGGCTGGAAATTTTTTGAACTCAGAAAGGTTTGAGTGCAGATCTAACAGCTGTGACCCTCTTTTGTTTGTTTGTTTGGTTTTTAACTGCTGTCCTCTTTATCAGTTTTGAATTAATTTCTCAGTCAGTCAAAGGAACATTGAAATTGCAACATCCCAGAAAAAAGCCAGAGTGGGAAAGTAAGCTATACGAATGACCCTCGGGTACCTAAGGATGCACCTGAGAGGAAAATGAGATTTGAGACGGAGGCAACGGATTCTGGTTGTTTGCAACTTGTTGACTCCTGGAAATTTGATGTCAATTCTCTGAAACGTGGGAAGAGCGGAGGAGCAAGCATTCAGTCTTGCTGGGAAGTTGAGCATGCATATGAATGCATCTGTCCTTGCTTCCTAATTTATGAATAAAAAAATTGTAGATGTACTCACAAAGAGACACAGCGGGACCAAGGGTTAATAAAGATCTTTGAGGCCTTTTCAAAGATCAAAACTCTGAATGTTCCATCCGACCTTCACCTGCTGAGGAAAAATCTGGCTATAGGCGGTGAGTGCTACAGTCACAGGATAGCTTGCTGGGTCTGGTTTTTGTTTTTATGTCCTAAGAGGATGGGGGTGGGTAGTAGTTTATGGAAACACAAAGGGTCCAGAAGTGACCCCCAAAGGAGAGGCAGGTGAAAGGACTAGGTCTGCATTTTGGTGCTGAGGGATGGAGCATCCGGGAGCTGTTCATGCAGTGAGTCTGCATGGGAGGGACCAGACACCCACCTAAGCAGGCTTCTTTAGCATGAGCAAACCTCTTGCAAAGGAGGGATTTTTGAAAAGTGAAAATGATGCTCAAAGGCAAGGTCCTCTGGCTAGAGGCTATGGCTTACTGCTGGCACCCAGCTTCTATCTTGCATTGGAATGCTGGGAATACCCACCTGCTTCTTCTGCCCCTCCTCCCTCTGGGATCACGTGACCAGAGAACTGTAATCAAAAATAAATACGTATTGCTGCAGTGTCAGGGTACATTCATTACCTGACAGAATCTTCAGAACAATGTTGTGAGGTTACAAGCTCATTTTTTTTTTTTTTTTTAAATAGAAAAGAAACAAAGAACTTGCTTGAACAAAGCAGAACTAGTGAGTGAGTGGAAGGAGGTTTGAACTAACTGGGCCTGATTCTAGAGCTGCATTCCCACAAGCCCATGTGGGTAATTTCAAAATTTTTGGTAGCCACATTTAAAATGTAAAGAAAAAGAGGTGAATTAATTTTAACAATACATTTTCTCTAAACCACTATGCTAAAATATTTCATTTTCATATGTAATCAATAAAAATTATTAATGGATATTTTACATTACTTTTTTCATTTATTCTTCAAAATCTTTTTTTTTTTTTATGAGCAATGTATCTCAGTTTGTATTGGCCATGTACAATGAACAACTGCACATCTCTACCGGGTGATAACAGCTTCCTCAGCTTTCTTCAGCAAACTCTCCCATCTTCTGGCTTCCAGCAACTGAGATTCATCTGTAGGGAAATCTCTTCATCAAGTTTTCTGTATCCTGAAAAGTAATTTTTTCCCTTCCCTCAATATTTACATTCTTCTAAACATTTCTAATAGAGCAAATGCTTCCAATTTGAAAGGGGGGAAAAGTGTCTCAACTGGATTCCCTGATGGGGAGAGTAGACGCTCAGTAACAGGACACAGGAATCCTGCAAAAGGAAGCCCTTGTCCCTTAGCCCTGTCAGTTAAATAACTGTGTTTCCTTTTGGCCGGGGTGGGGGAGGGGGATGCCTTAACCCACCACAGGAATCTCAGCACCAATCCTCGAGGTGAGCATGTTTTAGAGATGGGCCAGATGGAAAGAGTCCACACTCTCCATCTGTTCATCATATAGATGTGGCCATTGTCCAAATCTTGTAAAATCACCAGGAGGAAAAAAAGAAAAAGAAAACCACCATGTGGTGCATTCTGAGGGTGATCACAATTCTTTGGACTTTTTAAAAGCAATGACTATGCCGTGTGTTGGGGTTCTATGTGCCGGGATGTGGGGGCGGGGGAGGGGGTGGCACAGTGGCAGGGGGAGCAACCCTTTCCATAACTTTCTAAATTCAAGTAGACCTGGGCTTGAACTTTCACTCTATCTCTTATTAGCTATATTGGGGCTCATTAATTCATCTCATTGCTTTTTGGTGACTAATAACTACACCATAGGGTTAGTGTGAGAATTAAAGGAAGATTCATACAGAGTACTTAACCTAGTGACCAGTACATACTGTTATTGATAAAAAGCAGGACTCTTATTATTGGTGATAATAGTAACTTATTACTTTATTTTTTGTTAATACTATTGTTCATTAGACTTCAAGACCATGAGAATTTTTAACAATGAGTTAACAGATTCCCAACATCTCTCAGAGTTGAGACCTTGTGAAATACTTCACCATTGTACTCCCTGCAATAATATTCCTGCAGTAATGTTTTCACTTCAATTCAGCCAATATTCATAGAGTGCTTCGTTAATTTAAGATCCTGGGCTGGATAAAGTCATGAGGATGTCTGCACCAGGATCCCTTACTCAAGGCATCTTCTGACCTGCATGGTGACTGTTACAGATTCCCATCACTAAGCTCCCACAGAGCAAAACCCTGTCTTGTTGCACCTCCAGCATCTGGCCTAGGGCCTGGCACCTAGGAAGAGATCACAAATATATTTCCGAATGAAGAAAAGCGGTCAATGGTGAGTGGCAAGATGAGAGATCTGTATTAGTCTTAAATGTCTTTCTCCAAGCCTTCTCTCTAACTCCCTGTCCATCCATTTCTCTGTTCTCACACACTTTATGTCCAACCACATCAAACTCACTGTCATTCACAGAACACAACCCCGCTGCTTTGCACGTGCCATTCCTGTTCTTTCTTTGCCTGATGGAAAACACATCCACGGGTGAGCTCCTGACCCTCCTTGGTGACCCCAACAAGGACCTTCTTGGTGGAGGCTTCCCTTCCCTCTGGACAGAGTTAATCACACTCTTCCTTGTGAACAATCCTGCTCCAAAGTTTGAGAGGCAAGGAAAGAGCACAAACAGTCCCCACACCACATGTCCAAGTGCTTAAGAAGTTATAAATCAAGCTAACCGATGATTAAATAAGTTCAATCCTTCTTCCTTGTCAAAGATGCCATCCTAACAGAATAAATATATGAATACATGCATTGTTTTAATTCATCCATATCAAAATGTGGGTTCTAAATCATTTAAATAAAACTAACCCATCCTTAAACTGTCCACACCAGTGGACTGGTGTTGGGTTGTCCATGGAGCATTGACTTTCCAACAATGAGGAAATATAGTTGGTCATTCTGTCAAGCTCAAGTTCAAAACTTGCTTCTCTATGATTCTGTGCCTTTCCTCTAATTTTCACATATTTAACATAAATGTTTTAAAAAGTTAGTTATATCTCATTAAAAAATTTAAAGCAAAACTTTTTTTCAAATCTAGTGTTTGGTGTTCACATGGTCACGACAGTGTACAGAATCAGCATTCCATTTCACACTTTAGTTAGACCTGCATATATAAATTTAAGAGTAACACAATTTATTAAAATGTTGCCCAGTGTTTTCTGCAGAAGCCATCCACAACTGTTTTTGAATAATGAGCTAATTGGTGAGCTGCTCCCAGTTGGAATGTCAAAAGAAACAAGAAGCTTGATGCTCAGTACTACTGAGAAAGGATGACATTTGTGCAAGAGAAAAGAAAAAAAAGATGTGACTAGTGATTTGTCT
Organism: Callospermophilus lateralis; assembly: GCF_048772815.1. Taxonomy (NCBI): domain Eukaryota; kingdom Metazoa; phylum Chordata; class Mammalia; order Rodentia; family Sciuridae; genus Callospermophilus; species Callospermophilus lateralis. Next base: position 117,719,014 of record NC_135308.1, on the reverse strand, counting down.
TTCTTTCATACCTAAGTACTTCCACTGCCCAAGTCCTCTTCTCACTCAAAGCAGTGTTCCTATCAGGGTTGCCAAAGGTACAACCTGTACACCTTCATGACAGTCAGAAGCTTCTTAGTTCAAGGATATGAGGCAAGAGAAGCATTTCCTTGGGGACCTGAGAGATGTTAGTCTTGAGAGAGGATGCTTAGGGTCGCAAACCTTGCAGGCAGTGTGTCCACACCCTAAGTAACAGAGATCATAAATGTTCTAATAAAGTATGTGCATGTGTGTGTGTGTGTGTGTGTGTGTGTGTGTGTGATTATGTGATTATGTGATTATGTGTTGTGCCATTATTCTTTACAAAGTTGTTAACTAAATGGAAACTTCTTCTCTCTCTAGCATCCTGGACTCCTTTCTTTCTCTCACATCCTGTATCAAACCTCTCTCCTAATCTTATTGGCATTAACTTCAAAAATTATTCTTACATCTGATCATGTATTCATCTACCTTTCACCACTGCCACGGTAGCCCGAGCCACTGTGATGGTTCATCTCTTGCTGCTGTGTTGTGACTCTTAACTGTTTCCTCCCTTCCCCCTCTCCTCACTCCTCCTAAACTATGAAACAACTGAAACTCCTGCTCTTAAAATAAAGTAAACTCATGCCAGTCCTGTGCCCAACATTTTCATATAACATTTAGAATAAAATCTGCATCTTTGCATTGGTCTGCAGAGCTTTCCATGATTTTCCGCCTCTCTATCTTTCTTTCTTCATCTTCTACAGTTAGCTCCTGGCTGACTGTGTTCCAGACACAAGGCCTTCCATGTCTTTTGCAGCCCAGCACACATGGCCCCCAGTGTCCTGACACCTGCCTTTCCCCATACCTGAAGACTCTACCCCAAGAAGTCAAACGCTTGCTTCCCTTCTCTATTTCTTTACTTTGCTATATTTTCAGTTAGGACATTTAGCATCAGCTGATATAATATTACAATCTGTTTGTTAACGTTATGTATCTGTCATCCTCTTTTTGGACTTGGTCTTTGTGGTTCAAGTGCCTCTCTTACCCTCTGGCTCCAAAAAGGGACATCTCTCTCCATCTCTGAACATCCAGGTCTGGCCATCCCTCACCACAGGGATTGGTATACAGTTGGATGAATGAAAAAATAAATATTGTTCTAGAAATTGTTAATGAAACATTTCAGAATTGAAGCTCTGATTTTGTTGGAGTTGCTAAATTGGAACTATCAGTGGCCATTCCAACAATTTATGTGGGAGACCTCTTGAAAATAAAAGCAGCAAAGAGAAAAATTGAGCTAAAATAAGAAATCATGCTAAGTGAAGTAAGCCAATCCCCAAAAAACAAAGGCTGAATGTTTTCTCTGATAAGTGGAAGCTGATCCATAACGGGGGTTGGGGGGAGCATGGGAGGAATGGAAGAACTTTGGATCGGGAAAAGGGCAGGGAGGGGAAGGGAGGGGGTTTGGGGGTAGGAAATATGGTGGAATGAGATGGACATCATTACTCTAGGTACATTATGAAGATACAAATGGTGTGACTCTACATTGTGTACAATCAGAGAAATTTTTTAAAGTTTTCCATTTTTGTACTATGAACTGAAATGCATTCTGCTGTTAATATATAAAAAATTAGAACAAATTAGTTAATTAATTAAGAAATATTTACATATAACCCAAAGCCATGTTTAATGCCCCACCTTCTCCAGCCACAATCTACCACCTTCAGTTACCACTCAGTTAATACTATCAGGGGATTAATTCACTGATTGGGTGCAGGCTCTCATAACCATTTTCCTCTAAACCTTCTTGTATTGTCGCACACATGAGGTTTGAGGAGACACGTCACATCTAAACCATAACAATAGCATAATAATCATATAATAACAGAGCATCTAATACTGTGAATATTAAATGCAATGTTTTCTACTAAGGAAAAATAATCCAACAAGTTGAGCAATTCGCATGCTTCCTCCTGGATATTCCACACCCAGTCTCTCATGCCTGTTCTCAGACGGGTGCTTTTCTAAATAAGCGCCTCTTCTTCTTGACCCCCAGGGGAGAAAGCCCATCTGCCTTTTGGGAATTCCACTCTTACTGTGTTTTATTTCTGGTGCATCCCTTTGCTTAGCACTACATTTCCCTGAGTCTGAGTTAATCAGCCTGTAATAAGAAGCAGAAATTAGTAGGGGGAGGGAGGGTGGTGGCAGAGGGCTCCACAGGACAATCCGAGGTGATCTCTGGCATCCCAAGTGCTTCCCAGTAGCACCAGGTGGAGGTGGATGTTTCAGATCCAGACTCCTTGGTAGGTCTCCCTACTGGGGCGAGCTGCAGGATCCTGACCAGCAAGTGTCCCTCTTATCTGACAATCAACTGTTGGATCACACACACAAACACTAGCAATTCATGAAGACAATGTCATCTAAGCTCATGAGAAAGAAATGTTTCTCTGAACACCCCTATGGAGTCATGCAGAGTGGCATTAGCTAGACTCTCTCGACCCTACCTGTAAACTTCATCACAAAGGATCTTCTCTCAGGCACGATGGAAAAATGTAAAGGTCTTAGTAGTGTGCCATAATACACAGGAGGAGGTGACTGAATTTTAGCCTGGGGTTATCCCTCTCCTCCCCAGTATCCTGATATGGAGAGAAGAGAGATGTGTCTATGGAGGGAATAAACTAATTCTTTTTTAAAAATTGTAGTTGTTATTTTTTAGTTACACATGATAATAGAGTATATTTTGACATATTTATACAAACATGAAGTAGGTCTTATTCTAATTAAGATCCCAGACTTGTGAATGTACCTGATATGGAGATTCACTGTGGTAGACTCATATATGTACATAAAAAAATTCATTGTTTTAGTTACAATATTCTTCTCCTCTCCTGGGCCTGAAGCTCCTTGAAAAAATCATGAATTTTTCAACTGGGTATCATCAATAAATAGGTATTGAATTAGCAGATGAGACTATACATGTAGACACATTGCTCATGAGTTCGGTAATGGACTTGACTCATATGCATTACTAAACAGAAATGGGTTTGGAGTCTTTGTTTGGGGGGGTAAGATCTTGCCTTTCTAGAAATTGCCAGCTAAAATAAAAATAGTCCACGAAGGAAAATGAATTGGATGGTAAAGTATTCATTAAAATAGAACTGGTTCCTATGATGGCCAGAAGGGGGCAGAGTCCCTGTGGGAATGTGACATGGGACAGATTTGGATGCTGTGGGAAGGTTTCAGAGCATGTGGCACTGCCCAGGGAAGGCAGCAATAAGTGCAGAGAGATAGTCCAGTGGGGGACAGGAGAAATAATCTCCGGCAGCAATAAATAAGAGACTTCCTTGAAGTCTGTTTGCATCACTGAAATTCGTCATTCATTTATTAATTGAGCATCTACTATGTGTCAGGTGCTGTGCTTGGCACTAGTAATAGAGAAATGAATCTAATAGACATGTCTGTTCCAGGGAGCCTATAGACCAGTAAGGGCTACAGAAATTAAACCAAATATAATTATGAGTTCTGATAAGAACTATAGAAGAAAATAACAGAATGCTAGAGGAATTACTTAAGTTAGGGGAGATCTGTCCAATGAATGAAATCCGGAAGATGAAGTGTGGTATGGAAAGTTGGGAGAAAAGTGTTCCCAGCAAGAGCAATTTTGCAGGAAGCCTCTGAGGTCGGGAGGAGGTTGGAATGTTCAGGGAATTAAAGAAGATGGTTGCACGGTCCCTAGGGGGTAGTGACAAGAGTAGATTTGGAGAGAGGGAGAGGATTATGCTGGGTCTTTCAAGCCACACTAAAGAGTTGGTGAATTCTTGTAGAAGCAACGGGAAGCTTTAAGGGTTTTGACGGAGAGGAACAACATTGTCTCATTCACATTTTAAAAGATCACTTCGGCGGCAGTGTGGAAAATGAATTGGAGAGAAGCACCAGGGGAAATGGATATTAGCTGGGAGGCTGTTGCAGTAGCCCCCCCCACCCCCCCGAAAGAGGATGAAAGCTGGGACAGATGATGACAGAAGGGGAGAGAATTGGAGATTCTGAGAGGTGTGTTTGAAGATAGACTGAGACTTGGTAATTGGGTGTCGAGGAATGGTGTCAAATGGTTTTTGACTAGTTTCTTTCATGAGCAATTGTGGGAAGTCTAGGGGAAAGCCAGGCTAGACATGTGAGGATAGGGTGGGGAATAGAAAACCAAGGGGTCAGCATTGAACACATTAAGTTCGAGATCCCTGAGAAATAGCCAAATGGGGATATGCTGGGATGGAGCTCTGAAACGAGGGCTGAGTGAGAGATGCAACTTGTGAGTCATCTACTTAGAAAAGTAGGATTTAAAGCCATGAGTGTGGATAACATTGCCAAGTCAGGGAGAATAGAAAAGTATCAAACATCCCATGACTGCAGTCTGAAGAACTATAGCAAACGTTGGGATCTCTAATATTTAACATTCAGGCTTTTGTGGGCTGATGGGAAGAAAGATCTTTTAGAAACTAGTTCAGTTCGTGGCCATGTAGCCTTGCTTCTTGTGAGGTATACTAAGTTTGTATTAGTTTCCTTTTGCTGCTATAACTAATTACCATAAGCACATGGCTTAAAATCATGAATGTATTTTCTTAAATTTCTGGAGGTCAGAAGTCCTCTGGGATAAAATCCAATGTCAGTAGAGCTGTGTCCTTTCTGAGGCTCTAGGTAAGAATAGGTGTCCTTATTTTTATGGCTTGTGAAGACTCCCCATGTTTCTGAGCCTGTGACCTGCTTCCATCCTAAAACCAGTCTCTTAACTGCATCATTCTGACCCTGACGCTTCTGCCTCCCTCTTCATTTTTACAAGACCCCTTGTGATCACACTGTGCCCACATGAATAATCCAGGATGACCTCCCCATCTCAGTGTCTGATGAGTGCAACATCAATGCTCCCTTGCAGGGTAATGTAACATATTCACAGAGTCTATAGATTAGAATATGGACATCTTTGGATGCTATTATTCTGCCTATAATACTAGACAAACACTTGCTTTTTCTCCTTTGGATGAGTTTAAAGAACGCAACCTGCTCCTTAAGAACTAGAAGAAAGTCCTTTCTGATAGTATAAAAGGGTGAAATTTATTTAGTGTCTGTGTGCATTTGTACACCTATATGTATATTTAAGCTATATACCCAATTGTATAAGGAAGATAAACAGCTAGCAAAGTTATTGGTTAGGGACTTGTTTACAGTTCCCTTGACAATTAGAATAGCTATTTGTTTGAAGGGGAATCCTTAGGATATTGTGATCATGGATACTAGACAGCACTTAGTAAAACATACTGTCATTTAAAAACTATTAGAATGGATAAAAGAAATGGCAAAAACAAACAAAACCCTTAACAATACCAAGCCTTTGCAAGAATTAGGCCAACTGGAACTTTAATATGTTGTAGGCAAAAACCACAAATGGTACACTGCTCTGGAACATTCTGATAGCTCTACAGAGGTTAAACATGGAGCAGTCCTACTTGTACTTCTAGGTATTATCCCAAGAGAAATGAAACATATGTTCATGCAAAAAAACTAGTAAGCTACGGTTTGAGTGGCTTTATTTGTTATCACCCCAAACTGGGGAAAAAAAACCCAAAAAACAAATATGCCGTACCTGGGGTATATGTAAACAAAAGGTGGTACATCTGGGCAATGAATGTATTTTCCTAAATTTCTGGAGGTCATAAATTATTATTCATCCACTCTGATCCCCAACATCTCTCAAGTTATTCCCCTGCTCTTTCGCCACGGCCCTTGCCTCAGTCCATGCCGTCTTTGTCTTGTGCTTTGATCATTGCAATCACCCTATCTTGGTTTTACCCTCTGCTAGATTCTTCCTGTTACAACAACCAAAATTTTATTCTGGTAAAAATAAGGGTTTATTTATTTATCCAAAAATGTTGTGTATTTAAAAAGATGAAGTCTTTCTTGAATATCTTTCTTTGAGTGACTTAAATATACTTTCTCAAAGGAAACACCTATTCATTTTCAATTCCCTCACCTTTTTAAAATTTTTTAAATATTTTTTTGTTGTAGTTGGACACAACACCTTTATTTTAATTATTTTTAATTATGTGGTGTTGAGGATCAAACCCAGCACCTCACACTTGCGTATTGAGCGCTCTACCTCTAAGCCACAACCCCAGCCCTTTCAATTCCCTTTTAAAGAAAGAATTGAGGCTAAACATTTTGTAATATTTAGTGTTATTTCCTCTTTAACTCATGAATTGTTTGGAGGTGCAGTTCATTGAAGTGTGAATCAAAGTGTTTACCTCTTTATATCCTGCAATTGTTATTGTTGAATTTAAGGATAATGCGGTTTTTGAAATGCAACCTATATGATATCAAATTTTGAGCAGTCCTTTGCGACCTGGTCAATTTTGATGAATGTTTTATGTGTGTTTGAACAGAATGTGTATTTTTTGTTTGGAGAGTGCAAAGCTTCATATAGCTGTATTTGGGGTACTGAATCCATGATGCATGAGTTGCAATACAAATGTAAATTTAAATGGATTCAGTGGGAGTAAGTTTCCTTTGTCCCTGATTAAAAGTTCTGGAAAATATGGTGTCTTTTTCTGTGGATTCTTAAGTAATAGATGGTTATACCCTCACTGTGGTTCTCAGATCACTGTCTCTATTAAGGGTCCTGCAGGAGTCCACACTCAGGAGAGGTTACACCTCCCTCTGTGCTGGGGTCTGTGGTTGGCTGTGATCTACTTTGAAGGGTTCAATTGGCCTCTGGCTTCTTCCCCTTGTAGGCTTCTTTGTAATCTGCTGCTCATTCCGTGCTTACCACTTACTGAATGGCACCAGCACCCATCTGCCTGGGCTGGAGCCAGGAAACACGTGGTCTCCTCTTCCTGTTCCTCCTCACACTTTTAACAAAGGCCAAAACCCATCCACTCTGTTCCTCAAACATCTTTCAGGTTATTCCCCTGCTCTCTGTTGCTGTTGCCCTTGCCTCAGTTCAGACAAATCATCTTTGTCTTGTGCTTTGATCATTGCAATCACCCCATCTCAGTTTTGTCCTCTGCTAAATTCTTCCTGTTACAACAACCAAAGATTCTCCTAAAATATATATTGGATCTCATCAGCCTTAACTCAGATATTCTGTGGTTCTCTGCAGTTCACAGAATAAATTTCAAACTTCTCAACTTTGCATATATTGCCCTTCAGGATCTGGCTCCATTAAAAAAAAAAATTCTCTCCAGTATCTGCTATAATCATTTCTCTCTTCCCAAAGCAAATCTAAATTCCAGTCTTCTTGTAGGTCCTAACAAGTGCTATACCCTTTCACCTGGAAGCACAATGCATAGGACCATATATTCTTAAGATAATAATAATATTTCTTAAGTTTATATATCTTAATTCTAAAAGAATGGAATGATGGAAAAAAGAGTATACACATGCATGCACACATATATCCCTATATCCACATACATATATAAACTTATATATCTGTATATAACATTTCAGATAAACATAGGAAAGTCTATATGTGTATATATATAAATATACATATATGATAGAAATTCTAATAATCAATAACTACTTTTTAATACTGTAAATGAATATCTATTTATCCATTTATAGACAGCAATAAGCTAATGCATTAATTTCTTTCTCAGACCCCATTAGATATACACACAAAAATATATAGCTTCACAAAGACAAAAAGAGTGGGATATGAACCCAAGGCAGATAAGAAATTGTCACCCATTTTTGGAATGGAGATTTGGCAGATTTAGGAAAGCAGAGGAAACACTTCTTTGCACACACAGGGAGATAAAGAAATGAGATTCACCTGGAGGGTGAATCTAACAGCCTGCTTTCTGTCCCAAGCCTGGAGTCCAAAAGTGACTTTTCAGGAGACCTGAAGAGTCTCAGAAAAAGACCCCACATGCCTGTTGCACAAAGAGCTAATGAGGTAAAATCAAGAAACCCTCCCAGAGAGCAGAAAAGAAGATAAAGATAGAAAAGGATACAAAAGAAAATTCAAGCACCCTAGAGCATTAAACCAGCAGGGTCAACATCTGAGTAACGGAGTGTCCAAAAAGATAAAAGAGGAATGTGAAAGTGAAGAAATTATTAAAGCAGCAACAAAGGACATCCTCAGGACTACAGCCTGCTCAAATGCCAGCTTTTCTGTGAGGCATTCCCTGACCCCTAAGCCACAGTCCCCTCTGCCAGTGTTCCTTGTCCTCCCTCCTTACTTAATATTCCTTCTTTGAGCATATAAGCATCTGCCCTCCTGTGCACTTTGCTTGTTTAGCATCTTTCTTCCCCACCAGCAGGCTAGTGCCTTGCAGCTCAGGCTGTTCATCTGTTTCATTCACTGTGTGGCCCCCACGCCTGGCTATGTAGATGTAATGACTCAGTGAAGGAAACAAGAGATCTAAATCCTCTTCTGCTGAGGAAAGATGAGGAAAGACCATCAGTTGCATCATAAGAATAGAACTGGACTTTGGTGGCAGGAGGAGGCAAGATGTTGTTTTTCATTGCAAGTTTTTGCAACCTATATGCTATTTTTTTTTATCATATGCTTGTTGGTGTGAAGACTGTGTACATGTCTTAGAAAATATTTTGTATTATTTACTGTAAATATGTCATATCGACAATCATAATACCTAACATATATTGAGCACTTATAACATGCCAGGCATCATGCTAAACATTATATGGATTATTGAAGAATGTATTACATAACTGCTGACATTTTTATTAATTGAAAACATCTGGATCTAACCTATACATATAAAAACCTCAATCCAAAAATATAAATATTTAATGACATAAGCCTAATTGATAATTGAATAAATTCTGCTTATCAATCCTCATAAGGATATGAATTTGATATGCTTACTGGTGTCTTTAAAATGCAAGAAAGATGCATTATTTACTAGTACATTCTTGTAGAACTGCAAAAGCACTTGTCAACAGGGTTTATTGCAACAAAAACTATAGAAACTGAAGGGAAAAAATGTGTATACGCTCTTTTAGAAACAGCTGTCAGTGTCATGTACGTGCCTTCTCTCTATTCTTCTCTATTTCTTTTTCAGTCTGTTCATTGTGGGCGTATATGATCTTTGTTTTGGGAGATTTGTTAGATTTTCACAGTATGAAATGGCTTCAGACAGTCATTTTGAGCCACTTCATCCTATCTCTGTGCTGCACCCATGAGTTGTTCAGGAACAAACTGAGACAGTTACCACAACATGTCGTTCATCAGTCAATATAGTGGTGTGATAATTGTGTAAAAATCCTTTCAACATGATCTTCTGTTTGAATGCTTCTGGTGTTTAGACTAGACTATGAATCTGTTGGCAACACCTCCCTTTCCTTCCCTTTACCTTTTGCTTGACCAGACTCCTGACCATCTTTCATGTTTCAGTTTAGATGTGCCCCACCCTTGCCAAAAACCACACCACCTAAGTAAGGATCCTACACTTCTTATAGTTCCTGGTGCATTGTCCTGATATGTCACTTTATATACTCTATTGTCATGGCCATTTATTTTCAGTTTCACCTGCTGGACTTAATGCTCTGTGGGCACAAAGATTGGAAAGGTATTTTTCTTGCCCAAGAACATAGCATAGTGCCAGGTATGTATAGCAGGTGCTCAGAAAACATTTGCAGAATGAACGAATGAACAAATGAAAGCCACTGTCACTGTATACAGTTCCACTTTAGCTTACACATATTGAGTATTGTGAAAAATAACAACCACACAGCTATGTTGGACAATTGCTAAATCACAGGCTAATGAGAATATACATTGGTACAGCCATTGTGAAAAATAGTATGAAGTCTCCTCAAAAAACTAGAAATAGAACTGCCATATAATATAGCAATACCACTACTGGGTATTTTTCCAGAGAAAATGAAATATAAAATAGATATCTGTATTCCCATTTTTACTATAGTGCTATTAACAATAGCTAAGATAAGGAATCAACCTGGGTGTCCATCAACAGATAAAGGGATAAAGAAAATGTTGTATATATACACAACAGAGTGTTATTCAGCCATAAGAAAAGTTAAATTCTGTCATTTGCAGCAACATGGATGGAAATGGAGAACATAATATTAAGTGAAATCAGTCGGGCACGGAAAGACAAATGCTACATATTCTCACTTACTCGTGAGAAGCTAACAGGTTGATCTCAAAAGAAATAGAGAATAGAATAATGGTGACCAGAGTCTGAGAAGGGTATGGGGGAAGGAGGAAGGGAGACAGTATGGCTAATGGGTACAGAAATATAGTCGGATAGGAGGAAGAACTTCGAGTGTTCGGTAGCACAGTAGTATAAATATGATGACAACAATTATTTTGAATATAACAAAATAACTAGCAGAGAGGATTTTGAATCTTCCCACAACAAAGAAATTATACATGCTTGAGATAGTAGATATGCTAATCACCCTGATCTGATCATTACATATTATAAACATGTATTGAAATGCCACACTGTACTCTATAAATATGTGCAATTACTGTGTCAAGTAAAAATTTAAAAAAATATGTTAAAAAAACAAAAAAGAAATCATGTTCACCAGAATAAAAGGATAATAAATTTTAAAATATTGGCCCAAACCAGAAGTTAAGGGAGAAAAAGAGGGAAGGATATGCCTGTTTCCTGTGTTCCATAGGAAATGAATATTTCCTAAGTTCTTTTCCTCCAGCAATTTCCTAAGTAAATTGAGAATGCACCATATAATTTTATAGCTCCATGAAAGAAGAAAGTAAAATGCTTTCAAAATGGTCTGTGTCACAGGCTATAACCCAGCCTCTTATTTATGGCTTGACAAATAGATGAGAGAAAGTCGTTAGATTTCCATATTTCTTCATATTAGCCTTTGAATAATGGTTAACAAAGGCCACATTGAAGACTTAACTTGTCCTATCTATCCCTAGTGAGATCAGGTTCTGGACTTTGTGAAGCGAAATGTTTTCAATGCAGTCCCCTCCCGCTCCTGTTGTCCCACCCCTAGCTGGGGCAAGAGACACCATAGAAGCATCATAGTTGCTTCGTGTTTTTTCAATTCCTCTTCATTGGACCAGAGCTAAAATGCTCTGGTCCAATATCCTCACCAATGATATGAAAAACTTGAAAGAAAACTTTAAAGGTGGGTTTAAAATTTTAATCTGATGCTAGTTGAAGGATGATTGCTTGAGGAGGTATGGCTGTCTGCAATTATTGGAAATTGGACAAGACTTTAGTTTTTAGTTCAAGTTATGTGGCAGACTAAGGCATAACATATCAAAGAGAATGCGATTCCTTGGAACAGCCTCATGGATATACAAACGAACTGTAAAAAGAAATAGAGAATTATTCTACTTTGATGGTTATGTGTTTTATGTATGAAGCTAGATTTTCAGTTTATATAACTCTGAGGGAAAATGGATAAATCAGGATGCTATTAAAAATAATTGTGGGAGGATTTTCAATGACTTATGTAAGATTAGACTCTGGCTCAATGTCTATTTTCCTATGGCAATTGTTCCTTTTTGTTAAGAAAAGTACTTCTTCAAGAAGCACTAAAAGTAGAATGCATCTCTCACTCAAATGATGTTCCAGAGACATATTAAAATTTGGAACCATCTCAGTCACAAATCTATGTTATGTTATTCACTATGACCAGAAAAATATCCACATTATCTTACATATATCCATGTGCCATAATTCATAATGTTTCATTTACTTTATTTACTAGCTGTACTTTCTTTATAATCTCTGGCCAGAATTTATAATAATTATTTTTATGCTTAATTATGAATGAGCATTTTTATATTGCTTTAAATGCAAGAAAAGATATATCTATTGCATATATTTAACTTGAAGTAATATACATGTATAATATGCATATACGTATGTACATATGTAGATACATATGTGCAGAAAGATACACATGCACATACACATATGTTTTCTGTGACTGAAATAAATGTGCTCTCTTATGAAATTCTGCTGCTGCAGTGAGGTTGCTATTGTGTTATTTGTTGGTTTCAAATGCTTAGCAGGATTTGTGACCAGTCCAGGAAGTTTCTAGTTTCTCTCAACTGGATAATGTACTAGGTAGCTGAGTGCATGGGTGTTGGGGTGAAGGCAAGAGAGTTCACTCCATCCAGGGCTCTTGTACAGGTGCTTAGTCCAAATTCTCACCACTATTAACTAGTTCCTTTGTGTTTGAGCTTTGTGGCTGCTTAGTATTACAGAATCCTGGAATTTTTAAACCTAGAAAGGATATTAAGGATCAGATCCAACAACCATGGTCAGTGTTGAGGGGAGACTGAAACTCAGAGAGCCTTTGTCCAAGGTCTCGTACTCTGAGAGGTGCAGAACCGTGAAGGTAATAAAGAACTTCTGAAGGTCACCTTTGCTGCCTTCACTACATTCATGCATTTTTTTTCATTCTTTAATTTAGTGGTAGTCAGGATTCTTCTGAGTGAAAGTGAGAGAAAACCAACTCTGACAAACTTCAAGAAAAGAACAAACTTCATTATCATATGTAACTGAAAACCTTCAGGCCCGACAGTATCTAGTGGCTCCAGTAATCTTTTCCACACTTGGTCTGTCTCCAGATATCATCTCTGTTTTCCTCTGTGTTGAATTCATCCTCAGAAAGTTTACCTCAAGTGGTGGCAACATGCCTCCATCCTCTCCTCCCTTCCCTCAGAAGTTTTGGGCATGTATCCCATTAGCTTCAATTCTACCAGGAGGAGAAGCGCTCCCTCTCTTCTTAGGCCCAGAAAAGTGTTGACATTAAATCTCATGGGCTTGCCCCTTCAGAGGGTCAAAATAAATCAACTGATCTGTCCTGACCAAGTCACATACCCTCCCCTGCCATCAGGGAGTGGATGCTACCCACAGCTGAATCTCAAAAGCTGATAGAGAAGGGAAAAAAATTAAAACAAAAACATGCAGTTACTGGAATTAAAATAAAAATAAAATAAATGCTAAGCCGTTCAAAACAGCCACTGTCTGCTTCAGGTGCACTCGGTATCTGAGACACTGAGTTAGGTGATTGTCTGTGGAGTGTCTGTCACTGAATAAATTTGTTTTTCAGATTTTTCAGGATGAACATTCTGGCAGAAAGTCAAACTCACAGAAATGGGTCAGAGGAGAGGCTGTATTGGATGTGTTAAGGGGAGGCAGCAGAGAGAGGTTTGGAGTGCAGAGCTCTGCATAGTGAAGGTCAGAAGGGTTCCAGAGGACAGAAGGGATGGGGAGAAAGCCAGGTGAGAGGATGCCAGAAAGAATTTATCTGCTTAGTCCAGTGGAAACCAGGCAAGGTTCGTTCATTCAGATGGCTTTGGAGGGGTTGCTATAGTCAGCTCCTGTGCCATGTGCTGAGGTGGAAAGATAGAGCTGCCTCGTGACCCACGGGGACCCATTACATAACTGACTAATGACAAATGCAGTATTGTTACCAGGGAGAACTGGTAACATGTCCCCCAAAGGTTTGTGTGTTGAAGGCTTGGAGGACCTTACTGCATGGTAGTGAAGTTGTGGGAAGTGAGAATGGCAGAGAAGTCACCCTAGAGAGAGAGAGACCTTCAAATTAGGACCTGAAGAAGGAAGAAGAGGTTTGCCAGGGGGAAGAGGGTCCAGGAGAAGGAAAAGAATTCCAGACAGGGGATACCAAAGCCTGAGAGAAAATGTCCAAGGTTGTAGTGAAGAGGATGGTGCATTCCACACCATCCTAGGAGGTCCAGTGAGCACCAGGAAGGAAGCCTGGGAGAGCCCAGAGTGGAACAGGAAAGCAGAAGCCAGAACCTATCAGGCCATCTGGGCCACAGGGACTGTTTTGAATTTTACTGAGAGCATTAATATATGCGGTCCACGTTGTGTTGTTAGAAAGATGAGACTTGGCCTTTCTCACTCCCCAGCCAGTTTTGATGGCTGCTCTTGATTGGAGTCTGTCTTGCAACTAAGGCAGGAAGTTGGTAGCTGCAAAGAAGATGAAAAAAAAAAAGTCTCTGGATTTGATCAACTCTAAGCTCCAACTTGATATGAAGAGTGAAAGTGTACACTGGGTATGAGCAGACTCTGGAGATGATCAGATACAGCAAAGCAAAATTGGTTATCCTTGCCAACAACTGCCCAGCCTTGAGGAAACCTGAAGTCAAGTACTGTGCCCTGTTGACCAAAACCAGCGTACATCACTGCAGTGGTAACATTATTGAATTGGGCTCAGCATGTGGAAAAATACTAGAGTATGCACCAATGGCTATCATTGATCAGTAAAACTTTCCAGAGCTGGTGCAAAAAAGAAGGAAGGAAGGAAGGAAGAAGGACTGGAGGGAGGGAGGAATAGAAGGAGAGAGGGAGAAAGGGAAAGAAGGAAAGAAAGAAAACTTGCTATGGATAGAAAAAAAAATGAAGAGGGGTGAGGCTACAGGGTGAACTCAAGGCAATGGCAGCTTGGATGGTAGTAGTAGCAATGGAGATTAGAGAAAACAGACACATTAAAGAAGTATTTGAAAATCTTAGTATTATAAATACGAGTCTTCTGCAATAGTTGGAGAGGCAGTACAATATATCTTGTGGATTTGTGTTAGTGGCACATTTTCATTAACTGGTTAAATTGTAGGTTTTATTTTTCATGACAATATTAAATTGGCTGGGGATTCAGCTAAAGATAATTGTTTTGTGGATAACTGTATCCCATTGTAATAGATAATGGCCATATATCAGCCTGTCTAGTACTTGACTTAAGAGACAAGGCCACAGGGAACTTTGTCGAGCTTACAGAATTGGGGACTACAAATAAAGGAACTAAGACTCTAAACTCTGGTGGTCTCTCAGAATGTTCTGAATTCTGTAGCTCACTTGCTTGCTGCAGTTGTGATCATCTCTTAAATCTGTTAGAGCTCCTGGTCTCTTGAGTGGTTAAATGGGATGACCAGCCAGAGCTGGTCTGTTATGCAAAGAAAGAATTCCAACTGATAGGGTGTGATGACTCAGAGACTGTGTGTGCTATTATTTCAGGGGTCTCCTGGAAAACCAGCTTTGAGAAATATAATTTTAGCCTGGAAAGCTAGGGTTGAATATGTCAGAGATGTGCATCCAACAGATGGTTCACAGTGTGCAGCATATGTACAAGAAACTCTATAGATGTATGTAGTCTAGAAGAAAAACTATGAGAACTGCCAAGGTGGCACTATGGCTGTACCTAGTTCTGTCTCCTTCAGTCACTTACACTTTCACTTAACCTGCCTTTAAGACAAATACAATGATAATAAAATAATACCTATAGGATGACAGAAATAGAAATAATACCCAAAGATGAAAGTAAATGAAATTTGTGAAAGAAGTTTGTAAGTGAAAAATGGAATGCAAAAAGAATTGTAACTATTTGTTCCAGTCAAGATTGGCTAAACAGTACTGTGGTGTGTCAATCAGCTTTCCACTACTGTGACATAATACCTGGGGAAAAAAAATTTAAAGGAGGAAAGATTTATTCTGGCTCACAGTTTTGGAGGTTTCAGTCTGTGATCATTTTACCCCATTCCTTTGGACTGAGGTAAGACTACCCATCATGGCAGAGAGCACATGGTGGAGTGAACCTGCTCACCTCTTGGGGGACGAGAAGCAAAGAGAGCATGAGGAAGGGACTGGGGGCATGGCTCCATCCAGGCCCCGCCTCTTAAAGTTTTTACTACCTCCCAATTTTGCTATCAAATTATGAATCCACCAATGGATTAATCCACTGATGAGGTATGAGCCTTTATGACCAAACACTTTCCCAAAAGCCCCACCTCTGAATATTGCTACATTGGGGAGCAAGTCTTCAACACATGAGCCTTAAGGGGGACATTCCAGATCCAAACTGTAAGAAAGAGCCAAGTCTCAACCTTAAAATGAAGTTCTTTCTTGCCCCTGTGAAGTCCAGGGTAGGATCCTCAGGGAATGTGTCTTCCATTCCTCCATGGGGCAGTATGGAAGCCTACACATGTTATCTCCCCTTCCACATATGCAGTGAGGCTTGCTGCCTCTACCACTGTAACTTGCAACTGGCATCTTTTTTCTCTCCTGTGTCCATTTTCCCTTCTGCAAGTGCACTTGGAGTCTTCTTTGGGACATCACCCCATTCATGTCTCACATGAGGCGGGCCTTCTCCTTTTCCTTCCACCACACTTATAGAGGTCCCCCTTCCTGGACTGGCTCTGGGGAAAGACATGTGACCTATATCTGGTCAATCAGTGATTGATATAATGATTAGCTGAGATCCAAGTTGGCAGAACCATATTGAACCCCAATATTTTGTTGGAAATACTGAATATAAAACAGGACAAAACAAAAAAACTTTTTTTTTTTTTTTTCTGTAGAATTTGGTAGACCAAGAGGATGTGGGTATGAGGCTTCTTATCTGGAATGAAGCCAAGACAGAGAAGAGCTTAATTGTGGTTTCTACAAAGTCAGATGCCAGCCACGTTTTGGGGTCCCTGGATCAAGTCATGCCCATTCTCTTGGTTTATCAACTACGACATTTTCTTTTTAGCTTGAACCATTTTGAGCTGGGTTACTGGCACTTGTAGTAGTAAAGGAATCTTTGCGAATACAGCTGTTTATTTCCAACACAGGAGCTACCAGCCTGACCAGGGATGGTAACACAGGAAAAGACAGGCACACAGCCGTTTCAGCCCATCCCAGGCCTGGGATCTGTCATTAGGGAAAATTGAGAACAGGAGCGTCTATCTCCTTATTTATGTTCCCTTTCTCTTCTAGTATTCCACTAAGTACTTGATCATTCCTTGCCCACAGAGTGAAGCATCCCTAGTTTTTCCTTTGGTAACCTAAGACAAGAAGCAGGTATAGAGCATTCTAAGTTCAGTGGAGGAGGACTGGGCAGGAAAGGACAATTAGGTGACCTAAAGAATGCTAATGAGGTGCCAAGACTGGCTACAGAAATGCCGTTAGTTTAGCTCCATTAGGTGGGTGGGCTAGAGCTGGAGGCTGGAAGCTGAAAGAATAACAGGATTTGAATGCTACCAGCAGGAAGAGGAGACCACCAAGACGTTTCCTACTCCAACAGGGTGATACTTTCAACCAAGGCCAAATCAGGAAGCTGAAGCTATCAAGGCTGAGGATGGCCTGGAATGAATGTCAGAGGGAGCCTCCTTATAAGCAAATAAAGCTGGAGTGCATCAGTGACTCCCAGGACTATATTTCTAATGGAGACAATTTGCATTTTGATGATTTTTTTTTTTAGGAGTGATTCCCTCTAATAACTAAATCCAGTGAGATCACACACAGTACAAACCCCATGAAGAAAGGGAGTGTGTATGTATATAATTTCCATGTGCAGAATGTACAACAAAAATGGTGTTAGAAAGCCCAGGACCTTTTGACCATGATCTGTGGATATCCCTGTATACCAAAAATAAAATTATGATAGACACCAGAGGGGGAAAATTTTCTCTAAGCTTAACTCAGCAGCCAGTGGTAGGTAGCAAAGAATAGCTAACACTATATGGTACCTTATTGATGCCAAATGCTTTTCAGCATTTCACATATATTGACCTATTTAATTTCCAAAAGAACCAATTTAGGAAGATGCTATTATTTCTATTTAAAAAAATTTTTAAAAATGATCTTAGTACAGTGATGTAACTTGTCTAAGGTCCCTGATTAGTTATTGATAGAGCCATGATTCAAACCAGGTAGTCAAGGTCCAGAGTTCCCACTCTTGATTTCTTTACTCTATAGCACATGGGATGTTCTGTTGGATGTCCCTAGACATTAGTCTTCACCTTTAAATATTTCTCCTTGTTCACTGCATCACTGCATCACTGTGGTCTTATTGCTTAAAAGGCAATTCCTTTTCCTTGGTTTCCTCCAAGACATGGTTGACTTGCCCAATAGAAGAGCAAACATGAGTCAATCACATGGCATGGGAGGTCCTGGAGCTTCTGAGACCTCGACTCTTCTAGGAAATGTCATGGTAGTGTGTTAAAGGGCTCCTCTTTTCTCCCTTCTTCCTAGGTTCAGAGGCAGCAGACTCCTATGGCTTGATCTTCATCTACCATTTTCTTCCTGTGACAAGGCTGGCCTGGGTAAGGTGAGAACGAGCCTCACATGAACAGAGCAGGTATCAAGGTGTTGAGTCAGGCTCAAAGGCAGAAAACAAGAACCCAACTTTTGCAAACTAGGTGTTACTGTCTGACACGAGGTCTTTTCCCATTGTCCACAACTGAGTCTCAGTACAAGAGCAAAACAGACTTGGCTGGCTTAGGATGGGTGGAACCCAAATGCAGTGGGTCACACCCAGAGCCATTTCCTCCCTACTTCATGAAGGGACAAGACTGCCAAGTTTTGCAGATGGCTAAATTCAGACCAGAGGTGTAGACCCCTGTTTCTTCCTTTTGATTCTCTGGTTGTTATCCATTTACACAACATATTTCAGTAGTAATTTTGATTCATTTTTTTCTCCCCCTTTTTCCTAGATCTGAAGAGTAATGGCTCAAGAACGAGCTAACTTACTTAACTTTAAGAATTATTCCTGCTCAGTAAGTCAGGTAATGTAAATAAATCTTGAAAAGAAGCTCATCTATTCTGCCCTCTTCTCGGCCCTTGAGCTTCTTATAGTTCCACTTTCCTGAAATTTCATTACAGTTGAAGTTTGCACCCTTTGCCCTTTGACTGGAGTGTTTTTCTTGCTTTTGTTCTGTTTTCATTTCTGCCCATACTTCTAAACCACCTACCTTTCCTGAATTCATCAAGAGTTGAATCCCCATATGAAATGTGACATAGGCTGAAACTCATAGTTCATGTAGCCCTAGGATTCCTTTCTAATGGTGACCTTAAAGTCCTTGGTGAGAAGGGCTACCGTGTCTCCCTGATATTGGCAAAGAGTTGAGGATACATCTGCTTTTCAGGGTAAATCAGTGAGTTTTGATTTACATAGATCTCCTTTTGGTCCAACTCTTTCGTCAGAAGTTTTGTCACTTTGTGGGCAGGAATGAGGTCTCATTGACTGTTATGGCCCCAAACATATTAGGGATCCACTCTTACTTAAGTGTGTTAGCTGATTTTTTTTTTTTGGGGGGGGACATGCTCCTTGAACCTAGATATAAGTTTGTAAGATTTCTTCATATGACTTTCACAAGTGTACCACTCACCATGTGAAAGCAATGCTTTGATTGATAGATTAAAAACCCCATAAGATCTAATTCAGAAATCATTTAATGAGGATAATCTAAAAAAAAAAAAAAAAAAAGAAAGAAAGAAAAAGGGAAAACCCACCAATAGTAAAATTTTTATCCCAATCATCTACTTATCCTATTCTGGAATAATATATCTAATAATATATCTATTCTTACTCTTTCCTTTTAAAGCCAAAGATTCTCTCTTGGTTTATTTTACTTTCAAGATGAAATTGCTTCTTAGGTGCTTTTCTGATAAAAACAAAGAGACTAAATAAGGGTTTTACTAAATATGTTTGGCTTCTCTATTATTAGGCTGAACTAATGATGAAGGAAAATTATCCATCCCAGAAGAAAGTGTTTATTTTCCTCAAAATTCTTGCAACTTGTTACCTCAACAAATTACCTGGTTTTCTTCACATGTTTTCTGTAATGTTACTATTCCTATATCTGCATAATTTTCTCCACTGTAATAGTATTTTGCAAAATTTCTTGGTCTGGGGACAACCACAGAATAGATACTTGCAGAATTCATTCTTGGTTACAAGAATGAATGAATAATGAATGAATGAATGAATGAATGAGTTTGACAAAAAAAAAAAAGTCAAAAAATGACCAAAAAAAAAAAAAAAAAGAGCATTTCTTCCTAGAAACAAACTTCCTCTTCTAAGATGCTAAACGGAGAAAGTGTTTTTGGTAACTCAAACCAGAAATTTTTGCTTGCTAAAAAAATACTATGGATTCTTCATAATCAGCAACTGAAATGTAAAGATGACCTTGAATTTGATAGTGGAATGGTTCTCAGCTAATGGTTTTCACAGAATTATAAGACTCTTATTTAAGAGAAGTTTTGTGGCTTTTGTTTCTTATTCTTTTCCCCAAACCTCTGGACCTCTCTCTGAATGTTACTTCAAAGATAACTTGCTTTGTCAGTTACTTCCCTTACAAACCTTGCAGATGTTAGCTCAAAGAAAAGATTCTGTGGTTTTAAACTATAGCCTGTCCTTCCTTTATATTTCTTCTGTGGAATTCAATGTCAGATCTTTCAATGGGAACTCAAGACAGTGGATATAAGGGTATGACATTTAAAAACACACTTCATGTCAGTATGTGCACAGGTGTGACCACATGATAAGCAAGAGGTGTTAACAAAATGACTTGTAACTATCTCCCACTTTGACCTGTTTTGACCAAACTTTATTATTTATTTAATGGAATTGTGACAAAGAGGAGGAAATCAAAACACATGGGGATCACAGAGGCTGTTATGTTTATTGTGCAGAACAGACAGTGATAATCCACTAGAGAAATTTTTTATTTTCAAACAAGCAAGCGATTCAAAGTACAATCATAGACAGCAATTCTACATGAAGAACAAAGAATAAAGTTAGAAGACACTCGAGGGAACAGGAAGAAAGTCAACTGCAGTTGAACGTCTTGATACTTTTCTCCTGCAACATACCTAACTTGCAGAAATGGTAGAAAAGTAAAATGTCCAGTCTTACTTAGCTGCGACCAACAACAGCAAAGAACAGTCCTATAAAATTTATCTCCCACAAAAATAAACTATATATATAAAAATTTTATGATGTTCTTACTGTTCCATTGGCCACAAGCTTTTTTTTTTTTTTCAGTATGAAAAATGAGGTATACTGGGACGTAAGAGGTAGTAGTGTGTTTTGATTGTACAACATACAGGAAATAAAAGAGTAACTTCATCAGAGATGGAAATTGCTAGGTGCTCTGAGTTTGGCCAACATGAGCAATTGCTTCAGTTTTATGAGCTGGCCAATGAGGTTTCTAAAAAACCCATCCAAAGATATGGAATGGGACTTTTATTTTTATGAGCCACTGTTTATTTGATTATTTAATGCACAGTTAACAGTCATGTTGAGTTTTAATTCTCTCCATAGCTCCTTTGGTGATTCACAACAGTGAGCGATCTGCCAGTCTCAGAGAGGTATGTGGCCTTTGAAATTACCTCCCTGAAGCGGCTAGAAGAGAGATGGTTTTGAGTTTCATTTGGCTTCAGTACAAAAAGTCATACTGACACAAGCCGTCATGAGAAACTACCTCCTGGCCCAGTGGATAATACCATGTTAAAAAGTCAGCACACTCACTAGGAGAGAAAGGCATAAAAACTCTACATAAGAAGCGTTCAAAATAAATCTGGCTGAGACATATTACAAAAATCACATTTGTGTAAAATACATGAAAATATCTGTCAAGCATTTTCTTATATTCAACTAATCTTAAAAACACATATCTTTTGATTGCATTTAGGCAAAAGCTGAGCTTGCTGCATCTTACCTACAAAGCTTCAAGTTTCTTTGAAGGTTGGCTTTATTTTATTTATTTGCTTATTTTTGCAAAAGTATGCAATAATGTGTTCCTTTCTATCAAATGTCTTACAAAAATAGTTTTGATTAGGGATAGCTGCAGTTTGAACTATTTCAAACACTGGAGAAAAAAAAATGAACGCTGCAAGTAACAAGTTCATTCCTTTTGAAGTCTGGAGGTAGCTCTTAACAAGTCAATTAGTCAATTTCCTTAAACAGTTCATTTGAGGTACAGACTTGGAGGGTAATATTTAAACATTACAGTCAAATTTGTTTTGTGATGTGTAGTGTGATTGAGAAAAAATTATCCTTAACAACCTAGGAGCGACTTGGTTAAAAACATACTCAAGTTAATGTAGAAATCTAGCAGAGAAGCTGAAATAAGTATTTGTAAAATTTTAATTAAAAAAAATCATAGGAAAACACATAGCCATGCTGAAACAGAATAAGGAGATTGCTTCTTTAACTGTAATGAAATGTACAAAAAGAACTGCAGATGATTGGAATCACCTACCCAGTAAGATTTTTATCTTGCATTGCTTGTGTATAGCAGCATGTAATAAGACTGTAAATTCAATGTAACATTCAGAGGTAGTATTGAGTAGTGAGGATATTGCATCTCTGGCTAAAAGTGCAGTTTGAATGAAGAGATGGTGAACGGAAACCAAAGTAGAACACCTTGGTCGACCATCTTATGTCAAAATGCATTACTTGAAGTAACACATAGGCGCTTAATTTGAGGTAAGTGGTATTTAGGTCTTTCATGGAAACTGATACACAATGGGGGGGAAGGGGGAGAGAAAGAGAGAGGGGGAGAGAGAGAGAGAGAGAGAGAGAGAGAGAGAGAGACTGCTTTTTTCCTGCTTTTAAAACTGTTTAACTATAGCAAAAGAAATTTAGATTTCGCTCCTCCCACCTAATCATTCAGATGAGTTCATCATGCATTATTGTTGTACCTTTTTGTTAAATTACAAAGAGGATAATTTTACTTGTCTAGGTTCCTTAAAATGCTTTGAGACTGACAAGTATTATTTATTGCTTAAAATGGCATTTGGCTCTATAGGAAGTAGATTTCCTGAAAACGAAGTGGTGTCTTGGAAAAAAAAAAAAAACCCGAGTGCTATGAGTAAATTTATTACTCCTGCTGATATGTGTGATATCCATAAATATAGGAGTTGGCAACATTTTTTTTGCTTACTTCCCTTTTTGAAAAATGAACATAACCTTTTCTGGCTTACTAGCTGAATGAAAGGATACGTCAGCATTTCGTCTCATTTAGAAATAAAAAAAAGTTAAAAATCATCAAGTAAGTGTCTACAAGATTATACGAGATAGAGTAGTATCTAGTCCTTATCTTTGGTGTTCTAAACAGGCTTCACTAAGGGGGGAGCGGGTGGGGTGGTGTGTGGGGTGGTGTGAGGTGTGCGCTGAGCCACACACCGCTTTCCTATATAAATGCCCGGTGTCACCAGAGTGACACATTTCTTGTTTGCATGCAGCGCAGTGATTGACTAAACCCAACTCAAAGAGTTTTTTCTCACCCACCCACTCTTGCTTATCAGATCAACTAACTATTAGTAGGTTAAGGAAAAAAAAAAAGAAAACAGTTATTACAAGTTGCATTGTTAAAACTGTGTCCCCTGTGTTTACAGCAGTTTTTCACTAAACCTGGGACTGTGAAGGGATTACAAAGAGAGTGATTAATATAGTCCTTTTTAAGGTTACGTGTTTCGCCCCGCCCCGCCCCCGCCCCTCGCCCGTCCCGCCCCTCACCCGCCCGCCCCGCCCCGAAGAAAGTGGAAAGACCATGGCCATAGAGAGTAAGTGGTCACTGCAGTGTCTTCTCCCTTCGAAAGATCCAACTGCTGCTGAGGTAGAAATCGAACGCTGGCGCCACCTAGTCCTCCTCCGCCGACTCTTGGGAGGATGTCTCTTCAGTCTCCTCCTGCAACACACAAGCGCACAGGGTTAGCCACCCCGGGGGTCCCGTGCGCGCTGCTCCTGCCCGCAGAGCAGAAGGTGACCAGTTCCCACTGCACATTAAGCTTGTTCAAAAGCGCATCCAATGGTGGGCCAGCCCTGGTTCCCAGGGCTTCTTGCCCTGTCATTGAGGAATCAAGGTGTTGTTTTTTCCCAGAGCCCTCACTAGCCACTGTTGACTTAAGGCTTGACATCATGGCGGCTGGTCAGCAAATTCAATTGTTTGCAATCCCGGAGACTGTCAGGCCAATGTAAGCCAATGTACTCACTAATTAGAGTAAAAAAGAAATGGATAAAATTTTTACCCCGGACAGCACGCCAGTCATCAGTTTTAAAAACCCACCTACAAGTACAAAAAAAAAAAAAAAAAAATGAAGTTATGGGGATCTTAAGACATAAATAAACCCGTCCTCCATATACGAGTGATGATAGCTGGTATTTCTATAGTGCTTACTAGATGCTTTTAGGTACTGTCTGTTACTACCCCTGTTTTACCAAAACAACAGACAAGTCCACGTGCCCAAGTTTGAGCCAAGTCAGATGGGTGTCAGAATCTGTGTGGCCTCTAGGCCTTGTGTGGAGGTGGGCAAGAAAGAGCACCAGTGGACACCAAGAAAAGAGCCATAAGGGTACTGAGAATTTCCTTTCCAGGCTATATCCTCGTTTTTGCATTTATTGTAGCACATTTTGAGACAATGACCGAATTTGGCATGACTGTTCAATCTCAGTACTAAATCCATCCACATCAGCCAAACATTTAACGGTGGACTGGCCAAGCAAAGAAAATCTAATATATATGTTTTTGAAGGGCCTCCTCTTCATATAAATCTAACTCCTCCTTCTCTTTTCCTTTTTCTGATTCCTTATGGCTCTGGAATTTGCTGGGGTTTCTGCAAGCCGGCTCGAGCAGCAAAGTTCTCTTTACTTTTGCTTATTTAACAAATGTGCAGTACCTTTCAGGACATGGGTGGTAAAGCGGAGACAATAAACATTTCTGATAAAAGCGTCGTTAGTGAGAGGATGATTTTTATCAAATGCTGCACACTGTCTTCTAAGATGGCATGTGAAAAAGATCTGGGAGAAGAGGTAAACATTTACTCTTGCAGCAAACTGAGCCCCTTTAAGGATGGCCAGCTTAAAACAGCTTATAACAGCCTTCATACTTTAATAGATTCGATTTTCCACATGGCTTCATTTTGTCTGGGTGGCTAACTGACACAATTTATACCTCTCTTCCTTTCCCAGGTCACTACAGTACACCATTCAGTAAAGCATGCCTTAGAGCTTGAGTGCATTAGATGACCAAACTTCCATTCATTAGCGTCTGAAACACTTCAGCTGTGAAGGAGCTCCTAAATGCTACCATGTGTGACGCTTTTGCGTAAAAGCAGCAAACGAGACGGAAAAAGCCCCCATGAAACGGCCACTCACACACACCCATTGAATGTGCACCCACACATGCACACACTCATACGCACTCTGACCGGACTCGAATCACAGGCCACTGCTAACTGCAAACCCTCTGCAAAAGGTTTCAAACATTCTCTTTCCCCCAAAGACTGAGAGAGCTGTAAATCCTGGGAATAAACACACATACAAATGAATGGATTACAGCTTAAAAAATATAACCACGGCAGCATCCAGTCATGAGATTTCACACCGGTTTTGTTTAGTCTGCTTTGGGTTTTGTGGGAAATGTGGAACATATGAAGCTACCTCCTCTCTCCCCACCAGCCCCCAAACTGCGGGCTTCACATATTTAAGCAGCAGGTTTATACCTCTTGACGAGGCAACAGGCCATGACCCTGAGATTCTCTGTGGAGTCCTGGTCACAAAGGAGGATGTAGCATGATCAAAGCCACGGACAGACGAAAGAGAGGCAAGCCAAGGAGCAGCTGCCCTGTGACCTTGTCTTTTCACTTAATATTTAAATTCCAGAAAGTCACTAAGCTGTTCGGCAGATACACTCTTTGTCTGCTCCCAAAGGACTCACTTCTCATTATGACACGAGGTGTGGACTTGGTTTACTACTCAGAAACAGACCACAGAGTACGAGCTGGCAGGTATATTTTATTCCATCTTCTCACAGTTAACAAATTAATAGAGCCCAGTCAAGCTGGAAAACCTCCTGCATCTAGCTGTGATTATTCCATCTCTGTTTGATTTTCCTCCACTATCTGGAAACCAAAGTACTTCAAAATCCGGAAGGAAATAGAATTTTCAGGCCATGAACTTACAAAGACCTTGTAGTGGATGGGATGTGATCAGCTTTTCAAAACATTCCCAGAAACTTTGCTTGATTTGAGCTCCTGAAACTCCTGATAATCAAACCCTTTAGACACAACTCAGCCGAAAACGACTGTCGTAGGTATTGTTTCCTTTACTTAACAGTTCTTAACATGGGTAGTTGTTTTATTTATGTATCTTTCTCCTGACCTTGAAATTCTTCAGCTAGTAACTATCAGTTAGTACTGGGAATGTAACTAGGAGATCAGGGTGAGGAGTCTCACTCCATTAAACTTTTGGTGGCAATGTTGCTCTCACGTGCTCAGCACGATGGTTTTCTCAAATGTCTAGTTAGTGGAGAGCTCTCTCTTCTTGGCATGGTCTCTACTGGCCACCCTCCAAAGGAAGGCATGGCTGCCAAGGGGATGATGCTGGTGGGGCGTTGGCACTTCCCACGTCTGCAAACTTCAGTTCTCACCTCTCTAGTGACCTGGCCTTTTGCTTGATGTGTGGCTGCAGTGTCACAAATGTGTATGCAATTAAGAGAAGAAAAATCCTCCCTGTCTGGAACAAAGATAAGGTTGGAAAACCCACCCTCTGGTCTCCTAGGTGTCACAGCCTGCTTAGACTTTCACACAGGGCGCAGAGTAGACAGAAACAAAGGATATGGGGAATAAGCAGCTGAGTCTGGAATCCCTAAAGAATCTTTTTTTTTTTTTTTTTTTCACAGCTGAGTAAAGTTGGTAGAGACCCCTGGGCTTCAATACTGTTTTAACTTATCATAGACAACCATTTGCACTTCCAGATATTTTCAGAGTGTTTTCATGTTTGCAACTTCCTACAGAAGGACCTGTAAGTGCATGTAGCTCCTCAACAGCAGTCTTGAAGTAATAAGGGGATTGAAATACTGTGACCAAGAGCTGCACACATCTCATTAGGGGCAAGTTGATGGGGTGGGAAAGCCAAACAGCAGCTCTCCGGTCAAGAAGGCTTACCTGTTGGAATGGGGCTTCAGGAATGTTGTGATAAAAGGACTTTTCAGAAAGGAAGTGCACAGTGACATTTTTATGAGCACCAGCCACTAAAACCTCTAAACACTGAACAGTTCCCAGCCGTTCACACAGGTACTTTACAAAGACAACCGAGGCTGCACCACGCTGGGGTGAAATGTGTGTTTTTTGGGCAGAAAACTGATGAGAGGGGGGAAAAGGGAGTGGGCAGAGTTAGAGAACTATATTTTTATTATAGCTATTGGAGAACTGCACTCGTTTTGCCTTAGTTTTCCTTTTGTTCATGGGGAAAAAGCGGGGAGGGATTTAATAAATGTAACTCTTTCATTGCTTTGGCTCAGCTTAGAAAAAAAAATCCCCACTAAAACCAGAAATTACGGTTTGCATATAATGCCATTCTTTCAAGTTGATTCAACAGGATGCATGTGCTTTCTCTGGGCACACTTTGGCTAAGTTATTTAAAAAGGAGAAAGAAGACAATCTAATATTCAACCTTAACTCCTATGCTTGATGGATTCGAAAAATATCTTGAGTTTCATCATGGATCTTACCACACAAGCATGGGTAAGGGAGTACACGGGAAGGACGTTCAGTATTTAAGGCTGAGAGTTGAAGCTCTGGGTTTAATTTTTCAGATGCAGACTAAACAGCAGATCTGTAGTAGAAGAGAGGCCAGTAAATCCTACATGAAACTGGGAAGGGGAACTGCTCTCCCTGCAAACTTTAGGGGTTGTGTCCTTCTGGTGGCGCTCTGTGCGTGTAGTTAGGAGGGCAAAATCATAGAGGTTCACATCAGGTTTAATAAGTCCTCTTTTTTTAAAATTCATAATTACTAAGAGTTCTGCAACTTCTATCATACGATGCTGCAGGCCAGAAATACTATTGTAATTTAAGCTATCCCACCAATACATCTACAAATACCTGGATATCAAGAAAGGGGAAGTGACATTCTTTTTGTCATTTTAATATGTTCAACTCTGTACGGTCTAGGAAAATTCTCCTTAAGAATTTTTGTGTTCCCAATTATCTCCAGTCATTCCAGTCAGAACAGAAATAAAAGGTTTTCTTCTTCATCAGAAAGGAGCCCGGAACCAATTTTTCAAGTTTCATCTGTAGCTAAGAGACCCAAAGGCCACAAAGCCAAGTTTTTCTATTTTTCTGTCAGATATTTTAATTTAAAATGGATTGAAGCTGTTTAACTTCATGGAAAGTGATTATTTCCTTCCACTAGGAAAACTTTATAGCAGAGTTTTTTAAAACATGTTAAATGGAACATATATAACCTGGCAAGTACAAGAAATTCTGGTGGAAATGCTAGGAGGGAAATATGCTTTTCTAAAGGAGATTTGAGAAGTTGGGATATTTACAGCATTTGTACTGATCTTTTCTTTATTTTAGCTATATGTACATAACAAGACATTAGTGGCAGCATTGCTTTGTATGTGTTACCAGCAATGCCATAATTGGCTCTAAGTTCTTATGGGGCATGATTGGTGTAAAAAGGGTGGATCTTAGATGCCACTGGCCACAAATGACCACCATGCCACCAAGGGCTGTGTAACTATTGCTTTGCTCCCACTGTGTCACACCAGTAATGGCAATACCTGTCTAATGGCACTGTGGGGTTGCATGAGGAAAAAAAAAAAGGTGAGAACTACGTGGGAAAACTATTATTCAACAACTCTCCCAAAAGAAAATAAAATGTCTTAGATTGCTAACATGCACTTCTGTTTGTCTTCTCTGTGCCCTTAACAGAGTTCCGGTACTGAAAAAAACGCCACCCAGGTATCACTGGTCCCCAGGATACTACAAACTTCTCAGTATTGGTATCAAAAGCTAATTAAAAAAATTTTCTTTTTGAGATTAAGAGTTACATTTTTCAAATAGGGAAATCATTTTATATACAAACTAATTGCAAGTTTCAGGAGTCAGGATTTCTTTCTTTTTTCTTCCTTTCTTTCTTTTTCTTTTTTCTTTTCTTTTCTTTTCTTTTTTTTTTTTTTTTTGTGGGGAGGTACCAGGAAGACTCAGGGGTGCTTAACAACTGAGCGACATCCCCAGTGAGTTTTTATTTTATTTTTTATTTTAAGGCTATAAGTTGCATAGGGCCTCGCTAAAATGCTGAGGCTTCCTTTGAACTCGCAATCCTCCTGCCTTAGCCTTCCAAGCCTCTGGGATTACAGTATGCAAGGAGTCACAATTTCTGAGGATTGCAGGCTTGATCAATTTTTCCATGCCAGTTCCAGTTCGTATGGAAGAATCCTTACACTTGAAAAATAATTAAGATGTAGGGAAAGGATTCTTTCATGAAGAAATCTTTCAGGGGAAGGGAATTTATTTCACTATTTCCAAAACTGTACAGCAATGTTCTTATTTTCATGCCATGTGGCTAGGTTGAGCTGTTTCATGGTTCTATTCCAGGCATGCTTACTGATGGCAAAGGCTAGGAGAAGCTGTTGCCCTTCATTTTCTACTTGTATTAACTTTTGCTTAGCTGCTGTATTTGTTGCCAAGAAACTTCTGATTTTTTTATCATAGTTGCACCTATCTTCCATTATCCTGTGTTAAGAGTTTATGAAAATATCAATATTCACAGTTAAGTCAATAAATAATTAGTCAGTGGACATTTGAGGGACTAGTAAACCTTTTCTGTATATAAAGGAAATATCATAGACAAAGTCACCTATGTCTATTCAATCATGAAGGATTTTCTTAGAAAGATCAGGTTTTAAGACCAGTTACTATTTGTTCCCTACTAATTTGGGTCAGAATGTTTGGATAATAAGAAGAAAGTTTAGATATTGAATAAATAAATGGTTTGGATTCAGCTCACCTCCAAATACAGAGGACAAGCCTTCTGCAATATGAACAGGAAAAGCAAGCAGACATTGCCATGTCATGCTGAGCCTAATCCACAGACTTCCACACAGTTAAAAGCTGTCATACTTGTAGAAAACTCTAATGGCAAATCTGTCAAGTCCAGAAGTACTACAGTTTGCCTTTTGGAGTTTTATAAATTGCCTCAAATTCAGTGATGTTCTTTCCCTTCTGTTAGAATTTATCTTTACAAGACAGTGCCTGCCAAAAAACAGTTGACTTCGTCTTGCCAATATTCCTTTATTACAACTGTTAGCTGAGCTAATGACTTCATCTGTTTTTGGTTAATAATCATTTTGATATGCTTCCTTTGCCCTCCAATTTCCCTGTGCTGCTATGTCCTTGAGCTACTTTACTGAGGGTTAAATGATGGTTTCTATTTTGCTCTCTCCTTTTCCCTTGACCTCTGCAATGCCAGAGGTCAGAGGTTAAATCAAAAAGTATTTCCTATACAACAAAATAGTACCACTCAGGGCAACCTTGGATATGATCCTTTATGTTTTGCCAGTTGGTACCAAACATTTACTGGCCCACAAAATGTTTTACCAGCTTGAAAGAACATAAGTAGGAAAATAAATAAATCAGTACTCTTTGTGACTTAGGTGGTATAAATCACGATGCCCCTGAGTGAGCAGACGAGTAACTGTTTGCAAGTCTGATTTATTATGAACTATTTACTGCATTGGCCAAGGTACCATGTAAAAGATGAGTGTTAGAGTGAGAATGCTTTCTCCTTTATCCTTCTTTCTTTGTGTGTCTAGACTGAGAGCCCCCAGTAAAAATGCCTTCTTTGAGAACAAGATGCTGACTGCAATTCATCAACTTGCTTGTCCCAAAATGAAATCTCTCATTTTGCTCCAAACAATGTTTAGGTTGTCTGAAATATAAACATCCTTAAAACTGCCCTTGAAGTCTCTGTAAAAACATTCAACATTTTTCTTTAAGGGGGGAAAATCCCATGATAACCAAGGCTTATTGAGATTTCTTTGCCCAGGTGCATGCCACCCACAGAAGATGTTCCTTGCAGGTAAAAAACTCTATTTTGAAACAGAAAGCTTTTTTTCTAGTCTTTTATGAAGTACAAATTTTCCAATTCTCTCATTGGGAAATTGAAAAGAACAGGTTTATACCTGTCCTAATTGCTACAGTACAGCTTGCCAGGGCTACATAACAATGAGGAAAGTAGGATTCAAACATGAAGAACGGCAGGGAATTTTAAAAACTTGTTTTCCCTTTGGGTAGGCCCAAGGTAAGTAAAAATATCTGAATTCTATAAAAGGAATCACTTCTAATTTCAGTCTAACGCTTTAAAACGGGAACATAAAGGAACGATGTCATGTGATAAATTAGCCAAGCCTTTTTAGAAGTCCAAGATACGGATTTATTTTAACCAAAATAAAATCTTGAGAAACAAAACTCCTTTCCTTTATCAATAATGATAACCTGATACCTTTATGGTGTTCCTTTATGAAAATAAAAAGAAGGAAAGAAAAACCTGTCACCATTTGCTTCTCAAGTTAGGAATAGAATCCATATAGCTGACTGCTTCAAATTGCTCAAGAGCTAGCTAGTTTCTATTTATTTCAAATGATTTCTAATTAGCTAACTTCCATTTATTGCTTATTTTATCACTTTAAAGAAACACAGTTGAACAGTACATCTTGTTTTTACTGGCTTTGGAATTTAGAAAAAAGTTTATGAGAAAATTGCACATTTTCCCCTTTAGACTTTTAAGGGATGATTATCCTTCCCATTAGGATTATGGGACACACTTGAGGCTTGCAACTAATGGCATCTGGTGTATTTTCCAAACATAAGCGCCCAGAGTGGAGCTTCCCTTAATTTTTGATTCCTTTCTAGGAATAGAATGTACTTCTAGACACAAACCCAAACATATAAGTAGATGTTGAAAATTATGATAAATATAAAAATCTTCTCAGAATGATGTTTGCTATTTTGCATCCCAGTTTGCCTTCTCAAATCTCTGAGGTTTCAGAACTTGATAGCATAAGCACATAGAATCTTTGTAATTCCACATACATGTGACATACATGCAAGGAATCCACTGACTGCTCTAATCCTATTGATAGGATTTAACAATTACTATACCATTTCCCTTAGTTAAAAAAAAATCCTTATTTTTGAAAACATGCAACAAAGACAATAGTTTTAAATAAATCAGAATTTTCAAATTTTGGAGAATACAAATCTCAGATGAAAAACTCAGCCATCCAAAATAAGTCAGAACATAATAATACCTTCTGGAATTCATATGACTCTCTCATGATGTTCTGAGATTTAAGTAAGAGGCAGTTATTATTCTATTTCCTAGATGGATAAATAGGATAAAAACAGATAAATGTGCCCACTGATGGGACCAAATCAAAAAAATCTAGCTCTCCTTGAACACTGCTGAGCCCATTTCTTTACATATAAAATATTTAATTGTGCTAAAACCTTCACCACCTCAAAGCTGGATCTAAATGTAACTCCTCAAAGTGCTTTTGATGAAGAAAGGATATGAGGTTGAGTTAATCCAGATTGCCACATGGAAAAGCCATCTGGGAGGGTATTTTGAAAGAAACAGATGGAAAAGGAAGAGATTCTTTCAAATGTAGTGTAAAATTTACATTATCCTCCACGAACTTCCATGTAGTCCCCATGTTTATATAATTCATCACTATGTCTTTAGACAATATAAATTAGGTAGTCCAATGAGCTCATATTCTTTTTCTTTTTTTTTTTTTTTTTTCTAATTCGAAGTCTGAGCTCCTCTCCTTTAAAGGGCAAATTTGGAGCAGGGTAAAACATCAGTAAAAGAGCCAGATTGATCAACACAATCCACTTGTGACTTCTTTGAAAGTCCTGACTCTTAGGGGGAAAAACAAATCTGTGATTTCACTTAGGCTTTTTGGAGTATTAAAGCCCAATTTGCATTCAGTTCCAGATACGTTAATAATCTCTACTGTGATATATCGGTCTGTTCTTGTGTCTCTTTGTATTTGCACTCCATCTCATCTCTAACATATTCTTTTCTTTAATAAATGTTTCCATTTTCCCTTCTACAATTAAATAACAAAATAAAACAAAACAATAAGAATTCACTCTTCAGGAAATCATCCCCTTAATAACTCAGGACATTCTACTCATTTATCTGTCTTTCCTATCTGTCCTATGTATACTGACATTCTGTGGTCATTTGCTCAACAACTGTTCAAACATCTTCTCATGTGTTTTCACTAGATATCTTCATCCCTAGCTACACATTAAGACTGTGTAGGGAGTTCACAGAAAATACTCATGCTTGTGTCTCCAGGCCAAATAAACAGAATTAATGGAGAGTAGGGCCAGTGGTATGTAGGTCAATGTTTAATAATTTGCTTTCCAAGAAAAAAAGTCTAGATTTGCAGCATTTGTCAATTTCCAGAGTATAAATATTCTCACCATAGTGGATTGCCAGCTATCTGCTTGATGTTACTGAACACAGAATTTGGAAGAGATGCTCATAATTGATTCCTAAGGGCTGGCTCCGGTACACCACTGAATAGGATGCAAGCTTCCCTCTCTGATTCTAATACTCAGAGAAGGTTAAGAACCTCAGAGTTAGATTGCATCTTTCTCTGATGCATGACTCTGTTCAACTGATCTTCCCTACAACACCAAGAGTAGAGTTGGAATCCATATTTTCAACAGACCCTCTACAGTTCATAGTCCACCATGCAACAGTGAATACTGCAGTATCCTCTGACTCAAATGCATAGAATTGTCAATTCACTTTCTCTTGATTTTGTTCCTGATAAAGGATGAAAGGCTAAATATATTTGGGATCTTCTATTGAAATATCCACTTTTTGTTTATATTTTATTTTCTCTCAGAATGCTTACAAACACTGAGTATTTTTAGTGTCCACCTACTCCCACTGTGGGCTGCTAGGTTTGGAATCAGTAATGATGATGATTTTTTTTTTTTTCATAGTAGCTCTGCTTTTATCCTCTCAAAATACAGGGTAATTATCTGAATTCACTTTCCTGGGATACTTACTTGTGTTTAAAAGCTTCAACTTTCTTCCAAGCAGCATTTTAAAGAATAGTAGATCTAGAAGACTACCCAAGGGTCTCTTCCAGGCAAGGCAAGGGAAAAAGCTTCTACAGTATTTTAAATTATAAAAAGGAGATCTACAAGGAACTTGATAACATCATGATACTGCTTAATGGCTTACTTCAGTAGATTTTCTGTAAGACACCTCCTCAGTGTCTATTTAGATCCAGAAGGGGAGTACATTCTTATACTTTAATAGTTCACATTCACAATCATGATTAGTTTCTTCTTCAGTTTGTCTTCTTCAGGATATATTTCCTCAATAAACATGAATTTTATGCTTCTACATATTGAATGTCGTTATGACAAACAGCATACAGAACAAAAGTAAAGCTGGTTCCTAATTTTAGTGTTGCCAAAGACTTCAGAGACTATGATTCCTTCATGAAAGCAAGACCTGGGAATTCATTAATCTGCAAAATCACTAAAACTTAATTTCCTAGTTTCCCAGTCTAGTTGGGAGTGTTTTAGGGTCACCAGATGTTACAGAATAACTCAATGAACAAAATTTTTTCCCTGTTATTATTCAAACAATAATTTGCAACTCGTAAGTGCTGTATCAAGTCAAAGGGATATAAACAGCCAAGTGGGAAGGACACAATTTGATATTTGAGAATTGATAAAGCAGGGGCTGGAGATATAGCATAGTGGTAGGGTCCCCAGTTCCACCACCACCACCACCAAAAAAAAAAAATGTAGAATACATAAGGTTAAATATTAATTTTACATGTGAGATACAAGGGTTTTGTTTAAAAGTACTTATATTTGCTTTTACAACACATTTTCAAGAATATTTTAATACTGACATGATCACAACTAGAAAAGTATCAAAGGTTTAATTTGGGAATCTTTTTTTTCAGTATGAATTTTACTTCTTATACTAACTGGAAATGAAAAATCAAAATGATCATATTTTACCTGAGCAGGCTTCTTCTGAACGACTTGTTGTGGCTAAGGGAAAAACAGAAAAACACAAATGAAAGTCATACTCTAAAAGAAAACACGCACAATGAAAAAAATCAAGTATGTACATTTTAAATGTAGATGAATGTTTACAAAGCAAAGGAGAAAATTTAAAGTTTAAATGGTTCATCTAAGGTTAAAGGGTGCTTATTCATAATCTCTGTGTGTAAATACAATATAGGTCATCTCAATGAAAATGATGCTTAATTAAAGCCTGGCATACAAACCAACTATACTGAAATAAGCTTACCCTTATTTGAAATACTTTGTTTTTAGTCTGTATATCACAACATTTAAGCAAAGGATCTAATTTTTTAATATTTGGATTTTTAAAAATAGCTCTACTGAGATAAAATTTACACAACTCACAATACACAACTCACCCATTTAAAATATATAATTCAAAAAAATTTCAGTATATTCAGAGAGTTCTGCAAACATTATCCCAATCTAATTATAAAGGCCTTTCATATCCCCTAAAAGAAACCCTGTATTTATCAGTGGTCTCCCCATTCCTTCCCAACTTCCCTAGCTATTTTTCCATGTCTGACCAGCCACAAATCTACCTTCTGTCTTTATAAATGTGCCGATTCTGTACATTTAGTGTAAGAAGAATCATACAATATTCATCTTTTGTGTCTGGCTTCTTTCACTGGCGTAGTGTTTCATAGGGTCATTCATACTGTAGCATCAGTAGTTCATTCCTTTTTATGCCAAATAGTATTCCGTTTCATACATGTACCACCATCCTCAGTTGATGAACATTTGGGCTATTTCCACCTTTTGGCTATTATGAGTAATGCCTCTATGAACATTTGTATGTAAGTTTTAATATGTATGTATTTTTATTTCTCTTGGGTAACCTAGGAGAAGAAATGCTGGGCGATATGGCAATTCTTTTTTTCCACTTTTTGGAACAGCTGCCTGATGGTTCTCCAAAGCAGCTGCAAAATTTTACACTCCCATCAGCAACATATGAGAGTTCCAATTTCTCCACATATGTGCCAATGCTTGTTATTGTCTGTCTTTTTTTATTATAGACATGAAACGGGGTGTGAAGTCGAATGTCATTGTTCTGATTTGAATTTCCCTGATGACTAATGATGTTGAGCATTTTTTCATGTGCTTATTGGCCATTTGTATATCTTCTATAAAGAAATGTTTATTCAACTCCTTTACTTATTTAAAAAATTGGGTTATTCATCTTTTCATTAGTGAGTCGTAAGAGTTCTTTTTATGAATGGGATACAGGTCCTTTATCAGATACATGGTTTGCAAATGTTTTCTCCCATTCTGTAAGTTCGTGTACTTTCTTGATAGTATCATATGAAAAACATTTCGTTGTATCTATATATATATATATTTAATTATATGTTTAGGCCAAAACTCTCCTCTCTTGAGTGAAACATCTGAAGGCAATCTTTTCCCTTGCTTAAATTAATTTTCCAATAGAGTTATTAAAAAATATTTGTTTCTCTAGTTTCGCAAAAGGCGAATTTAAAAAGTCCCAGCTTTTAAATGGATTACTTCGAGTTCTTGCTCTCAGGTCTGAATATAAGCCTTTCTCATTCCACCTACATATCACTGAGACCTGGCAATACATTGAGCCACTCTGATGTGGAGAGTGACACGCTTTTATGGTAAAAGAAACAGAATTACTACAGTTCTCCAAGTAACAGAAGTTGGGTCAAATTCACCATAGCATAAGCATCTATGCATTTTCTGTCCTCTCACAGTTTTTGTGGTGGTGTGGTGTTCTATTGCCGCATATTAAAAATGTTAAATAAAATCATCAGAATTTTTTTTTAAAAAAGACACATGATAAAAAGAAAATAACCAGCAAGATACTTTGGCTCACTTAAAAAAAAAAAAAAAATCTCCCTGGTTTCTTTAAATGGCCTTAGAGATGATGTCATCATAAAAGCCCAGGTGAAATGGAATCAAGGATAACTAGGACTTCTAGCCTCTTAGGACTCAAAAGCGTGTGCTGAGAGTATTCATTTCAAAAGGGTCATTTGTAAGAACAGACTACTTTTCTTCCTCCTCTTTTTTCCCCCTGCCGATTACACCTGTACACATGTTTACTCCAAAACCGTTTCAAATCCACACACATTCTTGCAGGCTGACTGGTTCCTACTGCTCAGAAATCCCCCTCCTTTCTTGGCCCGGGATCCCGCATTCATGTGACTCCTGCACAGTGCGTCTCAATGAAATCGTCTGAAAGGGCTGCCAGCTCACCCAATTTTCCATGAATTAGGTCCTGACACTTCAATGAGGGGAAAGACAATGTCTGAACCCCTGCCAGCCCTGGCTGCCGGCCTAGTCCATGTCACAGAACTTCCCCAGCTACCCTTAGACACAGCACTTCATACTTCTCAGACCACCAAACAAACAGACCCTTGAATACTTTAATGCTGGTTGTGGTTAGGGCTGCCAGGATGTTTTCCCGGCCTCTGGCACCCAATGGCTCCAGACTGTGCCGAGAAAGTTTTTTTTTTTTTTGTCGTTGTTGTTATTTTGTTTTGTTTTTATTTTTTATGAATGGCTTTGGTCGAAAACGCAGACCGAAGCATAATACTACCGCCATTCATAAAAAGGGAAAGGAAACTAACTGCTGGCTGGAAGGCTTTTTGGCCACCAAGCAAACAGCAAGTCTCTTATCTTCCTTGAGGCATCTCCCAGCTTAGAACTTAGTGTTAATACCTAAACCAGCTCCTCGGGGTTCTTGGCACGACAAACATGTTGGCCATCACAATTTTATGAGGACTGAATAATATCAAATATGCATATTAATCGCTAGTGGGGTTAACTGTGTGTTTTCGTGCGCTTTAGTAAACGGGTAATGTTTTACACGTGCATTTCCTACATAGAGGCTAAGATCTTTTATGTTTTCAACATCTGCCCTTTTGTGACTGGGAGGGCTCAGACCTTATTGTTTTCATTTTCTCACAGGGAAACTAAGGCATAGGGAATTTAGATAATCTTCCCTGAGATCATTTTCTAAAACTAAAACAACTCGAGTCTATTAATTCTCTTAATCCTCTATATAATGTTCGGAGGAAACCTGTTCTCTTCCTTCAAAAAAAAAAAAAAAAAAAAAAAAAAAACACAAAAAGTTAAATCCAGAACCCATCCAGAGAAGCTAAATTTCCTGGCCTTGATTCCACCTCCAGATTCCCCTTTATCTCTGGGATCTCTCAGTACTCCTCAAAGCCTCACTGCCAGGGAAAGCTCAGGACTTCCAGCTCCCCCATCTCATTTGGAAATTTTTTAGTATCAATCGTGGAGGGTCTGAGTAAGATCTTTTAAGTGTGAATTTCATAATGATGGTTCTGTTGAACCGACAGCAAAACTTGTTCATTTAGACAAATCTAATGACTTCATTTCTGAGTTTATATAGTATAAATGCTTTGTCAACTCAGCAGGTAAACCCTGTAGTGCAGGAGGTTTTGGGTTCATTATGTTGAGACTTACAACTTTCCAAAAGCTTCTCATGGAAACCCTCTCAGTCTGCAGTTGCAATCATCCTTCTAAAATACAATGGATTTGTTTGCTCCCAGAACAAAACCACCACCAGCAGGACTCTGAAGGAATGTTTTGGATTCATATAGTATTTTTAAAAACCTGTGAGAACTGAAAGGCCCTATCAATAGAACATGTCAATCAAGATGAGGACGGGTCCTCTGGCCACATAGCCTTCAGTAGGTTAGTGCTCTGTAGGTTAGCCCTAATCCATAGTGACTACCTCAGCCACAATCCAAACTAGTAAATACTTAAGTGAATGATACTATTGTTAAAGTTCACGTAAGTATCTTAGGGTGTAACATGCTAAGAAAGTGCAGAGTATAAGAAAGAGGAAAGAACATAGCTTTGAATTTCTGAGATCATACAGCAAAACAGCATCTCTTCAAGGGAAAATGGTTCTTGAATTCTCAAAGTTGACTGTGTATGTCGGTTTTTAAGATTGTGCTGAAAAACACCTGTGTAGGAAATGTTCTGCAATTTCATCTATTTCAAAATAATGGAAGCACTCTCCAGCCCTCTTACACCCTATGGTTCCAGGGAGTCTAGATAGTCTAAAGCTGATACTTAGACAGCTAAGCTCCCCTTCTCACAGGCATTGAAAGAAAATCCTTCATAACAAAGGACCTAGACATTAGCAGTTCAATTTAGTACTAATCTGAACATTAAATGAAAACAGGCTTGAATTCGGCTTAACCAACTAATTTTTAAAAAATGAAGTACAAAGTATAGTAAAGGAAGTATAATTGTTATGCAAAGGGTCTTAAGTTGACCTTAGAAAGCAGTCCTTCTTAGATTGTTGTGCAGAAGTGTCTTTGGGTTTTATGTCAGCAGCAGAATTTTAATCTAATTCTATTTTTTGGTTTTTGCCAGCCAGTAGTAGGTGGTTTTGCTCACTTTGTGTTAAAATCAAGTGAGTATTGTTCAGTGGATAGGTACTTCTATTCCCTAACATAATCTTTTTTTTTTTTTAAGTAGATTGTTTTATCATTCTCATTAAAAGTATAGGATAAGACAGATTCCCTAGCTATTTACTAGAAAGGACCTAATAACTCTAAGTTCTGGGAGAACTGGCAGACCCCTAAAATGTAACTCTCAACACAGCCCCACAAAACAACATCTCAAGCCAGGTCTGGTGGTGCAAGCCAGTAATCCCAGTGATTTAGGAGGCTAAGCAGTAGGATTACAAGTTCATGGCCAGCCTCAGCAATTTAGCAAAACCCTGTCTCAAAATAAATAAATAAATAATGACTGGGGATGTTGGTCAGTGGTTAAGCACTCCTGGGTTCAATGCCCAGTTTAAAAAAAAAAAACCTCAAAGAATATGTTCAGTTGTTGAAATTTAAAGTCAAATATGGTGTCATCTTAAAAAATATTTGCTAAAAGGATACTTGGTTTTAAGTTTCCAAAGAGTGCTTCATGCTTAAGGCAGCTTGTAGACATAGAGGGGGCTTGTGACTGTGTCCACAGAATCCAAACAACTTTGTCCATCTTACCTGTGCATCCCTATCATGTGGAAAAATTCTAATATCTGAATACACTTGCCACTCATGATTTCAACTACTTCTAGAGTGAACCGATTAGTTATTAACAGTAAAAATATGTCAAAAATGGAATAAGTAGATACAGCCTAGAGTTTAGATGAGTAATTGTCAAGTCTATGCAAATACTCAACACACAGCCTTGGGCCATCTAAGTGGCAGCTTTATGTGATGTACTTCAATAGGAGCTCTTTTTGACGGAGTTTGAACTGTTTTCCTCCTTTACTCTTTGTCCCAAGTTGTTCAAGGATTCAAAAAATAACCTTTTTCTCTCTATAACCATTTGCCGAGATTCACTTTCATTTATGTGCTGAGAAATATGGTTTCATCCTCAGGAATCCCACAGTGCTGTTCTGAATATACTTTCTTTGAATATGACGTTAACCTGGTTGGAGGAGGATTACCATTTTCAAAAATGAAAATTCTTTTCCTGCCTTTCATGAAATGATGTAATCAACACACTTGTTCATGGTCTCTGGACTTACAGTTTTAACATTTTTATATTCTAGAAGGTCAAGGTTTGTATTGGGATCATTTTAAGAAAATGCACTCCATGCTCTAAATGTTTTAAACTATTTTGCTTTCAAAAGCAAAAACAATTAAAAAAAAAAAAGTCTTTACAAATCATGTGGAACTCTACAGCAAGAAGCAGACCAAATGGCACTTCTGACTGAAGTGCTGATGGAGGGTTCTAGGATCCATTCATGAATCTCTGTTATTCTTGTGAGGAGACTTTCTGCCACCTCTGCCACCTTCAGGATGCCCCTGAGGGCCTCTGTGCAAAAAAAAAAAAAAAAAAAAAAAAAAACCTCTGATCTCTAGAAGCAAATCCTCCATGAAATCTGTATCACCAGGATAGGCAGAGGAAGAGCATCTTGACAAGCTTTCACCCAATATGCCTCAATTGCTGGGTTGAATGATCTGAACTTGCATTGTTGTAGATCAAAATCCACCAAATATCAAATGGATTAGTCTAACAAAATCAAGGTAAGACCTCCCTAATTCTGCTATATAATTTTTGTGACTTGACAATCACCTCTGTTGGCCAACAAATTTTTGCACCATCTATGTATCTACACTGTGCACTCAATTCCCCTTTTTACTGCTCTCCAACCTGGGTCCTGACCCTTATACATATTTTGCCAAAAGCTACTAGACTCTGTAGTGAAGGGAGGGGCTTCCCTACACCAGGTGTGATGTTTCCACTTTCTCCTGTATACTTCTGCTCTTCATGCAGAGCATGGTGCCTGTTCCTGGACTACCTGGCTAACTTCTTACTCCCCCACCCCCATGTCCTTCTGAGCTCTACCTCTTCATCAAAACTGGATGCTAAAATAACTTACGCATTAGGAATTCTCTGAGTCTAATCAGAGAAGCTCTAGAATATAAACCATAACTTCCAATTCAATTAAAATATAAATTAGTTATTGACAACAATTTAGGAAAGTTGAATTTAAGATACTCCATAACGCCAAGTGGTCAAAAAAGTAATTTGATTTATCTAAAGAATGTATTTGGGGAACTGGATATGATAAAGGTTCAGGAATTTATTTCAGTTCAACTGTTGGTGCAAATATGAGGATGATCTGTGGTTATAGCTACCCAATCACACCACTATAGACCATTGCTCTTGGGTAGAAAGTTTTCCTATCTTAGTGGCTTCCTAAATTGAAAATGATCCTGCCCCCTAGTGGTGGGAGGCCTTGGTTTAAAGGATCCTGTTCTTTGAACTTGGTTAGAAAAGAATTGGGTTGGGTCATCAATTCCATTCCTGTGCCTCCTGTGTGCACTTAGAGATGACTGTGCAATGTGTGGCTGCATGTACCCATGAATGGTTATATTGGACAATAACATCTGGCCCTTCTAGTGCAAAGGAGATTTTGTAGTTCTCAAAGTCTCCTAAGAAGTGATAAGTCTATGGGGAACTTTGGCAAAAATCTCTGGAATTTCTATTTGGTACTGGGGGCAAGAGGATGTGTTCTTTATTTCCTGTTCTCCTTGGCTTCATTCTTGGACTCTAATGCAAATGACAAAAACAAGCATCATCTCAAAAGTATTTATTGGATTATTATAGAAAAGTGTCCTTACTGCCGCTGGCCTCATTTCATCTGTGTAAGGATCAGAATGGCTAGGATATGCTCTAGTTGTTCTTGATTAACATCTGCCTGCATGTGGGTGGCAATAAGCCATGGCAGCTCTCTGGAGGGCAACTGAGACCAACACTTTGGAGTTTTGCCTTCCCTCTGGTGTCTTTGAGACACCTTTGGGATGGAGGAGGAAGAGCAAAGAGGAAACCTTTAAAAATCTGTGTCCTGATTAGTTTTGAAATTTGTCCTATAACCTGGTTCTGATGAAGTTATTCAGTGGCTTATCCAATACTAACTCATATTTGATGAACTAGGTGTGAGACAGGGAATGGATATACAAAATAAAAAAGCAATGTGTCAAGAAGCCCAAAGTTTAATGGGGCAGATAAATGAGGAAATCTAGATTAAAGAATACGTGCAATTTTAGGTTAATTTTTCCTATATTCTTACGCACAAATAGGCACGCTCACCAAATATAGAGAAAAATTGTAGGAGAGAACAAAGATGTAAGCACAAGTGGCCCTCCATACCCACTGGTTCCCCATCCATGGATTCAACCAGTCATAGATGAAAATATTTGGAAAAACAAGGTCCTTATATAAAATGGCATAGTATTTGTATATAACTTACACACATCCTCCTGTACATTTTAAATCTTCTCTAGATTGCTTATAGTACCTAACACAATGTAAATGCTGTGCAAATAGTTGTTATACTGTATTGTTTAGAGAATAAAAACAAGAAAAAATAAAATGTCTATGCCCAGTACAGATACTGTTTGAGACATAATTAACATTCAAATTTGCTATTAGAACTCCAAATCTGATGCTGTCACACTTGAAAGTCCATTTAAGATATACATCTTCTTAAACTTGAATGATTGTTCAGATTGTGGTTACATTAAACTGGATCTGGATTTAACTATAGGTTTACAAATTTGCACGTAACATGCATGTCTTATCTTGTATGCTTACCCATATGCTTATGAGGAAATCATGTAATTTAAAAAATAGTTCTAATTACTTTAATTTTGACTAAAAAGATTCGGGATCATTATTCCCTTGGTTCTAAAAACATTTGTCCAGGTTTTAGACTAAAACCTTTGAAAATACAAAATGATTAGACTATCAGTAATTTCCCAGCAGCTATGACATTTACACATGGAAACTGAATTTAAAAGGCTGAATCGTGATTGTAGGCATTTATTTCCTTTCCTGAAGGAATGAGTCTGTACATTTATTGGTAATCTCTTATGTTCTCAAGGATTACCAAGGGATGGTTTATGGTTGAGAGCTGATACTTCTATGATACTTCACTGAGTCAGAGCTCTCCTAGAACCCCAACTGAACACTATTTCCTTGGCTCTAGTGAAGGGGCTGACTTTAGCAGTTGAGTTGTTTTCTTTGGAGGAAACT
Source organism: Callospermophilus lateralis (assembly GCF_048772815.1). NCBI lineage: Eukaryota > Metazoa > Chordata > Mammalia > Rodentia > Sciuridae > Callospermophilus > Callospermophilus lateralis. The sequence continues at coordinate 117,675,788 of NC_135308.1, read as the reverse complement.
TAATATTCAATTTGAGAAATGTTGACTATTCCCGAACACTCATTTATATCCTTAAACTTTTTAAAGTCGTGAAAGTGAGTTTTTTTCTTCCATATCCTCTCACTACCAGAATGGCCCCTGCACCCTGGTTTTCTCAGAGGCTTCTTCCTAGACCCTCCCTCAAGGGTTCCGCTGGATTAATGTCTCTTTCCTCAGAATCTGTCAATTCAAATGTTTCTGTTCCTTTTTAAGAAAACCAGTTTCTCCATTCTACTTAATTTCAAACCCAAGCAGAGCTTCAGGCATCCTCCTGAACAACCTACCTCTCAGGGAATCTCTAAAACTGAAGATTCTGGGATCCGAACTCTGTCATCTTAACAGCTATCCATCTTTGTTCAGGATTGTTTAGAATCTTCCAGACATGCCTCTGAACTCTGCTTCGTGTTTGTATCCATCATATCAAACATTCTTGAATTACCAATCAAGATGAGAGGACATGACTCTTCTTTTTATTTTTATATTGATCCCATGATAATAACAGCGATATAAAGTATATGGAGTGGTTCAACTGTGCACTGATTTAGTCCTCACAACAGCTCTCTGAAGTATTGTCACTCAGATTCACACAAGAAGAAGTATTGTCACTCAGATTCACACAGATTCATTTATGCATTTAATTTATTGAAACCCAGCAATGTGGTGTTTCAAATATCATCCTGAATGAATCCTAAAGAAAATGATTTTCCAAAGATTACAAGGTCAGTAGCTGGTAAAGCCCCAATCCCAGCTCAGGCTGCACGACTCGCCCTTCCACTCTCCACCAGCCACGCTGCTGCAGAAAAGAATTCTGGGTAACTTTTCAGCTTATTCTGTGCCTTTTTTTTTTTTTAATGAAAATCAGTGTTATATGTAACCGTTATCTTTTATTTATAAAAAGCATTTGTTTTTAATAAATAATAAAAATCTAGCTTTCCAGGACTGTGATTTCACTACAAAGAAAAATGGCCAAATAAGGACAAAAAGTACATTTTAAAGCAACAATTTTTTTTTAAAAAAATCTTAGTTCAGAAGATTGTTTCTAACATAAAGGACAAGTCAGCATTAGGAAACTATTCTAAGAATGACGACTTTGTTCTGAAAAGTTTTTTTTTTTTAATCAAAAAGATCAAGCTGTCTTAAAAATATAAATAGTACTTTTTTTCTCACTATATTTTTATAAAAGTAGAACTCCTATCCTGTTATAGTCCTCTATCTATCCTTTACATAATCCTTACGTTTCTTTTATTCTGTCAAAAACTCTGTAGAAATTTTAGGTAAGGCTATGGACACAAAAACAAAAAAAAAGTGTTATCTTGTGATAAACACTAATTATTTTGGGTTTCCTTTCCCTTCTTGTTTATCATTTGCTCTGATATTTGATTGGGTTACAAATGTAAATTTTAAATTTCATGGTATCTACCACATAAGAAATATACAGATATAGCTCCTGCATCTGTGGAGTTCATAATTACACATAGTTTATATTATTGTCTGCGATCAAAACGTGAAGAAGAATGAAGAAGCTCGTCTCCCCTACCCAGATGTCAGACAGGTGCATCCCATATACTCCCATGTACGTCATCAGACACTTTCCTTCTCATCCCTGTGGCTTTCTAGTTAACACATCTGCACATCTCTTGCCTTCAAACCCTTGTCCAGTCGGTGTTCTGTACTCACTGGCCAGTGCCTTTGTGCATATGTTCATGTCTTTGGAATGTGACCACCCATGACACTTATTTTTTACCCATGATATACATAAATACACGCTTCTATATAGAGGGAATAGTTTCAAACACTCCATTTAAAGCCTGCTCATATTTATATATATTTATATTAAGCCACAATTACTAGTGAAAGCTCCCAACACTGATCACTTCATGCTGCAACCTCAGAGATGTTTCACAAACCCTGAGTAGACCAGCCTCTAATGGAAAATTACAGAGTGATTCTTCCCAAGCAGGGAGAATGTCCACCCACCTGACTCAGCCCCCAGCACACCTTCTGTCTTCTGCATGGAATAAAGATTCAAAACGCATTTTCAGTTGATTTCTAAAATGGTCCTATGGCCTGGAAGAAATCCTGCTCCTCTTCCAGTCCTTTTTCCTTCCGTGCTAAGTCCTGCCTTTTACAGATCTCATAAAGGGTACTTGTTACAAATGCAGATTCTGGACTTGACTTGCAGATTCAGGAGGGGCCTAGCAACTCTTTTTTTTTAGAAAAATACGGACCATGCTCAGGGACACCTTGTCTCGGCACAGCAAAGCTTCCACAGCTCCAGTTCTCGGTACAACAAGGCAGTAGCCGGCATGAGAGGGCAACCTTTCAAAGATTCAAAAGTAGAAAGAGAAAAATGGGTATATTTCTAAAACATGATGAGACAAATGGCTATTTGGAACTAAAATGTCCCCCAAAGACCTGTGTCTCCAGGCCTGGTGCCCAGGCTGTGGAGCTACTGGGAGGTGGTGGAACCTTTAGGAGGTAAGGCCTAGTTGGAGGGAGCTACGTCATACCCTTGAGGAGAGTATTGGGACCCTGGTCCTTCTCTCCCTCTGCTTCCCAGACACCATGAGGTGAACAGGCCTCCTCTGCACATGCTCCCACCATGATGTACTGTGTTAATACAGGCCCAAAGCCACAGGGTCCAAAACATACCTGGATTGAAAACATGAGTCCAAAAAAGCCTTTCCTCCTAATTTGATTCTCTCAGGTATTTCTGTCACAGTGAGAGCAAGCAAACACATATTAAATGTGATTTTATCTGTCTGTAGACTTCCCTGTAAATAAGTGTATGTGAGGAGGAGTAATGGGAAGTAAGTCAACTTATAAGAACCTAGATAATGAATTCTGATGAGTTTCTTGTGGCCCAGCAAAGAAAATTTCTCTTGATGTGTGTGGGCATAAGAGTAAAGCCCAACTCAAACTGACTTAATAAGGATATTGTTTATCTAACATAACAAAAGCTTGGAGATGATGCACCTCCCAAGTTCGTGAATTCAGCGGGGCAAGAATGATCAGAGCTTGAGAGTCTTTCCATCTATCTGCTCTACCATGTAACATTTGTTCTTAGTCTGTCGCCTTCAGAGCCATAGAAGAGTGGCAGTGGCAGTTCCAGAAATGTCAATGTCCAGCCGAAGGAGAAACAGTTTTTTACTTCAGTCCTAGCAGATTTCCCTGCCCTCCTTAAAGGCCAGACCTGCTCTGCAAGAGGAGTAGGACAACCATGACCATTGGCTTCAAAAGGTCAGGTTTACCCTACGGACATGGAAAAGGTCAAATGAGGAAGGTACAGAATGAATAGAGTAACCACCAGTTTGGCTTTGCAAGTTTTTTTTATTCACTGTGCTGGTTTTGTCTTCAGGACTGGTAAGAAATGCTTTCTTGCCTCACTTGAAATCAGCTGCACAAGATTCTCCTTTTACATTGTTGTTCTGAGCTCATACATGAAGATTTGCCTTTGCTGAGCTGTTTCTGGGGAGGCAGAAGAACAGCCCTCTTTGTAAAATGTACACATTTTACAGTTATTATGGAGGTGGTGGGAATGGTGTTTGCTTTCCTGGTCTGTTTGGAATTTTCCTCTGCTAAATCTAGATTTGAGTTTATTTCATTGTGGACCAAAGGGTGTAGCTGTTCCTGACAGCTAGTTAATGAGTGTGCCATGCTGCCTAAAAGCCAGCTGTAACTCATTGGTCATGTCCAAAAGAAATTCTAGAGACGGGTAGTAAATAACTAAGATGAGTTTCTGCCCATGTTCTGGAAATCAACTAAATGTCTAGTGCCTTTTAAGGGGAGTCAACAGGAGTTCTGCTTGGTTAAACTGAAGAAGAGTAGAGCCCAAGGGTGTGCTAGGGGCCCAGGGCTGCCTGGTGATAACTACTCCCTTTGTTTTATGCTGCTCTTGGACTCCCTGTCAGTCTGGCGGGGGAGGATCCCTACTCTGTGAACAAGTTGTCTATTGAAATGAGATGCTTGTCTCTCTGCAGATGCATCAGTATTCAAGTCCTTGGCTCCAGATAATACATGTTTCAGTATGTCTGGGCTTCTTGCCAGATATGTGTAGGTATCTCTGATCTTGGGAAGGACTGTTGGTGGTAGTTTTTTTTTTTTTTTTTTTTTTAAATAAAGGAAGGATGTTTGTAAGGTGCTCTTTTTGATTGCAGTTGCTGTTTCCAGGATATGGAAGCTACTCTGGAGTATTGGCCTTGGGAAAAATTCTCCCCAAAGAAACTCAAATTCACTTTTGCAAAGGTTAGGAGGCAAATGAGCAGTTCTACTCCCTTCATGTATAGGAACAAAAGTTCAAGAGAGAGGTGAAGAACAGGGCTTTGGAGCCAGAAAGACCTCTGGGATCAGTTGTGGAACCAGCTATATATAAGCTGTGGGACTTGGTAGTAATCTAAATTCCAATTTTTTAACTTGTATAATGTGGATACCTCATTGGCTTGTTAGGGTGATTAGAAACGGTCAATGTCTTTCAAGCACACATCACAGTTGCTGGCTGTGAGTACTTAATAAACACTATTTAATAGAACTGTGGAAGGTGGCCTTGGTGGCAGCAATGGTTCTCATAGCAGCAGTGGTGACTTAACCCTCGATAATTACAGTTTGTGTTGTTCAGTATCAAAGAAATGGTATCACTCTGGATGATGATCAGAACACTCTCTGTATTATAAACTTAAAATCCACATGCTCCGATTTGACATACTCCTTAAGCCTTGTCATTTCTGTGGCCTTCAAGATTCCGGTTTCAGCTGCACAGGAATACGCATGACAACCAGGACAGGGTTTTTTATGTGCTTTGTTCACCTAACTTGCACAGGACAATGGCGATTTCCTTTGTATTGTGTGATGCAGAGTTCATAGGCATACATTTCACAGAGATGTTATCTAGGCTGATTTCCTTCATTCAGCTCTAGCTTGGCTATTTAAAGCACTTGATTTGTGGATAGGGATGTCCTCCCCCCACATTCTTAAGGAAAGAAAAAAAAATGAATAGAACAAAAGATTTACAGAGAGAGCAAAGAACACACGCATTCATAATATTAACAAGGAACCATTACTTAATAGTAAAAGTAAAACAGCTTAATAATAGTGGCTTGCAAACTGCATCTGACCCACAGATCTCATTTGTGAATGGATCCAGCCATGTGAACATTAAAGCTATATCTACCAGGCGCGTATGAGAATTCCCTGAAGCCTTTTTTCATAACATTACTGTAACATGACGCTGCATCAAGAATGCGGTGCCTTAAGCGCTTCACTGTGACCCTGAGAGACTTTACAACTTAAAGCCCTTCCCTTGTTCTCCTACCTGCAAAACCCAGAGGCTGCTGGGAAAGAGAGCCAGGCTTTAAAATCTACTTTGGTCAAGCATTTCTTCTGAAAGAAACTTACATTTTATTAAATTTAATGAATGGCTACCAATTAATTACACTGCAAGCTTTAAAAGAAAAACTTATTTTCTTCGAAAATGACCATTCTCTGAAGATAACTTTTTAAAAAATATTTTATTAGTTATTGGTGGACCTTTATTTATTTTTATGTGGTGCTAAGAATTGAACCCAGTGCCTCACACATGCTGGGCAAGTGCTCTACCACTGAGCCACAACTCCAGCCCCTGAAGATAACTTTTTGCAAGTTACAAAATTAGCATTTCAATAAAAGCAAACTTAATTCTTCTGTGTTCAAAGGTAGGTGTTGCTTAAACACTACCTTTAGGAGGCTCAGGTTGTTAAAAGTGAGGAGAAACACTTTTTCTTTAAGACAATAGCAACAAGCATTCACACTATGACCAACACAGGAAAAAAATAATAATTCAAACAGATGCCCTTAAGCTATACTGAGCATGTAGAACACACTAATTACTCATATATTTGTCAAAGAGAGTTCATTTACTTAACAAATTTTTGAGTATCTACTTTGTGCTAAAATGACTAACAGATTATTCTTGAACTGCTGAGCAGTCATCTAACAGACCACATTCAGCTCTATATGTACTATTTAGCAATACTTACAATGGTTGTAATAATTGAAAACATTCTCGGGATAAATGGGACCTTAAAATTAAGCTAATTTTTCCACCTACAGTGTAACATCAAACCGAATGCAGAGCGAATATCAGAGAACTTGAATATGTGAATAATCTAATTTTTCTAATGTTTCCCCAAGAGATTTAACATCTACAGTATCAGGATTCAAAGTCATAACACTGTATAACTTCCCTCCTGCTGAGAAGTAACAAAGCCAGCATTTCTAGCTGTCCTGACGGGGCAGAAGAATTAAGAAAAGCAGAGTCAGGTTTGGTTGCTATTCATTTCAGAAACTGTCACTGATGGAGCTCCTCTGCATCTGTGGAGCCCTGCAATCTCTGCCCTGACCACTGGTAAGAGAGACCACTCCTTCCTTCTGCTCTAAACCACCCTCCAAGTCCTTCGGGGTAACACCTGCTCAGCTTCTGAGAAAGAGCCAAGTCTGTGTCCTAACACCTTTTGTGGAGACTCACCACTTATTCAGGATCTGCAGAGAGAAGGTGAGGAAATCAACATCCAGCAACTTGAATATCACCAGCCTCTAAGTCGAGTATGTACATTTCCAACTGCTCATCCTATATGCAAACTTGGGAACTTTCCTGCCTATGAACAAAGGTATGCAACTGAACAAAGGCTCCTCAGTTCTGCCCATGGCCAAGAGATGACATCTGTGGGAGTCCTAGAGTTATACAGAGAAAATGGAGGCTGGGGATGATTTGGCAGAAATCACTGCCAAGGCTCTTATAAAGGCAAACTTTGCATCCTCCAGTTATAGCTACATTACATGGTAGAATCACAGGAATATAAATGCACAAGTGGGCTGGGGTATAAAAAGAACCATTCTACAGCATGAATTCCAGTATTCTTCCAATGAAAAGCAAAAAGACCCAAGTGTAAAAAGATGCTAATGTTATTAAACAACATGGTCATTGCTATACAACTGGGGAAAGTGAGCGCAGGAAAATGACTGGATCCATACAGCACTACTTTTATCTACGTTTATTTTATCAATGTTTAGAAATGCCACTAGTGAAAAGCTTTATAAAGTCTCTTAAACTGTATGGAATAATATCTCACAATGTGTCCATTTAAATTTGAATTAAAGCGTGTAGACCATATATGTTCAGACAGCTCTTTCAAAGAAAAGGTAAGAATTCTCTTCTCTCTGAAGGGGCCTGGTGGATACACAGACAAATGTAAACATTGTCTGAGGAAATTGAACAGCTGACAGAGACTTACAGATCTTACAAAAGAGAGAATATTGTTGTAGAAAGATAGAAAAGGAGGTAAGTTATGGCTGATATAAGAACTACACAAGATTTTTGTGGCTTTTTATAGAACTCACATCTGGGCATACCCCATCCCAGAACAGTTGTATATTTCTGATAAAATGGTCCTATGTTTGCATTGCTTTCTATACTGTATTCTAATCATGCCCCCACGGGCTTGTGTAGATTAAGGCCAGGTCAACCTTTCGTAGAAACAGAAAATAAAAATTTAGTGATTAGAAAAAAATTTTCATTTTTTGTTTATTGCTTATAGATAGCATGAGCCAATGTGAAAAAGATAAAGACATTTTAGGTAGATATCCACCATCTTTTTTTTTTTTTGTACTGCGGATTTAACCCAGGAGTGCATAAGCTATATCTCCAGTCCTTTTTTAGAAATATTTTGAGACAGGGCCTTGCTAAATTTCTAAGGCTAGCCTTGAAATTGTAATCCTCCTGCCTCAAACTCCCAAGTCTCTGGAATTATAGGCACCCAGCTTCTACCTCTTTTATATTTATTCTTTAATCAAACAATAATTTCAGAACAATAGAATTATCTATGCATAGCTGCTGGGAAGCAGGATTATAGTATTGGGAATATTTTTATAATCATTTTATCCCTTAGCATTAATTACTTTTCATTCACCATATGGATCATTCAATATATGAAATATTATTATAAAATGGATTTCAATGAGAAACCTGGTCTCTTTTGAAGACTCTATAGAGACTTTAGACAGGATGAGTTAAAGGGGTACTTTGCACTACCATATGTGCTTAAGAGGAAAAATCTTAAGAAGACCTTAAAAAACCTTCTAGTTGGACATGGTGGCACATGCCTGTAACTAGCAACTCAGGAAGCTAAGGCAGGAGGATTGCAAGTTCAAAGCCAGCCTCGGCAACTTAGTGAGGGCCCTAAGCAGTTTAGTGAGACCCTGACTCAAAATAAAAAAATAAAAAGGGCTGGGGATGTGGTTCAGTGGTTAAAGCACCCCAGGGTTCAATCCCCGGCATCAAAAACAACAACAAAAAGCCTTTCTAACTAGAATTGTCTGGTCAAGTGTATATAATGTTCAGTACAATAAGAAAAACAAACTTGCATGGAGTTTTGCAAGGCTTTTCCGTACAGGCTGAGGGGTATGCCATGTTCATGAAGCTCTGACCCCTCCCAGGGTTACCCACACAGCTGATAGTGGGTCTACCCATTGCCCAACACCCCGCGTTCCTTCACATTAAGCTGAAGAGAACAGTAGTGATGATGAAGAATTTGTAGGAATGCAACTCATCCCTCAAGTATCCTGGCTCAAATTCTTAAAAGGAAAAAAATAACCTTTCTGTCACAGCCCAAGAATAAACTTAGTTAACGTAGGACAGAGGCGTGATGAAGAAAACAACATATTTGTGTCTGAGGTGTGTCCGAGAATACCAAAATCACCGAGTTTCTGAATGGTCATGGCAAGGAAGAGCTGTCTGTAGTTGTTACAGTAACTGTATTTTTAGTATGTGAGGAAACCCTTTTGGGAGGTGGTTGCTTTAGGTTTTGACATGAACATGAACTTTGCAGACAGTAGTGTTGTCACAATGCCCAGAGTCCTGTAACTGCACAGGTTTCCTCCTCTTTCCTGAGAAAGGGGTCAATGAAAAAGGAAGCATTCTCATATTCTTATATAAGAACATTCTTGATATTCTTATATCAAGGAGAGACAGGGCACCAGTGCCTGCTGGTGGTCACATTCACCCCTGTATTCCACGCTAATCACCGCCATCCAACTTTACTACAGTCATTGCACTGTGGTGGTCTCATACCCAAACAAAATTTGCTCAACTGAATGTATCCTTAACCATCCATTGAGCTCACTTATTCACTCCTTTCTTTGTTTATTCGGCATATATTCATCCATTCATCCCACTGCCTTCTATACCTCCAGGACTAGAATAGATACATAGCTCCTAGCACACAGTCAGCACTCAGGAGATGAGGAAAGAAGGAAGGAAGGGAGAATAGGGTCTTTGGCACTCAACAGGTCTAGTCATGCTTGTGCTCATGTCCAAACATGATCAAGAAACACATGAAACTGCTCAGTGCATTCATAAATGTAGTTTGAGACATATCATGTATGTTAGCTAGATTTTCATGTAAAAAAACATTAAGAAAATTTAAAGTTAAAATCTGAGCCAGGCACAGTGGCCTGTGCCTGTAATCCCAGGGTTTCAGGAGGCTGGGTCATGGAAGATCAAGAGTTCAAAGCCAGCCTCAGCGACAGCAAGGTGGTAAACAATTCAGTGAGACCCTGTCTCTAAATAAAATACAAAATAGGGCTGGGGATGTGGCTCAGTGGCCGAGTGCTCTTGAATTCAATTCCCGGGACCCGCCACCTTCCGCAGAAAAAAATCTGAAGTCATCAACGCAACTAACTGTAAAATTAATCCTCTCCGGGAGTCTAGGATTAGATGGGCTGTTATGGTGTTAGGTTTTGACCCCAGCTTTCACTCTCCCTTCCTTAGAGAATGTGAGGAACAATAAAAACAAATGTGAATCTTAAGTGAAATACAATTACCTTGCTTTATACTTTTTAGGATGAAAATGTAGATTTCTTGTGCTTGAAAATATGAATCTTGAAGTCAAATTTATACTACAAAACAATTAAACAATGAAAACAACTAAACTGTGTAACTTTAAATAGTTCATTCACGTTTTTCAACTATTCAAACAAAACTCAACTTTTTGGCTCTCTTAAAAATTTCAGTCCCCCACTGACCATGTCAATCTGGCCATTATCAACTAATAGGTCCAATATTCAGCATTTTAAGAGGAAAAAAATGCCTAATTAGTAATGTGTATGCTAAAAATACTGTGTATTTGGACACATATCTACACCCCGTACATATACATGCAAACATATATACATATCTATAAATTTAGCTAGCTCCTGGGTTCCATTCTTGTAGCCCTTGATAAGCAGAGGAGTTATAATCATATAAAAGATATTTATAGGCGCAAGAGTCTCTTAAAGTCTTTCAACATTGGACTGCTTTATGCAGTTGGGAGATGATGGTTTGGGGAGGGAGTAAAGAAGGAAATTCCAAAATGTGAATGGTATTTAAACCTCTTAAATTTCTTCTTCAAAGGAAGAGAAAAAGGATAAAATTATGCTTTCCCTATTCAACAAGATGGCATGCAGAAGGGCTATGGGCAGAAAAATAACTAAAAAGAGTATAGAGACCCAGTGACTTGAGTCCTTTTCATGAAATATGTGGGTTCAAAAAAATCCAATAACCATAAAACAACCTTTTCTTTGATGCCGAACAAAAAACAAGCTTGAAATTTAGTGCTGCTGAGCAAGTGAATGAAAAATACAGATGTCTGTACCTTCAGTTCAACTCAGATTCGCCATCTGAATGGCCCGATGCTTAACTCTTTGTACGACTAAAAGTATCAAAGCATTTAGTTACCAGTAACAGTTTAAAGTAAAATGTACAAATATTTTTTCCTCGTTAATAAATTCAACGAATTAGAAAATTCAGCTGTGCCATATCCCTTTTCTTATCCTGTCTGAATTACAAAACTTAAATAACACACAAAAGCAATTAGGTACATCTTTTCCTGGTGTAGTACTCCAGACTGATTTTTAAAAATTAAGATATCAATCATTTTATTTAAAATGTAGGACCTTGACGCTATTTTCATTTTCCAAAGTCAGCTTATAATACCAGTTTCCCCAAAGGTCAAAAACAATATATTAAGGAAATACCACCTGCTACTTAGAGCTTGCACAGGAAATTTGCATTTCCACTTTGTAATGTATTATTTGGGGGGGGGGGGGAGGAAATGACAGACTGCTTCATTATCCCAAGGCACAGAATCCCAATAGCTGCAAAGCAGCAGAAAAATAGAAAGTCAGCCAGTGTCCATTTTCCTACTGAATTTCATGGAAATTAAAAACTCAGTAGGCAAAGGCAAAAAGCATGTGATGAAAGGTGCCAGGCTCACTCCAAGCTCGCTCTTCTGTTCCCTTTCAGATCAGCCTTGCTGTCCAGCTCACTTGAGATGAAAGAGTGCTCTGAAAGGGCAGGTAAGAGCACATTTTTCAGTCTTTTGTAAACAGTCTCTGAAGATCAAGGTGGTGGTCATGGCTGTCCTCTTCAACCTGACTCCAAGAGCGAAGGAAAGCCATGGAGAATGCCTGTTCAAAGTTCAGCGGACCCTTTCTACCGTTTTATTTGCAAACCAAACAAGATTGAAGACAGATTACTTCCTACTGTCCAGCCCACAGGAAAGGAGCATTCTGTTCAGATACAGAATAGACATTAAGAAACACAGCAGTCACCGAAAGCGCATCCTCTTTGAAGCAATCAACTCTACTGGGGTTTAGCACATACTTCACTCTGCAAATAGTTTCCATGGTTCACCTTTTCTTCAGAGAATTCTCTCTCTCTCTCTCTTTCTTCTCAACCTTTTCCATCTTTCACGGTTTCCCTCCCTCTGCAGTTCTTGTTAGTATAGAAAACCAACCTGCCATTTCCTGCCACAGATCCCATACTTGATGTGTATAAAACTTAAGTCACCAATGTTGGACACATTAGAAAAATTCATTTACTTGATCGATGATTGTATCTAGGCAAGGGCAAACCACCACTTTAAACAATTGTTTTTGGTGAGTTGACTGAATATTCTCTTCAAATTACATTTACAGTTCAATTTAGCTTAAAGTTAAGTAGAAATGGAGATTCCTTGAAGCACTTGGCATAAGGCACTTGAAATACTTGGAGAACTGATGTGAAGTTTATTTTGTTATCTCTCTGTGTAAATTAGCTACGTAAATATACATCTCTTTTGAAAGACCAAATTGATAAAGATGGTTTCATTTTTCATAAATCAGGGTGAGACTTTAAAATTAGCAATATCTTCCCTTCATCTTGTGAAGACAACATTTATTTAAATTTTGTGGGCATGATGTACTAGTATGAGCAAGAAAAACAAATCTCTGTTCTAAAACATCAAATATGTTAAGAACGCAACACTGAGATATAGAAACTATATATATATATATATATATATATATATATATATATATATATTTTTTTTTTTTTTTTTTTCTATCTTTTATAAACACAAGAAAACCTTCTATTGAGATAAACAGTTCAACAAACTATGGTCAGAGTACAATGCCAGGAAGAGAGAAGAGTCTGAACAGAGAAAGGTAGAACTTATCTGCACACCATCTAAACACCCATATAAAAACTTGGCCAACTCCTTGAATATTTTTATTCAGCTTCTGTAAATCTGGTACGCACAGACCAAGTTAAAAAATGATTTTTAAGCTGGCCTCAGTGGCTCATCTATAATCCCAGTGACTTGGGAGGCTGAGACAGGAGGATCACAAGTTCAAGGCCAGCCTCAGCAATTTAGTCAGGCCCTGAGGAACTCAACAAGACCCTCAAAATAAAAAAAAATAAAAAACAAAAATAAAGAAAGAGAGAAAGAAAAGAAGAAACAAAGAGAGAAAGAAAGAAAGGAAGGAAGGAAGGAAGAAAAAGAAATTAAAAGGATTGGGGATGTAGTCTCAGTGGTAAAGTGCCCCTGGGTTCAATCCCCAGTACCAAAATAAACAAATACATTAGAAAATGATTTTTAAAATATTAGAAAATGAAAATCCCAAAATAAATGAAGAGGAATTGGACTATTTAGTTTGAAGAAGGTCAGGATATTTGTGACTGTGAGCTTCTTAGAGATATATATCTTTGACATATATATGTATGTATACCTATAGACCCTTTCTACAGTTTTACTTGTAAACCAAACAAATTTGAAGACAGATTTTATATATCTATATCTATATTTATAAATAACATATAGGAGAGAGAGAATGAAGATTAATAAGCCCTTATCTTCTAGAAGGGCAAATCCGAAGAAATTTGTTTTAACCCAGTGAAAACATTTGGAAAGCCAAATACACGATATATCAAGATTCTGGCTTCTACCTCACTTTCCGCTTCTGATGAGCTGTGAGATCTCGGGCTAGTTTCTTGAACTCTCTGGTTCCCATTTCCCCATTGTAAATGGAGATGGATGTCAAATCCTGCAATTCCATGAAACACGGCTGCCTGTCCCTGTCCCTGTCCCTGCCTTCTCCAAAATGGAGCTAATTACCAATTTTGTCTATAACCAGGTCACTTGAAAAAAGGACTCTCTTTTTCAGTCTGGTTTCTATATTTGGCAGGAAAGATGGACCCCAGCAGAGGCAGAACAAGGAACCAAAAGGCCCAGAGACTGAGGTAAAGCACCGGTGCATCTTCTCACAAGGTTGTTATTCCTTCCCAGAGCCAGGCGTGGCCACAGAGGACAGCTCACAGGATTAAAAATTGGAAAACACTCTTGGATTTCCGAATGTGAAGGGAATAAACTCAGTTCCTGCAAAGATAACAATTAATAGGCACCTGTGACCATCCTGCTCTGAGGAGAAAGGGGCCATCTTGTAAACAGCAATCCAGGGCAGGAACTCGGGCTGGTTTTAAGTTGTGCTTTTTAAATGAGTGATAAAACTCCTCCACACTTTACCAAAAAAAAAAAAAAAAAAAAAAAAAAAAAAAAGAACATCCACAGTGCCTACCTAGGAGTCTTAGAGCAGCAAGAATATCCTGAATTCCTGCACAGTGGATAAGGATCAACAGCTATTCTGAAGACTAAATGCAAGTACACTTTTTTTCCTTTGCATAGATAGGAGTGGTGGTGGTGGGGTGGTAGGGCTGCTTCTGAAACTGGAGGCTGCATTTTTCTGGCCACATACCTCCCTCAGAGCCCAGTGTGTGTGTGGGAGACAGCTGAAGGAGAGTCTAGCTGAACATTTCATGTGACAATGGGGGCGTTTCAGAGCTTCCTGCTGCTGCTGGTGATCTCACTAACCCTTCCTTTGTGATCTTGGCAGTTAATGAGACTGTAAACCAGCATCCAAGCTGATTGAAGGCAGGTTTAAAGGGCAAAAGAAAATGGTGGTTGTTTAATGATTAAACAACTTTTTACTGTTAAGCATTGACGTTGCTTTATTTTAATGTTGCAATCAATGTACATGCAGAATGAAAACCAGCGTTCAGGTAGAAGCAGAACTTTGGTCACACTGTTGTGCTTTGGGGGAAAAAGTGCTGCTATCACTTTAAGTGTCAGATTTGCAATTTGCCTTGAAAGCCCCACACTGTCCTACTCTCCCCACCTCCCACGAATTAATCCCATAGAGACAAAGTTAAACACATAATTTGTAAAACTATTGAGAAGTAAACTTCTCATCCACAGTAACTGAAGTAGTTGCCAAATGCAGATAAATCTTCAGCCCTGAGTAGGAAGCCCCACACTGTTTTGAAACAATTGCTAGACTTTGCTCCTGTTGAAAGGAACTGAATGCTGTTCACTCTCACTTCAGGCTTTTAGAGGCAAAGGGAACACTTTTTCAAAAATCAGCGCTTCCCTAGCAAGCACAGTGATTTAGGGGAGATTTTGATTGTCTTGGGTTGGTATTCCTGAGAACAGAATCATTCATTTTGCTCTAAGCAAGTGTGTAACAAGAATAGAGGCCGTGTTGATAAGAGATCCCGGGAGTTGGTAATATATTATCCTCTGTAATTTCTTCCCAAAATAGACTTAATGGAAAGAGGATGCATAATATACCCCTTCTCAAAGGAAGCATTCCCCAATACAACAGAAGCAGTCATTCTAAAAACAGCTTTATGGCCCTTTAGTCAATAGCTCTATTTTCTCCCCTTTCGTAGCTTCCTTCCTTCTGCTCTGTAAGGACCTGGGGGGTGTGTGGGTGGGGGGACGCACAGTCACATCTTGGCGTACACAACTGAAAACGCCCCTGAGATCTGCATCCTCCTTCGGAGGTCTGCAAGACTATTGGAAATTTAATAGGACACCACGGAACCCCCTCAGTTTCCCTCAGTTCGTGGAGCAATTCCGAAGTGGCTGCTATGTTTGAAGCCCCCTGTAAGACACAAAGACAAGTGAGGAACGAGGTTCACATGAAATGTGATGAGTGGCAAGCAGATCACACCCCTAAAGATGGAGATGACAGCAGCAGCAGAATCCAAATGCTGGTGGCCACACTGCCAGTCCTCAAGCCTAATCACACAGCAGAGCTGTAGGTCCTTAATTTCTAAGACCCTGGAAGTGAAATTTCCTCATTAAGAAGTTTTCCTAGGGCTGGGGTTGTGATCAGTGGGAAAGTGCTCACGTAGCATGTGTGAGGCCCTGGGTTCGATCCTCAGCAGCACATAAAAATAAAACAAAGGTATTTCTTGTTCACCTACAACTAAAAAATGTATATGTACATATATACATATATATAAGGTATATTATACATATACATATATATGCATATGATATATATATGTGTATATATATATATATATATATATTTTTTTTTTAAAGTTTCCTATCTATATTCACAAACCAGAAGAACATTTCTTCTTGCTCAGGGCCAGCCGAATCCTTATTAGAATAGAAGCAGTTCAAATGTTGATTTGGGTGTCAATTTTTTTTTTCACATTGGGGACATGTTTTACGATGAGGGAACAAAAGGTATGAATGGTGATTCAGATCCTCAGAGAGGCTAATAAAAACAGACCACTTGAAATGTAGCACATTTACTATACAAGTTGTAGAAAAAAGATATTTTTGACCTCTTCATAAATAACTAAAATGGTTAAACAAAAGTTTACATGAAATATTTTTAAAATTCATCTTGGAATTTGGCATTTGAGGAATACCAGAGTTTAATAAAAGACAGTAGATGGAAACTTTTAAGGAGGGTCTGAATGGAAGCTTCTAGGCATTTTCAAGGGCTGAAGATAAATGGCATTCTTTCTTTATTCTGTTAAATTTTACCTCAAAACATATGGTCTCTCTCTTCTCAGATACAGTTACTGCCAGGGCCACTCTAGAAACATGATAAAATGGTAGAAGAGGCATGGAAAAAAAAAATGGGAAGAAATGCCTGAAAGATCTGGAAAAAACTAGAAAAAGAGAAAGAAAGAGAGAATCAACTGGATACCTGTATGTACAAAAATACGTGCAGGAATAAAATGTGGAGGGGGTGTAAAGGCAGATGAACCTCTGAGGCACACGGCACTATCTTCTAGTAACACAATGAATACCCTCCGCCAAAGACCTCACAATTACCATCTCAGTGACTTCAGCCACTCAGTGGTGAGTGCATTATGCTTATGGGTGTGGTGATAGACTGAAGAGACTGCAGAAAGCAACTGAGAATTTGCAACTCTAGAGAGCATTTGCAAATTTAAGTTCCTGTTCTATATCTAATTCGCAGCCCAGAGAAACTGTAGACTCTCTTCAGATACAGCAGTGGGGGCGGGGGGGGGGAGATTAAAAACAGGTCAGCTTAAGCAATATGAAAAAAAATGATTTTATATTTTAATTGAAGTTGGTTCATTTAAAAACCCACTTCTGTAACATGAAGGAGAGTAGCACATCAGAAAACTTCCACTGCCCTGAATAAATGGAGGCCACTGGGCCTCAAAGACAGCATGAGGAATTTAAGTTAGGAACAAATAGCATCCTTCCCAAGACAGTCTGGGATGGCATCTGAGAATGGCTTTCTGAGGAGGGGTGATACATTTGGGCACCTCTCTCTGATTAGACATTCTCTAGAGCGCCTATTCAAAGTCATACAGTAGCACTGATATTGGTGTCCTAACACTATGCTGGGTTCCCACTGAGTACAGAAACCTACATGAGCCTACGGTTATTCACTAAGCTAGTCAGGGAGTCGTCCTCAGCCTTATAATAGATCTTGTTTGACTGGTCAAGTGCTATAGCTGGCAAGGGGAGCCCATTGCTCAATCAGTACATTCCTCAGAATCCAGGAGTGGACGCTGGGCTGTGTGTAATGCAGGGAAACCCAAAGTGGGGGATGAGCATCTTTTGACCAATCCCCCACCACAGTCATTATATATAAATGATAAAAACAGAGCTGCTCTGGTGGGATGGGAAAGGACCCAGAACCTTCTCCTTTTGCGAGTCCCTGAGGAGCTTTCTTTACAAATGGCCAGAGACTTTTTTTTTTTTTCCTTTTCTTTTACTCGACTGGACCCAAGTTAACCAATTAGGTCAGCAAGAGTGGCAAGCCACCTTTCTTTGGGGTATGCCAATTAGTGGGGATAGACAGTTCCATCTCATTTCCAGCTGAAGAAACCAGGGAAACAGTCTTGCAAGTCAATTTCCCCGGGTCATGTGGTTAGGAGCAGAACTGGACCTAACATATACATTTTCAACAAATCATTTTCATTGTGTGCTCCCTCCTCTTTTCTCAAGAGTTTTCTATTATATTTTAGTATGCCCTTGATGTTTTTGAGGTCTTGGCAAACCCCCAAATTCACAGTCTCTAAATTTGGGAATCCAGGAAATATTTTGCTCCAGTTTGGAGGTTTCCTCTGAAACTGTATTACTACCCAGAGGCAAGGGTTTCCTGCACACATCGCCACACCACGAGTTAACTCCATTTCCACATCTACCCACCCTCTTGCTTGGTGGCTGTGTTCCCAAGGAAAATTTTTAAAAAATCTTGAAGAGAGTTACTATATAATCTCAAATTAGTTAACAATGAAGCTGGGTCGTAAACCAAATGATTTTCTCCTGGACACCAGCTTCCAGAAGCCAGAATTCAACTCCATGCTTGAGACAAATAAGAAATTACTAAATGCCATGGATCCTGGGTCCATCTTTGGCCATTGAAACCTGGTTGCCCAGGGCTCATTGTACTATCTGCAAGCAGCCTTGCATCTTGTGGACAGAGGGAAAATAGCACAATAGTAATTAGGCCACAAATAAATAGATAGCAGATCTGTACGTTACCTGATGAAATTTTTTTTTGTTACATTTTGCCATTTACATACACATTTTACCACTTATTTCATTCTGTGGCATGTCTTTCAGTGGTACTGATGGATTAAGATACCTTCAACCTCATCACTTTAACAGTAAATAATCTGCTACCTTTCACCCACTTCTCTTTCTACCTTCCAGAGTTGGGAAGAATAGCAAATTTATATAAATGCTTATGAATTACGGATTATCCTTTGAAGTAACATTAAACTTCTACTTCTTAAATTTTATTTCATTGGTAAAAATCTGCTCTTGAAATACCTGTCCTTCTTACTAAGGCACCTCCCAGGTAGCCAGCTTATTCACTCTTGCTTATACGGTTTGGGGTTAATTGACTACAGGTGCTGTATGCTGCAATTCTGCTCAAGGGCCCTCTGCAGTCATCCATTCTTGTGACAATCAGATTAGAAGCAGAATCAGGAGGTGGGTCAGCATATATTTGGGCTTCCATTAGGATGGCTACCATATTTTTATTAGATATCTTGACTGATTCACATTTGCCTTCTTTTGAATCAAAAGCTCATTAGTGCTATGTTTTATGTATCATTCAACAAGCTCAACAAAATGCCTAACCCATTTATTAGGATGAGTAGTGAAGACTGACTATTGTTCTCTGGGTATCAGTCTAAAATTTTTTTAATAGTGTTTTATATCTTCCAACTTTGGCATTTAGCATATCTGTGTTGAATAATGTTTCCAAAGGGATGTGGCTGCAAAATCTGTGAGGTGTGCTAAACATTCTTATCTGGTATGTCACCAATTTTCTCTTGTAGAAAATTCTATGAGATGAGTAGAGACTGGCTAGACCTCCCTGCCGCACCCTTTTATTTTGATCTTGCTGAGATTTACTCAAGTGGTACCCTTCTCTTCTGTCTTGTAGAGACTTCTGTCTTCTTTCTCTTTTTAATATCTTCAGGTGTTTTGAAAGTTACCTTCAACCCACCAGTAGGTATCTCCTTCTCTACAGCATCATTGGCCTTACTCCTAAAAATAGGAACTACTACCAGGAAATAGGAACAAACTACCTTCTCTTTTCAACTTTGTTGCCCTCATAGGAACACCCCTGGTAGAACATTATAAGGTTACATTCAGATATCATCCACAAGACAGTGTTCAGTCTCCAGCCGCCTGGAATTTGTCAACACTTTGATTTTGATCTTCTCCACATGGTGAATTTTGTTTCAAGTTTGAAGGGAAAAAAAAAATGTGTTCAGATGTTTTTGAAGTATAAGATGAAAATTACATTGCTAATGTTTTAAAGGCCATTTTCTTATTCATATCATTATTGCATACAGATCAGTTAATTTAAATTTTTTTTTTTTTAAGTTTTCCAAGTGTCCAGAATAAGAGCATGTGTAAACTGACTAGTGAGGTATTTCCAAGGTTCTAAACTCATTAGTTGCCTCCACCACATTTTTTTTTTTTTTCACCAGTACTGCTTATGTTATGTTTCACCTTACCAACCAAGCTTGGCCTCTCTATGTTAGTTCTCATATCACAAAATTAAATGGACATCTGATTTCCCTCCAGAATGATACCACCTTTAGTTCATCTGCAAATACTGACAGGTATTCTTATAAAAATGGAGCCCAAAAGTAGTGAGAGAAGAGAGAGAAACTTATTCCAAATCATTTGGACCCATTTCTTCATTTTGCTGAGACTAAGAAGGACATTCTGTAGCACTCAGAAGGAGACTTCACAAGCATCACATGTAAGGTCGCTTGCAGAGATAAGAGTTTGAGTAAATTATTCATAAAATCCACATTTAAAAAATCTCCCCTGAGTGTGCAGAGAGGATGCTTTAGTTTCATTGATCAAAATTGGATGTTTTCTCTGATTAAAGTTCTGGGTAACTACTCCCTTTCAAAATTTACTGAAAGCTTATCTCTCAATGTTTTACGATGTGCAAACGCTTCAAGACTTGAATTAGATACTGAAGGGACACACAAAAGTAATTCTTGTCTTCTCTAAGAAGCTTAAAGTTCCTTTAGCAAGAAAAGAGGAATGTCTAATAAACAATTGAATATACAAACAAAGAAGGGCCAAATCTATAAATTTGGATTGTTTACCTCCAGTGCTGCACATTCAGGAAGCCTTCAGCCCTCTTCCCTCCCTGTTGCTCTCTCCCCTGCCCTATCTAGGCTACATCTTTTTCTCAACTCCTTTTCTGCCTGTCCCTATTTTATAAGTTGAGTCTCTTAGTGATGTTTACAGACAACTGTTTATAATGCCACTCTCCTCTCGTTCATGGAGAAAAAAAAAAGAAAAAAAAACTGTGATGAGCTGTATCTGCCTATTTGGTTGATTCATTCACTCATCCCTCCCACGCTCATTCATCACACAAATGCCATCTTACAAAGCACTGCGCCAGGCAGCATGAAGGGATCAGATCCACATTCTGCCCCAGTTTTGCCTCTCTGAGAAAAAAGATCCAGCTTTTGTTCTTTGCTTTTAGGAGAGCTATCATACACCCATTTCTAGGGATACCTGTGCCTTCCATGCTGGGCGGGGCTTCTCAACATTCTCAAGGTCTCAGTGGCAGGACCTTAGGGTCTGCAATTCTCAGATAATTCCATCAGCCTTCTCTTTCTTCTTTTCACTTCTCTCTACTCCCTCCCTGCATGACCACTTAGTGCCCCCAGGGCTCAGCCAGGGGCTCCTCTCTCTCCTTTTCCTTCTCTACGCATTCCCTTAGTGTGTACCCACATGGATTCAATTAGCACCTACACACAGATGAGCCCCAGATTCCTATCTCCAGCCCTGACCTTTCATTCTCTATCCAGTCCCATATTTCTCAGTGTCTAGAAAATATATAGACTAGATATTTCACTGCCATCCACAACAAACATAGTCAGAAACAGATTTTATTATGCCTCCCTACAAAGGCTGCCTCTGCTGGCCCCCTCCCCATGAGCAGCACAAGCTCTAGTGCCTCCCCTTCCACGGAGTGTCCCCTGTTCTGTGCACACTCCTCTCCAGTATTCTATTATGACCTACTAGCTCTTTTTCCTCAGACCTCAATTTTTACCACAATCTCTACAAAGAACTATTCTAGGTATTAATTGCCTCCAAGTCAAATATGAATACACACACACATACACACACGTACACATTAATACACAGGAAGATAATAAACAGAAAAAATTTCTGGGGGTATCCTACTCCTCCTAAGACAGATCAACAATGGTTCCTGTCCCATGCTTTTTTGTGATTTTTAGAGCATAAAGAAATGCTTCAAGCTGGAGCTATATGAATATTTATTAGGCTTTTCTATTTACTTAACTTAATAGTTGTTTTATTGTTATGTGCTCAGGGAGGCCTCAACAGTCACATTGAGAAATAAATGCAGACAAGGTAAATTTAATGGCATTCCAAGCATATCCATCAAAAACCCATCTGTATTCCAGTACATCATGCTGTCAGGAAATTATGCCTATGACTTTAAGTTTCCTCTTTCTTGATTTTCATTCGTTTTTATGCTGTTCTTGTTTTGCATTAAAGGAGTCTTAGAGCTCCTTGAGATGAATTTAAGAAAATCTACCAGTTACTGAACATGGGAACGAGCTGGTTGAGACCTGTGGCTTCACTGATCACCATCACTGACTTGGTAGAGCTCTGGAAAATGTGCAGAGCCCACAATCCCCATTGTTCTTTGTAGGATTTGTCCCAATTTGTGAGCTTGTATAAAAAGACCTTCTTCTCTGTTAGGAAGAGAGAACCTCATTCCTTACTAAACTGTCGCTTCTTGTGAAAATTACCAGTGTGTGGAGTATCTAGGTCTCCTGGATTACCCCTTCTATTACCTTGGCCTAGGTCACTTAGATGCTCATCTAAATCATCTCCAGAGGCCTGGAGGGGCAAAAGACACTGACACAAATTACCTACATTTTTGCAAATTTGCCATTAACAAGAATCTGTTATTAGAAAGTAGAAATCTTTAGCAAAGTCTATTTGGCATAATTCCCAAATGTTCAAGTTTAAACATAGAAAAAGAGTAAACACACACACACACACACGTAAGTTAAGGCAGGTATTCAAAAGTGCATTCAAGCAACAACTAGAAATGATAGAAGTAATTGGAGCCCATCTGAAGCAGGGAATACAATGTTATTTACAAACTGCTTGGAAGATAACATATACAGGAAAAGGAGAAAGCTAGAGGAATGAGAAAGCAAGGTTGACTTGAGATGGCACAGAAGGGACATGGGTAGTGAATACATTTTGAGCATCTGTTTTATGAAATTAAATCATATCAGAGCCAACACTGTGATTTTTGCAAGAAGGATAATCCCTGTACAAGGGCACCTGAGATTGAGTTTACCCTCTGCTCACTAAGGTACTCTCCCACGCATGGCTCTTTGACTGTCTAGTGGGTGCCTTTGTCAACTTTGCATCAGTTGTCATAGGATGGCAGAAAAACCGCATCCCAGGATGCGGACTTAAATTGGGAGCCTAAGGATGAGTAACCCAGTGTTTTGCTATGATCTGAAGGCTCTCTGAATAGGTTCCTATCCTGGAGAGAGCCATAAATAAATGTCATGACTCCTGAGAGCAGATCTAGTGACAAGACACAATCATAGAAACATTTTATAAGGTGTATTGGGATGGCATGGGTAAAGAGAATCATTTCAGATTCTCAACACTGGGTTCAATCCTAGGTGCCATAACTAATAGGAAAGAGTGTCTGCATATGGAGGAGAGTCACAAAGAGGAAAGAAGAAAGGGAACCAATATCTACTAGAGCATTGACTGCCTGCCAGGAACATTACATGCATCATCAATCCTGGTAAAGACCCCTTGAGAGAGGTCTCATAAACCCCACCTGACAGATGAGGAAACTCAAGTTCAGAGAAGTTAGGAGATGTGCCTGGGGTCAAACAGCTAGTGAGTAACGTGGCCCAGATTCAAACCCAGGTCTAACTACAAAGCCCATATTCTTTCAATTATACCATGCTGCTTATTAAAAGGCTGAATAATACGCCTTATGAGAAAAAGTTAAAGGAAGTTCTGTAACTCATGCTTGACAAAAAAAGACTGAAAAGTGATATAATGTTTTTGAAGTATTGTCTAAGAAGGATTAACCTCAAGGATGGTAACCAGCTGTTTTGAAACTTGTTCTGAAGAAATAAGAATAGGAAACGGGCTTTGACTGCCACATGAAGGAAAGGTTGCATGTACTGACTGGAGTGAGTGGCTAAGGAACACTGTGGGATCTTCTTCCTACACAGAAGTCAAGATAAGTGGCCTGGAAGAGAAGAAGAAAAGTTTGCATACATGAAGAAAAGCACTAAGGAAGTTGACCAGAGGAGAGGAAGAGGGAGAAAACAGCCTCAGGATGGCATAAGGGATGGGGGAACAGAAGAAATGTTTGAGGAAATACATAGAAAATGAGAATCATAATTATAAATAATTAATAAAAGCACTTTTGATGATGTCTAGTGCAACTACGTTTGTGGCACAAAATCCTATAGTGTCTCCTTCTCTGAAGATATTTTCAAGCAATATAGATTTCTATCTGGATGGAAGAATGTAAGTGTGGTCCTGTCTCAAAGCAGGAGTAAGTGCTAAATGACCACTTTAGGGGTTTCTGGAATTCTCAAAACAGCTTATGTTTTTACTTTAAATAGGTTTAATAAAGTTCTCATTCTAAAAACTCTACTGCTCCATTTAATTCTTATTCCTCCATACATTAGGCATTATCATGCTGTGACCATCTACATTTTACACTTGTGAAAACTGTGGCCCAAAGAGGCTAAGGGAGTTATCCAGTTAATAACAGACAGAGCTAAGACTTGACATTAAATCCTTGAACTGATTCCAAATCCAGGATTCTTTCCAGAATCTTGGCCTGTATTTTCAAACACACTGTGAGGGCTGGCTATCCGTCAACCGTACCACCTCGGGTTGCTCCTTTAACTTCCACGTGAATCACTTAACTCTAGAGATTGCTTGCATGGGTGGCAGAAGAACTGCTCAATAAAACTGAAAATAGTTCAGAGTAGCAGAACAATAAAGAGGACCCACGTAGGTAGGGCACCCATGCCACTCTTCCAGACACATCCATAAGACTAGTTTCATAATGGCTCTGGACAGAGCGGGAAGCAATGTCTAAAAGCTTTTGTTCTTTATTTTTCTGAAGCCCACTAAGAAGACTGCTTCCAGAGAACATTCTTTCCTTCATTTGTTTATTCATTCATTTATTCAAATTTAAAACAGATGAGGTCACAATGTTTGGTCTATTTTCGCTGCACTAAAAAATTTTAAAGCAGTGCACCCTATGGAGAAATAAATGCTGGAATATAAGAAACATATCAAGTTTAACATTTAAAAACGACATTTTAAATTGATTAGCTTCACAAAATCATAGCATAAGGAAAAGCAATTTTTATATTTATCATTGGCTTTAAGAATCATTTTGTAACTATTGGATGTTTGGGGATTGAAAAGAGAATATACACAGAAAACTAATGGGATGAAAGTACAGCTATAGATAATAAATTTTCAGTAAGTACAGTATTTAAATCAGGGATCACCATTCTCAAGCCTGGACACCGGAGCTTCCATCTAATATAAGTGTCATGCCCAGATGCACAGAGAGCAGCCTTGAGTAAAGAGATGCCTCTGTAATAGCCTCATTCCTGTTTGGTCATGCTTGTAAAACAATTTCAAGCATGAAATTGTTAATAAACATACAGCTAAATGTGGTGAATCCCAAATCTAGGAGATTCAACAATACTGAACCTTTACCATCGTATATCGTAACTGCCACACAGATGTCCTGGATCTGTGTATATACTGAGTGGCAGGGGTAACATACAGTATAAGGGATCCCTATCAGCTCAAAAAATGATGAGAAAGACTAAGAAGGGTTGCCTGTTATTAATGGAAATTCAAATGAACAAGTCCTGATTAAGGGGCTTGGCCCTAGGGATAAGCAGTGTTCATGGAACTGACCATGTTAAGGGAGCAGGAGAGACAGACAGCTGAGAACCTCTGACCCAGCCCTGCTTCCTGCATCCTAATCTTGCTGTCACTGCACAGCTTTCCTTGGAGCTCTGCCAAGCAATGTGCCAGCAGAGAAGCTGCTCTGTTGAGCAGAGGATGTGGACGCTAACTCCCCTCTCACCTGCTTCCGGGGAAGGCTGAAAGCATATTAAGGTTTTCAGAAGCCTGATCCTCCCAACAACCAGCCCCATTATTAAGCAATCCTTTTGTCTCAGAATTAACTTTAACATCAAGTGATAGAGATGGTACATCTGGTATCTCAACCTTTGAATATCAGTTTTTCTACAACAAAACCCAGCTCCTCCCTGCACCCAACCCTTGAGCCCAGAGCCATCTTCATCTTCTAACCTTGCTTGTACCTTTTGTGGTGTGTGTGTGTGTGTGTGTGTGTGTGTGTGTGTGTTGCTTGGCATTGAACCCAGGGCCTTGTGCATGCCAGGAGTGAGCTCTACCACTTAGCTACTTCCCCATTGCTTTTATCTTAAATGCTGTAATATAAATCATCAAAATATTCCAGGTGAGCTGGATATACAGACTGTTGTTTTGAAACAGTTATGTTTATATTAGTTATATATCCATTTGACGACCACAGAAGGTTCTATGTATGCTTGAATTCTTATTTCTGAATGCTGTTTCTCATGAGGATCTCTTCCCCTATGGCAGTCTGTGGAAGTTCCTATTAGGAACGAAAGGTGAGTGGCAGATGGGAAAACCAGCCCTCTTTACTACCAGCATTTGGTGACTACTAATTGCTATTTCTTAGTCTACACAGTTCAAACACTTTGCCCTTTGAATTCTGTTGACTCTTGAAACAAAGGGTACGTAGCTCCCCCTTTTTTAAGGCAAAAGGAAACATGTGAGAACCAAAAGAAAACCATGGAGGTGTGTATTTCAGTTTAGGTTGGACAGAACTGCAAGATAAGGAGCTTTTTTAAGAAAGGGAGGGGCGGGGAGGAAACTCTAAAAAGTGACACAGGATCCAGAAATTCAATACGCAAAATTCCTACCTAAAGATATCCATGAAAAATCAGAGACCTCTGAAAATGAAGAGACAGAAATGCATGCAGTAGCAAAGGGAAAATGGCAAGGTCTTTTATAGAATTACCCAAAAAATGCAGCTATGTTCATGATTAAAGATGTATAATATCTTAATCTATAAAATTGGGACAAAAAGCAGTTATCTTACAGGTGTGAGTCTTGGTAAGATGAGAAGATTTTTAAGTATGTACAAAAGAGTGAACACATGGCCTTTGTCAGAGGTAACTACTTTTCAGTCATATAAAGACCTGGAAAAAGCATCTGTCCCTGGTGTCGGGGACTTGCTTGTGGTAATGGCCAGACAATGACCAAATGAAGAGACTGAGCAGAATTTCCTTCCTCCCATTGGAAGCAGGGAAAGAAGCTCATTTTTAACTCTGGTGGAACATTTTCCAGACTACCGCTGAGCACAACTGAGTGTAGGAATCATCTGGAACACAGAGGTTTGGTCCCTACTCCTCTTTTCTTGGCTCCACTAAGGTCTCTTTTTTTACTGTGTCCTTTCTGACTCCTTTCTTCTTCTTTATCTCTTTTCAACATATCTATTCTCTTTTGTACTACTAGCTTTATTTACCACTTTTTATCTTAGCAAAAGTGTTCATTCTATACTTTTAACACCCAACACTACATGTGTGCAGCAATCTCATATCAAATGGCCTCATGGGCCAGATGGGCTGACCACAGGGCATCAAGAATGTCAGTGGGGAGAACTGAGTCACTGAGGTACAAATGCATGTGGAGGATGGTGCTTTCCTGAACAGAGAGAGCATGTGTCCCTCCCATACATTTAAAGCTAATATCTTGGTCCTATAAGCAGTATGTAAAATTTTGTTGAGCAGATTTACAAACTTAGGATTATCATGACTATATAGACAAAAGAGAGGCAGGACATGAGTCTTGAAGCATGATGACTTATTAAATTAGGTTGGAGACCAGATCCTTCTCCATCTTTTTTGGGGGGGAGAGGGGTTGTTTTATAAAGACTCTTTCAGATATCATCTTCTTCCTATTTCTCCATGGTTAGGCAACAATCATAATATCACTACCTTCAGATATTTTTTATGCTTATGCTAACCTGAGAGAACATGAAACTTTTTGAACTTGTCTTTCATATGAGTGCAAAATTCAAAATATGCCTGTAAAAAGATTAAATGGAAAATTATGGATACTAAATATTCCACATTACAGGAACAAACCAGAGATTTTTTTTTTTTTAAATAGCAACCTATAGCTTAAATTTCCTGCCTGCAAGGCATGCTACACCTTACATCCTCTTAAATTCCACAGGTAATATAATTTATATTAAATGGGGCAGGTCCCAGCAGAAAGTTGTACTGGTGCCAGGCAAAACAATTACTTTGATGTGCACTTTTGAAAGTATTGTAGCTCCTAGGTATGGGGTTTACATGCAGACAAATAGAAGATTTAGATGTACTTTCTGTTATTAAAATTATTTAATTGCTAGCATGTGATAATTGAACATCATATACAAACAAATTAAAGATAATCTATTTACTCATTTCTTTTTAAAACTTAGATCAACAATTAGAAAACAAGAAAAATGAAAGTCAGACAACTTAGTAGTTTGCTAAACTACAGCTTCTTAGAAAAGAAAGCAAAACAAATCCTCTGCCAGCGGATGTGTCTAGAACTAAACCTTTTTAAAATGTTGGCAGGATATGTGTAGTAAAGGCAATTATAGTGGATGGAATTCAGGTGGGGCCAAAGTACATCAAGATTACAGTTTTGTAACAAAAAGTCTTTTGCTTTTAGTTTGATCTTGTTGCAGGAAGTCTTCAGTCTATGGAAGAATTGGGTTCCCAAAGTAAATTTGTTTGTAAATTAACTATCTGGAAACAGAATAAACTTTCTTCTTAATATGGTAACAGTTGGAGACATGACCATTTATTAAGTCCCCAAGAGATGCCAGGCAATGAGAAGTCCCTTCAAGGCAGAAGTAGAGGCATAAACAAATAATTGCAAAACAGTGCCCCCTGTGGTATAAGAGAGATTATTGTGGATGAAGGATGAATGGAGAGAGGCACATCCTACTCCACTTCCCAGCAACCCCTGGGGCCAGATTTCACTTACATTAAGGATGTCAAGAGGGAAAGAAAGGGCTGGGGATGTTGGTTGGTGTCAGAGAACTTGCCTAGCATGTGCCATGGTTCATTCACAGTACTGCATAAAAGGAAAAGAGAGAGAAGGAGAGAGAGAGAAAGAAAAGAAGGCATATGGAGAAGGAAAATATAAAACAAGTGAACAAGTCTTTAAAGAGATGGAGAGAAGTCCAGAGGATATGTTAAAAGTATGAGTAAGAAATCACAAAGAACAGGTGAGGGAGAGACTGGAAAAGAGAACTACAATGCGTGTGTGAGACACCCATACTGAGGGTATTGACACAGGCTTACGCTTCCCTGTGTCTGTCTCCATGATGCAGACCTCCGTGTGTACATAATGGCTGTTGAAAGTCAGGTATGGGTAAGAGTACCTTTATGCCATACTATAATTCACCATAAAAAAAAAAAACTCCTTAAAAATTAGGCAAGTTCTTGGTCCGTGTGAGTAGCTAATTTGGCTTTCTTCCTCTGTAAAGTGCAGCATTTCATTTCCCCTAAATGTTTAATTGGCCAACTCTAAATATGGCATCAGTCTTATTTAAGGAAGTAAGAGTTGAGTAGTTTGGTGCAAGGCATCCAGGCTACCTTCGTAAAAACTGAAAAGTGATAGTAGAAGTTGAAATGGACGGCTGAAATGGAACTCGGGTCACATAGTAGCTGCCACCACCCAGGAACAGTAGAAAGAGTAGAAATTAGGTCAGAACCTAATTACAGCATTACCAACTACTGCAGCTGCTTCACCCCATGTCCACCACTTCCCAGAACCATTTAGCCACAACAAGATTGTTACCTAGAAACATCCTGACTGGAAAAATTAAGTGCTTGTCCTATAATTTCCTATTAATGACCAATTTCCCTAAGTGTTGGCTTGTGTGCCTCATACATGGTCACTTCATCTTTCTGCTCCCTGTTCTCCAACCACTTTGATTAATGAAGAACTTGCTAAAGTGTGGACCTTCCAGGTGCTTCCCAAAAGAGGCACAGCCACCTCTATTAACGCCTCCATCATTTTCCCCTTGTGCCTAGTGTTTCATGATCCCCTCAATTGGGACAAATGCTGTGAGGCTCAGAACCCTCAGAATTTGACTTTTTATGGAAGTAAGTGTTCAAATCCTTGGTTCCTACTCTTTTTCAGCTACAGGAAACCTAGCTGTGGGTCTACCTACGGAGACAAGTGTTCCCCTCACACACCTACTTGGTAAAAGGTAAGTAAGTGATCAATAATTGGGAAAGAAACCCAATTTGACAAGGTCTTGATCTTTAATGATCACAGTAATTACAATACTATATTTGATACTGAACCCCTGGAATGACATCAGCTTCCAACTTATAAAGCCTTATAAACCTGGTTTTCTACCCCCAAAGAACTTACAAATGAAAAATTTAAACAAAAAGCTTAATATTCTTACTCTGTAGAACTTAATGTTCAGCATAACTTGTCACCTTTAACCTCTTTCTAGTTGAACTTCTTGAATGCCCTTGCCCTTTTCCCCTGTCGCAGCACCACCAACTCTGATCAGCATCAAACAAAACTATCCCCAAAGAATATTCTGTGAATCAACTCACAGCCCAGAATCTCAATGTTGATGGTGGGAAAGACTAAAGGTGCCTTCTCTCTAGAGTATGGGATGCAAAACCACATCCCAACAAGGGTGTTCTGCCTATCTTTTCTACTCTAAAGCCACAGAGCCCACTAACAAGCACAAAGATGTATATAAACACTTATTAATGAATGTGGCTAGGCTTCTGCAGACTCACTTTTGTAGGAATTGTCCTTTAAGGGCTAACATAAAAAAGCAACAAATCTGTATGCCCATAAGATGCTATCATCAGAGGCACTGACCCCCCAAGTGACCCCTGACAGTGCCCTCACCTCTCTCACAAGACTCCCAAAAGAACGCTCCCTCCAGCCATTGTTACATGTGACCTCATGGCAACTTCCCGACATGAGTTTAGCTGCAGGCTGATGTCTAAAAGTTCAGGCACTATAAAAACTGGTTTATTGGATGCAAAAGAGAATTAGGACTTCAAAGACTCTTACTCTGTCAAATTAAATTAACATATGGAACAGCAACTAAGCTATGATTGGTATTCATAGCATCAGCTCTTTGGTAAGGCTCTGGCTGGATTTTAATGCAGCTTGTTCACTGTTTTAAGCGAACTATTGCTGATGTATTACGGTTACTTAGAAGAATACCTAATGACCTGGGAAATGCTCACAATTCTATGCAAAATGTAAAAAGCCAAATACAAAATTATATGTAAGGTATGATCCAAATTTTCTAAATGGGATAGGCTCTATATTATACATATGTCTTTGAAATTAATTCTTTACTTCATATATAAAACTCTTGCTGATTTCCTCTGGGCAGCAGGATTAAGGGGAAAACTTCCTTTTATTCATTATGCTTTTATAAATTTATCCAAAAAAAAGATTTTTTTAAAAAAAATTCTTATGTAAGTATAAACATGCAACAAGTACTTTGCATAAATAGAGAAAGCATTTACATGTATCCCTGACATGGGGTGGGCAATCCTTAGAACAAGTGTAGTCAGGATTAATATGCCTATGTGACATAGGTAGTATCCACTTGAAATGAAATATTTTATTAACTTTTTTGTTTCTTTTTCTTTCTGTTTCTCAATTTAGAAAAATGTAATAATGAGTAAGCAATGTATTAGAATAGCGATAGGATTTTTCTATTTTTTTTTTTCTGTAAGAGGTATTGATTCCACAATATAGTGGAATGCCATTCAAGAAACTTGATACACAAAAGCAGATAGGCTGAAGCAAATAAATAGATAGTACTTAACCATTTTTGACTAATAATAATAGTAATTTTGTTCTGTTTAACTAAACATATCAATATTGCTAATTGTGTTCAATAAATACCATTTTAGTATTTATTCTTATTCCTTTGTCACACATACATTTAAGTGATAAAGTCAAATTATTATAATCTATTCCCAAAATAATAAGAAAGCCAAGCCTCTAAGAAATAAAAATTAGGACATGCATTTCAAAAGTCTGATATAACTGACTTATTTATCTGCAATTGTTTTGATTTTTTTTACAATGTGATTTCACTCTGTGATTCCCCTACTGAAATGCTGACTTGGCTAAAGAGTTGTACATAGGCAAGGTGTTCAAGAGTTTTTGAAACAAGTAGTTGATACCATCAAATTAGCATTTAATCCTTAATATTAAAATAATTTTTTGAATCATTTAATAAATAGCATCTTTCAGAATCATCTGACCAACCGGTTGGGCATATCAGAAACTATCTATGTGTACCTTGCTTTTAACTTATAGAATAATAATACTTTAGCTATAAAGTTGCAATAAAAAATCAGTCAACGAATTTGGGGGAGATGGCATGCACCATTAACTTGATTCTGGATGCTTTCTATTATGGAAAAACAAGTTATGCCACAATTACATGATGAAAGAGATTTCTTGCTTAATTGGTCAGTGCTTGATATTAGGAGTCATGTTTAAATGAATCAGTATACAGCTTGCAATTGTTAGATGAATTTAGAAGTAGATATTGTGACAGCAATGCTTTGGTCACTCAGCAGACTGAACCAACATTGGGTGGAAGCAGTGCCCAGATTCCAGTCCCAGCCTCTGAACCCATGAGTTTCTATGACCTTGGACATATCTTTCAAACCTCCCTAGTCTAGACTCCTCTGGAATATGAAGCTAATGATTTAAAACTCTGGGTGATTAAATGGTGCTTTGCAAATTACTCTACAACTTCAAGATATTATCATTACTACATTATTATCACTACAGGATGCATCTGGTTTTGTTATTTACTATTACAGGCAAATATAACTCCACCTCCCCCAAATAAAACATTTCCTCTTTATTTCCACTAAAAAATCAAGCGGCTCTAGGCAGTCAGCATGAATGTAAATTTGTCAGTGTTGAGTCTATTTCATTCCAGCAACAAAAATTAATATTATCTGTGATCTGCTAATTATCCACAGAAGCCTATATCTCACCAATCAAGAAGCTTGAAAACGTGATGTAAGTGTGGGTTCCTAGAATCTGTGATTTAATCCATATTCTTTCTTGAGATGAAGGAGTGGCTGGCCTTGGAGCACAAACAGCCTCTCTAGGTTCACCAATACAGTGTTTGACAGGGCTGTCAGAAACATTTTGCTAACATCTGACCTAAATAAATATTCACTTTGACACCTTGAACTTTTTATATTGCATCCTTCTTACAGTGACACCCATTAAAAAGGGACCCTCTCTTTGCCCTGACTGCCCTGTGCTGCCTTAGTATATTCATTCTGTGCTTGTGACTACCGTCAGTTCAGCTTCCCCTCCCTAGAAGGGACTTTCTCTCCCCACTCAGATCCTGGTACTGTGAGCACCTGCATATCTCCAAAGTTTCTTAAGAGTTTGCAATTCAGGTTGCTGCAAACTGAAGACAGAAAATCAATCAACTGGTTATAAAAATGCTCCATCTCCCTTTATTTTCTAGTGTGCAATGACCACAAAACAGATTAAACTTTATGGCATAATTTTTCAGGCACTGCTTTACTGAAGTGATACAAATTTCAGTCTTTTCAATCAGTACAGGCACCAGTTCCAAATTGTGTGCTTTGTGGCAAATAAGTAAGCAAGCAACTTCTAGATCAACAGACAATGAAATATAAAGCAAATAAAAGGAAATGGTGTTCCCCATGACATCAAGTCCTAATACATGATTCTCTAAAATAAAACACACGCACAAAGGCCCACATGTGTATTGAATGAATATTTATGATAAGGTGTTTTCTCTTCCTTCTTTGATATCATGCTTCACCTTGCCTTATTTTCTTTCTAATTAAACTACCTGGTTTGTATAACCATTTAACTCTACAAGATTTAGATGTGCAATTTCGAATTAATCCTGGTAAGTAGCATGTTGCCATTTTGTACAGACAAGCGGAGAGTGGGGAAGTTAGTCATCTTAGGCCACACTCTGAGATAAGGCAATCCTGTAGCATTCACAGGTGAAAAATCTGGTTGTCAGAATGACCAACGAGATCAGAATATGGTTCTCGACTTCCTTCTGAATGTAAAGAGACACCAAAGCACACTGCCGTCTGCTCTGTTTCCTCGTTTCTGGGCAGCTGTTTTCTCATACTACGCTATCTCCTGCAGAAAATGGATCTGGCCATCCAGCTGTCACTTAGTTTTGTTCTCACAGTGGTAGAAAAGCATTTTTTTCCGGGCTCAGTGTGTGTTCAGTGATAATATACAAAGGAATATAAATTTTGTTTGTTTTCTTTTTCAGGGGCTTTTGGGGTAAGAAAAAAAAAAAAAAAAACTTTTCAGGAAAGAAGATTTTTGAATCAGAAAGACCTGAAAGCTAGTTCCTAATCTATCACTTAGTACCCATATGACCTTGTGCAAAATGTCTCGTTTTTATGTAAGACGAAGACGTTAGAACTTAGTTCATGGAGTTCGTCAAAAGATTAGTTTTCAGGAATGTGCCTGATAGAGCATGTAGCACTTAACAAATGTTCAGCACTGTTGGCTTAATATTGACATTCTTTGGATGACAGGTTCTGATTATCATCCATCTTCATAAATTCATATATCTCTTAAGAAACTGAGATTGGCTCTTAGGGTTTGCTATTTATTTGGAATGAAAAAAAAATCTTTAAAGTAAGCCAGTTCATGTTATGAACAAAATTTGAGCTTAAACTGGAAAGAAAGGACCAAAAGTCTTACTTCCAGCTCTGGGGAGCCAAGGACAAAGCTAGCTATCTAGCTGGCTTTCAAAATAAACAGGTTTTGCTTTGTTTTAAAGAGCACCATCAATTTGACAATTATGTGGGACTCACCCGAAACTTGGTTTTCATATACTTCAGTACATTTCAGATAAAAGGACTTTCATTAGGCTTTCAAAAAACAAAGTAGGTTTGGTGGAGATGGTTTCCTTTTTTCATGCTTGTGTGTGTGTGTGTGTGTGTGTGTGTGTGTGTGTGTGTGTTTCATTCTATGTGAGAAGTTCTGCTGATGTCCTTGAAATAATAAGGACCTAAAAATAGATCTCAATAGAAAATTGTGGTGGATTTATGGGTTCAGGTCATAAGACTTCCGTTGTCTTTCTTTATCTAGTAAATGTTTAACACTGGGCTCTCTGGGAGGAAAAAAAAATGTGTGTGCATATGTACATATATTTACACAAGTTTACTATAAGTTTTGTGATTGATGAAGGTATAGTAAATGATTTACAAATAATAAAATACACAATTCTCTGTTAATTCTATAGCTTGTCATTTCAGTGTCTTTCAAAATTCACTACCAGTTTTTATAATTCTATCTCCACTTACTAGTGTTAAAAAACCAGACCACAAACAAACGCTCAATTGTTATTCAATTCAACAAAGAAATAGCTCATGTTATTAACAAATGAGTACAGTTCCCACATTAACTGCTGGTTGATATTTTTGCCTCTATTTAATAGGTAAGACCAAAGTGAAAAGGGGAAGTCAGAACTCTTATCCATCAATAATGTGAGTGATTCCTTTGCTGAATTGGAAAAGAGTTTTTGAATACCCGAAGACTATTTTGTCAGATTTTTTATGCCCTTCACAATGTGAAGGGTATAAATACAACACTTAAATTCTGCTTAATCTGAATTGTTAAAATGTTCTCAATAACTTAAGTCTAGACAAGCCTCATGACAATATATCAAGCTCTATTTGTAGCACCTGCCAATTTCTATGATGTAGAAGCTCTTACTACAGTAAATTTCAGGCTTCCAAAGTGTTTATTGAACACAGGGTTGGAAAGGGATGACAGTGAAATTTCTTTAAATAGTATTTTTTTATATACAGAAACAATAAATAAAAATAGACTCAAAAGCATAAATAATAGTAAAATTTAGAAAAAAAATGATTTGGAAATAGTGAGTTTTGAATATTATATTTAACAAGTAAGACCAAAGTGAAAAAGTGGGGTCCGAACTTTACTCATTCATCATTGTAAGCAACTCCTTTGCTGAACTGGAGGAGAGTTTCTGAATACTTGAAGACCATTTCATCAAAAATTTTAACATGATTTATTTAATTATAATTTTATAGACATTAATTTTTAATAATAGCTGCATTTAACAACCAGCTCACAAAAGTCTTGAAAATTTAATAATTGACTGTAAGCTGCCTCCAGCATGCTACAAAGTCTCCCTTAAAAATTCTGGTCACTTTGTGTGTATCCACCTTTATTCATAAGTAGATGAATTTAGTGCGTCTGTAGCAAAGATTAGTGCTTCTACTATAAAAGTGGGGCTGATTTTCTTACTAGTCTTGTCTTTTTGAGAAAAGGGGAAAATAAAATGGTTGCTGTGGCCTTCATTCCCTGCTCCATGCATTCATTAATCTGCAGAATGGACAGTCTCCTTTGACATAGTTGGTTCTTGACCAGCAGCTGCTGTGAGTTTGCTGTGGCTACTAAGAGAAAAAGTCAGTGGCAACTTGTCTGGCTCCCACCTGAACTGTGCTCAAGATTTGGTCTAATAATCCCTGCACAGGAAACAGGTCCTCCCTTGCTTGAAGACACCCCGGGAAGGTTTTTTTGGGGGGAAGAGCCTTACCTAGGGCTGAGAATAAAACTGCCCTTGGGTCCAAGTGTACACCAATTCAAAAAATTGCTGTCAGAGTCAACGTGACCAAATTTGCTAATACTTGTTTAAAAAAAAAAAAAGATCTAAATTACATACTTAAAATAATCTGAAATAATGAAGTAATTATCCTATACATCAGGATTTTGCAAAATACAAAATATTCTGATGACTAAAACAAAAGATCTCCTCTTCTTTATTTTATTCTTTGTTAAATTCCCTGCATTGTTGCTTCTATGTCAGATTTTGTGATAGAAATATACTACCTTGTAGCTGAAAGACTTAGGTGTCAGGAAACTAATTACTTAGGTGCCAAAAGTGTTGGCAGGTAAATGAAATGGGTGAGTTCAGGACGGATGAGGAAATATCTGCTTTTCTAAGGTGCAGTGGGATATTTGTAAATTAAAATGGAGCTTACCAGAGATGAGAGATCTTCAACTCTCATCATAAAAATAACATAATCTGGGAAATGGTCAGATTATTCCTAAGCAGAAAGGTGTAGACTCTGACAAAATGTTTAGAAGGTAGAGAACAATCTGTAGTAAATTGGGCTTGTCCTTAATCGGTATTCAGCACTCAGAAAGGTGACCAGAACATTTCCATTGGATTCCTTAAGCCAGAATTCTTCTGGTCCAGATATAAATTCAAACCCTCATTTTCTTCTTTTCAGCCTTCTGCAATTCAAAAAATATCCTGTGATCATGATATCGTAAAGCAAATTTCCAAAGAGTGTATGTGTGTCCTGTGATAAGGGTTGATTAGTGAAAAAGACAAAATCAATGAATTCTAAGTAGGGACAAGTAGGCTCAGAAGTCATTATGAGGGAAAATAGTTAAAGGTAGATTCTATAAAGAATAGATAAACATTGCAAAGGACTGGCTCCCCAAATGTGTCATAAACTACAAACTATGAAATCTAAGAATATTTGGAAACATTTGGATACTTGACTAAACTTTTAAGTTTTCATCTGTTAGGAAGTATGAGTTGCAAATCTGTGAGAAGGAAGAATAGGAAAAACATAGCCAACCCAACATCACTGCTATGCCGCATTTCCTTTCTTTCTTTCTTTTTTTTTTTTTTTTTTTTTTTGGTACCAGGGATTGAACCTAAAGGCACTTTACCACTGAGCCACATTCTTAGCTCTTTTTATTTTTTATTTTGAGACATGGTCTTGCTAAGTTACTTACAGCCCAAGTTGCTGAGGTTGCCTTTGAACTTGAAATCCTCCTGCCTCAGCCTCCCAGGTCCCTGGGATTACAAGTGTGTGCCACTTCACCTAGCCTTAGTTTCCATCTTTAAAATAGGAATAATCATGAACAGGATTTTGTAGGATTGCTAGGAGAATTCAGGATAATGAAAATCAAGTGCTCAACATTTATTATACTTGTGCAACGTTATGTTGCTAACTCTGGGATTATCAAAGATAAAAAAAAAAAAAAAAAACTTAAGTCCTAGGCTAGGACTGGGGCTGAAGGGTAGAGCGCTCGCCTCACACATGTGGGACCCTGAGTTCCATCTTTAGCACCACATAGAAATGAATGGGTGAAATGAAGGTATTGTGTCCAACTACAACTAAAAAATAAATATTAAAAAAAACTTAAGCCCTTGAAGACTGTCAAATATGTTCAATGATCATATGCATGAGGCATCTGAGTATTAAACAGTACTGATATTTAAAAACTCGTTTTTCTTAACGGGGGAAAAAACAATGCCCTTTTAGCACCTTTGCAGGGCTGGCGTCACCTGGCTTTACAGAAAATGCCAGCCATTACAGGGTTCTTTTGAGGCTGAAAATGTCCACTTTTCTTTTTATTTCCTATCTTTTTATCTTTCTTTCCTTCCTTTCATTTTCACTGTACTGGGGATTGAACCCAGGCCCTGGATCCATTCTAGGCAAGTGCTTTATCATAGAGCTACACCCCAATCAGAGAAGCTCCATTTTTTCAAGCTGCTGAAGTTATTTAAAAGAGGTCTTAACTGAGTTTATGATCTATAATATAGTACACAGAATAAATATAAATAGCACTAATCAAAAGACAAAATCTGAAAGAAAAGAAAATGAATAAGTGAATGTTCTACCAAAGAGGGTGATTTTCCGCTCTCCTGTCAAATGTTTTTCCCCCAGCTTACAGCACTTGTATATTCAAAAACTCATGGAGGAAAGGATTTGGGGGCTATTAAACACAGCATCACCACACCTTAGCTGGAAAGCAGCCTGGTATCATATTTGTTACCTATGAAGAAGCTGAGATCCACCCCCAACACCCCCAAGCAAGCAAGTCACATCAGGATTAAAATGGAGAATTTGCATCAGTGGCTTGTGCTGTCTCTTCTGTTGGGAGAATCATTTAACTTTCTTATTTCTTCAGGAGAAATCAAGCACTACTCCTGGCTCACTATCCCATGACATACTTATCCTTTTGAATTTTTAAATACCATTCTACATACCTACTTCCTTGGTGTTCTTCTAGATCACTCCTTTTTAAGTCCTTTTGTCTGGGCCCCAGTGTAAGAAAAAACAACAAAATGCACTGAAAATAGGTAGAATACGTGTACAAGGACACCTAAAATGTCACTTATTTCCACATTCAATCATGGTGATTTCCATTAAAAATAAGAACGTTTTCAGTGATACCAGATGTTTTTTCATCCAACAATAATGCTATGTCACCGAAAATAATTTACAACAATTCTCACTTCTTTTACGATTGCCGGAACCAGGATTCAACTAACCAGTTCTGCTTTCTTTGAAGCAAAGAAATTCCAGCAACACCAATAAGTGAAGTTGCTCTATTTAGCCTGATGCTGATAGCACATACAGAGATGTCCCAGGCGGAGATGCCACATGGAGTCAAATTCTTACGCCAAATGTTTGTTCCCACAGTCATTCATCTCAACTATTAGATATTTTCAGTAATTAAATGCCAGCGTGGTAAGAAAGGTCTCTAAATCAGACTCTTCATGCAGTGTTCCTCCAATGTTTAATCAATTAGGAAAAAATAGATCTGCCCGCAGGCTGCGAAGCTACTGTCCATCAGGTAATAGAATCATCTACATCAACAAAGGCCTGCAATTGGCCACTGACTTTCACGCAGCAGCAGAGGTCAGAAGATCTGCTTCTAGAAATGGCCACGCTGCACACACACACACACACACACACACACACACACACACACACAAATGTACATTCGTAAAAATAAAGGAGAGGAAAAGACCAAGACGAAGAAGGAGAAAAAAGGAGAAAAAGAGAGAGAGAGAGAGAGAGAGAGAGAGAGAGAGAGAGAGAGAGAGCGAGCGCAACACACCTCCTGACAACAGCAGCGTTGTGATCCCTCTGGTAATGTTACCCAGTTTTGTTTATCATGAAAAGATCCCATTAATGCCTCAGCCCATCAAACAGCAGACCAAGTCCATGAATGGCACCTATCAGAGCCCAGGGTAAATCCAATGATTAGAGGGAATTCGCCAAAGGGCCTTTGTAGCTGAGAAAAATGCCTACTCCAGAAAGGAATGCAGAAAATTCCTGGGAGCACAGGCCCTTCTTTGTTGGCAGTCTGGCGGTATTCTGGAGCAAATAAAGGGACAAAAATGGGATCTTAGATGCAATGAACATTTGAAGAAAATGGTTTTCAAAGACCTCCTTGAAACATTCCTTAAAAAAAAAAAAAAAACTCCCAAACTATTACTCTGATAAACATGAATGACAGAACTTCTACCCAAATCATCATTTTATACCATTGCATAACTTCAGAGATTCTCCACCGGAATATAGTTTTAGTTGGATCCCCTTTGTTCTGCGGAGTTTCCTGGTTAAAGAGTAAGCCAAAGTTAAAACTTTACAGATAGGAAAACATACACGCACACACATATACACCCGCACTGATCTCAACTTTATTGACAGAATGAGCAGTCAGATTTAGTGTAACATGAAAGCAACAGGCAAAGAAGCAGGAAGCACATAATACCAAATTGAGTGTATTAACCATTCTCAGATCAGAATAAAGCATAAGGAATATGCTCAGCTATCACCATATCCAAACATGCATACGACCCACCAGAAAAAAAAATCTGTCAGATCAACTGAATAGGATGAAGAAGGAAAGATAAGGCTTGAGGACCCTAGATATCAATAAGCTTGGCTCACATCTACTTCTTTACTTGATCTTAGCCAAAAGGCCGAGAAGCGATACACACAAGAGTTCTATCTGTTCAAACCCTCTGACTAACCTAAGTCAAATGTAACATGCCTATGTTGTTTTTAACCACACAATAGCCCAGGTCTACAGAGCATGCAAAAGGAACATTAGTGCTACTATACCTCTTTTAGTATAGTTTCCCAGAGAAAACAGAATCTTTCAGTTTTGTTTGGTGGGAGGAAGCTGGCCTAATAGAGAATGAATCAGAACTTTAAGGTACAATGGCTTTTTAAAACCTGAAGGCTTAGGTAGTCGTCATCAAGGCGTTTGGTACATCTGAGTTTCTCATTTTTCTCAAAAGTTTTTTTTTTTTCCCTCTCCTTCCTAAGTTCCAAACAATTTTAATGATTTTTCTGCACAATGTGCCCCTAAGTGTAATACCTTTCCTCATAAATCTTGTTATAGACTTATTTTATGTTCCATTTTAATGTTTGCTGGGTTGAGGGAGAAGCAAAGTAATAATCATGTAATTCTAGTTGAAGGTTTTCCTCCCCTTTCTCTTGGGCTGAAATCTAATAAAGTATTATTTATTTGCATCTTTGGAGAGCTATTCACTAACATTTTTCAAAACTGTAGTAAAGTGGTTGCAAAGGTGGTGTCTTTATTGCTTTGCAAATGTTGTTCATTTTACTATTTGTTTAAATGCCATTTTACTGGTACCAGTGGATTTACATTATAAAGCTGTATTAGGATGCTATTTGGGGTACACACAACAAATGCAAACCTTTGCGCTGTGCTTCTCCATACCCGCTTCTTGTTCACCCATATAACCATATAAAACACTTCTCCCAGACTTCCCTTCCAAATAACTGAGCATACATAATTGTGGGGTTATTGCATCACTGTTTACAGCCAACTTTGCCCTTTCTAAGAGTTACTCCAATAAGTCTCTACCTGGGGGTGTACTCTCATAAAGTTTATACATCTGTGCACCAAAAGGGAGAGGTCAATTTTGCTTTTTGCATCATTCAATATAAGGTTTTGCAAACACTAATGAATACAATACTTTCTCAACATAACACGATGGCTTGAAAAACAATTGACATACTTTCCTGATGCATTTTGCAAATTTTCTCCCATGTCTGGATTGAAAAAGTTTTATTATTAGAGTGCTTATGAATAAAATGCTTAGTTTTGCCAATGTAAAAAAGCCCTTTTGAAGAAAATTTCCAGAGCAGAAATACATTTAAGCACAGAATGAAATAAACGCTCTGAAAGACCCTAATTGAGTATTCCCTATAAATGCAGAATAACTCTCCACCATGACAGAGTCCTCTGAAATCTTACCAAATGAATAACTCCTGGAAACATCTTCTTAGAAGATAAGAGTGAACTTGGAAAATGCATCATCAAAGAATTACGCAGTGCCAATAATATAAACCACCATATACATACACACAGTTTTCATTTACCAGATTCTCTTTCATAAACTTAGCAGATGGTAGAGTTTTAAAACTAGGTTTTTCAAACTCTAATCTGATTTTCTGTTTAAAACAAGAAGCCATAGCATGTTAAAATAAATTCAGGGGATATAATACAAACACCAACCATGCTCACATTAAGTTGGCCAGTGGAAGAGAAGAAACAAAAACTGTGGATTCAAAAACCTAATTCTAACCATTAGCTTTGTAATTGTTTAGACTCTTTAATACTATTTCCTTGTAGCACTACAATCTAAAAAAAAAGGTGAATTAAAAAATACCATCACAGACACCGCAGTTCTGCCAGTGGCATTTTGGGGTGCTCCAAGTAAAATGTGCCACAATAATGAGGACTGGACTCCAAAAACTGGGTATCAAACATCTGTCGCACTCTTTTTCTTCTTAGAGGATCCAGACTCTCCTAACATCTTTCCATTCTGCTCCTCACTCCCAATACTAGATCAAGTAAACTTTTGTCACTTTACTTTTAGAACCACAGTCTGTAGGGACCACTTCATCATGACTCACAGGACAGCTCTTTCTATGAAAGCAGCAGTCGAACACAAGGTCCCTAGGGGCCACTGCTCCTGAAGCCCTGCCACCTTTGCCAAAAACAAATCTCACGAACAAGGAGGTAGTTTCAAAACCAAGTTCCACTTTACAAATACTAATATGCAAGTGGACTTAATGCTACCTTTTATTAAAACATTGCTTTTCACATTTTCAAACCTGGACTCTTGGGAAGAAAAAAAAAATCACTCTGAAAAACAAAGACTCTAAGCAAAGAGGTTATCTGTTCTTTTCAAAGACATCCATTTGGCCTCTGCTCATACAGGGCTGAATTCTGGAGTGCCCTGTCATGGCAGATCTTGTCATGAAACTAAACACCTCGGGTTTGAGCTGTGACCACACCTCACGAAGGAACCGGTAGATGTTGCTGTGAACAAAGCCAGTTTCGCTGTGGCTCTTGAAGGTGCTCCTGTATGAACAGCAATTAAGGAGTCGAGATGTAATTTCACCCTCCTTCGAGCCAGGCCTTGTCTCACCTTCAACAGGAAATGGGGGCTGAGTCAGTGGGGCATGACTATAATAGGAGTCCGTGGCGGGGTGCAGTGCAGCCATCAGTATAAATCTGTCATGGACACACTCGCAGAGGAAGAGGGACTTCCATGCACTGCAGTCTTTACACTTTTTGATGCAGATACAGATTTATGGCACACGGGAAGCAGGGAGTCTTTGAGCCAAAGGGGCCCTGTGAATCAAGGCCATTTTGTAGGTTTCCGCCGGTCGAAAGAACCACACATTTATAAGTGTGCTTGAAGTCAACCTCCCTCCAGCCCCAGGAGGCAGGACCATTTGGTTGAAATAAAACTGAGGACTTTTCCCAACAGCTGGCCAGCCCTAGTTTTAAGTTTTAACAACAGGATGAATGGATTGAGGACGGCTGAAGGGATCAAAAAGTGTTATGCCAGAATTCTAGAGACCCTCTCCCCCTCTCCACTCCAGTTCCCATGTATCACATTCATTCCAAGATGACGAACTCCACTTTGAAGAATTCCCTTGCTTTGTTCACCCAACACAGATGACTCTTTCACCAAGATACTTAAAAATGATCCAGCCGAGACCTTAAGGAAATGTCTAAAAAATTTCAGGCCCAGAGGCAAAAAAAGGGGGGGGGGAGTCAATTAGAAGTAAATGAAAAACCATCCCCAGAGTTGGCGTTAATTAATGAAAAACACAGTTTCAAAGCATCCCTAATAGAAGACTTCCTCCGTGTAGCTAGTATCTGATTCAGAGAGTGACTCAAGCAATAAAATCACAGTTGGGACGACTCTTGTAGTGCTGGCAGGCCAAGTTCAATATTTTCCCTGTGAGGCATGCTTGTACTATAAAAAGAATGTGATGTTTGAAAATGAGTGTCTTTGCTCTCTGTGTGCTGGCATTAAAAGCCACTCCTAGCCCTCCTGCCACATTTCAAGACTACAGTATGAATCACAATCATGTGACGAGCAGCTCCTTGCCAAATTCTTTCATGCTGCTACCACGGTGCGTTCCCTCTTAGGTCTCTGCCAGCAGCCTTTGTCCCCAAGCCAAGACCATCATTGTGAGTGTCAGTGGAGAGGCAGAGTACTCTGCTCCAGATTCACCAGAGAGGAGACAAGGAGGCACATTATTGTGAAAACTGTAATCAACTGAGTGGATGAAGCCGGCAGAGGGGGATAAAAGTCAGCTGAGAGATGGAGCAAGGAAGCTACCAGAAAGGATGAGGCACACAGAAAAGGGACCGGCTTTGTGGGAGGGGACTTTCTGATGTGCTGGCAGACAACTGAGTTCGTGGAATTCATGCTCTTGTTTCAGACTCCTGACAAATGATCGATCACTGATATAGGTAAAGAAACCAAGACCCACAGTTTTTAGGTGAGGGACTTGGGATGGGCACACAGCAAAGAGAGGCAGCTTGGGCTATAACCCAGGCTAGGGTCCCTGTCTCGACTTTGCAATCCTGACATCCCCAATTCTGCAGGTCAAACTGGGAGAGACCAGAAAACTGCTCTTCTCCAGACTTGGGCTTTTAAATATTTAATCCATTTGTTCAATGGATTTAGAAAATCCATTGTCTCCTAAATATCCACATTCCCACTGTCAACAATCTATGTGTATGAAAATATCTGTCAGCCAGATTAACAGCCATAGGGCCAATCTTCCACAGTCCTGACCACA
The DNA here is from genome assembly GCF_048772815.1 of Callospermophilus lateralis. Taxonomy (NCBI): domain Eukaryota; kingdom Metazoa; phylum Chordata; class Mammalia; order Rodentia; family Sciuridae; genus Callospermophilus; species Callospermophilus lateralis. Next base: position 117,631,453 of record NC_135308.1, on the reverse strand, counting down.
GAACCCGCCCCCAAGCCTAACAGTCGTCCCCAAATGCTTACTCCAGGGTCACAACGGGAACTGGGAGAGTGTACGGAAGAAAATATTATTGTAGTTCAACATCATGAATCACTACTGATGGAACCACTCAAAGTTTATCCCCTACTTACATCTGCATTTCCTTTGTGTTCATTTATTGCTGTGGTTAACTACAGATTAATCGTCTTGCCAGTTTTCTGGCTGAGTCTCCTATAAGCCTAGCACCATCTGGCCCCTGAGAGGCAGAAATGGATCATGCAACCAGGAAACTCTCTGGAGTTACAATGCTTGTTTATCCCAATCTTCCCAAATGGCCTGTTAGGTACAAGGGTTTGGAATCTAAACAGTGTTTCAGCAGCTATATTTCCATATTTTACATTAGAAAGATGACTTGTTCCAGTAGATGGAAGAGGAAGTAAAGGAAGGAGTGCAAGCCTCAAGGTACTTGGAAGAATACAGAGAAGTAGTAAAATGGTCTTCTCAGTCTCCTTTCATGGAGTCCTGGTCTACCTGGAAGCAGGGTTCATGAATGGATTGCAGGGAGCGGGGGTGATGATGCTGATTTTCATTGACTATATTGCTAAGTCCACATCTTGGGCAGACTTAGGGGAATACAGAATTTAGAGTAGTATTATATGATAGCCTTGCTTTTCTTTGCACTGATCAAATTACATGAATATGTAATGAAAGACTAAGGCAGGGTTTTAAAAGAACTCAAAATCTTTAACCTATCAATTTTCTCAAGTTTATCATTCATTCAACAAGTGAAAATTGTGCAGCAATTATGTCTTAGGCACTGTGCTAAGGGCTAGACATCTGAAAGTAGGTACAATTTGGTGTTCTCCTATGAGAATTAGGCTTATTGGGATAATACAATGTTTCGAGTGCTATACTTGAATGGTGGCTGTACTTGGTAATTACTAACTTTGTAACACAGTAACTTTCAAAAATTGGGCAATTCTCACCTTTATTAGCATTTTTGCTGGTAAAATTAACTCAGAGGAATTAAGTTTCTTTGTTATTTTAAAACTCAGAATTGGTGATGCTGTTGCTGCATGGATTCATACTTGAAGCAATTATGAAGAAAAAGAGGGTAAGGATAGTGAAAAGACAACTGCACTTTCTTTAGAGTACAAGGCAGAATGTTTCGGAGTCATTTGCCACATAAGTAGGATTGGGATATAGAAAGAAATGGGTGGTAATGTGATGATTCTGAAGCTATCCAACCCTACCTGGATCTACCATTTGTTAGCTGTTGACTTATCTTGCAGGGGACTTCACCTTTCTGTGCCTTGATTTCTTCATCAGAAACGTGACTGTGATAATGGTATCTACCTTAGATACTGTGAGTTATCTGAGAAAGAAACTGAATTCTCACAACAGCCCTGATATGCACTATCCCTTGACCTAATCTATTTTCAGATTAAGATATCTTTTTTTTTTTAGATTAAGATTTGTCAACAACTACCCAGCTACCTCTTTAAAGTCCAGCCCAATTCATTCACCATCCATATAGCCAGAATATTCTGTCCTACACCCTGATGGCCTTTTGACTGGGTATTCAGTTAGGATTCTTAGAATCCAGGACTCCTAGTACATTCACCAGCTTTTATCTACAGATATGTATATTTATATATTTATATGTAAACATATATGTTTACTAAAGGGCTCTTTGTCGACATCTAGAATACATCTGAGCACAGTGGATGTATCTCTAGAAGGGAGGTCCCTGGGTCTCTGTGTTATTGCTATTGCAGGAGTTGGCACACAGGTGGTTTGCTATGCACTTCTGGGGAATAAACCAATGATTCAAAGATGTAAATAAAATTTATTTAAGAAAATTCCTAAGAAAATATCTGGCCTGGGGTTGTGGCTCAGTGGTGGAGTGCTTGCATGTGTGAGATACTAGGTTCGATCCTCAGCACCACATAAAAATAAATAAATAAAATAAAGTATTTTTTAAAAAGATTTTTTAAAAAGGAAAATATCTGTGCCTTCTCAATTCACAAACTATATCCTATTCCCTCAAACTTCTATGGGAAAAGGCAGTAATAACTTCAGGAAAACCTGTGGCTATTTCTTGTAGTCCATGTAAAAGATGTGTGTGTGTGTGTGTGTGTGTGTGTGTGTGTGTGTGTGTGTAAGTGCATGCTTAAGCTTGTATATCTTGTAAATGAGAGAGATGAAGAAGAAATACTAATAGAAACCAATGGGGTTATCCAAAAGATAAATTAATGCTTTCAGGGTCAAAGGCAAGGGAGTGGCAATTAGAAGAATAAATTCAAATATTGTTGTTTAAAAAAAAGCTTATGTATGGAAGGCTATTTTGGCTACAGATATCTCACTGTAGGGATTCTGGTGATCAAACTTCAAAGAATTTTTATTATTAATTATTTGAGTTATAGAAGTTAAGATCTAACACTCTTCAAGATTTTCAGAATTTCACAAATTCTAAGTAGTATATAAAATATTTTCCTTAATCCTCTTCCATATGGTGACTCAGTAGGACGCCAACTTAAAAAGAATAGCCCTGGTGAGGTTTTCCTAGCCTTCACTGAACTGGCCTTAGAGCTAGTCATCAAACTCTTCCGTCTCTGAAATTCCTTACTAAAATATCAACCCCTGTACAGGGGGTCATTTATGTAATGAACTCCTTTTAGAAAAGGCATCACTTAAATTGCCAAATAAATAGAGTGAGGTAATTGGCTTTCTACAATTCTGGGTCATAGGAACCATACATTGCTTTCTAAATGAGCTCAAAGTCATTAAAAATCCCAAGAATTTCATAACCTACAGTTCAAGAGAGTCTTGCTTACTTATTAAGGGGCACTGGGGAAGGCAATGAATAAAACAGGAAATGAGGAACTAATGGACTGTGCCTTCAAAAAGCAAAAGTATGTTCCAGATAAGGCAGAGAGGGAAGGTGATCACTACCAGTTGGACCCTGGCCAGTGGGTACAGAAGCTCAGTCTGGACATTTTTCTGGAACTCAGTAGTGTGACCTGTTTGAATCCGTACCTCCTTCCCTGAACACCTCTGTGTTGTCTCTCAGCCAAGCCTTTCTCTGTAATGCCCTGAAAGCATGTTCAAAAGAAGCTTCCCTCTAGGAGAAAGAAGAGTCTTTGATGGGAGTGTCCTTGATCTCAAGTAAAATGCCCTTGAAAGCCTTTGGGAGCGGTCTTCCCATCCCAACCTCTTAAAACTGTGCATTATTTATTCAATGGCTATTGTTTAAGAATGGAGAAAACAGAGCAATGAAAGTACTTATGTAAGCCAATTTTAAGAATCTGATCTTTCTCTTGATTCAGTTTAAGGTAGTAATTAGCCTAAAAAAAAAAAAAAGACATTTTTGTGGAAAGATATTTGATATTATCAGATTACATCTTTAAATAATTTTGAAAATTTGACTCACAAATCATAGTGGATTAATTATTTTAAAAAAGTTTTTCTTACTATTGTTGTTATTATTTGGACCAGGAAACATGGGAGGGGTAGCTAGCCTTGAAATTATTTTTTACAAATTGGCTTGAGACATTTACTGTGTGCTATAAGGTACCTAAGTGATCCCATTGCCACAAAGCAAGCTATTTATTTCCAGCATGTTATTTATTCCCAGGGATTGTACACATCCAGATGATGTCACCATAGCTTCTAGTGCACAAGAAAATAAACGAATGAGACACACATTAGCTCATGTGGCTAATCACCGGGTTTGCCAAATGGAAAAGAACAAAAACTTAGAGGAAAAACATTTTGTTTTCAATCTACAAGGATATTAATAAAACTCAAACCCAACATTCTGTGGCTACATTTCCCAAGAAGAGGAGTCTCTTCTAGCCAAAAGAACATAACAACAAACTGTTGTATCTGAGAAATATGTATCTCGTGATGGCATTTAAAAATCCCAGTATTTATCATGACCAGGGCTGGCTGAAAACATGTTTCTCTGAGAGCTGGGTACCAAAGGGCGGGGGATGGGGGGACAGGACTCTTTCTACCCTAAATAGTCTGTTCTTTAGAGTGAATAAATCCAATGAATGTAATTTGGCTCATCATGTTTCACAATTCACAATCAAAAGTTTCTCTAGATAAAGTTCTAAGGAATCCTAGGTAAAAACCTACTTGCTAGGGCTGGGGGTATGGATCAGTGGTAGAGTCCTTACTAGGCATGTGTGAAGCTCTGGGTTCAAGCCCCAGAACTGCAAAACACAAAGACGAAACCCAAAACTCTTACTATAGAGTCAAAAAGGGGGTGAAATTGAAGAACATAAAAATTTCTTACAAAGCAAGACTTTCTGTGCAAATATAACTTACAGATACCAGAGAGAAAAAAAAATGTTATACTACTGAATAGCAATTAAAAATAGAATCAGCTGGAAGGCTTCTTGTGATTGAAAACTTAAACTTATTGAACACAATTGTAAGAAAATTCCAGTTCAGAAGTCACAAGTGATTAATACTACTAATTGACATTTACTCAGCATTTCCTATGTGCCAGGAGCAATCTGAAATACTCTGCATAATGAACTCATTTAATGGTCTCAGAAATCTGTTAAAATCATATGAGGATACCATTATCATTACTATTCTGTAGCTAAGGCAAGGAATCCCAGAGAGATTAAGAAACTTGTTCAAAGTCCTATAAACAGTGATTACTACCATATGTTAATCTTGATGAGTTAAATTACACAATTTCAAAGATACCAATAAATGTTGAGAATTAAGAAGCATAATCAAGTAGGATATGAAAAAACTGTGATAGGAAATTTTCACTCAGTAAAGTAATAACGCTGAACTATTGGGACAAGTTACCTCAAGGATACCAAATTACATGCATGAATTTAACAATCTTCCTTAGAAATAAGGACCATCACAAATAAAGCTTAAATATGACCCTGGAGAGCAAAAGAAGATATATTTGTGCATTAATACCGAACAGTCATTATCAACTGACCATGCTCAGTTTGGTTAAAATGTTAGTTTTCACCAATGGCCAGGAGTATGCACATGTATTAAAAGATCGCCTGCAATTATTTTTCAGTTTTCAATCTTTTCCTGAATGCGTGCCTTAATCAATACATGTATATGAAGAGGACAACTGGTTCACTGATTGTAACAGAGAGAATTCACTTGAAAAGCAAGATTGTTCATTATAAACTGTACCTTTCTAGAAACATTTAGAATTTTGAAAAGAAGTAGCTGTGGCAGTAGCATAGTCCAGCCTTTAATTTACAGGTGAGAAAAGAGTTCTGCATAGAGATTAAACTAAATTCAGGTTAGAATCAAGGTCACTTAAGGGGGGAAGCACAGTGACTAAGGACATAGGAGCACTTACTAGCCCAATGACCTTGGATGCATTAATATCTTTTAGTTCCATTCTTCTTCTCACCAAAAAAAAAAAAAAAAAAAAAAAGAAAAGAAAGAAAGAAAGAAATACTTCTCAGAGCTGCTGTGGAAATTAAGTGAATAATGTACATAGTATACTTGGCATAATACTGGACATCTAGGAAAGGATGAATAAAGAGTTGCTGTTATCATGATCTTTAGTGATTGACAACCAGTTAGCATCAGAAAGAGATGTAAAAGCACTTCTGGAATAAATGTTGTTATAACTGTTGTTTTAAATTGAGTTCCTTATCTCTTCTATGTACCTTGAACCTAAAGAGACAAAAGTCACAAAGGAAATGTTTTCCCCCAAAGTATTATTATTTATCACCTCCTCTCTTCTTTCACCCCTAAAACAATCCTTCAGTCTTTTAGGAAGTGTTTTTCATCAGAACATAACTTTGAAGTTGGACTTTTCAAGCTCTGTGGGAAGGTTCAGATGCACATTCACAAAGGGGAAAAACAGATCCAGGAAGTCTGAACAGACCAGACAGATGCCATGGCTCACAAAACCTGCTTCCTCCTAATTCCAATTGGGCTCTTCCTGGAAGGGGGTGGGGAGAATCTAACACTGGATTAGACTTTTCAACATTAAAACAAAACAAAATCAAATGATCAATCTGATCCTAATTCAAATTTGCTCCTTGTGAAAAGCAGTCATTTAAAAAAAATTTCCATAACTGTTCAGGTTATTTATGAATAATTCCCTATCTTTCCTGCATCACTTGGGTTTCAAGTTCTGTTTCAAATAAGACTAACCAACATTTAAGGAGGCCTAAGTAATCAGGCATTGTGCCAAGTGCTTTGTTTACACTTTCTCATTTAATTCTCACAACAATTACTAGTAGCATTACTGGCACCCCCATTTTACACATGGGATAACTGAGGCCGAATGGGTTAAATAACTTGTTCAGGTTACTCAATGGTTAGCAGCAGAGCTATTAAAATTAAACAGCAGTGAGCCTGGGCCCTGAGATAACATCTTTTCTACTCCTGTTTGGGTCATTGCCCCATATGCCACATCCTCTCTGGGGTCTCAGTTTCTAGGCTTTGAGAAGATGCAACCACACTCCAAGTTGCTTTCTTGCCTGATGTCCCATGGCCTGATGCTGCCGCCGCCGCCGCGGGCGGGCTGCTTTGTTTCCACGGTCAGCTGCTCTGGCTGGGCCTCCTTGGGCTCTGCCCTGTTTTGTTTTTGCTGCTGGACGTACTACAGACGCAGCCCTGGCAGCAGCGCAGCCCAGAGCACAGTGGAGGCTTCCTCTTTCCCTCCTTTCCTGGCTGCTTCAGTATGAACAGAAAAAGGTGGGCAGGGGCCAACTGGCAGAAGTCACAGAAATAGCAGCGCATGATTCTCAGAGGAGCAGCCGAAAGGCCGGCAGGCAGGTCCAAGCCTCCTGCCCAGTTCTCATTGACTAAGGTTGCTTTTGGCAAACAGTCACCAGCGGTTTCCATGCTCGTTTCCCTCGGGGCAGGGCAGACCACTCCGAGGATAGACTACACCGAGGTAATGCTCCGTGGTCCCATGCCAGCAGCTGACCGCCCAGGGACAGGAGATGGAGACATTCAACTGCAAATGCCACGTAGAACCTCCACGCCTTCTGCAGCACCGAAGCTACTCGGGAGACCTACCAGGGACTCCTCAGACCACCTCTGAGCACGTGGGGACAGGGTGCAGTTCACGCCAGGGAATGTGTCAGTCATCGCCGCACATGCGCAGAAGGCCGGTTCTGGGATTAGCGGGCTTCCTTCAGCAGCGCGCTGCTGCTCATTAGCAACCGCTGGGAGGGAATCGGTGCGGGGCTGGTTTGCAGCGAGCCGCGGACAGCGCCGGTGACTCAAGCTCTCCTAGCGCAGTTTTCTCCGTGTCCTCCCCCTGGCCTTCCCTCTTCCTCCTTCCTTCTCTCCCTCGCCCGCCCTCTCTCCCTCTGGGTCTGGGGCAATGCTCCGGCCAGGGCAGTTCCACTCATAACTGGATCTCGCCACTACTTAGTAGCACACGTGAGGATTTGGTGGAGTGGTGTTTTGTTTTCTTTTGTTTCGCTACCATTAAGCAAGATTGCCTCATAATCCTTTCTGTGTTTTTTAACCACGTCTTATTTACATATTCCGGGCAGCGAGCACGTGATTCACCCCAGGATGTCATGCAGGGAAGGCAGATGCTCCATCTGAAAAATATATCTGATGCTGTTTCATTCAGGAGACACAAGCAACTGGGCCATCAAAGGACAACTGTCTCTTGGGCCAACAGGACACAGAACTCTCCCTCTGGAGACCCTCAGAGATGAGGAGGAGGAGGAAGAAGAGCTGCTGAGGTAGGGGCGAGATGCAAGCGGGTCTTCTCCCTCTCCTTCTCCCCTTTCCCTGCCTGCACTCTGGAGGCAAAACTTTATGCCCACAGCAGCTTCTACCTGGCAGTGGCGTTCAGTTGTGTATCAACGCCCGGTACAGCCAAGATACGCCTAGAATGTGGTGTCTTCCTGCAACTTCCATACCACCCAGAAAACAAGCTATGTTGGCCTCGACAGAAAGGAAAACTGAAGCATTTGCTTTTGAGTGATTTTATATGATGAGATTATGTCAGATACACATCAAGGTTTTTTTTTTTTTCTATCTTTTACCCCATGGTAGGGATAAATAGATTATGATTATTCACATTTCTCAAAAAACAAAATCTAATGATCCATCAGAAAGTAAATCGGCCCTTCCTTACTGATGATTTTTTTTTTTTTTAAACTGTAAGCAATCTTGACTCCAAGACCCAGACTCCAGGTAACAAGGATCTCCTCACTAAGGAGAAATCCTTCAACATTCATAATCATTTATTAGGAGACACCAGTGAGGTCTCCACTGTACAGTGACTGACTCTCAGACAAAACACCACAACCCAAACACCAACCTTATATTTCTTAAGCTTCCATACTACCTCTGAGTATGACATTACCAAGTCATTTATCTTCTCTAAATCTACATTTTATTATCTTTAATATGAAGGGATTGTATTTTGGATCTAATTTCCTATCTAGCTCTAACATGAAATATTTGTTGGAGATAATAATCTATTAACATTTTCAATGGCAGTTTCTATTTTAAGCTTTGAATACCAAGGGCAACATAATGCTTCATAGTACAAAAATACCTCATTGCCATATATCCTTTGAGAGAAATATTTCTGCAAAACTTTTCTTGCTCTCCTTGGGGGTTGGGTCATGCCACTATTAGACTCTCTAAGCCAGGAGACAGATGCCAGTGATACAGGATGGCAGGTAGGGATTTTATCGATTTAATTTGAACTGAAATGCTTTGAAAATGCCCAGGGTTTTTCCTTGGAAAATATTTTTGCCTCTAATATTATCTCCAGTGATGAAGAGTTAGTGTCAAAGGTTTGTGAATGGATTCAGAATGCACAAGTGGCACTCCCATCGTTAGCTGTCTACATTTTTTTAATAACCGCTTGCATATTTTTGGTCAACCACTGTAAAATAAACAGTCCTTCCCAAATGTTTTTGTTTTCTTTGACAGCACAGCAATAATTCACTTGTAATGCTGTAGAAAAGAATAGCACTTTAATGCAGTTGTAAGGCTGATTTTTTATAATTTCTATTCATCAAGTTGTTTTGAAGTTAAAAGAACATAAAACACTCTGGAGATGTGCTACACTTGTATCTGCACTTCCTATTCTAACAGACACACACATGCACACATACATAATAAACACATATATATAAATGTGCATATGCATACTCTCTATATAGTCTCTTTAAAATAATATTCATCTAAGGCCTTTGCTGTTTTTATACTTTTGAACTTGAGAAATATAGTATCTTAGTTATGGTACAGTTTTGTGTTTATGGAAATGAAGGTATGCATTAACATTTATTCCTGTTTAAAAAAGTTTCTGAAAAACAAAAAATATCCTAGCACTCTTCCTGCTTACTTGATAGGTGCTCTTGATTACTTTTCTCTGGCTATGCCCATCCAAAAGAAAGCATAAAATATTTTTTTAACAAACTTTATATATAGTTTATTTCAAATGTGATAAAATTTGCTCAAATGAGCTTTATATTCTTTCCTTTGGGGATAGGGATTATTGTCACAGGTGTATGTAATAGAATAAAATATCTATGTGTCAAAAATGGAAGAATGGAAAATAACCGAAGCAAATGCACAGTCTGTGTGTGCCACTATGCAGGATATCTTTGTTGAGGACGACACTTGGAGTAAGAAAATGGAGTTTGGGTGGTGGTACATTTTCACTTTACCCATCTACTCTCTGATAAACCTATTTCTCGCCTGGACAGCATGGCTTGTAACTTGTGATCTATAACTGGCACAAATAAGTCTTGTGTTGAGTTTAATTCCAGAGGCCAGAGTTTATCAGCTGAACCATCACACCTGAATTCCTTGCAAGTGATTAGCCCTAGTGCCTAGCCTGGCTTTGGGCTTCTCCAGCAGAGAGCAGTGAAACACTGTCAATAAACCTAATTCTAAAAACCAGAATAGATTCCAAGCTAGGAAAAAGGCAAAGGCACAACTGGCTGGCTTATTAGAGTGGCAACGAAATTGGGAAAGCTGGGTTTATAGAATATCAAAAAACGGATACGTGTTAAGAGTTTGATGCCACTGATATTAACAGCATTGCACATATTTAGATATTTAAATGTTAATAAAAACCTCACTTGATGTTAGGTAGATAACACAAAAGGTGGATAACCAGAAAGAAAGTATTCTTCTTTTAATCTTCCTTTAATCCTGCAATTCCTATACTTTCATTTGCATTCTGTTATTGCAAAGTCACTCTTCAATCTGGCCACCTACCCTGGCAGTTTTTCAGATATCTCTTGTTTACAGCACAATAAAGCCTTGGTAAATTGAATACAAAAGGTTTATACATACACATTCTATAAGAAAGATCATTGCAGAAAAGCATTTTAAGAAGTCCGAAAATAGTTTTCTTCGTGGCTCTAGTTCAAAATGAAGTTCATAGTGGGGATGTGTGAATGGTGCTTCCAGGTAAAGTGATTTATGGCATTACACATGAACTTGTTAACAGTATAACACAAAAGTGTGAACACTCATCGAACACCTTACCCTTGGCAGAGGTGCAAATAGGTTCTTCTTCCAATCAACAATAGCATGATGACAGAGGATATTAATGAATGGAATGTTTGTGCTTGGCTGCTCTTAGAGAAAACATGTATTTTCACAAAAGAAAGCACAAGTATTTTCAGTTTCACAATGTGGTACATTTGATTTGACCTGTTAACTTTTCTTTTGAGGCAAAATATCAGAGAAGATATTTAAAAACACAGACTGATCATTCATTTGCTCTACTGAAGTGGGAGATAATACCCTATATATACAACACACAAACTTTTGGCCAGTGGCTTGATGGGTTCTCATGCTCAACCTTTGTTTTTTTTTTTTTTTCCTGCCTTCAAAGCACTGGGCTCAAATGCCAGCTTCTGCGTGCAGGCTGCCAAAATACTAAGTGAAGCATGGGGCACTACACATTAAAGGGGAGAGGGCAGCATGGCAACATGCCCGAAAAACACGCTGTGCGGCCAAAAGAACTTCGAAGAGACCGGCTCACATCAAAAGTCACTGCGTGTTTTACTTTCTCCTGGTGATCAGTGTCATTTGACCCTTTATTGGAACCTCCTCTCAGCCATTCTATCTGCCACTTCTTTTTCACTCCTCCCAAAGCCCCCCTCCACGGCACCACCCCAGCAAAAAGAAACAGCTCCAAACCAGGAAACTGCTTCCAGAGGGCAAACACAGCTTCAGCCAACACACCCCAAAGGCAGGCTTCCAATGGCCCAGTGGCAGGCAGATGCAAAGGCGGTATTGCTAGGGACCATGCAATGCTGTCCGGCTGCCTGAAGAGTCTACATTCCCCTCCCTTGGCGTTTCCCAAGGTCTCAGTGGGAAACCCCTTTTCTTTCTTTTTCCTTTTTATTTTCTTTCTTTCTTCTTCTTCTTTTTTTTTTTTTTTCTTATCAGTTCAAACAAAAACAATGAATTCCTCAAGCCCACAAGAATGTGACAAGGTGTCAACAAAGCCAACCAGGAAGGTGATGTATGGCCCATGTAGTTCCCATAAATCACTTCACAACTAAGGCTACAAAGAATGAGCCCTGCAACCCAGAGCCCAAAGTGTGAGCTCTCTCCACCCTCAAACACCACCCCCTCCATCCTGTGCACATCCACCCTGCTCCTGCAGCCTTACAGTTGCTCACCTGTCACCAACCAGCTGGCCTGCTCAAGGGTTAGGATAAGTTTCCTTCTGTGGCAAACACTACACATATATGGTGAAGCACTATAAAATTTAATGTGCTTTAGGGACATGTGTTTACATGGCTTTCTTGAAGCTGTCCAGGAAGTTCTTTTCAAATCTTTAATTTCAAAGGTTCACAAATGGCAAAATCATTTGTTTTTAGGTAAAAATTCAATTTAGAGAGTTTTGACTTCAGTGGTGAAATGATTTTATGGTTTCAAAAATCAGAGGCCAGGAACTATTTTGCCTGTTTTATAATAACACAAAGAGAAATTGAAAATTGCCAATCTTGAATCCCTTTCTGGGTTTACAGGATTCAATTTTCTTGAAATAAAAATTGAATATGTAGTTGTGTGCATGTTAAAGTAGGAGGGGGATGGGAGCATTTGAGATTGCCATATGCAAAGTAACTTACTAGCAAATACAAAATTATCAAGTAAGATATTTTCTTTCAATGTTTTAATATGTTTGACTTATATCTTTACACCATAATTTGGGAGTGAGAACACAGTATAAGTTCCTAATGCAAAAATTTCTGAAAATATTTAAATACAAATGATTGGCTATTTTAGAACAATTTAGAATCCATTCTGTGAAAACTCTGGTGAAAGTTCCTTAAATGAATAACAAGGTAGACCAGAACAGCTAAGTAAATAATTTGCAAACATTTACTCCTATGATAGGCTCACTTGTAGCTACTACATTCCTATAAGTTTCAGAGAAAAATAAAGACCTTCCAAAGAAATAGTTTTTTGAAAACTAAAGACAACAACACAAAGGGAAAAAAAAACTCACCAATTCCCATGATGATGAAGAACAGGGTCAGCCTAGTTGAATGTGATTCTATTTCTTCCCTTCAACTGCTTTTTTAAAATAAAAGATTCTAAAAATAGCTGGCGTAGCAGAGATGAGCTCATTCTCTACTAACATTGCTCATTCTCTGATGATAGTAAAAATACTTCAAAGAAAACAGTAAATAAAAGTAGAAAGAATATACACCAAATTGGTAGTTCAAACTCATAGAAGGTTAATTGATAGTTAATGTAAGCCTTAATGTTTAAAATAAAAAATTGAATGCATGAAAATCTGTACAAAGGATTCTTAGCGGCACTTACTGGTATTTGAAATAATAAATGAAGGTTTATTATAAATTTCAAGTTCTAGTGCATGTAAACAAATACCTTAGAATAATATCATGTACTCATTCGGGAGCACAACTATTCATTTAAATAAAATGATATCTGTTGTTACTGTCAATAAGGCAACCAAAGTATGTATGCATGGAGCTACTGTGAGTACATCATCTAGGATGAGATGGAGGAGTAGACATTGAATTTAGGACTATGATGGAAGAATTACTTGTATTAACTATTAGGTGATTATATATATATAAATTGTTTTGTTTTGTTTTTACATATTTGTGATCTAAACAAAACAAAGCCCATTATGGCTATGTCGTCAAGCTACTTGGGATTTCTTTCTTTCTTTTTTAAAAATATTTTTAGTTGTAGATGGACACAATGCTTTATTTTGTTTATTTATTTTTATGTGGTGCTGGGGATCGAACCCGGAGCCTCACACATGCTAGACAAGTGCTCTACCACTGAGCCACAACCCCAACCCACTACATGGGATTTCTAAGAGTGTTAATTGGGGGATCTGTTTGGATAAAGGGACATGAGAACATAAAATAGAAACATGCAAAATATGTGAGATTCCAGTTTTCTTGCAATGATAAAAATTTGTAGAAACAGCTACATCTGTTTCAAAATATGACTCTATTGTCCTGAGATACAGTTCCAAACTAGAAGAGAAAGACAATGGAGCCAACCATTTAAATTCTTCTAATATTTTTAAGCATACTTGTGAAAATGTTAACCTTCGTGCAGAGACACAGAAAAAAGAGACAAGTTAGAATAATGATCCTCTATTTTTTTATATAAAAATGATGTTCTGCCAAGTCTTAAGGAGGTTCCAAAGGTAAATCTAGACAGCCTGGTGCACCCTGGTATCAGCCCAAAGACAAAGATAGAAATCACTTGTACTCCACTCAAGGAAAGTGGAAGGCACCAGGGTCACTCCGTGTGTCTCCTTCTGAAAAATATCTAAAACAACTTCTACAAGGAACTACATCTTCAGACAGTTTCCTTCCTTCTGGAAACCCAGGCTTTGTTGTAGGAGAGCAGTTTGTTCCCATTGAAAGGAAGGCAATTAAAGTTTCCTGAGTTTTGCTTCATATCATTAAAGACTTTGATATACATTTTCACTCAATGCATCTCTGTAAGCTTGACAAAGCCTTCGACTTAGGAGTAGACATTACAAAGCTTTAAATTATACATAGGTTTTATGTGCTCAGTGCTCATATTTTATATATTTTATTATTTAGATCATGAATTTTTAATTTTGGTTTTAAATTTGCAAAATAATAATCTTTATATTCATAGATAATAAATGAGACCTATGAAAGTTTAAGGGAAAAGCTATTGTATTCACAATTAGTTGATATCAACAAACATAGCCCCTTTAAGATCCAAATCCAGGTTAATCCACAGTGAAGACAGGAGAATTAAAAAATTATTGCAAATTTGCCTGTTTCATTATCACTATATTTATTCACCAAATAATTATTAAATATCCAGTGAATGCAAAATGCTGCAGGAAGCTATAGAGATGTACAAAATGAAATCTTACTTATGGTTTGCCATTAGTTGGTATTCATCAAATTGCTCTGTATGTTTCTCATCTTTTATGAATATGATTTTTGAATCCTATAAAGGCAAGGACCATACATTAAAACCCCATAGATGTCTTGACTGTGAATCATCTAATAAATGATTCTACCATTATCATTATTGTTGTACAACCATGGACAATACTACAAGCAAGACTTCACAACAGATACCCAGTCTCTAATCTTTATTATTAAAGTTTCGATGATAATTTTCTGAGGATGAATATAATAAAATGTAACTCACAGTAGTGTGATCATGATTTTACATATATAATATATACATATTGCACATACATTCATATTTTATATGTCTAATAAGGCAGTAACTTTCTACCAACTTCTCTTAGTTATTATGTGGGAAATTAAACTTTATCACTAATGTATGTGATTCAGTAACGGTGACATTGGAAGACTCTCCACTTCCCTTCTATTCTATTAAAATAAATACTAGCCTACAACACTAAAGGCACACCTGACTTCAGGACTAACTAAAATCATTTACACTTAAACTTGACTCACTTTAAAAAAAATACTGAGAAAAGGAAATAAAGTGTTTTCTGCAGATAGTTGCTCTATAAGGTTTTCACAGCTCCAGACAAAAGAATCTGGAGGTCTCGTGGTACAGGTGCAGACACATAGCTTGGACATATTTGTTCCTTGGATGCTTTTT